>NC_045430.1:3695176-4295176 GCF_902635505.1 Sarcophilus harrisii | reverse complement strand
ATTAGATCTCTCAGAAAAGATTCTCAAAACAAAACTCCTTCTATCTTGGTTTGTGACTTGAGGCAATATGAAGCTCTGGGCTTACATCAGAACAGCAAAAAGTCAATAGAAATCCAGCATTTCAGAATCACAGGCTGTTACTGAACAAACTAAATAAATGAAAAGTCATACTTAATAAGTGTGGGTACCTGAGTTCCAGCTTCTTGGCAAAGAGACAAGAAACCCTAGAAGGAAGAGTAGCAGCCCTCATATGAGAATAAATTGGTACGGGGAGATAACCCATAGAGCTTTAAAATCTAAAAAAGACAACAACAAACAGGTAAAATAAAAAAATAAAACATAAAAATTTGATTTAAAGATAAAAAATAAAAATAAAGAAACAGGTAAAAATTCTGGATTGAATCCAATAAAATGTCATCTACCAGGCATTGAAGTAAAGTCTTAGAATTTAGTTCAAAAAGTCAACTGCAGAAGAACAGAATAAGGGATATGTAGTTAAGATGGAAACTGAGCTGCAAGGATTACATAAAGAAATTCAGAATGATAGCCTGGAAAAGAGTGGGGGGGGGGCAGAAAAATCTCTTTCTAAATTTCTGAAGGAATATTACATGGAAAAATCTTCATGTGTTTGACCTCAGGGGTCATAATGGATGTGTGTGTATGTTTGTGTGTGTGTATGTGTGTGCATAGGAAAGGAGAACAAATTGGAAAGAAACACACTAAAGATTACGTAAGGGGGAACTAATAATTAAAGGTTTCTTCAGTGGTTTAGGCGACTTCATCCTCATCATTGGAGATATTTATATAAGTGGCAGCTGGAAGACACTTGGTATGGATGTCAAAGACAGAATTTGGAGATTCGGTCAGAGTTGGATGAGATTTTTTTTTTTTCATCCTGAGATCCTTTAAAGTTATGTAGACATCTTTCCATTTTAGGGAATTGTACTTAAGCCTCAAACAGTGTGATAGCCTTAGTCTAGACAACAAAATCTAAGCCAGTGAGACCTTCTCCCTTTGAATTGTCTATCTTCCAAAGCCTTCAAAGTTTGAACGTCTTCAAATTAACTTTGTCCAAAACATAGGATTGGGGTTCTGCCATCAAGGAGCTCAGGAGCTCCATCACTCCGGTGTTGAGATTGATGGATCTGTTCTGTGGTCCTATAAACCATGAAAGGCATCATGCAGAGGAAGAAGAGACTGAGTTTGTCAGGAAGCCAGGAGAGAAATAGGCTTGAAATGGAGTCCTGATGAATGAAGCGGTTGTTAAGCATCAGGAGCACAGGCATGTTAGACATTACCAGGATTCATGATAAAAACAATTAGATCCAAGAGAAACCATTGGATCCCAGCCTGAACTCACTGCCATGAAGAAATGATCATTGTGCAAGGGAAGGCAAAACAACAACTTGGTGGATCTGCAGGTGCCGGTGATCCGGATTGCTAATCCTGACGTGGAAGAATATGCAGAAATTAGCAGGAAGAGAATAGGAAGGAAGGACCTTCCAGTGGTATAGAACAGCATGAGTAAAGGCAGGAGAACAGAGTCCATTTGAGAGAACTGGGAACTGTCTAGTTTGGCAGTGAGAGCTAGGACATAGTGGGGAGTTATCTGAGAGAAAGTAATCAGGCAGGAGATTTAGGAGATTTGTTGTTGTTGTTGTTGTTGTTGTTATTGTTGTTCAGTCATTTTTCTATCACATCTGACTCTTTATGGACATATTTGGGGTTTTCTTGGCAAAGATACTGGAATGGTTTTCCATGTCTTTTTCCAGGTTGATCAAGTATAGATGAAATAGATGAAGAAACTGAGGAAAAAATATATATTTATATTATATTGAATTCCCATTCAAGAGCTTTCTACTATTTAATTAATATGGAGGTTCCATGACAGATGGGGCCTGAAATAAATAGGAGAAGAGCACTAATACATCCCATCATATGCCATAGTGGAGCTCTACCTGCTGGAAGTTCCACCCAAAGCTCTAGAAGTTCTTCTGAGGGTACTGCAAAGAAGATAATGTCTTATTCACAGGGGATCTACCAGAAATGAATAAGGAAGATACATGGATAAGACAGGAATATCTATTCAGGAAGGTAGCTCTGGTGACAAAGAACTTTTCTTAAACCTCTTCCAGCCTCTTTATGAACATGCAGATTCTGATTAATGCCAATCAGTAACTGGACAGGGTGAGGAATGTCTTTATAGGGAACACCTTCCCCTAAGCTTCCTCCAGGTACCTCATGGGGCATGGAGGGAGGCAGTTGTAGCTGGTCAAGAACAAACCCTTCAGGAAACAATAAATTGGGAAAACATTTTTTACAGTCAAATGTTCTGATAAAGGACTCATTTCCAAAATATATAGAGAATTGACTCTAATTTATAAGAAATCAAGCCATTCTCCAATTGATAAATGGTCAAAGGATATGAACAGACAATTCTCAGATGATGAAATTAAAACTATTACTACTCATATGAAAGAGTGTTCCAAATCATTATTGATCAGAGAAATGCAAATTAAGACAACTCTGAGATACCACTATACACCTGTCAGATTGGCCAGAATGACAGGGAAAGATAATGCAGAATGTTGGAGGGGATATCGGAAAACAGGGACACTGATGCATTATTGGTGGAACTGTGAATACATCCAGCCATTCTGGAGAGCAATTTGGAACTATGCCCAAAAAGTTATCAAACTCTTCATACTCTTTGATCCAGCAGTGTCTCTACTGGGCTTGTACCCCAAAGAGATACTAAAGAAGGGAAAGGTACCTGTATGTGCCAAAATGTTTGTGGCAGCCCTGTTTGTAGTGGCCAGAAGCTGGAAAATGAATGGATGCCCATCAATTGGAGAATGGTTGAGTAAATTGTGGTATATGAATGTTATGGAATATTATTGTTCTGTAAGAAATGACCAGCAGGACGAATACAGAGAGGACTGGCGAGACTTACATGAACTGATGCTGAGCGAAATGAACAGAAGCAGGAAATCATTATATACCTCAACAGCAATACTGTATGAGGATGTATTCTGATGGAAGTGGATTTCTTCAACAAAGACAAGATCTAACTTAGTTTCAATTGATCAAAGATGGACAGAAGCAGCTACGTCCAAAGAAAGAACACTAGAAAATGAATGTAAACTGCTTGCATTTTTGTTCTTCCTCCCAGGTTATTTATACCTTCTAAATCCAATTCTCCCTGAGCAACAAGAAAACTGTTTGGTTCTGCACACATATATTGTATCCAAGATCTACTGTAATCTATTTAACATGTATAGGACTGCTTGCCATTTTTGGGGAGAGGGTGGAGGGAGGGAGGGGAAAAATTGGAACAGAAGTGAGTGCAAGGGATAACGTTGTAAAAAATTACCCTGGCATGGGTTTTGTCAATAAAAAGTTATTTAATTAAAAAAAAAAAGAACAAACCCTTCAATGAGCAGATTTGGTCAACATTCAAGATGTACTTGTATGGAAGAAAGAGCATGAAAGGACATGTGTGATCTGAAAATAGGCAGATCATCACATATGCGGAATAAGGGGCAACAAAAGGGCAGGTAGAATTAGCTTTGACAAAATCTAAAAGAAAATAGAAGCAAGTCTTCCTTTTGTATAGGTGCTCCATGAAGAATTGATGGACAGAGAAATAATGCCAAAGGCTGAGGGAGAGTAAAATGGGTGCAATCTTTACCAGTAAAGAGAGTGAAGCCATTAAAAAAAAAAAAAAAAAAAAACAAAAAAAAAAAAAAAAAAAAAACTTATGGACATTGAATTAATGACATACTAACTTGTGAGGAATCATTGAATTATTAAATTGAAATCTGCCTCTTTGCAGCAATGGGACCTTCTTTCATTGCCTTCCTTCATGGCTCAGTCTGCCCTTTGGAGCCAAACAGTCTAATCCCACCTTTTGGCCCCAGTGACACCTGGACTTTCACTTCCTCTGATTCTGGAGTGTCCTCTTGAATCACCTATCTAGGCTATCTATCGGCTATCTATCTCTTTGCAATTTTTCATTTGTTTCTTCTTTGTTTGATTGATTTTTTTTTGTTTTGTTTCTAGTCTCTCTCCTCTCCAATTTATCCTCTGTAATCTGTCAAATTCTAAATCTAAATACCCATATACTTGGTATAATCATGTCACTTTTTTGTACCTTCAAGGGGTCCTGAATGCCTTAGGAATCCAAAATAAAATTCTCAGCTTGGTCAAAATGAAAATTCTCAGGTTGGCTAAAGTTAAGTCAGAGTAACAGTTTTACTTCATAGCATCCACTTACATTTTTTTTGTACTGCAAGCAAATGAAAGTTGTTTGAGTTGCTCTTCAAACTCAACCTTCCATATTGTAGCTTCGGGAGCCTGCACGAGCCACCCCATTCCATTCCCACACCGGGAGTCTCCTCCTTCATCACTTGTGCCTCTAACTATTCTTTCTTCTGCAGATGAGATAATACTTCCTTTACAAAGTCCTTTACTATCCCCCTCTAGAGAGTAAAACCCTATATCATATTCAACAAAGTGGTTGAGATGATACCCTTCTCCTTAATTTGTGGCCAAGGAAAAATCCATGACATCTAATTCATCACTGTTTATCTATATTCCACAGTTCTTAATTCTCCCTACTGTTGCATCCTCATCTTTTGCTGGAGTCTCACTACCACCCCCGGACTAGTGAGAGACTTAGAAGAGTTTAAGTGTATTGTGTCTGCTACTATATATCCATCCAATGAAAACTGCCATTTCAAACACATACACACACGCACACACACACACACACTCCACTGATGTCTAGACAGATGGACAAAGACAAAAAAGTGTGATTTCCCTGATTTAAAAAAAGATTTATATAGTCCTTCTCAACCATAAACACTAAGGCTGTTCATCCACTTAGCAGGCCCTCTCAGAAGCCACATGGCCTCCCTTTCCATTTACACATGGACCCGTAAGATTTGCCCACCAGCTTGGAAAGATGAGTCATTGGTGGGAAAATCTGGGGACCTCAATGAGAAATCTCTGAACAAATTTACACTCATTGTCCATTCAGCCAGTAGAAGGCTAGTCAGCCCTTCCCAATTGTGAATGTTGGCCTTGAACAGCCGATACCATACCTGAGAATCCCAAGGGCCAGCCCTGTTGGGATTGATGAGTAATTTAATCCTCTACCAACTAGAAAGTGAGAGGAAGAAAATACATTTTTCTATTACAATGAAAATCAGCAAGAACAAACTCTGGCTCTTGAGCTCAAATCCAGCCACTGACATTTGATCATACCATGTAACTTTGGCCAAATCACTGCCACCACCATCCCTCACCTTAGGTTTTTATCTGCAAAATAACGCATTTGGACTGTTTGTTGCCTTCCAAATAGATAGTTCAGATCCTCTAAGTAGATTGTTTATGAAATCTCTTCTACCTTTGCCTCCATGAGTCTATGATAATGATAGTGAAGACAATAACAATATTATTTGTGAAGTCGTAAGTAAAATGCCCCATTTCCATCTACACCTCATTTGGTAACAAGTGTTACCATTCTCATTTTATGAAAAGAGAAAATGAGGCTCAGAGAAAGTAAATGGACCACTTGGGTTCACATGGATAATGAGTATCAGAGATGGATCTGTAAGTTGGGTATGTCCTGATTCTAGGGTCCAGAGCTCCTGCTCCCTCTTGGCTTTTATTTACGCAAACAAACAAAAAATAAAAGAAACTGCTTTAATTATAAAAGAGGTGACAGATTCACAGAAAGTCTCAAGAGAAAATGACTAAGAAGGGGACGCATTCAGGTGACCAAAAATTTACTTAAGACACAGTGATAGTCAGATCCTTTATTCCTCATCAGCTTGATCTTAATTGGGAGCTATCCACTAAGTGTGGTGCTGCCCCAAGACAATGACCTATAGATGTCTTGGTTTTTACAATAATGTTGTTAGAAACTTCCCTTTAGATCTAAGGGTTCCTAACCTGGCACCAAGGAGCTTATCTTTTCTCAATGTTTTGACCACTGCATTTCAGTATAATTTCAGTATAATTTCCCTGATTTAAAAAAAGATTTATATAGTCCTCAACCATAAACACTAAGGCTGTTCATCCACTTAGCAGGCCCTCTCAGAAGCCACATGGCCTCCCTTTCCATTTACACATGGACCCGTAAGATTTGCCCTCCAGCTTGGAAAAATGTGTCATTGGTGGGAAAATCTGGGGACCTCAATGAGAAATCTCTGAACAAATTTACTTTTTTGCTATACTCTGTGTTATATTGTGTATTTAACACCATATTTCTAAGAAACAGTACAAAGCATTCCCATCTTATAGAAATATCAGTTCAGTTATGGAATATTATTTCTCTGTAAGAAATGATCAGCCAGATGACTTCAGAAAGGCCTGGAGAGACTTACAGGAATTAATGCTAAGTGAAATGAGCAGAACCAGGAGAACATTGTACATAGCAACAAGAAGATTATATGATGATCAATTCTGATGGGCATGGCTCTCTTCAACAATGAGATGATTCCGACCAATTCCAATGCTCTTGTCATGAAGAGAGGCATCTACACCCAGAGAGAGGACCGTGAGAACTGAGTGTGTGGTTCACAACATAACACTTTCACTCTTTTTTTTGTTGTTGCATTTTATTTTTTTTCCTCATTTTTTTTCTGGTTTGATATGATTTTTCTTGTGCAGCAAGATAATAATACACATATATATGCATATATAGGATTTAACATATTGCTATCATGTTTAACATATATTGGACTACTTGCCATCTAGGGGAGGGGTCAGGGAAGGGAGGAAAATTGGAACACAGGGTTTTGCAAGAGTTAATGATGAGGAATTATCCATTCACATGTTTTGAAAATAAAAAAAAAGCTTTAATTAAAAAAAATATCAAATCAGTTCAATAAACACTTACCAAGCATCTACTGTGTGGACCCATGGCCAAAGAAGTCATGGAAACACATAGACATATACACACACATATATAATATATGTATATATCTATATATGTATATACACATATAAATTATCTATGTATATCATCCATATATGTATATCCATAAATATATATACATATAAACAATCACATACACACATATATATATAATATTAATCACCTACTAAGAAGAAAATAAGTGGGAATGGAGCACCCAGAAGTGAAGGCTTTGTGAAAATCTAAGGAAGACTTATGACATGAAGATAAAGGATTTGACCTTTGAGCTGAGCTTTGGTGGAAGAAGTCTTCATAGAGGTGAGGGAATAGAAATATCCTTCCAGGATACAGTGGTTGACAAGTCAATATGGTTTCTACTTAGTAGCCTAAACTGCCTTTCCATTTTGTGTCCCTGGGTGTTCTGATTTTGTTGAAAAGAGACTATTTCGGAGTTGCTGGATATTATCAATAGTATTCTATTCATGTGCTTTAATGTAAGAGATGGCAGTTTTCTTTTCTTTTTTATAGAAGAACACCCCCCTCCCCTTCTGCAGTAGAGTTTGTTCAGGTACTTAAATGTCATTCTTTCTAAGGCCTCCAAACAGGTGGCTTAGATACCTTTTGTTTTTTTTCATAGGCAGCCAGCCCTTGAACAGACGGCTGTGGGCAAGAGCCAGGAAATTTCCAGGCCAGCAAAAGCAAGATTTGCTCTGTCCAAGACTGAGCTGAGGGGGCTGCCAACCATTCAGGTCAACCTGCTGACACTTCATAGAAAGAACCCATCTGGGGCTCTTTCCATAGCTAGGCCTGATTAGCTAACAAGGAGAATGTCTTTAAAACAATGGCAGCTAGGAAGTCACTGACATGGAGGTAGAGAGGGAGGTTGAGAGCAATATCAGGGCCCCATGTCCTACATTTTTCCCTTGCTGACCCCAAATGGGATCCTCTCCATTAGCACTGCAGGTTTTCTAGGCACAAGTCTTACAGCTAGAACTGACCACAGCTATCACTTTTTCCCTCTCCCCCAATACCTTATTTTTCAGAGAAGGAAACAGATTCTGAAAAAGTTAGTTCTTTAAGACACATAGTTAATGTATGACAAAGTCAAGATCATATTATGTGGTTTAAAGGCCAATTATATGCAGAGGTTTCCATCCACTCTTCCTCCTTCCCTTTCCACTTGAAGCTAAAACTTTGATGGCTGAGTACTAAAATATCCTTACATCTGACCAGACCAACCTTCTTTCCAATACAGACTATAGCCTAGGCAGGAGGGATCTAGGAAGATCCATCTTGGGATCTTCACCTGCTATTACCTTCTGTTCCTTCAAGGCTAGTTGTAACCTGTTCCATCAAGTTTCCATGAGCCCTATCAGGTTGAACTCTCCTTCCCCACCTCACATGTGCATAGATCTTGTTCACAGAGCTTTGGAAATTTGGGATCACAGATGTAAACCTGGATTTTTACACAGGTCATCCAATGACATGAGTTATCCCCATTGGACCACACTGTTTCCTGCCCACATCTTGATCCACTGTTCTGTGTCCATGTCAGATTTCCCACATAGACCCTACCTTTATACAATGCCTTCTACAAAGCCTCAAAGAGTGTTGGCATTTAAAATATGAATTGCAGTGGGGAGCAGCAGAAAGCCTGCATTTGGAGCTGGAGGGAATGGCTTCTCCTCTACACTAATGACCTCTGTTGCCCTACACATAGGTTCCTTCACCTTTCTGGGTAACATTTCTCTTTTCTGTAATAACTGGGCAGTTGGATGAAATGGTTTCTAAAGTCATGACTAGCTCCAAGTCTTAAGATCCTACAAAATGTCTTGATGGGTTGGACTGAATTGTGATCAGAAAAGAAAGAATCATGGAGAAAGTTATCTGGCCAAGTGGCTTAGGGAGACAAACTCTCCAGGTTGGCCCTACATATGAACAGTAAAACCCCTATGGGAGGTGTCTTCTCATGCACAAATGTAGCCACTAGGATGGTGGTTGTGGCCCCCTTTATTGCCACACTGAATAATGCTCAATAATTAAAAAGTATTTGGGAGAACTATTTCCAGCTTAATGGAATCTGCTCCTCATAGTACACTGGCTTCCTGCTCAAGCATATTGAAGCTTCTCAATTGCTTGCTATCACCTTTGTTGCCAATGCCAAAGCCTGCATAATGCTTTGTACACAGTAAGTACTTAATACATGTCTACTCAATACTTGCAAATGACTGAATGATAATAAGAAAAACTGGTATGCTTTTAAAAAAGCTTTTAAGTTTTCTTCATCAACTAATCAATATTTATTAAGTGCCTATTGCATGCCAGGGATGGTGCTAGGTAAATTCCAACACTGCCCACGGTCGTCTTGGAATGGCAGGAAGAAGTAGTTGGCAATCTGAGAACCATGCATGAGAGCCAAAAAAACAATTTGTCTGAATCTTGTCAACTGGTTTTGAAGCCACATGAAGGCAGGGATGGAAAAGTGAGAGAGTTTCCATTTCTCAATTGGATATCCTTAAAAGGTAAGAGGGAAGCAAGGGTATTTAAAGAAAAGATTCTGATCTAAGATCTAAGTTATCCTAAAGAAATCTCTGGCCAATTTCTAGCCATATGAAAATATGTTCTAAATCACTATTGATCAAAGAAATGCAAATTAAGACAACTCCAAGGTATTATTTCACACCTCTCAAATTGGCTAAGATGTCAAGAAAAGATAATGGTAAATGTTAGAGGGGCTGTGGGAAAACTGGGACACTAATACATTGTTGGTGGAACTGTGAACAGATCCAATTACTCTGGAGAGCAATTTGGAACTATCCTCAAAGGGCTATCAAATTGTATGTATCCTTTGATCCCATTGTCTCACTACTGGATCTGTATCTCAAAGAGATCATAAAAAAAAGATCCACATGTGCAAAAATGTTTATAGCAGACCTTTTTGTAGTGGCAAGAAACTGGAAACTGAATGAATGCCCATTACTTGGAAAACAGCTGAATGGACTATGAATGTAATGGAGACTTACATGAATCAATGCTAAGTAAAGTGAGTAGAACCAAGAGAACATTGTACACAGCAACAACAAGATTATGGGATGATCAATTGTGATGGACTTGGCTCTTTTCAACAATGAGGTGATTCAGGCAATGGAGAGAGCCATCTGCATTGAGAGAGGACTTTGGGGATTGAATATGGATCACAACATTGTATTTTCACCTTTTGTTTTGTTTGATTGCTTGTTTTTTTCTTTCCCATTTATTTTTCTTTTTTTGATCTGATTTTTCTGGAGTAGCATGATAAATGTGGAAATGTGTTTGAAGGAATTACTTATATTGGACTGCTTGCTGTCGGGAGCAGGGGAAGGAGGGAGAAAGACTTGGAACATGGGGTTTTGCAAAGATGAATGTTAGAAGCTGTCTTTGAATGTATTTTGAAAGATGAAAAGCTATTATTATTTTTTAAAAAATTATAAATTTGGGGAGATTTAATGCCAAAAACATAAAAGAAGTCTGTGGCCAGATTCCAGTGGGTCTATGAACTTAGATGGGGAAACATATTTTTAAGAATCAAATGAAATCATATTTGTAAAATGCTTAGCACAGTGTCTAGCATATAGTAGACATTATAACAATTTTAGCCATTATATTATTAGTAGTATTATTCTTGTCATCTACATTTTTATTTTCTTAACCTTCAAATAAAATTAAACTGTAAATTTAAGTAAAATTTACAATTATTTAAAATTACATGTATTTAAACAGCACGATTCTGAGAAGATTGAAATAAGATTTACAATAATTTAAAACCATGATTCTGAAAAGAAATCTATTGACTTCACTGCCATAGGGGACAGGACACATAAAAGACTTAGAGAAAAAGACTTGTTGTCCTGCTCCAACATGAAGGGTGCCCCCGGCACACTTTCTGGCATCTTGGTTATTTGCCATGGAGGCCCCTGAGGTTTATAGGCTTGGATTTGGGTCTTCAGTCTATTTTACCCCACAAGGAGGATGTAGAAAATCTCCTTCCACTAAAACTAACAGCCAGAGCCCTGTTGACTCAGCAGGGTGGAAGAACAGCATTACTAGGGGAGAAAAAAGGGCTTTCTTCTGTTCCTGATGAATTCATTCCATTTCTGAGCCAAGCCTACCCAATATAGTCACCAATCTCAAGAAAAAGGCTTCTTATAATGATTACATCTGCATAAAACTCTGATAAAAAAGGGTTTAAGAGAGCAGTGGGTGACTTGTCATCCAAGGGAACCTGAGGATGACTGAACTCTTGAATAAGGTGAGAAGATAACCTTTGTCCATGCTTGAGTCAGTCTCTCTCAATGCACAGATGCACACATGCACAAATTCATATACACAAACAAGCATGCACACACACCCTATACCTTCAAAGGCATTTAGCAATCACCTCCATGCTTTGTTCATCACTATTAATGACCAAACTAATCTTCTGCTTGCAGAAAGCCACTTTTAATTCAGGATAATCAGATCCCAAAGGGATGCTCTGTTACCTTGCAGTCACAAATACCCTGCTTCGCCCTGGGATTTGCTGGAACAAACACAGACAACACTTACCCAAAAAGGGCTGAAAGGTTTACTTGTTGTTTTTGTTGTTGCTGCTAAATTAGCTTTAACAACATGTGGAAAAGAAAAAAAAATAGTCTCCTGCTCGTAAATTGGGAGATCGAGGTCACATGGTGGTGAGGGCTCATCTTCCAGGGCGACTGTGGCTGGTTTGAGAAAACTCTCAGAGTTCGAGGATTTTCTGAATGTACCACACAGATTCAATCAATCTTAAAATGTTGCAAGGATCATAGGATTTGAAGCTGCAAGGGCCCTTAGACATCCCCTTTCTGAATTCCATCATTTTTCAGATGGGAAAACTGAAGCCAATAAAGCCCTATAGATAGGACTGAGAGATTGGGAAGGAGAACATGTATTTATAAAGTGCCAACTATGTGCCAGGCCAATATTATCTTATCTGATTCTCATACCAATGGGAGGAAGATAATGATATTGATTTTACAGGTGAGGAAATTGTGGCAGAGTTCAAATGACTTACCCAAGATCACATAATTAGTTACTGTCTGAGACTGAATTTAAATTTAGGTCTTTGTGACTTTAAGCCCAGTGCTCTGGCTACTGGACTATATATTCACAAGGGTGTGTTTGTACATGGTCAATGAGAGAATCTGCTTTGTTTGGCTTGACATGTTTGGAATGGGAAGGAGAAATTTGTCCTTTGGCTTCTCTGGGAATATTTTCTCCTCTGTACAATAACAGTAAGAATCCTCGCCATACCTTGTCCCATTGGGATTTTGTAGAGGTCACATCACAGAGTCACAAACTGTTATCATCAGAAGCTACATCAATAGCCAGCCGGCCCAATTCACGCTTTCCATGAATTCCATTTAAACATCACTGGCAATACAGAGACATAGCCAAGACTTAACATAAATACGACTGTACAAGATTTTGTTGAAATAAAGCAAGAGAAAAGGGAGCTCACAAGGTGATAGGGAAGTAGGGTGGGGCAGACACATGTAAATAACTAGCTACATACAAAGCACATACAAAGTGGATGGTGTAGTTTGGTATAATTAGTCCCATAGATGCCCAGAACTGGAAGGAACCTTATTGAATCCAATTTTGTGCCATACACCATCTGTGACTGGGCTCATCCTGTGGCTGATTGGGCACCCTTTCAGGGAAAGAGAATTTACAACTCCACAAATCATCATTTAGGGCATCTGGCCCCATATAGATCAGGTTACGGGTGCTGTCGTGAGAAAACATGCACTCTTGGGTTCTTTGAAGAATGTCCCTGTACCCCTAGGCCACTGGAGCAAAGTCCCACTTGCCATTCTGGTGACATCATATTAATCACTTTGGAAGGGAAGCATGTTTGAATATTCTAAAAGCCAAGAATTAAAATATACTGGGCATTTTAAATTCAATTCAGAAAATATGTATTTTTTTTGAAAACTGAATTGATAGTGCATTTTTAAAATTTGCAAAGTCTTTGGCATATATTATCTCATTTGATTCTACCAAATATACTGAGTTGTGGTTCTTTTATTATTCCCATTCTGTAAGTGAGACTTAGTTATGGTGACCTAGCTGGTACAGATCAAAGGTCAATTTGGACCAACCTATCTCAATTTCATATCTAGTGCTCTTCTTCCTACTATGTGCAAGCCATTTTTCAACTTGAAAAACCTAGTCTGTTGGTAGAATGAAGCCGGCCTATAAATAGCCTTTGAAAGGAAATTAATTCAAGACCAAGACCATGGCATTTCATAATTGGACATAATATATTCTTATATCAGAGCCTGTGACAAACACGGCATGATTCCCAGAGACCAAGGGGTAAATGTTTGCTGAATTTGTCGAAGCTGTATCCTCTGGCTGGCAGTAGGGAAGTCAGAATCAGCTGTGAGAAATCCAATTGGCCTTCAAAACCTGTCTGAAGGTGGCTTTTGTGAGACCCCAAATCTGAATTATTAGAAGTTCATAAATTAAAACACACACACACACACACACACACACACACACACACACACGAAAACTTTCTGAAAACCTGATCTGATCAGGCTGGGATGTAGTGGAAAAGGGGACTAGGAGGCAGGGGATGGATTCTAATTCTAACTCTATCAAGAATTGGCCATGTGTTCTTGCATTAACTGAAGCTCTTTTTCAAGGCCTCAGTTTCCTTATCAATATAAGGTAGGCTGCTGGCATAGAGGAATTGAAAGGGTATTCTAGCATGGCTGCAATTTATGGCTCTCTGAACTGGATGATAAGTATTTTGTGCAGTAAGGAAAGGCACTAGCTGTGAAGTGATAATGGAAAACCGTGTCATCTGAGAGTCTTCATATGGCCTATTATTTGGTGAAAGACCGATTCTGGGGGAAATGTCAATGCTTGGAGGGTCCTTAGGACTGAAAGTATCAGAGTGGGGAGAGACCTTAGTACAGGGAAAGTCAGAAATAAAGGGATATTAGGACAGAGAAGGTTGGAACAGAGAAGAGACATACAACAGGATATTATAGCTGGTCCTTTCTTGATAATCATTAAGTCCACTTATTAGAAAGGTAAAAAACAAACTCCCAAAAGAAGTCATACCTCTGCTTCTGTGGATGAATTGAACAAGTCTGGGCTTTCTAAACCCCAGTAACAGTTTGTAAGGTGTAAACCTTTATCTCTCCAGACTATAAATTTCCCATTTCTTCCATTTCTCTTCATGTGGAATAGAAGTTCTGTTCCTTCCAGACTAAGACATCTACCACCAAATTTAAAGACCTCATCATAACTCAGGAGAGCTGTCACTGGACACTTGGCTTCTTATCTGTTCTCTTTTCTCCTCCATCTTCCACACAGCTGCTCGATCCATCTTCCTGAAGCTAAAGTCTCACTGTATTAAGGAATATTCACAGGGCAGTCACTATCTTAGATTTAGTTGAAATATCTCAGCGTGGCATTTAAACTTTTTTGTGCTCTGGTTCCAGCCTATCTGTCATAGGTTTATGGGATATTACTTCCCTTCATCAATTCCATTCCAGCAGACTGGCCTCCTGGCTGTTTTCCAGAATCCATATCCTATTTCCATACCTTTGCACAAGCTGGACCTCATGCCTAGAATGCACTCCAGCTTTGCTTTCATCTCTTTGAATCCGAAGCTTCCTTCAGCACTCAGATTAAGTACTACCTCCTTCCTCAAGTCTCTCCTGATTTCCATGGTTATTAAGAGTTCTTTCTTTCCGAAATTATCATGCCTCTTTTCCTTGTGAATGTATTCCCATGTTAGAAAGAAAGTTTGTGGACAGGGCCAATTTTCCGTTTTTGTATTCCTGCCCTCCCCTCACACATGACCCTAGCACAGTGTCTTGCATGCTGTCAGTACACCATAAATGTTGTTGTATTTAATTGGAGAAGGCCCAGGTCTCTTTGAGTAGAAAATACAATCACTAAAGAGATGTGTCTTTTCTCTAGAATCTCCTCAAGCTGTGCAAATGTCCAGGGTTCTCTAAAGGCTAACACAAAGGACTGAAATCTCTTTCACATCTGAACAAAACAGAAAAGTTTTGAGTCTATTAACAAATAATTAACCGAGCTAGGTTAAATCAATGGGCATTTGTGATGAGCTAGGGACCGGGCTAAGTAATTGAAATCCAAGAATAAGCAAAAAGATGAGAGAACCAGCCTCTAAGGAGCTTACAATCTAATGCGAGAGAACAGATAATGAATCTGTATTCAACAAGAGTTTATTAAATACTCATTCTATTCTGGGCACTGTGATAGGAACTGGGATGCAATTATAAAAAAACAATTCCTTGCCTCAAAGAGCTTCCCTTCTAGCAAAGCATGAAGAGGATCATCATCAGAACCTGGACCACTGAGTGAGCTATGTTTGTTGAAACATTCCTCGTGATGTCAAACCAGTAAGGTTTGTAGGAATGGAGAGCTAGAGTAGAGGAAGGACTTGAAACAAGACAACACAAATTTTTTTCTTCCTCTTTTTTAGGATTGGATTACTTTTCTTTGCTCTAAAAATTTTCTAACTATTTCATAATATGGAAACATAAAGAGTGAAAACCATATAGTTCCTGGAGTTGCATAGGCAGATCATATGCTACATAGATCTCAGTCAACATAGATATAAAAGGAACTGGGTCAAAAATTAAATAGGAGAACAGAGGGACAGATCACATTTGAGAAAAGGCTCAACATTTTTAAACATCTCTAAGTTTCTTCTCTTTAATAACAAATAAATATCTACATGTGTATTCCTTTGGTCAATAACTTTCATAATTGCCTTATAGAAAGAGTTTGGTAAACTGCCTTCTTTTTCTATTTTTGCAAATAACTTATATGATATTGGAATTAATTGGTCTTTTAAATAATTTATAGAATGCATCTAGAACCTCCCACTCCTTTGTGAGTTCTTTGTAGTGGGTTTAATTCCTTTGCTTTCTGATATTGGCTTGTTTGAAATCAGGAAGATTTGGTTCCATTTCTTTCTGTGACACATCCCAGTTGCGCAATCCATGGCATGTCTTTCAATGTTTCAGGGATTTAGGATAACTGTATAATACTGGAAATCACAGAGAGGTTCCCCCCATATCTGCCTGAGTAGAGGCTGTTACCTCATCTAGAAATTTCTTATGTCAATGAAATCACAAGCTCAATCCTGTCCCTCCTTGTCCTGCTACACTTAGCATGGATTAAATATCTTGTTTGTAAATTTGATAAATGCTAAGGATTATAGACATTACATTGTGTGCAGTATTTGAGAGCTGTAAGGATCCATAGTAGTCTTGAGTCTAGTTCATACTACAGTTAGCACTCTTTAGAACATCCCTGACAAATGTTGCTCCATCCTCTGCTTGAAGACTTCCAAAGATGGGGAGACTATTATTATTATTATTATTATTATTATTTTATTATTTTTGTGGCTGCCCATCCTACTGCTCGACAAATAGTTTCAATTGCTAGGAAGTTCTTCCGGAACTTAAATGTGCTTCTTTGCGATGTCCACCATTGTTTTTTACCTCTGAGGCTAAGCAGAACAATATTAATCCTTTTACTATGTGAATACCTGAATTTGAATACTTGAAGATGGTTACTGTTTCCCAGGGTCCTCCCTTTCCCAGGTTAAATTTCCCCACTTCCATCAACAATTCCTTTTTCATATAATTCCAAGGTCCTTTACCATTCTTGCTGTTTTTTCCTAAACATTCTATAGCATATTGAAATGTCTCTTTAAACCTAAGTATCTAATAAGTTCCTATTTGTTTGTTATGCTTTTATGACTTAACCATTATTATTTTATTTGGCTGATACTTTATTTCTTAATTCAATGTTGTTTTTGTTTGAAATTTTTATTTGCTGACTTTCTAGTGTTTTTTAAAATTTCATCCCTAATTAATTTTTCTGTTTCTTTTCTCCTTTGCTAATGAAAGTATTTAGAGATATAGATCCTCATCTAATGACTCACCAATATTCTCTTGATGGTATTCTATGGAATACTATGATCTCAGAAGAATCAAAATCACAAATGACCGAAGAGTCATAAAATAATGTATGATGGGTTTATAAGAAGGAAAGAAATAAGAAATAAGGCAACATTAATGAGTATGAATGATCATATAAAGATAAATGGAGGAGTTACAAGTGAAATTAAGCCTTTTAGGAAGAAAATAATTATAAGAGCTGGAGAAGAGGAAAGATTATAATCTAAGCATGGGAGTCATCTTGTTCAAAGACATCGAGCCAATTAGAGAATAGCAGGTAATCTAGAGTGTATGAAATGGAGTAAGATAGTACAGCTAGGGTACACCATAGTGTATAAAATTCTGGGCTTACAGTCAGGAAGGCTCATCTTCCTGAGTTCAAATCAGACTCAAACACTGACTAGCTATGTGGCCCTGGGCAAGTCATTTAACCTTATGTGCCTTAGTTTCCTCTTCTATAAAAATGAGCTGGAGAAAGAAATGGTAAAATTACTTACTGTATCTCTATCAAGAAAACTCCAAATGGGGCTACCAAGAGTTAGACATGACGGAAAACAACTGAAAAATACCAGCAATGAAGTGGAGTAATGTGAAAGAAGGTTAGAAAGGTAGTTAGGGAACGAGATTATAGATGAGTTAAAATGCCAGGCTAAGCAGGCTGCATTTTATCTTAAAAGCAGTGGGTAGTCATTGAAGATTGTTCAACAGGAAAGAGGTCTTATCACATCTGTGCTTAAGAAAGATTATATTGGGAGTTATATGGAGGATGGATTGGAAAAGAGAGAGATTGAGGTAGGAAGAAAAATGCACAAAAGAGGCTGTTAGAATAGCTCAGCGAAGAAGTAATGGAGACCTGAGCTAAGATGGTAGAAGGAGTTTTGGAGTGGGAATTGGAAGGCCTGATTGCAAGATCCAGCTTCTATTCACTAGCTTTACAGCTTTGGGCAAAGTGTTACACAAGTATAAGTCATGATAATGTCTTTACCTATAAAAAGAATGGTAGGAGTAAATGATTTTTTTCCAGAAAAACTTCCTTCAATTTAAAGAAAAAAGTATTATTTTCTTCAGTTACATAGGAATAGATGATTTTTAAAGTCTGTTTTGAGTCTGTGATTCAAGTTCATGTGTGACCTAGAAAACCCTAAATGCATGTCCATGCCCTCATATGTGAAATAGGAAGGGTGAACAAAATGATCTTTAAAAGTTTCCCTTTCTAACTCTATATTTTTAGAGCTATGACCTTTTGCTTTTTTATTTACAAATCATTTTTGTTTATTTAAAAATCATTTTTTCCACAGCATCAGAGAAAGAAACTGAATCCTTCAGAGGGTAAGTAACTTTTTCCATCTTCCACAGGCAGTAATTATAGTGAGATTCAAACCTAGACTCTCTCTGATGCAAAAGCCAGGCCTATTTCCCACATTGCCATGTTTTTTCTCTTTACATTATAGCCATTGCCAAAGACACAATGTACTCAAACAATAAATCTTCCCTTACAACAAAGAAAAATAATTAATCAAAACCAACCTACACATCAACCATGTCTGGTAGGGTGTGCAATATTCTGTGTTCACAGTCCTCTACTGCTCTGAGCAAAGGAGGATGTATGTCCTCATTATTTCTCTGGGCCAAAAATGACAAAATAATTTCACCACATTCTTGTCCTTTGCCCAGCAAAACGAAAATACATCTATGATCACTAGTCATGTATTTCCCCTAGGAAAATGAGTAATAATACATTAAAAAAAAAGATTGTCTAAATGCAGGAAAATATTATTTGGTTTTATATAGAATCAACTTGAAATGTAATGAGTATATGTGTTTCTTCTAGCCCTCATGATGCACCCCACTGACATTTCCTTGGTAATTTCTATAATTGATTCCATTTATTCAGCCCTCATCTAAAGTGTCAACCTGTGATGGACTCCTGTTTGGAAAATGAGGTAAACAGCCTTCCTTGGAACAGTGCGCCAAGATGGCTCATGTCGCCGGCACTCACAAAAACCTGCTGGCCTTGATTACTCCTGACATGTGGGAGAGGAGGTGTCATGATTGGGTCTTCACTAAGAATTACGGTGGCACCCACCCTTCCTCAGTTGATTTTTCTGAGTTCTTTTATCAGCTGTCCTGGAGACGTGAGAAAAGTCTGGAGCGGGGATGAGAGAATCAGGGTAAGTAAGAGGATAAACCAGGTCTGTCAGTATAAGATTTGGGTAGCAGGGGTGGGGATGTTATGTGGGGAAGATTATATGACTGCTCCAAAGCAGCGTTCAGGTAGCCCTCAGTGAACCTAAGAGAAAATTGGAAAGCCATGAAATGGGTCAAGAAAGGAATATCTGACATCGAAGACCAACTGTAATTAGAGTAAGGGTTGTGGGAAGAGAACTGGGCTTCAGACAGAGGCCCTGGGTTCTGATCCTGGCTCTGATGCTTCCTACCTGGGTTAAACCCCATCTGCTCTCCAGGACACAAGTGTCTCACCTATCAAATGAGCCATTTGGACTCAGGTCTTTTCTATCTCAAATTCTCTGATTCTGTGAGCTATGATAGTGTGTTCCTAGTTATTACAGTAGCCGCAGAGTTCAATTAAAATGACTTGCTGAGCTGAAAGGTCATACTTGCATTTCCACAAAATAGCTGCTATTTACACACACACAGAGACACACACAGACACATGATGTTTTAAGTTATGGAGAAGATTCATAGAATTTACAACTAGAAGTTCACTTGAGATCACTCATCTAATTTTCTTTGTACTGAGGAGGAAATTGAGTTCTAAAGAATTGGATAAGGATTTGATGTAATGAAAGAGAGAGAGAGAGAGACACAGAGAGAGACACACAGAGAGACAGAGAGACAGAGAGAGAGAAGAGAGAAGAGAGAGAGGGAATTAAGCATTTTTATTGTGTGCAGCTACTGTGATAAGTGGTAGGGATGAAAAGACAAAAATTGACTATACATTCTAGGTTGGGAATCAACCTAGGGAGTAGGCAAACAGGAAAGAGTACTTTTTGGAGGTTCTGGGGAACAAAAAGGAATGATCAATTGAGCCACAGAGCCATCTGTTGGTACATTATTTTCTTTCTTTTTTTTTTTAAATTAACAAGATATTTTTAATTAAAGCTTTTTATTTTCAAAATATATACATTGATGATTTTCAGCATTTACCCTTACAAAATCCTGTGTTCTAAATTTTTTTTCCTCCCTTCCCCTTTTCCCCTCTCCTAGATGGTAAGTAAACTAGTATCTGGTACATTATTTTTAATAAGAAATGATTATATCTATCTGATTTCTGTTCCTAAATTTAAAGGAAGAAAGTGTTGTGGAAGCTAAGAAAGAAGAAATGAATGGAATGAGGTATGGTTCATTTACTGAGGGGATAAAACTAAGATATGACCCCAGATATTCTTTCTCCAAGCCCAGATATCTAATCACTTCACCATGTTGCCTATATGTACAAGAGCAAATTCCTTCCCTCTCTTTTAATCCTTCATTTCATAAAGAAAAATAGCACCAGGATTAGAGGGCTCTAATACAAGCTTCACCCTATGCAGAAATGAATCCCTGCTGCATCACTCTGACTTGGTCATACCCAGACTCTGGATGAATACTTCCAACAATGGGATGATTACCATCTGACTGGGCAAATTATTCCATTGTTGGACAGCCCTGATTGTTAGACTCCTTCCCCAGTTAAGCAGAAAGGTTCCTCCTCCTTTTTCTGTTCAATTCAATCCAAATCAATTCTACATTTACTGAGCACACAGAGGGATCTCTTCACAGATGCATATGGCAAATGAGTTCCATAGACAGATGTCTGTATTAAAGTTTCCTTATTTCAAAGTGTTGTGTTCTGTCCTCCACATACATAATCATTTTTATATGAATATTATCATTCTAAAGTTAGCAAAGGAGTTCAAAATTTTGAGGAAGTAGGAAAAGAAGAGGGGCATTGTAGAGAAAAAAAAATACTCCACAAAGGCACAAAGGATGAAGTGAGTAAGGGCTTTTATGGGTACAATAAAGAGAATGTATTTGCTTGAATAAGAAGTATATACTCAGAAATATGATATTATCACTGTAAGAACATGACAAAAGGCCTTGAATGCAGGATAGGAAGTTGACTGGCAGAACTTTCAAGTTGGAAGGGGTACCTAGGATCAGAAACTGTAAAATCGCACTTAACACAAGAATCCTTTATCTTCTATCCCCGAAAAGCATTCGTGATTCATCAACTTACAGATCTTTAGTTATGGTACACTAATCTTAACCTTACAACGAAGACTATTCTGATGTAGAATAGCTCTAATAATTACATAATTCCTTCTTATATGGACTCAAAATCTGCTTCTTTGTAAGTCCTCCTAACTCTGGACTGTGGAGCCAACTAAAACAAAACTAAATTGCTCTTTGGGGTAGCTAGGTGGCACAGTGGCTAGAATACTAAGTCTGAAATCAGGGAGATATCTTCCTAAATTAAAAGCTGGTCTCAGACCTTACTAGACTCTAAGCAAGTCATTTAATCTTGTGACTCAGTTTCTCACCTATAAAATAAACTGGAGAAATAACTGACAAATCACTCTTGTGTCTTTGCCAAGAAAACCCAACTTTTTATTCCATATGACATATTTAAGGAAAGCTAGTATGTCCCACCCTCTCTCAAATCAATTTTCCTGTAGGTTTAATATTCTCATTTTATGTAGTAGGGCTTCATTGACACAGCCTTCAGTCCTGTTACCCTCTAGATTAACATATTCCAGTCATCCTTCATATCCTATGGGGCTTATGACTGAGCTCAATACTTCATTGTTGATGAGGTCTAACTATGGCCTAGTACTAAGTAAATAACAGATAGTTCCTCCTCTCAGGATACTAGAAATCTCTCAATGTCCCTGAAGATCAAAAGGTAGTATGGAATAGCAGATAGTGAGCCAGACTGGAAGACCTGGATTCAAGTCCAATCACTTGCCATATCAATGTAGCACTGGGTATATGACAACCTTTCATTGGCCTGGGGAACTCTCCGAGACATTAAGTAGGTACATTAGTAGAGATAATTTTCTCAAGGAATTCCTTATATTAATGAAATAATATCAGATACTCCTATGATACTCTCAAAGTTATACTCCCCCCCAAAAAAAAATTCATTGTTTAGCTTTATTTTCCTTTTCAAAATCCAACAAATCTCTAAATGTTTTGTCATATGAATTCTTTTAGAGTCATTCTTCATTAATTTTTAAAACGTATTCTGAACCCAAATATTGGTATTTATGTTCATACTTATTTAAATTATAATGTGTTTGCTATTGAGGTAACTGGATACTGTGCAACAGTTCCCTATTTTCCATCACCCACAAATCTGATAGGCTTACAATCTTGTTTCCTCATCCAAGGGACAGAGAAAAATGCTGAAGAGCTAATTTCTCTAAGGATTCTACCAACAAACTTCCAAATAGCTATCAACACAGTAATGAGAACTTTTGGGCCCATCTACTCTTCTGGTTCCAATATTATGGTTCTATTACTAGCCACATGGTCTTTTTCCTCTTCTAGAAGTTTAGCAAATCATTGTCAAAACACTAGCAAAAATGTAAACATACTGTGTCTAGATCTATCCTCTGAATTTGTCAAAATTAAAATCATGTAAGAAAATGGAAAAGAAATGCAATTGCAATCATTGATTTTTCTGACCATGAACAGTAGGGAACTGTCCAGCTCCCTGGGGCACACCCAGAATTCCCCAGTATAATGGAAAAATGGGCAAAATGTGCACTTGGCTTTCTCGAGCTGCAGTGGGGACAGGGCTGGTGTAAAGTTGTCAAAGATAATTCCAACACAGTGTGCTTGGAAACAGAACCTGGCTTTTGTTTTTCTACTCCTTCTGCCTCAGAGAAAATTAGCTGGGAGATGATGGGTTGCTATCCCTGAGTAACCATCTAGAAAATGTCTGGCTGAACAACTTTCCAACCAAAATGATAGCACTATGGCTTGGAGGATATGCCCAGAATGAGATGTCTTTCTTTTGCCTACAGAGAGATACCAACTAGCCTGAGGTTAGGTATATAAAACCTTTATGTTATTATATAATTATATTATATATGATCTATAATATATATATATATTATTCTGCTAATCATTTTTGTGCCAATGAGATAAAGAATATTGTAAATACTGGAACTGCAAAGATCTAAAACTTAAAAATAGGTATAACCATAAAGACATTTAGCAAAAGGGGGAAGATGGCTTATGGGAGCCTTCCAAAGATGTGTCTGCTTTGTTCCCTGAGCCTCTATGCAATCTTCTTTGAAGCTCAGAAGCAGAGAATCCAGAAAGGGATAGTCTTCCTTTTCTGTCCTGGCCAGAACATATTGGGAGTATTGAATTTATCTCTGGCCATCACATCTAAATAATTGAACCTTAACCAACTGGAGAATAAGCGATAAGGCCAAGGCAGAATGGAATCCTTTTGAAGAAAGAGGGATGTTTATTTATCCTAGGACAGAGAAGATTTGGAACATTTTTTTTTTTAAAGCAGCATGTCTTTGGCAGTGGTAAGTTCTCCATCACTGGGATGTTAGAGATGTAGAGATGAAAGAAGATATAATATGGTGCTTGCCCTGAAGCATCTTAAAATCTAATGAAGGGGAAGGAGGGTATATGCAAAAAGAAATATATGGGATGGAATATGCAAGAAGCAATGGGTAACCCATACTACATGCTAAATAAAACCCAAAAGGCAGAGAGATGTATAGATCTGGAGCTTAAAAGGATGTTAAACACCATTCCAGCCTTTTTATAAAAAAAGGAAACTGAGGCTGGGAGGGGTGACATTTTCATTATATAAGTCATAAGTGTCAGGGGCAAGATTTCAATGCACATGGTCTCCATGGCTCTAAATCTAAGCTTGTCTCTACCCCCAGGAGCCCTCACTCCTGTGTGTTCTTCTTTAAGAAGTCTTCCCTCCTCATGTCCGATTGCTGTATGGCTATGGGGGCCTCTGCTGGACACTTATTTTCTCTCCCATGAATCATGTTTCTTCATTGTTCATTTCTTGCTTCATGACTAGGGCATGCCATGAGAGGGAGATTTTTTTTTTATCCATGACATGGAGAACATAGCTAATAAATTATCACTATGTAGGAAATATCATTTAGTCCAGGGGTTCTTACCTTTTTTTATTTTATATCCTGCACCCTTCTGGCAATCTTATGAAAACTATGAAGTCTTTCTTAGAATGATATTTAATATCTTTCAGGTTCTTTCTCTCAAAATACGTTTAATAATAGCACCTACTTCCTAGGGTTATTGTGCAAATAGGATAAAATATTATAAAGGGCTTTACAAACTTTAAAGTTTTATATAATGTTTATTAACATATGCCCAATCTTTTTAATCACATCATATATAATATATTCTTATATACTGCTATACAATATAATACTATATTAATAGTACCTACCTTATAGGGTACAGATAGGATGACATAATATTTTAAAGGTCTTTGCAAACTTCAAAGTATATATACTATTCTTGTTAATATATGCCCAATTTTTTTTAATCACATCATATATGATATATTGTTATACACTTTATATAATATAATACTATATTAATAGGTTTGGTCCACATATGTAGAAAACATAACATATGATAAGTAATATGATATATAACTTAATGGTTTGGTAAATATAGTAAGTAAAATATAATATTTAATATTTAGAGGGGGGAGCTCAAAGAAAAGTCCGTAGCTTTACATCCTAATTTTCAGATCTCAGTGAAAACTCCTGTTTTCTTGAGCACAATTGGTAATAAAAATCTTCCTCAGGACAACCTGTTGGAATAGATATTCGGGGGGAGGGGGATAATTTGCATTTAACAGATAGAGAAAAAAAATCATGCTCCTCAAGGGATTTTAATATATATGTATGTATGTAGGCAGGTAAGTAAGTATACACATACACACTCACCATATCATCCAAGGTGAATTGATACATTCTCTGAACCTTAGAGAGTTGCCCATCTAGAAATTAGGTGACTAGTTTAGGATGACCCTAGTAAGTGGAAGTTTACCTCACTTTTGGGACAAAAAGTTTCTACCTATTGGGTATTACTGTTTATGATGCTGCCATATGATTGATGAATTGTCAAGGGGAAGAAAGTGAGATTAGGTGTGTTGGGCTCAGTCCCAAACAGTAGATCCAGAATCAATGGGTCAATGTTGTAGAAAGGCAGATTATGACTTGATATAAGGTAGGGGTCCTCAAATTACTTCCCGCGGGCCAGATTTGGTAGCTGAGGATGTTTATCCCCCTCACCCAGAGCTATGAAGTTTCTTTATTTAAAGGCCCACAAAACAAAGTTTTTGTTTTTACTATAGTCCGGCCCTCCAACAGTCTGAGGGACAATGAACTGGCTCCCTATTTAAAGTTTGAGGACCCTTGATATAAGGCAACCTCCTAACAAATGAAGGCATCTGAATTTCTCCAACTGGTAGTGCTCTGAAACATCCTTGAACCCCAAACAAAACAGAAAGCACCAATGCAAAGAATATACACTTGGTCTGAGGAGGAAGCCTGAGCCCTCTGCACCTCTACAAGACAGTCTACTCTGAAGATTAATAGAGTTTTCATTGAAGACCACTGACCAATGTTACCAGCAATCCTATGAAGACTGCCACTCAGTTGACATGTTAATTCCATAAGACTAATAGGAACATCATTTTTGATGTTGTTTCTGAGCAGATGATGCCTTTCCTTATCTTTTTTCAAATAGTTTTTTAACAGCCCCCCTCCCTCCTTTAAATCCTCCTCTGACATTTCATCATGGTGGGCTGGTGAACCAGTATTTTCTTTTTTTTTTTTTTTTTTTAATTTAATAGCCTTTTATTTACAGGTTATATGCATGGATAACTTTACAGCGTTAACAATTGCCAAACCTCTTGTTCCAATTTTTTCACCTCTTACCCCCCACTCCCTCCCCTAGATGGCAGGATGACCAGTAGATGTTAAATACATTAAAATATAAATTAGATACACAATAAGTATACATGACCAAAACATTATTTTGCTGTACAAAAAGAATCAGACTCTGAAATATTGTACAATTAGCTTGTGAAGGAAATCAAAAATGCAGGTGGGCATAAATATAGGGATTGGGAATTCAATGTAATGGTTTTTAGTTATCTCCCAAAGTTCTTTCTCTGGGCGTAGCTGGTGAACCAGTATTTTCAAAGGGAATGCCAGGTATAATGCCAATTATATCAGAAGTTCTTTTTTTTTTTAAGTAAATAACTTTAATTTATTAGACAAGGTTCCAGCAAAATATCCACCAGCTCATCTACCCATTTTGTGTTGTACATAAGAAGGTCTTAACCTGAGATCCATACTTTCATTTTCTTCCAAATATTAAATAATTGTATGTAAATGCAATTGTTTTGCTTTATAATCCAATGTATTTTATGTGTTTAAATGTCATGCTAAGAAAGGGCTCATAGTTTTCATAGGATTGCAAGAAGGATGCAGAATATAAAATAAAAAGATAAGAACTGCTGAACTAGAGGATACCTCCTACATAGTGGAAAAAAAAAAAAAACTGAAAATGCTAAGACTCATTATGCACCCATTTTCTGAGCTAAGTGAGGAGAAGCTGTTCTCCAAGAATAGGCGGCCATGACAATTTGAACTACCATCTCTCAAATTGTCTAGGTCAGGATTCAGGTGATTCCAAGCATCACCAAGGAGACCATGTCCAGCCTTAGTCAAATGTAAGTGCTTATAGAGTCAACTGTTTTTTTAACTTTCTATCTCTGGTGTCTAGCACGTGGAATGTGCTAAATAAATGCTTGTTGATTGAATGGTGATTGATAGATGGATTTTTTTTTTTTTCTGAAGGAGGAAAGTCTATCATGATGAAGAATTTGAGAACTTTAAGTTGAAAATCTAAAACTCAATGATGAGGGCCATCCCACTGGTGATTCATTCTAAATAATAATAATAGCCAAAGTTTAGTAACAATTGCATAGAACTTGAAGGTTTGCAGAGAGCTTTGCATTGGGTATGAAGTAACTAGAAGGATTCAAATCCACTGCTATCCTGATCTGTTTTTCTAATGAACAAAATTTTTAAAAATACCAAGATTTCTGTCAATTCATAAATGCCCCCAACTAATGTGTCACTGTCATATTCCACAATCCAAGACAACATAAATAGGTGAAATTAAAATGTTTAAATACTGGACAAATGTACTTAAAACAAGCCCCCATTGGTTTTCATGGTATTCAACAATTAGTTAATTAAATTCAACAATTAATTAAAATTAATTAAAGAACAATTAATTAAAAAACTGAAGTAGAGATATAGATGTTATCACTGTCATAATTTACAGATGGGCTAAAGATTTTGAGGTAAAGTGACTCTCTCATCTACTGAGAAGGTAGTAGTGACTGGACTTGAATTCAGATCTTAACTGTCGGCCCAGGTTCTTTTTTTTTATTATTTGCCCGTGGCCCTTGGTTTCCTTTCAGCAGGGTGTCAGCCAAATTAGCAAATAACCAACTTCCCAAGCCCTTCCTAAGCCAGACCAGTTCTCATCTGCTAATAGAGCCCGGCTAAATAATCACTGGCCTTGAGAGCTGGACTGCCCATTTGCCCTGTCTCAAAGAGAGAATGCTGACTCATGTCTGCAGATGCTGAGCCTGAGACAAAGAGGAAAGAGATTTCCACTATCAAGAATATTCATGCGTTTGTTCCAAGTAAGATGGTTTGCCTTAATTTAAGTCATGTGGGGCTGGAAGCAAAGTTGATACAAAGAGATTAGATGTCCCTTGGTGCAGCTCATGGAGACAGACACCTGTCACCAAAGGATAGAGACAGGAAGGATTATCTTCCAAAATAGAAATGGGAACCAGGTTAAAATATGCTGATTTTAGCTGTCCTTCCCTGCTGTGGATAGCAACTAGCTGGCATTTAATATGAGTCACTTAGTAGCCAAAGAGATTACCTAAGCAAAGAGGGGGTTCTGTGACTAGTCTTTAAAAAGGGGAAGGTGGCTAACCTGAAGATTCATAAATGAATCTCGCCTCATTCAGAGAGCATTCATTCCATTTGCTTTTAGAGAGACAGTTTTGCAAAGTAGAGAACATCAAGAATTTAGAGAAACAAAGACCATAGTTTAAATCTTGTCATTTACTGTCATTTACTAGCTCTATAACCTCTGGTGAGCAAGTTACTTATCACATCTGAACCTCGTTTTCCTTACCTAGGAATCATTAGTCAAAAAATATTCTTTTTATACATACTGATTTATTTTAATAGTAGCTTTTTATTTTCAAAATACATGCAGATAGTTTTCAGCATTATTCATCCTTGTAAAACCTTGTGTTCCCAATTTTTCCCTCCCCCCAGCCTCCTCCCTTTAGACAGCAAGTAATCCAATATAGGTTAAACATGCAGTTCTTCTAAACTTATTTTCACATTTGTCGTGCTGCACAAGAAAAATCAGATCAAAAAGGAAAAACATGGGAAAGAAAAAAGACAACAAAAAAAGTGAAAGTACTATGTTACGATCCACATTCAGTCTCTATAGTCCTCTTTCTGGAGGCATATGACTCTGTCCATTAAGAATCTATTGGAATTGACCTGAATTAGCTCATTACAACAAGTATTTTTTTTTTTTTTAAATACAACTATAAAGTGTCATGCTCTGTACAAAGCATTGGGAATTGGGGTTTCAAAGATAAAAAACAAATTAAAACAAATTTTAAAACCTTATTATTTGCAAGGATCTAGCATTCCGGGGAGGGATAATATATACAAATAAAATATAAATGACATGAATATGATGCTAAAATACAAATAAATACAAATTAGTTAAGTGATACCTATGTCCTTCTCTGAGAAGTGGTAGACAACGTCATCTCTAAAGTCCCTTGGATATACCCACACTTAATTTTGAGACCTAGGGATCTTTAACCTTTGGTCTATGAACCTTAAAAAATATTGGGAACTATATTTTGGGGAAAAACAGTCTTCTTTGCAATTCTCCATAATCCTCCATAATTTATGTTATTTCTGAGAAGGGGTCTATAGGTTTCATCAGATCTGTAAGTAGTCCATTAACAAGTATCTTTAGGTACTGTGTATAGGCGGTCATTATGATAAAGACTGGGAAGACAAATCCAGGCAAACAGAAAACAATTTTTACCCCTGAGAAGCACCAGGAGACGTGGATGCTGAATATATTATCTCCCTCTGAGGATGAGGACTGCTTGGAATTGCTTATGGGAGGTGAGAAAATAGGAGAAGGCTTTCTAACCCAGAACTTTTTCACCTTGTTTAGGTCAAAGTCCATAGGTGAATGGACTCTTTCCCAGAATCATGATTTGAAATGCACAAAATAAGATATATGTGAGAACAATGTAAATTGAAACACAGCTAAAAGTATTTTTTAAGTTCATGCAGATGGAGTGTATTCTCCACCTCCAGAAAAAGAATAGATGCTGTCTGAATACAAACTGAAGCATGTTATTTTTCACTTTCTTTCCTTCATTTTTTTTCAGTCTTCTTGAACAAAATGACTTATATGGAAATGTTTTAGATGTTTGAACATGTATTATTTAAATCTGATTGCTTACCATCAAGGCAGGGGTGGGGGGAGGAAAGGAGGGAAATAGAATTTGGAACTCAAAACTTTAAAAAAATTGTTTAAAAAACTAAATTAAATTAACACAATTGAGGAAAAAGTAGAACATTCTATATAAAAAATTAAATTCTTGGACTCTGGGTCTTAATCCATGGGTCTAGACAGTCCTGGTAATGACCTCATCCTACCAGATTCACAATGCAATTACAAAGCAAGATCAGAGTTTATCAAATCTAAATGGAAACCAAGGTAAAACTGCATTTGTGAGGTTAGATCATCACAGTCAGTAGCAAACAGCTTCCGGGGTTCATCCATCCAGGAGGACATGAAAGTACAGCAAATTACAAAGATTCAAATGAGGGTGAATTATAAGAACAAACCCAACCATATTTAGGTAGATCGCACAAAAAAGTCTTAGCATCCTTGCTATCTTAAGGTATCTGCTGCCTTTTTCACAAAAGGTATTTAACTGGCAACAACCATCAGTTGTTTAAACTGGGTGAATTTAATGAAGCATTGGGTCTTACTTGAGTTCAACTGTAAAATCCAAGACTCCACAAAAATCTCCTTCCATATTTCCACTGTTCCTGAAAAGGCGTGTCTCTGAATTTCTTCCTGGTTCCACTCCCCACCCCTGGGATTCCCCAGATGAAAATTTCCTTCCCAGCCACCACTATCCTACAGGTGCAAGATATATACAAAAGTCACCAATATGTGACAAAAGTCACATATTAGCTCCTGGTGACTTTTGTATATATATCCCCAAGGCTTAGCATAGTGTCTAACAGAATAAACTCTTTATTAGTGTGTGCTCTTTCCTTCCTTTCTCCTGATTTATGAATTAAGGTTTGTTAAGCAGTTTGTGAAGGATGATCTAGAAAGAGTGGGGTGGAGTAGAAGTAGGTGAACTCTTTGGATTTTTCCTCTACCGCCTTAGGATCCACTGAGGACATATAGCTGGTGGGACAAGTTGCAAACTTTTCTGAACCCTACAAGATTTAGAGGGGGGAATCCTCTTTTCTTAGGGGATAAAGAAGGATTAATCTGTATTTAATAAATTAAGAAAAGAGGCCCCAAATATGGGAGAGTGAGTGGATTCTTCAGTATTATCCAGAAATGCTACATTACGAGGGCCTTAGAAGCAACTGAGCCTCACCCACCCAAGCAAGAATCCCTCTTCGACTCCCCCACCTTCAGGATCTCTCTTTGTTTTATGACTGCACTGTGATCAAATTCAAAATTCTGGCCAAGAGCTTTAGACTGTATTAGTGGGTTAATGAAGAAGCAGGATTTCCCTGAATGTCTATATTAGTAGCACAAAGGGGTGTTCAGATTGCCAGCTTATCTTATGTTTCCATACAGCCTGGTTCCTAATCTACAGAGAGGAAGCTCACCAGAATTCCAGCCAAGGAGACGGCTGTCCTCACTGGGGATTTGATCAAGATAAAAACATGGCCCAGCCAAGACGGAAGGTAAGGAAAAAAAAAAAAAAAGAAATTCAAAAGTGCTTTATGCAAACAACAGCGTGTGAGTAGGGAAACATTTGAAAATCTCATTTCTTATTCAAGAAATCCATATGGAGTCAGTTAATGCATTGCTGTCTGGGTAACACAGCTGTCCGTGCCAGGCGAGATGCAGTTTGGATGAGCACAGTTATGTTCCTATGTCTGGGTCTGGCTCTGCCGTTCCCCCACCCCGCTCCAAACAGGTATGGAGTAGCCCTCCCCTGGGCAAGTATGGATCTGCCCTCAACCTGACACTAAGACATAGAATGATTGGTGGCTCCTCTCTAGGTCAGCAGATTCTCTCTGGGTGGGAGCGGGGAGGAGCTGTTCACATATATCTATCTGCATGCTGTTCATAGGGACCCCAAAGCTGGGCTACCAATTGACACATGTGGCTTAGACTTATCTGTGTGGTTCACACGGAAGTCACTTATGTGCTCCATGGAAACTCCCTGAAGTTCATTGATGACTGAATATTTCTCCTAATGTACACAACAATATTTGAAAAGTCCCTTCAATTTGCTGAGATCTTTTACTTAGATGCACACATTTGCTTACCAATAATGGTCACACAGATGAGTATATAGCTATATTTCTTTGGTGTTCTTGGCTGAAAAACTTTCCTGGTAGACCTACTATGTACCTAGTGCAGTTCAAACCTTAGCCTGACTTCACAGACCTACAGTAATCTAGTCTCAGTCTATCTTGCATAAGCTCTTTTGTCTCTCCCCCCACCTCTACTAAAAGGTTTTATACATGTTTTTTTTTTTCTTCTCCTAGAATTCTCTATCATATTTATTGCTACAGATATCTATTTCTAGCCTCTCTATTGAGGCCTGGAAGCATTTCCTTCCTCATTCCACCCTCTGTCACACACATCCACACACACAAACACACACACCCCAATGTCAGTTCTATTTTAATAGGTTTGCCTTAAGGAATTGCATGTAGATCTTTTGAAAGAGAAACAGAGTCAGAGAGAGAAAGAGACATAGGAACAGAGAAAGAGACATGAGTGACTTCTACATTTACTTGGAGTCAAAGAATGTGGGTCCATTTCTTAGATATACCACTAATTAAATGTAGGGACCAGAAGTAATTTCAATATACTAGATATCATTTTTTTTTTTATCTGCAGAATGGAAATGTTATTTAAACCATATACTTTACAGAGTATTTCACCAAAGGAACTGCAAATTTTTAGGGAAAAAGAGTTGGACATGGGAAATTGTGGTGAAGACCAGGAGAAAGATATAGAAGGGAGGAGTAATTTTTTTCATTGCATATTTCATTGGGAGTTAATATGAAAAGGTCATCTAATGAATTGGATGTCAAAATCCAGCTCTGCCATTTATTGCTGTGTGATCTTGGGCAAGTCATCTAAATTCTCTGGATCTCAGTTTCTTTATCTATAAAATGTAGATTAACTTCTAAGGTTCTCAATTATCTTCTGTAAGAAGCCTTTACTGGTCTTATTTCAAATGCTTCCCTCTGAGATTCTCTCTTTCTAGTGTTTCTAGTGTGTGCCTGTAAGTCATTCTCATATGTGTGTCAAGTAAGTTGTGTCTTTCTTCTGTTGTCTTGTGTGTCAAGTCTGTCTGATCTTTCTGTGGTATTGTCTGTAGTCAATGTCTAGTCTGTCTGGCTGTGTGTGTCTGTAGTTGTCTTCTGTCTCTTTACTTGGTCATGTGTCTTCTGTCTTCTGATTTTCTTGTTGTTGTCTTCTGTGTTGTTGTCTGATTCTTCTGTTCTGTGTGTGTGTTCTATGTCTGTCTTCTGTCTTCTTTGTGTGTGTCTGTGTCTGTCTGTCTATCTCTCTGTGTGTGTCTGTGATCTGTCTGTCTCTGTAGATGTGTGTCTGTGATCTGTCTGTCTGTTCTGTTGTGTCGTGTGTCTGTATCTGAGTCTGTCTCTTGTGTGTGATGTCTAGTCTTCTGTCTGTCTCTGTGTGTGTGTGTCTGTCTGTCTCTGTGTGTGTCTGTCTGTGTCTGTCTGTCTCTGTGTGTGTCTGTCTGTCTCTCTCTGTCTCTGTGTGTGTCTGTCTGTCTCTGTGTGTGTCTGTCTGTCTCTGTGTGTGTCTGTCTCTCTCTCTGTGTGTCTGTCTCTCTCTCTGTGTGTCTGTCTCTCTCTCTGTGTGTCTGTCTCTCTCTCTGTGTGTCTGTCTCTCTCTCTCTCTGTGTGTGTCTGTGTCTGTCTGTCTGTCTCTCTCTGTCTCTGTGTGTGTCTGTGTCTGTCTGTCTGTCTCTCTCTGTCTCTGTGTGTGTCTGTGTCTGTCTGTCCTTCTCTCTCTCTGTGTGTCTGTGTCTGTCTGTCCTTCTCTCTCTGTGTGTGTCTGTGTCTGTCTGTCTCTCTCTGTCTCTGTGTGTGTCTGTGTCTGTCTGTCTGTCTCTCTCTGTCTCTGTGTGTGTCTGTGTCTGTCTGTCCTGTCTCTCTCTGTCTCTGTGTGTGTCTGTGTCTGTCTGTCCGTCTCTCTCTGTCTCTGTGTGTGTCTGTGTCTGTCTGTCCGTCTCTCTCTGTCTCTGTGTGTGTCTGTGTCTGTCTGTCCGTCTCTCTCTGTCTCTGTGTGTGTCTGTGTCTGTCTGTCCGTCTCTCTCTGTCTCTGTGTGTGTCTGTGTCTGTCTGTCCGTCTCTCTCTGTCTCTGTGTGTGTCTGTGTCTGTCTGTCTGTCTCTCTCTGTCTCTGTGTCTGTGTCTGTCTGTCTGTCTCTCTGTCTCTGTGTCTGTCTGTCTGTCTCTCTCTCTGTCTCTGTGTGTGTCTGTGTCTGTCTGTCTCTCTCTCTGTCTCTGTGTGTATGTCTGTGTCTGTCTGTCTGTCTCTCTCTGTCTCTGTGTGTGTCTGTGTCTGTCTGTCTGTCTCTCTCTGTCTCTGTGTGTGTGTCTGTGTCTGTCTGTCTGTCTCTCTCTGTCTCTGTGTGTGTCTGTGTCTGTCTGTCTCTCTCTGTGTGTGTCTGTGTGTGTGTGTCTGTCTGTCTCTGTGTGTGTCTGTGTGTGTGTGTCTGTCTCTGTGTGTGTCTGTGTGTGTCTGTGTCTGTCTGTCTCTCTCTGTCTCTGTGTGTGTCTGTGTCTGTCTGTCTCTCTCTGTCTCTGTGTGTGTCTGTGTCTGTCTGTCTCTCTCTGTCTCTGTGTGTGTCTGTGTCTGTCTGTCTCTCTCTGTCTCTGTGTGTGTCTGTGTCTGTCTGTCTCTCTCTGTCTCTTGTGTGTGTCTCTGTGTCTGTCTGTCTGTCTCTCTCTGTGTCTCTGTGTCCTGTGTCTGTCTGTCTGTCTCTCTCTGTCTCTGTGTGTGTCTGTGTCTGTCTGTCTGTCTCTCTCTGTCTCTGTGTGTGTCTGTGTCTGTCTGTCTGTCTCTCTCTGTCTCTGTGTGTGTCTGTGTCTGTCTGTCTGTCTCTCTGTCTCTGTGTGTGTCTGTGTCTGTCTGTCTCTCTCTGTCTCTGTGTGTGTCTGTGTCTGTCTGTCTGTCTCTCTCTGTCTCTGTGTGTGTCTGTGTCTGTCTGTCTGTCTCTCTCTGTCTCTGTGTGTGTCTGTGTCTGTCTGTCTGTCTCTCTCTGTCTCTGTGTCTGTCTGTCTCTGTGTCTGTCTGTCTCTGTGTCTGTCTGTCTCTGTGTCTGTCTGTCTGTGTCTGTCTGTCTCTGTGTGTGTCTGTCTCTGTGTGTGTCTGTCTCTGTGTGTGTCTGTCTCTGTGTGTGTCTGTCTCTGTGTCTGTCTGTCTGTGTCTGTCTGTCTGTGTCTGTCTGTCTGTCTGTCTCTCTCTCTAGTTATATAGAAACATTTCTCCTTTAGAGAGAGGGAAGAAACCATTCTAATGTAGTAGTGTTGTGATTTATAGAGTTTTTTTCACTTTTAATAAAACTACATAATATCATATCTACCTGCCCTCAAATAGGTGCTACAGTTTATCATGACAAAACCAATATTAAAACAATGCAGGCTGTTTCCCTGCTTTCCATCACTGAAAGCCTTTAGAGGTTTTTACCAACATATTTGAATAAGTCATCTTTAAATATGTTTACATTCCACCTATTCCTCTGGACCACTCTCCTGTAGCCTTAGAAGCTGGACATATATTTATTTTTGTACATATATATTTGCTGCATCTCCCATTAGAATGTAAGATCCTTGAAGGAAGGACTGTGTTTTTATTTTTGTCCCTAACATTTAGCATACTACCTGGCACATGGTGCCTAAAAGGTACTTATTGATTTGATTTAACTTTGAATACTCAACCTATTAATTTACATTAAGATTTCTGTTCAATACCAAACAGGTTATCCAAGCATGGAGCCTCATGCAGAGATGAGTGTGCCCGAAGTGAAAATAACATTTGTTAGAATATATATGACTAGCCCCATGGCTAAAAAGTAACCACAAACTGGTTACTCTATGTAAAGGAAGCATAATGAATCTGAGAAAGACCAACAAGTGGAAGTATTTAGGATGTGTGTGTGTGAATTTCAGGTGATTTTAAAATCAAGATCATAATAAGAATCAAATTTTCTGGTTAGAAACAATCCCCAGTTCTAGCAAAAAAGCACACAAAGGGGGGATGGAAGCAGCCCTCTTTGCCAGCCATCTCATATGGCAGTTAAGATAGCTATGCTGGAACATGCTACACCTCCTGGGGACTCAGATGTTTGGAGAGCTTCAGCCTCTACTTAGCTTCAGAGGAGAAGCAGAGAAAGCTGGGTGTTTGGAGATGTAATGGAGACTGTGACTGGTTTAGGGGAGGGCAGGCTTGGGTGATCCCATTTTCCATTTGTCCAAAGTACCCAGACAAAGTAACCAGACAATAATCTATAGGAATCATAGAGCTTAGTGCTGGAAGGACTACAGACATTGATTTGTCCAAAGCTATCTCATCTTTTCCACATAACTTTAGAAGAAAACAAGTCTTAAACAGTCATCAACAGTATAAGGGAAAATTACTCATGGTATTATCACTAAGAAGTATTTGAGCCATTATTAGAAAAACAGACCTTGACTGCCCATTTAATGTTCCTTCCATGAGCTGCTGCAGATACAGAAGGTGCATTTCTAGCCCAGAGGACAGGGTTTAGAGTAAGGCATAGAAAATGCAGATCATTAAGAAGAATGGATATGATTAATGAATCAGTTAACAATTGCTTACTATGTGCAAAGTGCTCCAATGAATGCTGGAGAGAAAAAGCAAAAGCAAGAGCAGAGCCTGACCCCAACGAGCTTACATTTCAACATAAAGACAGAGAGTTTTGAACAATTACATAGAAATGCAAGTCAAAGACACTAGGACTAACCTCTATGAAATGACAGAATAGAGACCATGAGAGGGCACAACTATTCACCAGTTAGCTCGGGACTTCATTCAGGAGGAGGCTATAACTTAGAAGCTTCTAAGATGGGGTTTAAAAACAAATACTCTAATATGGAACAGAAACGACATCCATCTTTTCTTTTTGAATGACATAATGGCCAAGAAAGGAAATGTAGGCAATGAAGGGCATATTCCCCATTCTCAGTCAGCATATGGATGGAGTAGCATATCTGGGGGTAATTTCAAGTAATTTCCCTTTGTTCTAGTTTTGTGTTCAGCAATGACGATATTCATTTTTAAAAAGCACTTTTTTGTGAATGATGCATCTGCTGTGGGAACTGAGGCTGTGGAAATATACTATGTCTAATAACCAGCTTCTAACACTGCAGGAGAGTGGTCCAGAGGAAAAGTTACAATGTCAATATAAAGCCTTTAAAGGCTTTCCACACTGGAAGGCATGGAAACACCCTGCATTTAACATTAGTCGTGTCATGATAAATTGTGGCAGGGTTGAGAGTAGGGAGATGTAATATCATTTTGTTTCATTAAAAGTAAAAGAATTTGTATCAATCACAACGCAACTACATTAGAATGATCTACAAAGTAGGTAATGAGTTCCCCATAGTACAAGGTTTCAAGTGGAGAATAGATGATGACCTGTTGAGATGAAGAGAAATTGTTCAGATAGGAATGCTTTTGGTTTTGAGATATTGGGATGCTGTAAGTTCAAATCAATTAAAAAACATTTCGAATATGCTTATTTTGTGGATTTCATACAGTTTTCCCCATATACCCAACTATTATTATGTAAAAGTAAACAAAAAGAAAGCCCTGCATTTCAAACAAATTAATGAAAAACAAAAGAGGAAAAAGTGAACTTTTTTTCTCACTTTCAAAGACTTGATCTAGCAATTATGCAAGAAAGAGGAAGAAATTAAGAGCTCGGCAATAGAAGATTATAGCTCAATGAGACAAGGTTGTCTTTGTGCCACAATTCCCCGACAGTGTAATTGAGTGAGAACAGTCCTGATAATTATTTTTTCTTTAAATAGTTACAGTGAAATGTATTAATTTTCAAGAAGGCCTTCAATGTGGGTTTCTGATTAGATTGATTCATTAGCTGCCTACAGCAATCCTAGCCCTTCTCAGCAATGAAGAGAGCCTAGCTTTATGATTACTGTACCAGAACACACTACCATAAAGCACCTGAGATTTGAGTAATCAAATTAGATTGAAGAAACAACACTTTGTCATGTTCTACCTGTTTCATTATTCCACTAGGATTAAGAACGGTGAGTAGAAAATGAAAAAAAAATATATAACTATACTCATTTTTCTTGGGCAAATTTCCACAAATTGACAGCAGTAGTTTAAGAGAGGAGAAAAAGAAGGAAGTACCTTTTTTTTTAATTCTAATTTATAGAGCTGCAATCTTCTCTACATCTATTTCCATATGAGACCTGGGGGATGTTGGTAAGCAGAGCAACAGTAGCTATAGGGAAGAGTGAGTGGGTTGCTAGTATAATGCCAAATCTCACTTGTCTGTGGCAAATTTATTTTCAGCATATATTTAGTGAACTCTGTTCTAAAGCTTGGGAGCCTGATCGGTGGGGAATCTGAAGTGGGATAGGGTCAGAATATCGGCAGAGGGAAAAAGAGGTCTGAGCAGAAACTAAGGCAGGAAATGAAAAAGAGGTTCGAAATGGAGGTTTATATTAGTCAAGACTGGCCAAGGTTGATTCCACAAGTAGGTAAGAGTGTATCAGATAATGGAAATGTGGGGCTGTGGTCTATGACCAGAATCATGAATACAAGGGATGGTCAGAGAATCTGATAATGGAAGGAAAGCATGAGATAATTCCAAAAGAAAACAGAAATCAAGTAAGTAATCAACAAGCATTTATTAAGTTCCTACTTTGTGCCAAGAACTGTGCCAAGAGCTGGAGTTTTAGACTCCAAATGCAGTGTCAGAGAATCTGAACTCAATAAGATAGGCAGCTCTGAATACACAAAAGGTGTGAGGTCCATATTAGATGTAACTTCAAGGACTCCTGAAATCTAAGAGCATCATGATGGAAGTCAGAATCTAAGACCCAGATCAAGAGAAGCAGATTTGAAAGCACCACCATGGATAGCTCCAAATGGCCTGTGCCTGAGATTAGTACCATGGAGAGATCTGAAGGGGGGGGACATCTAGGAGATCTGAAGAAGTAAGCTTCTCTAGATAGTAGCCAGAAGAGTTTTAGGAAAATTCCAGATCTGAAAGCAGCATACCTTGGAGGGTCCTAAGAAAAGGACTGCTTCAATTAAGATTCAGGGTAAAGAGGCCTTTAAATGTGAAGACTGTCCAGGGCTAACTAACCTACTTGTTCTTACAGAGATAGCTAAAATACACTAACATTTATGACATTTCTAAACTGTTCCAAAGTATCCTTTTGGCCCAGAAGCCCTCAGAGCTCTCGAATGTGATACCAGTGGTAAACCAGCTCTAATAAATAATAGTATCACAGATCCTTGGAGCTCTAAAAAAGCTGAGAGACTCTCCTGTCCAACTTTTACCTGATAAGGAATCCTTGACAAATGGTCATCCAGTCTTTGCTTGTGGGGAACTCAGCATCTCCCAGGACAGCCCATTACACTTTTGGACAGCTCTAATGGTTACAAAATGCTTCTTTACATCAAACCTAAATTTGCTTTCCTGCAACTTCCACTCATGGTTGCTAGTTCTGTCCTCAAGGGACAAGTAATATAAATTTATAACTTCTTACATATAATAGTTATTCAAATGCTTGAACACAGATATTTTATTTCTTTCTGGTATTCCTTTCCCCAGGCTAAACATCCAAAGTTTCTTTAATCAGTTCTTGTAAGGATAACTCTTAAAGATTTTTAAAGTTCTGTCCATTCTTTTCAAGGCATTGTTCAACATCCTTCCTAAAAGGCGGCACCTACACACTATAAACAGATATGATCTGACTTGCAGTGTTTGGGTCTCCCTCTTGTAGACATTATATCTTTCTTCATTCACCTTCAGTTCTCAAAAGCTTTTTCTGCTGCCATGTCAGACTGGTGATTTCCTGTCCAACAAGGTATCCACTAAAATTCCCACATTTTCTCAAAAGAAACCACTCATTGTCTAACTATGATATTAGTATCTTGTGTTTGTTTGGTTCATCTGTCAAGGAAGAAAAACCTTCACCCCAGCCAAGAATGGACTGATTATATAATCTTAATGTTAGTCTTAGAGATGGAAGAAATCTTGAAGTCTTAGTCTAACTATCTCTTTTTACAAACAAGAAAACTGAGACACACAGGTAGAATGATTTGTACATGATCACTCATTTAGTATTTATTTATTTATTTTTAATCAATTTGCCTATTGGGTAAAAGTCCTTCCCAATTTGGAACCACTATATGTTCCTAGACTTATGCTCCTCTCCACTGTATGCTCTTTAGAATCCAATGAAATTGTACAACTCTGTCCATAAGAACAGTCTGTGTATTCCTCAACTTTCTGATCTTGCTCAAGTTGTTGCTTATGCCCAATATTTTCTCTCTCATTAGAATGGAAGATTTTGGTGGCAAAGAGTCTTTCCTTTTTGCATTTGTACTTCCAGTGACAAGCACACATTAGACACTTTATAAATACTTTTTCATTGACTGAAACTTCTACACATTCTTCACATTTAATTTCAATCCTGTCTATCCCAAGGAGCCCTTCATGACTGTTCTGAACAGGAGTAATTTTGTTGTTTCTGGTCTTCATACGCAAATTTTCTTTTCTCTCATGTATCAGTTATCCAATAATGCTTCCTTCAAAGATTGTGAAATCTCTGGATCTACAGGTGGTCCTTGATTTAAACTTTGATTTATCCAATATTTAGCATGATGTGGTACAAACAAGGAGTGCTCAATTAATGGTGCTTGGATGGATGGTTGTATATATGAATCGAGGGATGGATTGATGGACTGCCAGATTAGCTAACTGTGAAGATGCCATATAATCATCTGAAACACTCTAATAATAGCTGACACTTACATATTGTGTTTTGTTTGTTTGTTTTCTGAGGCAATTGGGGTTAAATGACTTGCCCAGGATCAGACAGTTAGGAAGTGTTAAGTGTCTGAGACCAGATCTAAACTCAGGTCTTCCTGACTTCCTGCACCACCTAGCTGCCCCTTACATAGTGCTTTTAAAAGATTTCTAAAGTTCTTTATACTGATCATCTCATTTGTATCACCAAGAACCTTGGTAGATATTTCAGATCACACAATTAGAGTCAACTAGGTGGTACTAGATGTGTGACCCAGGAAGACCTGAGTTTGAATCCTAACTCAGACACTTATTATCTGTATCACCCCTGGTCAAGTTATTTCTCCACTCAGATTCTCAGTTTTTTCATCTATAAAATGAAGGCAATAATAATATTTTTCTAATTATTGTGGGAATCTATCTATTTATCTATGTACATCTAATCTATTGATGTACATCTAATTTATCTATATCTATCTATCTATATGTCTCTATCTCTATCTCTATATCATTATCTATAAAATGTCTATGGGAGATGTGAGGGAAGTCCAGTCTTAACTTGAGGGTGGTGAGATACAAGGGGCTGTTTATGACCAATATTCCAAAAAATGGCTACAAACAGTGAATACCAGGCAGAATGAGCTATAGGGTGAACTGAAAAGACTAGTCACCTGAAAGATGGGATTTCAGGTGACTAGATTTAGTATTAAACCAAGAGCATCATTAATACAAACAGCAAAAATAGAACAGGGACAAGGTGAGGCAAAAGGAAGATGGTGAGTAGGAAGAAAACGGAAGAAAACACAATCAAAAACCAACTGCATCGTGTGTTAGGAATATAGCAAAAGTGACTAAGCTTTGGAGGGAGGCTTGAGAGGAAGCATGGAAATCTGAGACATGGAAAAATCTCAGGCTGGCACTCATTTCAGGTCCATAAAAATTGGCTTGGAAGAGATACTGCTCATTAGCCACTCCAAGCCCTTCTATTTATAGATAAGAAAAACTATGTCAAAAGGAGTGATTTAACTAAGATTTCTTTGATTCTAAATTGAGATTCAAAACCAAATCATTTGTCTATGAATTCCATGTTCTCTCCATGATTATCCTATCCAAAGTTTTGATCAAACAGAAAACTCTACCACTCTATTACTCCTCTATAGGTAGTCATCTGGCTTTGCATGGAAAGGAGCTCACACCTTGGATATCTTAAAGGTTTGACTGGAATAATAAATGATGTTTCCTTATTATTATCACCGTTGATGGTGACAATGATGAATGTGACAGCTAGAGTGCCTTAGGAGTTGAAGAAGCCGCTTCCTCACAATAATCTTTGGTGTTATGGATGTTTATTGTTGTATGTTGAAATCATGCATGTTTTATTATCTTGAAAGATAAGGAGAAAGCGCAGAGAGTGGAGTTGAATTGGTAAATATCACAAGGCTGGTAGGTATCAGAATCAGGACTCCATCATAGGTCTTCTGACTTGAAATCCAATAATGGTTGCTTAATGAATGCTGGTTGCATGGGGAGATGTGTGAACAAATGAATGAGTGAATGAATTTTATGTGGTGAGGTTTCTTAAATCCACATAGTTCATATTAACTTCAAAGTTTTCTAAAATCCTCATTAATTTCAGAAATCTCAGAACTAATTTAAAAATACCACAGCCTTTGTAAATAGATAAAATCCTAATAAAATCAGGAGCAAGAAAAAAGATCTATTAATATTGATAATGAATATAGCTTAAGGTTGCATCTACTCAGAATATACAAAGAAAATGATTTTTAAAAAGATAAATGGAATGTCCTGCACTTAGGCTAAAAATCCAATAAAATAAATATAAGATGAGGCAAACATTGCATGTGGGGAAAAAAAGAATCAGTTCTAGTAGATAGTAAGCTCAATGTTAGTCAGCAGAGTAGCCCAGTTGTTATAAATAACAACAAACAACAACAGCAACAACAACTACAACAACAATAATATTGTGATCTTTGGCTGTGATAAAAGAAATATAAAAATGCTGGGATAGAGGAGCTGAGAGTCTTTCTTTCTGGCATTTTTCCTCCTCAGACCACACATGTAACACTGAATGAATGAACTGATGGATGGATGGGTGGGAAAAACTGATTAAACATTTATGCCAACTGCTGGACACACAGAACCGAAAAGAAAAAGTTTTTATCTTTGAGAGATTCACATCTTCATAAGCCAACACAAAATACCAAGCTAACTACAGCTTGGATACAGAGTTTATGTTTTTGTTTATTTTTATTTTTTATTTTTTGCTTTTTCCAGTATGGAAAGTCACAGAGATGACAAGTAAAAAGGACATTGAAATATACTTCCCAATAGCAATGGTAAAAAAGAAAAGGCATAGGAGAGGAAAGGAGTATATGTAGGGCATGATCCACTGGCTGGTTTGAAGGATAGGTGGAATAAGAAGATCTCACGTTCTTGGCATTTGGGAAGTAGGTAGTAGATATAATGTGCTACACAAGGTGGTTTGTACTCCAGTTACCAAGCCAGCAGATTGAGCTAGGGTCAGTGCTCCAAAGATAGATGGATGAATTTTCTCAGTGATTAGGGCAAGGATTCTTCAAATCTAGGTGTCCTTTTTAGAAAAGACACTGGCAAACAGGAGTGTAACTAAGATGGGGAATAGAGTAGATACTAAACCTGTGAAGACTGGAAGACAGAATGAAGATACAGCTTAGAGAAATCAAGGTCAATCTAATGTCTTCAAGCATTTGAAAGGCTGTCATGGAGAAGACATTGATCTTTATTCTGACTTTAGAAGATAGAACTAAGATGAAGGGAAGAAGACATACAAAAGAGATCTATATCTCAGCATCACCTCCTGATATCTTTCAATACCTCCCAGATATTTCATGATCTATCAATCAATAAGCACTAAGTACCTATTCAGTACCAGGCACTGTGCTAATTATTAGGGATTAAAGGGCATTTTCTGTCTTCAAGGACCTAGCAATCTGATGATGGAGCTCACAATTCAATAGGGATGATGCCCCTAAGTCTCAAAGTTTACACCAGTGAAGCATGTGCTCTAACTGGCCCCCGCAAGATAGAATTTCTGGATAGTTTATCACAACCTACTGTTAAATTGTGAGTATTGAGTACAAGTACAAGAATAGATAAGTTCCTAGAGGGAATCACCACTAGAGATTTGCCATTAGGAACTAATTTTTTAGTCTTAACAACTCTTTACATTGTGAAAGTTTGGTATGCTCAACATATACTTCACCAGGAGAAAAATTCATAGCAATACTTTCATGGCTCCTTTAAATATCAAAGTACATTGCCCCTGGTTTTAGTTTCCCCATCAATATAATGGGAGATGGACTATATGGACACTCAAGGTCCCCTTTAGCTCTGACATTCTATGACCCTACAATTCTAAAAAAGTGCTTTTGAACAATGATGTTTTTTGTAAGCTTTTTATTTTTTGAAATGCATGCATAGATAGTTTTCAACATTCAAAACCTTGTTGAACAATAATAACTTAATGAGGAAAGGGTTATCACTCAAAATACGGAGCATCCCCTTACATATGGCACTCAATCAAAACAGGGGGACCATAATCAGGGAGTTTCTTGGGATGCTCTGAGAAGCATCCTTCGTCAACAAAACCTAAATGGGTGCTGCCAGCTTTAAGGTTCTTTCATTCTAAATCAAAACTCAAGTTATCCAACCTTGATTGATACTCTACATCTGGAATGAATTGCCCAGTTATTTTGTAGTTGTGTAGACCAGAGGTCTCAACATGAGGCTACCAAACTAGATCAAAATGTAATTTTGATTTTTTTAAGCAAAAAGATGATACAATATAAATAACATTAATTTGTGGTTGACATTGTTAATACAGAGATCTATTTCTATTTAGTTTGACACCACTGATGCAGAGCTGGACTTCTTAAACTTTTCCCACTCATGACCCCTTTTTGGCTAAGAAATTTTTGTGACCCTCAGTATATAGGTCTCTAAAATAGGTGTACAAATCAAACATCTACTGATAATAAATAAGTTTCTTGACCCCCCAGATTTAATTATAAGACCCAAGTGAGTTCACAAACCACAGTTTAAGAATCTGGGTATAGACCACAGTCAAGTGAGTAATGTAATATTTAAATGAAAGAAACATATAATAATGCCTGTTCCTATAGCACTTGAAAGGTAGAGAAGTACTTTGCTTTTAATGATTCTCAGAAATATGCAATGGAAGTATTATTGTCCCCATTTTTGAGACCTTCCAAAACACATAGCTACCAAGAGGCAGAGTAAAATGTGAAGTTAGGTTTCCTGATTCCATGTCTAATCTAGGATGCTTTGCTCTCCGTCACGGAACTATCCCAATGAAGAGTTAGGGACTGCAATATTTTGTCATTCTGTTGCCCAGTGAATGATCTAATGTCAGAAAAATGCTTCTTGAATGTCCATGGTAACAGATACAGGGGAAGCACAAGTCCTAAAGTCCTAGGATCCATAGATAATTCTCTAATTTAACTTAAAATTCTGATCCAAGGTCTTTCCCAGATAGCTATTCCCAAACTATGGAGCAATGAGAACCAAACCATGAAAAAAAAAAAAAAAGAAACAGAACCATTGATATTTGACTCTAATGATCTAGATGCTCTCGGATGCCTCAGGAACAATTGTGATTACACGGTAACCATGTCCCATCACATCAGATTAGTTATCCAATCTATTTGCTCCACCATTATTTTATAAAGTGACCAACCAGGGGAACAAAGGAACTAATTATTTAGTGAGAAAGAGCTATCTGACAGGGAGAGATGTTACTTAAAAGGCTCATTTGAGAGAAGCACTGTGATAGAGAAGCAAATACATTGGTCTGAAGGTTCAGAGACTGGGTTCTAGATCCAACCTGTACTCTTAAAAATCATGTGATTTTGGGCAATTGATTTCCCCTCTCTATACCTCAGTGAAGAGTCAGGTACAATGAGTAAATAGGGCTGAATTTTCTCTAAGATCCAGTCATTGCCATCTTGGGCATTGTCTAGTCTACATTCTAAGACTTGTTTGAGTTTCAATGTTCTTGTTCTTCAAGTTTCCTGTTAGAACCCTCAAAATTCCATATTCTGAGGTCCTTCTTTACTCCGACATTTTGAATTCTTCTGATATTCTGTGTTGTATGTTTGAGAATACTTCTTCCTTCTTACAATCTATGTCATACATTCTAAGATGCTTCTTTTTTTTAATTAAAGCTTTTTATATACAAAGCATATGCATGGGTAATTTTTCCAACATTGACCATTGCATAACCTTTTTTTTTTTTTTTTCTTCAGTTTTTCCTCTCCTTCTTCCCACCCCCTCCCCTAGCTGGCAGGTAGTGCAATACATGTTAAATATGTTGAAATACATATTAGATGCAATATATGTATACATATTTATAGTTATCTTGTTGCACAAGAAAAATCAGATCAAGAAGGGAGAAAAAGAAAAAGAAAACAAAATGCAAGCAAATTAACAACAGAGAGAATGAGAATGCTATGCTATGTTCCACCCTCTGTTCCCATGGTTCTCTCTCTGGATGTGAATGGTGCTCTTCATCACTGAACAATTGGAACTGGTTCAAATCATCTAATTGTTGAAGAGTGCTGCGTCTGTCAGAATTGATCTTTGTATGGTCTTATTGTTGCCGTGTATAATGATCTCCTGGTTCTGCTCATTTCACTTGGCATCAGTTCATTTATGTCTCTCCAGACCTCTCTGAAATCATCCTGCTAATCATTTCTAAGACTTCTGAGCTATGAAATTCAACTTTTGATGGCCTAAGTTACCTCTTCCCTCTGAGTTCCATGTTCTATATCTCCTCTCATTTCTGACCCACTTCTTCCTAAAGTTTCTCCTAGTTCTGGCATTATTTATTTTAAAGACTTTTCCTACTCTGATTATTATTCTGAGGATCTGACTGTGACTTTTTCTACATTTAAGTCCATTATAGCTTTGGTATTCTTTTTTTAATAGTCCCTCAAAGTTCTAATATTCTCTGTCCTAAGGTCCCTCTCAACTCTCACATTGTCTATTCTAAGAACCTTATGAACTCTGACTTTTTCTACAATGAAATCCACCTCAGCTCTAACATCCTAAAAAATATCTAAGAAATGCAGTGTGATGCAAAAGATTCCAGATAATAGTTTGAGTCACACTCCAATAACTTGTACTGACAAATGGACTATAACTCTGGGCCAAGGATGACATCTAAGGGCAGGGACTAGCTAAAACTAAGGGGGTAGATGTTTATTTTTACATGACCTTGAACAAAAACTTCAATAGATTACGTTGGTTCCATTCCAATGAAAGTTTTCCCAAATTAGTGTAGCTCTCATTGATTGGCCAATGATAATTCCTAAGCCAAGTCCCAGTTGGTCCTTGTTTGAACCCTGATTGACTCAGAGTGAATGTGAATAGCAATTGCTTCTGCTTTGATCAGAAAGCTTGAAGATCTTCCTCTCCCAGATTGGATTTTTTTCCTAAGGGAAAAGAGGTCATTTTTTGCCTCAATGCCTACCTAGCCTTAACCACTTGTTTCAGTTAAATTGAGACCTGTTAAAGACTTTAGCTGAAAAAGGCCAGTCTCCCATTGCAAACAGACCCAATCCCATTCATTCTGATCTGTATCTTACCACTGGGCCTAAATAGCTCTGCAGGAGAAAGTGAGGTTGGTGACTTTTCACAGCCCATCCTTATTTAAAGCACATGATAACATCACTTCTGGGATGTCATGTTCCTCTGAAAATGAAGGACAAACAACAACATTTTTCTTGAGAAGAGAAGACATAATAGTTTTCTTATAATGACTAATATTTATGAACAACCTTAAGGTTTGCAAGTGATTTAAATATATGGTATCATCTAGATACTAGCATAGAGAGGTTATGTGGGTCATTGTTTTCAGTTTTTTGTTGTTGTTGTGACTTTTAAAATGGAACTTTAATTCACTGATATCATGGAAGTCTCTAAGAAAAAAAGTTATTGTTGTTGGTCCTTCATTTCCAAAGAGAACTATGACATCAGGGAAGGGATGTCATGATGCGATTTAAGTAAGGGTGAGCTGTGCAAAGTCACCAACCTCACTTTCTCATCCAGAGATCTGGCCCCAGTGATAAGATATAGATCAGGATGAATAGAATTGAGCCTGTCTGCAGTAGGAGACCTTGACCTTTTTTAACTAAGGTCTTTAATAGGTCTCAGTTTGACTGAGGCAACCCCCTATCAGTGATAAAGGCTAGGTAAGATTTGCGGCAAAGATGGCCCCTTTTCCCTAGTACAAAATCTGGAGGCAAGTTAGAAAATGGCATGCTCAGGGCCAGTCATCAAGGATGCTATGATAAGAAGCCAATATTTCTGCCTTCATGGCACCCTCAGGAAAGTAAGTATGGGGGAGTAATGGTGATAGAAGGCAATAGAGACACAGAAAACTCAATTAGCCAATAGATTTTCATTCATCCCCTTTGCTTTTCCTGCTCATGTTGCTCTATGTGGTTATAAGAATCAGGTAAGGGGAAGCCCTGTGAGACCTGAAAGAAAATATTATTAACTGGACTGAGGGGCATGGGAAGCTTGACTTTATAAAATAAGTAAGAATTTAGAGTGGGAAAAGACTGGGCCAGGAGACCGTAAAAGCAAGTCCCTTAGCATCCTTATATCTCAGTTTCCTCTTACATAAAATGAGAGACTTGAACTAGATGGCCTCTGAGACCCAACGTCTAGGATCTGATGATCTTTAAAGGCTCATATGGAAGTTTGAGAAATCATGGTTCAACTCACTTGTTTTCCCACCTTCCTTAATATTCATTCACTGTCCTGCCAGTCTAGGCTATTCACAATGGCTTCCTCTGGAGAGGCAGATGAAGGGCACTCTAGTTTCTTAGTCAGTGCCCCATGACCTGTATGACTTGGGGATGGAGGGTGTCTGTCTCTCTCTCTCTCTCTCGACTTTATTTTTATCTTTTGCAAATGACTTTTTTTAAAAAAAATTAATTATATTTAATATAATTTCTCTTTACAATATTATGTATGCTATCTTTTTGATTTCTAAATATCCTTCTGAGAAGGGATCCAAAGCCTTTCCCAGACTAATTATAGAGGGGGTTCAGGCACAAACAAACAAAGATTCCCTGCTTTTACTGAAGCTATGGTTCATGTTCTTAGTAGTGCCTGTCCCCAAATCTGAGCCCTCTGTTTAGCTTATGGTTTCCCCAACAACTCCCAAGAGGCCCCAACAGCTCAAGGAGAAGAGAGCTGTATGAAGAAGCCAATTTATCCTGATCCACTTTGTTTCCAAAGGCACTTTTTCCCTTCTGAAAAAAATCCTTATTACTCACCTTTGCTTTATTTAATGGCTTGTGTGAAGATAAGGGAGATAATAGCATTTTGAAAAATTGTAAAACTGGTGGAAAGCTCAAGTATTTTTAATGATTTCACAAGAATTTAGTGAAATAAAATTACTGAGAGGAAAAGTGCTAATCTCACCAGGAGGAAGAATCTGGGTCCAAGGTAGAGGTGGGGTTGGTGTCCAAATGAGCTATCTGTACCCATAAATTTCTCACTGATGACAATGAAACCCAGGGGGTACATTTCATCATTTAAGGAGCCCCTTGGGAGGCAAAGCCCTAATTCAGAATGGAGAGCATGGGCTGCTGTAGGAGATAGTCAGCTCCTTCTTCAAGCAACGATTAGATGAAGTACTAGATTCCATGATAAGATCATTAATGCAAATTGTGGTGTTTTTCCCATTGTTTCACTTTTGGCAAAGGAAGAGAATGCCAATGTCTGGGCAGCTGATGTCCTCCATCATTCCCCTCCCCTGATATACCAGGCTGGTCATTGGGCTCCAAGCTCCTCCACCTTCTAGGTTATAAGCAGCATCATTTCCTTAACCATAGCTTAGCTCATGTTTTCTTTCCCTTCCTCCTCACCCAAATACTCACCACTAGACTTTTCTACATAATTTCTAAGATTGCTTCTGTATGTTATGAAATCAATCTAATACAGAATGTAACTTGATTATTTCTTTTGAATTTATTTGTGTACTATACACTCATACATATATATCTTTGTGTGTATATGTCTGCATACACTTATGTGTGCATATGTACATGTATATAAATTTAGGTATAAATAATATCATATATGTATGCATGAATTTGTTCTATACTTCTAAGAAAGATTGGTGCCTTCCAAACAACCTAAGGAGAATTGAGGGATGTAGTGACTTGGTCAGTCACTCATCCAGGATATGGCAGAGACAGGAACTTCCTAACTCTATAAGGCCATCTGTCTGTCCTATCAGAGTGTGATGCTTTTTTATCCATGTACAGTTAATTCTCGTAGAGTTCTACCCTTGTTCACAGTAGAATATAAACTTCCTGAGGATAGAGTTGATTTTACATACACACACACACACACACACACACACACACACACACAGACACCGTTGGTTTGTCTTTGTCCATAGAAAATGGTTAACGAATGTTTCATGAATCCAACAGATACAAGGAAGGAACTGTGGCCCCCATTGTTAGGTCCTCTTAGATTTACAAAGCATATTCCTCTTGATAACCACGTATGTATAAACCTAAGGGGGAAAATTTAGCATCAGAGAGATCAAGACTCTTACTCAAGTTCACAGAGACATCAAGTAGCAGAGGCAGGACTGAGATTCAGGACCTATCAAGCTCTTGTCTCCAACTTTACTGCTCTCTCTCTGTCTTTTAAGTGATTATCCTCCCAAAGTCCCTGCCATCAGGAAACTTAGAGTTAATTGGGGAAAAGTAATTTTCCCCACCAAGTAATTCTATATAATGTGGGAGACAGCTGTGGATGGGGACTTATAGGCTTGCCCTAATCTCTGGAGACTGCGAGTGATACCAGAAAGGACATTTGGGAAACAACCTCAGACCCAGCATCAAGCCTCAGCTACTTATTAACTATGTGACTTTGAGCAAGGAGCTATCTCTAAGACTCAGTTTCCCCAACCATAAAAAAGGGTCTATAGTCCAAGTATTTAGGGTCTATAGCTTATGCTTTCCCCAAGGTCAAACACCCACCCCATATTGAAGAACAGCACTGTCTCCAGGCAGCCTGATTAAAATCAAATGTTTCAGTGATGTACTTTTAATTTATCAAGGAGAGTTTTATTAATAATAAGTTATTAATATAGAGACTTGTAAGTATACTAATAAGTTATTTGTATTTGCAAAGATACCAGACTAGGCAGTAAGCATTTATTTCTTGTGCAAGACAAGCTCTCTTCCTTAATTTTTCCATAACTCTATTTAATGCCATCAATAAGCACAGATGGGAATTTCAGGTGGAAGCATAAACGAGATGCAAGAAAAAATAGCATCGAGTTTATCAGAAAGAGAACAAGCTGCTGTCGGAGTAATCTCGTGGGCAGCCTAGTTAGCTGGCTGCTATTCAAAGGTTACCTGTAATGAGAATCAATGGGCCAGGCCAGCGGCTCCGTAATAGAATGCCTTTGAATGTGAAACACAAATCAATTTGAAAGAATCAAGAACAACGGCCATTGATCAGCACGCTATCTCTCGGCTTTGGAGGAACAATGGGGTGCAGACGTGTTTGCAGGTTTGCTATTATCCCAGGGCGCCTTCTCCATTCCGGCTATGGGGATGATGGGGGCTCAGTCAGATCTATTTAGATAGGTATGATCCTCCAGCGGCCCTGCTTCAGAATGCCGATAAGGCAGCGAAGGCCTGAAAGTAGCCTTGAAGGCAGAGCCCTTGCCCTTCTTTTTCCAAGGGTGGTGGATGACCTCTGGGAAACCTTGCTGCTCTCTACACATAGGAAAAACTCAATGTAGATTTATCGTCCTCATTTCCATGGTATTAACAATGATTTTGAGAGGGATGAATATACTCCGTACAGTTTAGACATGTCATTATGCGATTGTGATGGATTGTGGAGGTGATGCTGGATTTTGGAAGGCACCGTAGGCTCAGTAGCAAACTGCATCTCTCTCATTCGAGACCAGATTAGTGATGTGGCCCAGAAAGGTTCATCTCCAGATGGTTGACCACTAAAAGGCGATTCTGGGAGCTAAAGCCTCTAGAAGCCTCTCTAAATGAGTGGGATCTCTCTCCAGCCTCTAGAATGTCGCTTATGTTACTCTCTAGATCTGGAATTATTTTCCTTCCCATCCACTGAATTCTGATCCATTCTCTAACCCAAGAAGATCCTTTTATACCATCAATAACTTCACAAGGCACTGTTTACCATCTGTGATTTAGTCCCCTCCTAAACTACGAAATCCAAAAGAGTAGGGAAATAGGTTAAGCTAAATGTTTTCTTCTCTAATTCCAGCCACAATGTTCTGCATGAAGTAGTGTCCCATAAAAGTTGGTTACTCTGCAGTATTCCTGCCTAGTAAATCAGAGAGAAGCTATGTCTAAACCAGGGAAGTGAATATATTCCTCCTAGTGGAAGTAATTATCCTAACACCAGAATGGTCCCCATCCCCAATGACCTAGAATGAGACCTCGATGAAGTCTTGGCTCTGGATTAATCTTTGTGATATTGGATAAACTGCTTGAGGTCTCTGGGCCTGTTATACCTTCTAAGGACCCTTCCATTTCTCAATTTGAATCCCTATAATTTTACATTATTTCTAGCTCTAAGATGACAGAAAATGTAGGAGGATTAAAAAAGGTTTGCATGGCTACACCCAAAGTATGGTTTTATGACTTGATGTCAACAAGGAAGAAAGTCTTTATTGCGGTGAAGCTGGAATCTGACTTTGGTTCTGTGCTAGTCTCCATATTTATTCATAATTTAGAAAGAGAAGAAGAAGCTTCTGAGTTCCAATAGACTTCTGTGACCTCAATCAGGACATCCAGCCTAATGGATAGCACATTAGCCACTCTCCCTGTAAACTTTACACTGTCATTCACACTACTTGGTGAACATGCTCCCTCCTCTCTCATTTTTTCCTGTAAGCTCTTAAGATTTCCTCATCCTTCTCACTCCTAAACCTATCAATGAACCTATTGAGATTATCTCCCTTAGAGAGAAAACTCCTTGAGAACAAGGGCTGGTTCACTTGTTTTTGCATACCCAAGATCTTGCACTGTGTCTGGCATGTAGTAGGAGTTTGTTAAATTAATTAGTGAATCACCTATCACTGGCAGGGCCCAAGGAAGAGCTAGAGGTCTGTGGGATGGGACTCTTGTAAAAGGACCTGGGATCTTTGAATGAGTTAATTATATAATTCTATGACATTCACTCTTGTATTACATTTTCTAAAAAAAAAAAAAAAAAAAAGTATAATCTATATATTATCGTACAAGGGAATCCTAAGGAAGTTCTTCCTTCAAGAACTAAGTCTCTGATCATGAATTGGAACTCCTGCAATAGGAGATGTGCCCTTAGAGTGAGGGAGAGAGTCCTTCAAAATTAAGACTGCTCCCTGACATTTGCCATAACTAAAGGCTCCTCAGCGCGTTCATGTCCTTTGTCCTCAGGCACATGCCAGAAGTGCTGTTGAGAATACCCTGGGAGGGAAGGCAGGTAATAAGTGAAGGAAGAAGATCCATTGAACTGTCAGCATGAAAAGAAATTAAAAAAAAATCTCTTTGCTTCTTCCCCTTTCCTCTTCTTCTGTAGCATCCATTCCCTGCCTTCTATATTTCATTATTTTCCCTATTCTCTGTCTCCTTTCTTCCTTGTGGGGAAAGCAAGGCAACTTGAGCAAAGAACAATAATATTCCAGGGCATTCATAGATTCTATTGTTTAGCCTTTTGCCAATAGATGCTACCACAAAAATGGTTGCTGTATGTTTGTATATATGGGTTTTATTTCTGGGGTACAGGCTCAATTGGATCACAAGGTATGCACAGTTTAGTTACATCGGGGAACCAATTCCAAATAAATTTCCAAAGAGACTGGCCCAATGCATAGCTCCATCAACAGTACAATGGTGTGCCTACTTTCCAGCATTTATCTTTCCTTTTCTGCTATCACTGTCAAATCTGATGGGGATGTGGTTCGACATGAATAGAGGTTTCATGCTGAGGAAGAAGGGCCCAGTCCTTTCTTGCAGCTAAGCTGGGTTTTCTGTTATGGGGGGAGTTATGTAAAGGCTTGTGAGGGATGTAGTGAGGGGAGGACTAGATGGGAGTTCTTTAAGAAATGAATGGAGTGAATTTCTCCTAGGAGTCCTTCCAGCCTGTGTGATTCAGTAAAGCTTTAAAAGTCTGGTCAGATTTGTCAGCAGATTTAGGAATGGCCAGGGTCCAGGTTCCCTAGGAAGCTGAAAATAGTGAGGGGTCCAGGCCATGTGCTCCTAGGACACAGATGATGCTGGCTGAGAAAAACGCTCTGCCCACCTGCAGAGATCTGGAGGGATCCCACACCAAATTTGACCTGGCAGCAGCTATTGTACCACTCGATGCCTAGGAGTGAACTAGAAACATCCCATGGAGACCACCCTGCTACACTGGGGACAATGTGGCCAGAAAGCCCCAGATGGAACATCACGGCACAAAACCCCATGTCCAGTCTGGAAGAAGCCATAGAGAATTTTCCTTCCCAAGGACTTAGGGAGAAAGATGCAGATGGCACTGGGGACTGCCAACTAAATGAAGTGGTCTCAGTCCATCAGCATTCCCAAGGGGAGCTCAGGAGGCGACTACATTAGCTGCGGCCTGATTGGCACAGGAAACAGTTTTATGTCCAGAACATGGGAGAAAATGTTCAAGACAAATTTATCTTAATACAGATTTATTGATGTCAATGCAGTCTGCACTGGAATTCTAAGTTCATAACAACTGAGAAGAGAGAGATAAATCTATCAAAGAGGGAATTAATAAAGCATGGGGTGATGAAAAAAGCACCAAACTGGGAGGCAGGAGACCTGGAGAAGTAACTACCACTGACAAAGCATGGGATCGTGGGCAAGTCTGCACCCACCGTGGGACTCAGTTTCCCTACATGTCAAATAAAGGGGTTGAATTATCTTCCTGAAGACCCCTGCCCCGACCCCTTCCTCCCACTCTCTGAACTTCCTGAGCCCACCTTCACCTTCCTTCCCCGAGCTCCCCTCTGGCTGACTCTGCCTGTGAAAGCCCAAAGCCCCAGGAGCAGAGCCGGCTTCCTGCCCCCTCACTAACTCAGCCTCCTGCCCACCACCATTCTTTTCTCTCTGCCACATCTCCAGGTAGCCAGACTAATCTGTTCTGATGGTTCTCCACTGCAGTGCTCTCTCCCTGCCAATCAGGCCCCACACCCAGAAGCAGCAACCCGGGCAGAGCCTGCCAAGACTCTCCCTGGCTGCCGAGGTCTTGCTGATGACTTTGCCATGCGGTGCTACGATTGATCTGTAATTAAAAAGCACCGCGAGGGTGGCTAATTGCATTAGTATGGATCCCCACAGATCCCGTGCCCAGACAAATGGGCAGCGGACAAAAGGGACAGTCCTGTCACCACAATCCATCTCCATCTCCCCAGAACTGATGTGGCTATTTGGAAAGAGGGCTTGGGTGCAGTTCCAGGCAAGTGACTGCCAAGGAAAAAAGATGGACGCCAAAAAGATCGCCCCAGACAATGGCACGCAGAATGCCGCCTTACCCGGCGATGCCGAGGGCTAGATCCTTTCTGCGTCCCTTAGAGGAGACCCGGTGTGTCGGAGGGAAGAGAGTCGTTAAAATGGGACTTCTTACCCAGAATGGCCAGAGGATGTCACTCTAGGGGACCAAGCTCCACACATGGGGATCTGCAGTGCTAGAATGTCTTTCCCCCCATGAGTCCTCAACACCAATGAAATCACAGGTTCAAACAAATTTTTCTTTTAATCCCTTATAATACCCAGGAAAAAGAAAACTCTCAGGAGTTATTTGCTGAATGAGTGAATAGAAAAGCACTGCACCAATGGCTGCTCCTCACATTGATTCCACTACAGAAATCAGGACAAAAATGGCTTCCATGGTTCCCCTCAAAGACAGAGACTGGCCAGCCGTGAGAAGGGCTTCTGTCTGCCACCTTCTCTCCCTCCTTCCTGGGGCTCCCAGGGGAGGGGAGGCAGGTCTCCGCTTTGCTAATCAGCCCGGCCAAATGGCCCATCTTCACCCGCCAAAACTTGCAGAGCTCCTGCAGAACTGAATCCCATTACTGAGCTTTCTAATAAATACCTGGGGGGGAAATCGGTCCCCCCAGCCCCCTAATTTATGGGTAATGAGCACTGACAGTTTGACTTAACAAGGTTGAGGATTTTCAGGCCATAGATAAGTTAGTACCGACTGTCAAGGCCTTTGGATATAGAGTTTCAGAGGCTTATTTATGATATGGAACACGGTCACCAGAGACCAATAAAACCTGGTGCCGCGAAGTTATTGTTAATAATGGCCTCCATCATGTAAAATCGCCCTCATACAACTTCGGAGGCGCTTTCGGGTCATCAGCATCATGATGAAGGAGCTCAGACCCAGCCTTTCCCCTCACATCCTGATGAGATAGCAAAATGGCAGGGTCATTAAGGAGCAGGGCCTCCATCCTTCCCCCACAATCCCACAGCCCCCCCATAAAAGCTGCAACCTTGAACTTAACTGTTGGGCTAGCTACATGAGGAATACATACCGACTGCTAAGGTCCATGGACAATTCAGTCTGCTGCTTCTTGGGCACAATTCACAGCCCTTTGCCCAGATTATCTGCCACGTTTGGGATCCCCAGCTTTCTTCAAAAGTTGTCTCAACCAATCCTTTCTTTGTGGGACCCTTCCTAAGCCATCTCCACTCTCACCCTCTGCTCATTCTTTCTCCTTCCAATGACCTTGAGCTTACTTTGTTTCTGTTAGGTCTTTATTTCTGACAGGATAGATTGGATCCCAAGGAGAACAGAAGCTTCCCAAAGAAAGGAATATTATCCCTTTAACACCTGGCACACAGCAGTCACTTAATATATGTTTGATTAAAGAAATGGTTTCTGTGACAAAGCATTGTGCTCAGTTCTGGGCACACAAATGTATAAAATGAGATATTCCCTCCTTTCAGGAAGCTCACACTTTAATTGGGGAGGGGGGATTGCACATGAAGAAATATTCTGAAGTCCCATGGTTTAGACAGAAGGGAATGGAAAGAACCAGACCAAAGACCATTAGCTTATGTCAATAGGTCAAACAATGGTGCGGGGAGAAGAGAGGGAGGAAAGGAGAGGTATCTGCAGACAAAGAGACAAGGCAAATGAAGGAGCAACAAAAGTAGAAAGAATGAACCCTTGGGTGTTTGGGGGCTGTGGGGATGCACTTTGAAAGAGTAAGGACCACGGACTTCCCTGAGACAGAGACTGTTCCACTCTCTCTAATACCAACCCATTTAAACAACATCCACAAAAATCAGCCTTGCAATACCTTAGATACATTCTGGACAATGAACCTCTTCACCCCCCCTGTTCTCCCCCCAAAAAACTGCTCTAAGGGCCCATCATTAAATGAGCAACATCACCACCTCGCTCTACTGCCTCCGCCATGATAATGGCCTCTTTGGAAGGAATTGCAGGCCAGATAAAGGGAGCATAACAGATATACCATTTATTTACCATAAAAACTACAATTAAGTACAGCCAACCTGCAAAACGGAGAGGGCGATTAGGAGGAAATTACAGGATTATGGGTGATAATGCAAATCCAATGAACAGGAGAGATATGAGAGAGCATAACTGTGTACTTACAGAAGCCCACCTGCCAAGAACTTCTGCCCAGGAGCAAAGCCTGACATCTCCAAGCAGGCAGCTGACAATTGTCAGTGCCCACCATCCCTTTATCCCTATAGGATTGTGCAAAAAAGGAGGCCATTTGATTTTTTGCCTCTTTTTTCTGCTACTTCCTGGAAATGCCACAGGAAGCTTTCTGGGATTCCTCCCAAAAGGTGATTGTAGTTGAACCCTAAATCTCAGTCAGTTGGGTAACAGGCACAGAAGGGGCAATTGCTGAGGTCACCAGAGCAGGCCATGGTTAGGAAAGGAGGTGGAAGTATAGCCTGTGAAATTCAAGAATTATAGGTTTGGGAATAGATGGCATTGTGGAGACCATTGAGGATAACTCTATTTGCCACCTAAGGCAGAACTTGAGATACATAGAGGAAAAGTGACTAAGATCATGTTAGCATGGTGTAGAACTGAAGCTTAATAAATGCCTGTGGACTTGACTTGGCTGAACTAGTTAATATTCTGTCCCCAAAACATGTATAGAATTGAACTAAATAGATGAATACTTTTGGGGGTGATGTATACAGGAGTCTTGCTCAGTCAAGTAAGAATCAGACTAGATCATCTCTAAGCCTCCATCCAACCCTGAGATTTTAAGACTCTGTATCTGCTATTTAAACTCTTACTTGGCTCAAGAGTCACCATCAGGACCTGCCCTGAATTAGAATTAAGGGTCAGTTAAAAATAGCCACTCATCTGAAGAAAGAGGCTCATTGTGAGCATGAAAGCATGAAGAAAAATAATCTTCCCAGCTGATTCGAAGGGGAATGGGAGCCCCATAACACAGAGAAAAAGAGAGGCCATTTGGGGCAATGGTTAGAGCACTAGACCTGGAGTTAGGAAGATGACTTGGAATCCCTACTTAGCCATGTGTTAACTATGTAACCCTGTACTTTCTCCATTTTCAAAGTAGGAGACAATTATAGATATCTTACAGGGCTATTGTGACATTCAATCAATAAAAATATATTTATTAAGAAACTATTATTTGTCAGACATTGTGCTGGGATCCAATGAGGAAAAAAATCTGTATCTAAAATATTTCACATCCCTTTAAGCATTATATAAATGGCAGCTGTAATTATTAATGGACTGCACGATGAAACCAGAGATACAGAGTTTTCTCCATCTCTAGGTACGGCTGCAAGGAACCTGTCTTGGATAAAGCTTGTCATTGCTGTGGGGAAGGGGGCACAGAAAGCTGCAGTCTCAGGTGTATGAGCCCTCCTGGGGCTACAAGGTTTGCATGTTAATGATGTGGAAGGTGGGAGGAGGTTGCAGGAGTGGAGGAAGGTGTGTGTGTGTGTTTGTGTGTGCGCGCGCGCCAGTCCTTAATCCTGAGAGCTGATCATAGAAACTATTGAAGGGAAAAGTAATGAATCCAATCTGCCCTTCCAGAAATGACTTTGAAGCCAGTTGTTCAAGGAACACATCTAATTGGGTCTGAAAATGGAGTCTGCCCCACTAATCTCAAAAGGTATTTTTCCGAATGAATCGGTCTCGGGTTTTACATAATGGTAAAGCCCCGTTTTGGGAGCTCCTGGTCACCTCTCATTTCTAAGTGTTTGGGCCCTGAATCGATGCGCATTTGCTCAGATCAGTCCCTCTCTCCTTCATTTTGATTAATCCATTATAGTTAATGCTTCAGACCTCATCTGCAGCCTCAGCTCCTGAAGGAGCCCAGGAAGGAGAGTTAATCTTGGGCACCGGGTGAGGGCCATATCACACAGCCTGAAACTGCTATCCTGATAACCTGATTAGAGGATCTTCAATGCTGGAGAATTATTTTTTAAGCCTACAGATCTGAGCTCACAATTTAAACTTTGCATTACAGGAGGCCAGAAGCAGATTACTTTTGTCAGCAAAGTCAGAAAGGGAGAGGAGCAGAATTAAACAAGTGGCGAGTTATAATGTGGCGGGGAGCTGTCCACATTCATGGGAAAGCCCCGAGATGAATAAATGCCAGTGGTATATGCGATACTCACACAGAGAGGGGTATGGATGCTAAGACTTATGCTCATATACAATACCTATGTCCGAAGCAATAAGGTGGCAAATAGATCAGACCCCGAGCTTTGCCTTTTTCAAGAAACATAATTTGGTTATATATTTTTTAATTCTTCTGCTTTTCTTTCTACCGCTCTTCCTCCCCAACTTAGAAACAACGGTGGCCTTTGGCTAGAGTATGGTCCCGTCTGATAGATTGGAGGTCCCAAGACCAATAAACAATTCAGTAATTAGGACACTGAAATTTCTCCCTGAAAGCATGAGTAGTACTCATATCCTCCTCTCCCTGACAATCCGTTGGGGAGAATTTGCCATCTGTGTCTACCTGGTCACCGCAGCTGCCACTGCCCTCATTATGAAAGAATATCCCTTTCCTTCACACCAGCCCTCAGATGTGGGTTGGTAAGTAGGTGTTCTGTTTGCCTGTTGCCTTTTGCGAAACCCTGGGTACCAAAAGGATGTCTTGCCTCCAGCTACAGACATCTGCAACCCAGAGAAATATCATCTCTCCACAGCAATACCATAGCCAGCCTAACAGACAAAATGCCAACCCTGATTTAGGATTGCCCACATTCCCCCTCCTCTCCACAGGAGAAAGAAGTAGGGATGTACACAAGGTTTCTTTTGAGAACAGACACTCAAGAGAGTACAGAGCTGTACTTCCTCTTTCCAGGTTTCAGAGCTTCAAAAATGAGACTTCTTGGAGCTGGATAGGACATCAAGATCATTCCATCCACACATTGTAATAATGATAATCACAATGATAGCTAACATTTATATAGCATTAATATGCACCAGGCACTCTGCTAAGCACTTTATAATTATTGTCTCATTTGATCTTCACAACAACCCTGGAAGACAAATGCTATTATGATTCCTGTTTTACAGAAGAGGAAAATGAAATAGATAGGGTGAAGCGACTTGCCCAGGGCCACACAGCTAAAAGTACCTGAAGCCAGACTTGATCTCAGGTTTTCCTGACTTCAGGCCTGGCTAGTTCTTATTTAAATCCCAGTAGGAGACCATTTCCAGATCTTCCCACTTCTAGTGCTTTTACTCTGAGATTATTTCCATTTTCTCCCAAACATACACATTTTTTCTTATTAGAATGTGAATTCTTTGAGAACAGAGACTTTTTCCCCTTTGTACCCCTAGCAAGAAGCCCACACTGGCACACAGTAAGTACTTAATAATTTCATGTTATTTAAGATAATAATGATGATTATACTGGCACAAATCTCTCCACAAATCACAATAAAACCATATATGGGGAGGTTCCTGACTCAGTACTTCTTGACACACTCTGCTTTGGTGATCCCGATGTCTCCCAGGATAAACTGAATTACCATTGTATGTACATGACTATTCAAAAATGTCTCCTTAATTTTAGTCTGTTGTGCTGTTTATTACCACCTGCTGATAGATGGGGCAATGGACAAAGCTGGAATCAAGAAGACTTGTGAAACAAATGTAGTTTCAGACACTTACTAGCTGAGCAAATCATTTAACCCTGTTTGACTCACTCAACTGTAAAATGGAGATAGTAATGGCACCTACCATGAGTATCAGATGAGATATTTGTAAAATGCTTAGCCCCCTGCTTGACACATAGTAGGTGCCTAATAAATGCTTATCATCACCTTCTTCCCACTTTCCTTCCTCCCTCATTCCTTCTTGGGTAGTTTCTGATAACCAAGAAATGATGATTTTTGATAACTGATCCACATCCATTTCAGCATTTTACTATCTGTATATTGCCTCAAAACCTTGTTTTTAGATCCAAATTTGACAGAAACAAAGCAAAAATAGACACTATAATAACCATTAATAGGCACATAATACTCAGTGTATATAAAACTATTATATTTGGGTCCACAATGTCATTTCCAGACCCTCATCATCTTGGGCTTAAAAGGCATCCTAGAGGTCACAGAATCCAAACATCTACCTTTAAAGAGGAACCCACACTAGAATATCCCTGGGAAGTAGTTATTAAGCTTCTGCTTAATAATACTTCTAGTTATGGAAAGCTCCCTCTCTACCAAGTACCTTCAACAGCCAAATGGCTCTGATTGTTAGTCTATATTTTATTCCTAGAATTTGGGAGACTAGGTCTGGAGCTAGTCCAAGAAGCATCTAATCCAAACTCCATTTTACAAAGGAGTGATCAAAAGCCACAAGTTCAATAAACTATACACATTACTCAGGGAATAAGTATCAGAGGCAGGCTTTGAACCTTTGGACTTCAGGTTCTACAACATTCTTTGGGTAATGCTGTGAGTGAAATATCAGTGTTCCCCTTACAGAGAGGGAAATGGGCTCACAATTTGGGCTTTCCAAACCCCTAAGTAGCAGAAGAAATTATGGAATCCATAGAAAGTCTGTGTTCTTAGCTCATTTTGCAACATGTCTCTAATGTGAACCATTAATTAGCAAGCATTCATTTAGTGCTCTTGCAGGACTCTGAGCTAGGAACTGGAGGCCATGGCTCATGGTGGGGAAGGTCCTATCTCCCAGGGGTCCCCATCTGCCACCTTCATGTCCTTGTCAGGGAAAGAAATGAGGCTACATTGAGATGATTTGCTTTTGACAAATGCAGGATGATGGCTACTTAACACCTTGCTCTCCCTCCAGGTGTTTGCGGAGTGATTTTTAAAAATAAATTGTCCTCTAAGCTTTCCAGGTAGTCTAGGGAAGCTGACTCAGCCAGGTTACATTTCTCTGGCCCTCATTATTAGGTTTTTAAAACACTTGATGAGGGAGGGGGTTTTTAAGAAAAATTCAGATCATTCCAGCTCTCAAATCTGCAAACTTGTCCAATCTACAATGGGTTCTTCTCCCAGGTCCCAGAGTTCCCCAGGAAATAGGGAGAGGAACAATAAGGAAGGGGACCTTGGTTCATCTATACTGGTGGCTCTGTCTGAAAACTTCCCAGATCGTCCTCCTCAGGAGACGTCCTTATGGGGCATATGAGACTTCCTATCTACCCAGAAGGAAAAATGCCACCTTCTACATGAAGCCATTGCTTTTCTTTCCTGCTGGTAGTCTCTTGCCCCCAAATTAGCTCCTATCTAATTGTGAATAAAGGGATTTGCAAATCTTAAAATGTTGCATAATTGCAATCTATTTGTGTGTTTGTTCATTTGTTCATTCATTCTTCCCTTAATTCATTGTTCATACATTTATAAAAGCTTTTCCCCTTAATAGTACATTGAAGCCTTGTTAATTAGCTGAGGTTTGGAATATGATTATTAAATATTTATGAACATAAAAGTTTAAATTGGAATTGTCTCTGAGACATCTTGACCAATTCATGTTATCAACACTTTCACGTTAATATATCTCAATTTGAACTCATGGTCTCATATCCAAAGTCTCTTTTTCCTTCCAAGTTCCATGGTAGAATATCCTTCCTTAGAGCCAATAATAAAATAATTATAGTAGCCAGAATTTATATAGCACTTTAAGATTATTATGCATTTTATGTTATCATATTTCATCCTCCCAATCCATCCCATTTTACTGATGAAGAAACTAAGGCTGAGAAAACTTTATTGATTTATTTGGGGAAATAAATCAAGTATCTAAGGTTGGGATTTTAACTTGGTTCTTCATAACTACAAGTACAGTTCTACATGCACCGAGATACATAGCTAGCCACGTCACTTCTTCTCTTGACAATTATACTAGCTTTCTCATCGTTCTTCCTGACTCTGGCCATTTCATTCCTCAACCCACTTCACCCATATCTATAGCTGCCAAAATAATCACTTGATATTCTCCTGGGGTTGGGACTTGCACTCTCATTCTCTGTCTCCTTCCTTTCTTTCTCTTCCTCCCTCCCTTTTTCCTTCTCTTCTTCCTTCCTTCCCTCCTTCCCTCCCTCTCTCTCTCTGTCTCCTTCTCTCTGCATGTGCATGTACATGTGCGTAGGTGTGTACACGTGGGTGTGTGCCTGGCTCTCTTTGCTACCTCTCAACCTCTTAAGGCATTCCATCCAATTTCTAAATAGCTTAAAGCATTAGAAATAGTACCAATGATGAGGAGATGCAAGCTGGCTGGTGTATAAATGGATGCTTTGCATTAGGACAGATCTGTGCCCAAGTTCTACATCTGATATATTCCAGCTTCAGGACCAGAGAACACCATTGAACCTCTTTGTGCTTTTGGCCCATTCTCTAAGACAAGAAATGGGACATAGCAAATAATGCATAAAGTATGATGGATTTTTAAAAAGAAGATCCAACTTCAAGTCTAGCTCTGTATGGGCTTATATTGGTCTCTATGCCTCAATTTACTCAATTATAAAATGAGAACATTGGAATCCATGCCCTCGAGGATATCTCCCAGGTCTAAATCTATGATTCTATAAACTTGGAATTGGATTATTAAATATTGATTTAATTAAGTTGTAAATAATCTACTGAACTACGTTGGGAAAGAAAGGTATTATCTTGTGTGGATTAAATCACAAGACCAGAAGAATACAATAATGTGATTCACATTAAACTTAAAGTTTGGGAATGGGCTTTCATTAAAAGAATATGGAAGAACTCAAAGTTTTAAAAACAAATGCTAAAAATAGTTTTTTACATGTAACTGAGGAAAAATGAAATAGTACATAAAATTTAAAAGTATGTTCATAAAAAAGAATATGAAAAGGTATGTGTTCTAAACATTATTTCTTTCCCATTTCCAAAGGGAAAATCAGAGAAGGGAGTTATTATGCCCATGGTCACATGGTTAGGAAATGAAGGACTGGACTCCAGGTCCAATTGAGATACACGTTAAGTCATGTTGGTTTTTCTTTACATAGATCTGAAACTCACTAGTCTCTTATCAGTGTCTGCCCTTTGTTCTTGCTTGTTCGGCACGCTTCAAAATGAGCCTGCTGTGTTTTATGCCTGGATGCTACGACGCACTTAAAGACAAAGGTCAAGTCCACTCCCCTCACCCACAATGACATGTCTTTTCCAGGCAAAACATCCTCATTTCCTTCAATGAAATCCTCTGATCTCTCACCCGCCTTCCAAATAGACATTAGGCTAAAAGCATAAAGAATGAATGTTTGATTTGGAAAGACACTCAGCTAAGGAGAGCGTTAGAGTACTTCTTAACACCCGCTGTGACTGGCCTCCTTTCTTGCCCTTTCTCTGGGCACATCCCGGGTTCTGCTGGCTTGATGGGTCACTGGTTGTGGGCCAGATGTTGAGAATCACATCCAATCCTAAGGCCCTCTCTAGAGTCCTTGTTCATCACTGTTCACCATCTGTTCTGTTGGCTCAGCCGCCTCCTTGTTCTTTTAAGGCCACCTCTGTAGAGGATGGATGCAGAGGTGTTCTGTCATCTGGTGACCACAAGAAACCCTATCATATGCTCTTCTCCTTGACTGATCAGAGAAGATTTCTTCAGTAATGCCTCATTAATCAATGTCAGGCTCCCTCTAGACAAAGCCTCCTTCATCTGGGGCCCACAAACTTCAAAAAAAAAGTATCTTAATATTTTGATAACTAGGTCAAAATAATTGTAATTCATTATAGTTCACATATTTGAAAACATAATTCTGAGAAGGGGTCCATAAGCTTTACCATACTGCCAAAAAAACAACAAAAACAAGTTTAAGAATATCTTTTCTACTTTAATCATCTACGAGTCCTCATAGGGTAGGAATCTATTTGTATTTATATTATTACAATATTTATTATAATACTTTCTGTCAAATAGATTTTTTCTAAAAAAAAAAAATCTCTGCTCTAGAGGGTCAGAGGTCTAGCTAGACTTAGCTCCAAGACTTACTAGACCAAGAAAACAAAGTTTTCTCACTGCTAACTGTTGGAATTAGTGTACGGGATGAGTGTGCAAGCATAAACTTATAGGGAAGATTCAGGGGATGCCCTTCCTGTATTTGGAGGGCTGTAATGAGAAACTGGTATTGGACTATTCTACCTGGCCTTGAAGAAACAAAAGTAGGAGCAATAGGTTAAGAAGAGGTAATCTAGACTTAATATAAGACTGAGGCAAAGCTAGCAACCCTCAAGGCATGTTGGGTGAATTCCTTTTTATTGGAGGTTTACATCCAAAGGATGGCGGATTATATTTGATGTTATCATCGAGTGACGAGACTTATTCAAGTGATGACTGGATGAGATGGTCATTGATTCTTTTAAATCTAAAAATCTATGAGTCATGAGGGGCTTTCCAGATCTAGAAGTGTTTAAATTAAGTTATAAATAGGATTTTGAAAGATACGGCTTAACATCATTTAAGAACATTATCCTGGTAAAAGAAAAAGGTGATTTTGTGGCAAAAAGACAACTGGAACAGGAATAGGAAAAGGAGAAGGAGGGAGGCAGGGAGAAAGGGGAGGGGGAAGAGTGTGAGAGAGTTTGTAATTCACAAACATGCATTCTCTCTCCTCAAAAGGACAACCATATATGCCACATGGATCAAAAGAGGCATTTCATTCAATGTATAGGGGTTCATGGGTGGGAGATCCTACATTTCCCTTCCACTGATCTCATTCAGCTATTTTTCCTTCATATTGACCCTTTTCCTGTTGAATTTCAGGGCTGTCTGAAGAGAGGGATGTTCTAGGACTGATTAAATGGGCTACAATAAGGGGCGATAGAAAGGAAGGACCAGATTCACCATCACTTATTATCTAGCCTCTCTTCTCCATTATTTTTACAAATGCATCTGTTTATCTCACCTGATTTCTATGTATGTTTGTATGTTTTCTTTCAGCCTTCATATGCCTCTTCTGTCTCCCTTCCTTTCCATTTGTTTTTGTTCTTTCTCAAAAGGATAGAGAAGAAAATCTTTATGGATTACTTAGAGAGAATAAGGATCTCTTATTTTCCCCAATCCCAGTGTTGCTTTAATGATCAATTCAGACAATATCAACCATGGATAGCAATGACCTTCGGGGAGATTGAGCATCATGTCATCAGAAAAATATTCAAGCAGAAGCTGGAAAGCCCCATAATAAGGATACCAGAGAACAAGTTTCTGCCATGTGTCCCTGAGGTCCATGAGGTTGGATGAGTCTGTATGAGGATGTAGGGAAGACAGAAGGAAGACCCTTAAACTGCTAAATGCAATGTTGAGTCCTCCTCCTTTATGCACTAAAAGTTAAGGGTGTCTTCATGGTTTTGGAATGGAAACTACTTCAAGCCAGAAATAGAGGAAATGTTCAGAAGGAAATCTCATTGCCATCCTAATGCTCTCATTCCCCTTGCTGTCTTTATTTCTTTAAGCCTGATACCTGATACTGGATCCCAGAAGGTGACAGTGAGATGGGACCTGGATAATCCAGAAGATACTGTCTTTTCTATCATGTGGGTGGGAAAGGAGATTAGGAAAGGAATCTAGTCTAAAAGTGAAACCATTCTGTAGATTTATTTCCTCTTCTCCAAGTGCAGTAGTCTAGAGGGATGGGGAGAATGTGGATGAAATCACATGAAAGTGAATCTAAAAGAGTAACTTGAGTAACCTAACTTAGAAACGGAAAGTAGACAGATCCTGTGACTTCACTAATTAGGAAAAATAAGTAAGTGGCAGAGTCCTGTGTTGGGAATCATGAAACCTGGATTCTTGACCCAGATCAACCACCCACACACTCTGTCATCTCAGGAAAACATCAGTCCCTTCAGCCTCAGTTTTGCATTTTGAAAAATGACAGAGTTGGATCAGATATATTCTGAAGCACCTTCTCAACTCAGTGTACCCCACGCAGAGAATAACTTCTCTGCATTTGTGAATTTCTCACCTTTGTGAAACTTTTAAAAATTGTCTTGTTTGTTACTTTCGACTCCTTTGCTCCAACCTCACTGAAAACTGAGTTTACCTCTCTCACAAGCACTCATAACATAACACTAAGAATAAGTTGTCTGTTTGTTCCCTTTCTAAGGGAACATGATTCCATGAACATGACAACTGTATTTTATCCAGATTCTGCATTTCCTTTACTGCCTGGCACAGATCTCTATATACAGTAGGTGCTTAATATATGTTTTGTTTATTGATTGAATAGTTGTAATAGGATAGCTCTGGGATTTAAGCCAACTCAATTTTTCAAAATCTATACAAAGGCTATATAACCAATTGTCATAAAAGGTGTAGCCACTGGTTTCTAACTACCTTCCAATGAGTATTTATTAAGCCCCTGTGACCTTTCTATGTAGATTTATGATTTGCAAAGATCTCTAAGTACATTTACTTATTTGATTTCACAATAGCTCTGTATCAGAGGTAATGTTACTAATATCTCCACTGTACAGATGAAGAGACAGAGGTTAAGTGACTGGTGTATTGTCAAACAATAGCCAGTAGCTGAGCTGGGATATGAAGCCCAGACCCAATCTCAGATCTCTCTCCCCTGCGTATAAAAGGGCCTGGAAACTAGAGAATACAAAGATGAAACACGAAACTGTTACCGCCGACAGAGAGCTCTCTACTGGCTGAAGGATAAGCTGAACAAAAATAGTGATAGTACCAGCTAGAAGGGGGGATGGTCCAAGAAAGATTCAGGAGAGAGAGGTGAGAGATTGCCAGGGGTAGGGGGGTCAAATATGGGCAGAGGGACTATAATCAGCATGCAGACCTTGAACCAATTAATAAACATTTCTTTAGCCACTATTCTCTGAGAAGACTAGGCTGGGTGTTCACAATCAACTCCTGGGAACAATTACCAAGATAAACAACCAGAATGCAAAGAGATGATGGATTGAGAACTGGTCTGTTTTGGGAAGATGTGAGTTCAAGTATCTTCTGACAAATCAATCAACAAGCATTTCTTCAAATTACTTCAAATATTAATGATTACATTTATACCACAACCGTGAAGGGGGTACAAAGAGAAAATATCAATAATTCATGCTTTCCCTCAATTCATGCCTAAAGAAAGAGACAGCAGGACAGAGGTATCTTAAAGACAAATAGAGAGTAGATAGATGGTACCCAAGAGGGAAAGATGCTAGCATCCTTGTCTGTAAGGATGATGATAAACCTGGACTATGTATGCATGCTTATATGTATGTGTGTGTGTAAAACTATGTATGTGTATATATATATATATATATATATATATATATATATATGTGTGTGTGTGTATGTATATGTATAATATATATAAAAATGTATGTATATGTAAAATATACATATAATTATGTATCTAAATATATTTATATAACAAATATACATATGTACAAATATAACAAATATACATAGATATATACATATAACTATATAATATAGAAGTATACATATACACACACACACATATATATTATATATATGAGTGTATATATAAATTAAGGATATTTTGTATTAAAAGCCCTTCATGAGTGTTTCCAAACCTGAGATTCTGTGAATCCTCCATCAATAGTTAATTAACAAGTCTTGCTTGTGCTGTCCATTGGAACATAATCTCCTTTAGGGCAGGGTTTACAGACCATCAACTTTCATAGCTGAACCTCAGTCCTCTTAGCTATGAAATGAGAGGATTTGATAAAATGTTTCTGAGGTCCTTCCAGCATAAGGTATATGACCCTTTGGGGATGCCATTTCTTTCCTCTAGTGATTGGGTACTCCCTGAAGTACTTTTCATCTCCAGAACTAGGGTGCTATAATCCTGTAAGGTCCTGTATAATAGGTGCTTTTTAAAAGTCTTCTGAATTAAACAGTAAAATTTATGGGAAGACTATGGAGGAGAAACCAGAGAGTGATCCAAGAGCCCATTAAAATGAAAGATGTGATAGGTCTCCATAGAGAACTGAAGAAATCCTCCTGAGAGCTGAGAAAGAGAACTATGATTTTTTAAGGCTCCAAGGCCCCAAGGAGCTCCCACTTTTTCCTGCTGTGGCCTTCTTTCCTAGAACATTAATGAAAATGAAATTTATAAAATCAAAGGAAAACTCCATCTGTGAACTTACATACTACTGTAAAACCCAATTGGCACACAGAACATTCTTTGCATGATCTTGGCCCAAACTTTCAGTTGATTAGAAAGTAAGAGATGATGAGCTAATTAGATAAACTGTAATCAGGGATTAAAAAATACCACGACTGCCCCCACTCAAAGAAGGGGGGCAATGGAAGAATTGCTTCAGAACTTTGTGAAAAGTCATCAAAGGTGAAATATTGTAAATCTGTATTTTCAGAGTTTTCAGAAAAGATGGGACTTTAGAGATCAGAAATCAAGTGCCTCACTTCATAAATACGGGAATAGAAATCAGAGAAGGAAAGAAAAATTTTATATATCACGCGATTCTCTTTCTGAGACTAAAAGTTTATTAAGATGAATTTTCCATAGTGTAAATAATTAAATGGAGTAATGAGTAAATCAATCAATCAATAAAAGTGCAAGTAAGGAGGCAACAAGGTGGTGCAGTAGATAAACTGTCAGTCCTGAAGTGAACAGGGCCAGAGTTCAAATGTTACATCATATTCTTATTATCCATATGACATTGGATAAGTCTTTTAACCCTCTTTACCTCATCTATAAAATGAGAGGAAAAAAGTGCAAATTGCTTCAGTATTTTGCCATTAAAAAAAAAAAACAGGGAATCGAAGTTCTAGAAAGTCCTAGATATTACTAAAACAACGGGACAACAAGAAGTAAATCAGTTAAGTATGCTGAGAATTTTGAACTCAATCAAAATGAAGACAATAATTTAGATACCTGTTCTCAGCCTCTTCTGTGTCAGACATCCTTTTGGCAATTTGGTGAAGCTTTTGGATGCTTTTTCAGAATGATGTTTGTAAATGCATAAAGGAAAACACACAATACATGAATGAAATAGTTATTTTGCAATAATTATCAAAAAATATAAGTTCATTCGGCCCAGGTTAAGAACCTTGCTTTATAGCAACTTTAAAAAAAACTTGTAGAATCCTACATATTCCTCACTTCTATTAACAGACCTCTACCAAAACATAAGGAGATCCAAGAATAGAAAAATTGGTAAAGACTTCAGTGATCATCTAAACATCCCATCCACTCCACTAAAAGAAAAATAACAATCTCTAATATGCTATAACTTCAGAAGAGATCTACCAGAGATCTTCAGGTCTACCACATTAGAAATTATTATTTTTCTTCTTATTATTATTAATTTTCTTTGTTACTCAGAAGAATGCTAATTAATAAGATTTTTCTTTTTTACTTCAAATAGATATTTGCTTTTTTGAAACTTTTATCCACTGGCTTAGCAAATTTGATAAATATGTCATATACTCATGCATTTATGTAAATCCTTGGTCAGATTATTAAGCAACATTGGGTCAGGCATATATCCCTGGGGCACTCCATTGGAGCACACTTTCTATGTTGACACTACACAATTAATTACTTTTTGAGGCTGCCCACATATCCAGTTGCGAATCATTCTAATTGGATATTGTCTGGATTACATTTCTTCATCTTTGATACAAGACATCATGGGATACCTGAGCAAATATTTTTCAAAAATTTAAGTAAACTCTATCCATATCTCATCATATGCAGGCTCACGTGTATCCAACTGGCCCCAAATAGGGATGTTCCAGAAACTAGGTCTTGCCAGAGAAAAGATATGAGTAGGGTGCTTGATAATTTAAAGAAACATCCAAAATGCTGATTGTGAAGACAAGGGAAGGAGCTAGTAAAAAGACGATTTTACTTGAGCTCAAGGACTAGGTCTGTATATTTCCTCTTGTGGGAAAATATGGAAAGAACACTAGTAATTACAAGAAGAAGAATAGCAATATCAATTACAGTGACAATGAAACTACTACTACTACTACTACTACTATTATCACTATTACTACCAGTACTACTAATAATATTAATAATGAAAATTAACTGACATCAGAGGACCTGGGTCCAAATCCTATCTCTAAAGCTTATGTTTTTTATGACCTTGGATCATTCCCTGGGTCACAGTTTCCTCACCTACAAAATTAAGGACTTGGATTAAATGCCTTTTGGGACTCCTTTCAGCCCCAACCTTTAAAATTTCTAGTTCCTTATTCTATGAGCTTTTAGGAAAGTCACTCCTAGTCCTCAAAATTTCATCTGTAAAAAGGGAATACATATTTTAACTATTTCAGAAGACTGGTGAGAACAAATGATTCTGCTAACCACAAAGTTCCATGGAGATGAGAATAGTTCCTTCATCTTTGCCCCATCCAGTCTCACCACTGGACCCATGGAAAGCATCTTGAATTGCTTAAGGTGAAATGGAATTCTTCCTGGACAATTTCTACATTATTCCTATGAGCTTCCAGAGCCTCCCCCTTCAAGACTACTGTCTGTCTCCTCTATATTTATTCAAATTCATATATCTGTGGTCTCCACCAATGCAAGTAGGAACTATGTTTACCTTCTTTTGTATCTCCAATATTTAGTACAAACCCTGACGTGGCAAGTATGTGGCAAACACTAGTGGACTGACTGATTTTCTTTGCAAATTCCTCTTACTTCCAATATGATTTCTCCCCAATTCCCCCCTGCAATGTTCTCTTCTCATTTCCAAGGATGCACTGACTTTTTGCTTGATTTATCACTTTGTTTACTTCTCTGTAGCCTCTCTCTCTGTCTCTCTCTCTTTCTCTCAGTCTCTCTCTCTGTATCTGTCTCTCTGTCTCTTTTTCTCTCTCTGACTTTCTGTCTGTGCTTGTGTGTGTCTGTCTCTCTCCATCTCTCTCTGACTTTCTGTCTCTGCCTTTTTCTGTCTCTATCTCTCTTTCTTTGTCTCTCTATGTGTCTGTCTGTCTCTGTCTCTCTGTCTTTCTGTTTCTATGACTGTGTGTGTGTGTGTGTGTGTGTGTGTTTTTCTGCACAAGGCTCCCACTTTGACCACCATTTCCTGAGTAAGGTCGCCTCGGAAGGGGACATGAACACCTGTGCCTCCTTTCACAGCAATATCCCTCTTCAATTAACCCTCATGCCTTCTCCAGATTAATAGTCACAGCTACAAAATATTCAAGTCTGGGTACCATATTTTAGGAAGATCATAGGAGTTAGAGATGGAAAGGATATTGCCAAGTCAGAGAGAGGGAAAATATTGAAACTATGTGATAGGTTCAGTGATAATGCTGAACCTGAAAGAGAGATATCTAATAGAAAGAATGCTGTATAGAGTTAGAGGACCTGAACTTGAACCCAACATTACAGAAATCAATTCTCATTAATGGACTAGATTCCTCAGCTGTAAAGGGATGAAGGTGGACAAGATTGCTTCTAAGGTTCCTCTAAGCCTGGATCCATGAAAACTGCTGAACTATCATTAGAGTCATATGGAAGAAGAACACACACACACACACACACACACACACACACACATATATATATATATATACACACACACACACATATGTGTGTATGTGTGTATGTGTAGGTGTATATATACATATGTGTGTATGCGTGTGTAGGTGTATATATACATATGTGTGTATGCGTGTGTAGGTGTATATATACATATGTGTGTATGCATGTGTAGGTGTATATAGATACACATCTACACATACATATAACCTGTTTGGTAAATCTGTCTTCAATCAGATGCTCTGCCCTTTGGTCCTACATGGCCATCTCTGCTCCTGGGACAATGCAAAAGCTTTCTGGGCAGTGTAATTCCCATCCAAACAGAAGATCCTAAAGAATACAAATAAGTTCCTTCAGAAGATTATGAAGTCTTTCTCAAGCCACATTTATAATCAACTGAGGAGAGATCCAGAACTGGGAGCAAGAGGGAGAAGTTGGGAGATACAGGAAACTCGGTGAAGAGAAAGCTGGTGCATGGGTGAGAGGGAAAAACAATTTTTTTAAACTGGAAGGAAAAATAAAAGAATGATAAGGCAGGACAGAGAAAAAAGCTCACTCAGGCTTCTTTTCCATTATGTTAATTCAAATCAGTGAATGTTTTTGAAGCACCTACTATGTGCCAAACACTGTGCTGAGTGCTATTGAAAGACAATGATCTGATATTACTCTTTGCATGGAGAAGAAAACTAGCAGGGCTTTCTCAGATGAATAGTGTCAGAGGCTATTCTTGTTGAAGATGCTGAGACTTTTGAGATGGGCAACCAACTCTGCAATGACAAGTGATTCTGAGCTTCAGTTTGCTGGAGAATGGGGACAATCCCAAGATACCTCTGATCTCCAAATCTATTTGGTTAGTCTCCTCAAAGGGCAGAACTGGGATCCAATGTGGAAGTGACAGTGAAATTGTCTTCTTCACATAGGGAGAATTTTCCAAAAATTCTCTTTACTCCAGCACTCCAGCAATGAAGTCACCAGTTTGGGGGAGTTAGTCAGCACTGGAAGGAAATGATAGCAGGCTCTTGGACATAATTCTTCAGAGTGAGTTCTGGGTTTAAGAAGGGAATTGGATTGAATGATTTTTCTCATATTTCCAAAAGTGAGATTCTTGGGGTCTATATGGGGGGAACATTGTGTGACTTAATTATAGAGGAATGAATTTGTAGACTTTTTCTTTACAGAAATAAAGGAGAGCAAGAATGGTCCTTTCCCAAGTTGTCTGATGTAGTGACATAATCACAAGATGAGGGAATAAAATTGAAGTCTTAAACACAGAGAGAACACAAAATGAACTCTGCATACTTGGACATGATGGTTTGAAAAAAAAAACAATTAATCATGTCTTTCGCAAAATAGTAGGATGCAAATAAATCCTTAAAATAGGTTATTAATTCTATTTGAGGATAGTAATGAAGCTCTCAGGGCTAGAAGAAAGAGATTGAACAGGGTAGTTTTGGAGATCTCAGATGCAGACTGAAGGTATAGAAAAGAATCAGATATCATTAAGGAAATATGAGTGGGAGTCCCAGAATGGTCACTGGAGTGCTCTCTGACTTTGGGGAACTCACATTGCTTGCTTCGCCTCAGATTCTTCCATCTTTAAAATGATGGGAAGATAGCATCCTACAAAGAACAGGTGAAGACAGAAGATTCAGTTTGGCTACTTTCTAGTGTGGCCACTTAAGGTCTTTGGGCATCCACCTTCATACCCGAGAAATGTTCCAAGTGGCACAAGACAATCCATGCAGTCCCCCTGAGATGCAATTCTTATGACACTATGATCTCTGAAGTGGTCTGTGAGAGATCTTACTTGTCCAAGAACTGGGGATTCTAGGAGATTGTATCTTATGAGGGCTGTCAATACTTTTTGAAAGCAATACACTGATTTCTGCATTGTGGAGTCTGCTCCTGAGAGTGCTACTCTGCTGAGCATATCATCCCCCCAGGGAAGGGACATTCCCATGCTAAAGGTCCAGGCAGGCACAAAGCCAAATCGGGAGAATAGAGAGGAAAGGAGTTTTGGCCGAAAATACTCATCATGGCTTTCTATGAGTTTAAATCATAAAGCAGGGAAAAGTATCTGACCATGGGAATTTGGCTAAAAGAAATCAATTCAGTTCAGTCAAAAACAAACAACACAGAGAGAGACTTTCAGGGTTTTATTGATGCCTTTTATTTTTGCATCTCAGTCATTTCCAGATGAAACCAACCAGTGAGCCTTCTCCAGCAACAAAGAAAATAAAAGTTAAGCAAAACCAACACATTGACCAAATATGACAGCAGAAGTAATATTCCACAACTGTCGAGGGAAGCAGCGAAAGCGAAGAACCTACTCAATGCCAGGCACTGGGGATGCAAGGACCAAACAGCCCATGAAGAAGTATACATCCTACAGAGGGCCACCATGGCTGCACAGACAAGGAAGAGACAAGGCAGGGAGAACTTTATGAGAAACCGGAAGGGAAAAGGCTGAAGATTAATAGAAGCATGGATAAAATACCAACAGATGAATGGATATTTTGACACTGGGGAGAATGCAACGGAAATGACCTAAAAGTTAAGATGCCCTATGTTTTCTCAAAGCTCATAACACCCCTGGGAAGTAGGTGCTATTATTATTCCAATTATAAAAATGAGGAAATTGTCTTGCATTTCATAAATAAATTTAAAAAATATTTTATTCATAAACAAAAACAAATTTTCATAAATAAAAGAACTCAAGTTGTCTTGACTCCAGACTTAACACTCTATCTAGAACTCTATGATCCTTCTCAGCTCTGAGGTTTCCTATTCTAAGATCTCTTCCATTTCTGATATTCTGCAAAGTTCGCCTCCTTAAATCCTTAAAAAAATAAACAAAAAGTCTTCACTTGACCCATACAGCCAAATGGATTGCTCAACAATTATTTACTAAATGCCTGACCATATGTTCAACCGCTGAAGACAATAGTACAAAGACTGAGCATTCAAAAGAAGTTTATATTCTATAGGGGAGATAAATACACAAAAATAGAACAAAAAATGAAAATAATATGCATTTTTACAAAGTAATTAAATGCAGGGCTCTAGCTGGTGACGGTGGGGAGGGAATCAAGCAGAGTTTCATAAAGAAAATAATGTCTGAGCTGGGTCTAAAAAGATGAAAGGGTTTGAATCCTCTATGAGTTTCTATATATGGCAAAACCATAAAGAATTCTGGACAAGCAGTGAACTTTCCAAAATTCCATGTTGAATTTATTTATTATTATTCATTTTAAAAACAAAAGTAGATAATAGAGATTAGAATATCCACAATTGACTTTTTCTGACCTACTTTGTACATGGAAGTATTCATTTTATTTAGCATTTAAATTCATAATAAAAAAAACCAATTAAAACAAGCCCCGTATTTCTAAAATAAAACAAATAAATAAATGAGTATTTAAAAGAATTAAGTTTTATATACAATCCTCTTTTCCTGTTCAACTATGTAATTGATAATAATTTTATTTTTATTCAGAATAAAGCAAATATTAAGATATACTAGATCTGACCATCCATCCCCTCAAGCTATCTTCCTTTCTCTCTCTACTCCTACCTACCAAATTTCATGAAAAAGCTCTCTATATTCCCTGGCTTCACTTCATCTCCTCTCATTCATTCTTCAATCCTCTACAATAGGCTTTTTGATTTTTATCATGCGAATCATAATACTCTCTCAAGTTACTAGTGATCTTTTATATATGTTATATATGATAGTCTTTTCTCAGTCCTCATCCTTTTCAATCAAGCTACTCTATTTGACAGTGTTTGACTATGTTTTCCTTCTAGATATTCTCTCTTCTGTGGCTCTTCATAACAATATTCTCTCCTGATTAGGCAGGCTATTCTCATACTAACTGCTCCTTCTCCTTTACTGATTCATGAGTTATTTCATGCAATTCAAACTCCCCAAGATGATCTCCTGGATCTCTTTTTCTCCCCCCTACAATCTCTATTTTGGTGACCTTTCAACTGTCATAGTCTAAATAATCATTTTTAAGCACATGACTCCCAAAATGATATATCTAGCCATAATCTGTTACTTAAATATTAGCACCCCATCTCCAATTGTCTATTGAACATTTCAAAATGGAAAGCTAGAGACATCTTGAACTCAATATATCCAAAAGATAATCCCTCATCATATGTTTTGAACCCTGTCTTCTTTAAAACTGCCCTGTTTCTGTTAAAGAAACTACCATTCACTCAAGTCACACTCATTAGGGAACCAGGTATTTTTTTTTTTTTAACATTTTCTGTATCACAGATACTCAATCAGTTGCTAAATTACACAGTTTATACCTTCAAAGCCTCTCTTACATCTGCACCTTTCTCTAATGACACAATAACCATTTTAATTCAGGACTTCATCACTTCTCACTTAAATTAATGCAAACATCTTCCTAATTGGTCTTCCTTCAGCCCCTAATTTCCTCTAGGATAAAATATAAACTCTTTAACATTTAAGCCCTATACAATCTGGCCCTAACTTATCTTTTCAGACTCACTAGATGTTAATGTTCCATCTGTACTGTGATCCAGGCAAACTGGCCTTCTCTCTGTTGCTTACTCATGATCCAGTCTCATATCTCTGTGTCTTTAAAATATACATCTATGTTTTGAGTATCATCCCTTCTTAATGTCCGACTCAAAGAGTCCTTTTTTTCCCTCTTCAAGATGCAGTTGAATCACTGTCTTCTGCATTGACCCTGTCTTTGTTTCAACAGCTGCTTTTGCCTGCCTTCCTTTTCCTAATGCTGGTATTCAAGGCCTTTGAGTTTGTTTGGATGTGCTCACTTTATATGTATACTGAATATATTTGTGTTGCCTTCCTCACTTAGAGGGAGGTTGATTGGGAAGGAGGATTATTCCATTCTTTTATTCCATTCTTTGTCTTGGTATCCCAAGGATCTAGCACAGTGATTGTCACATGAGAGATGTTTAATAAATGATGGTTAGCTAAATTATTGAAATACAAGAACTAAAACTCAAAAGTGGGCTATTCTGATCCAGTACCCAGAGGCTTCTGAGGAAGAGATTCCTTCCCCTTGAGGAGCAGGAGATGGGGTTAGAGAAGCATTCCCGAAGAAGATGATTCCTGATCTAAGAACTGAAAAAGTCTTTCAAAAGGCAGAGACGAGGCAGGAATACCTGGATACATGGGGTCTTGTCTGCACAAAGAGTGACAGTAAGTAATTGAACGCTGAGATTAGAAAACTTTTAAGTATTGAATTTGTCTGAAGTATTGGGTGGAGAAGGAGAATAAAGACCTCCTATAAAGCTCCTCGGTAAAAGGAAATACCAGGTCCTAATTCAGGAATAACTTTGAGTGGGCATTCTTCCTATGACACAAGAATTTTTATGGGGACATTGACTTTGTGAAACATGCACCCATGAAGCATTTCAGCTGAAATTTTCTTTTTGAGGACTTGAACTCCAAACTCTATTGAAAACTAGATAATGGTAGAATTTACCACCTAGCCTTAATACTCATATGTCTGAATGAATGAATTTCCCTTACATCTCTGGCAATATTTCTACATGGGACAGTGGCTAAATGCTTGTCTGCTACTCCAAATGGGCTCCTTGATGTTCTTGGACTCCCAATTTTGATGAGCATCAAGGTTGTGGTTAGATTCTTCATTTTCCTAAAGCTATTTGAGTGTGTGAGGGCTTAGGGGCAGATCTCTAGATCTCTGTCAATGGTTTTTCAGTTAGAAGCCATAGTGTGCCATGTATACTCTGGGCTCTACCTCCCTACCTTCCCTGTCAGAAATTTGACATGCTCCATTTGAGAGAAAAAAGAACTGGCCAACCCCTACCCTTGAAAGGATGTCTTATCAACAGCATCAACTAGTGGAAAGAGACTCTGCAGTGAGAAATTGTGCTCTAAATTCACATGACAGTTCTGGGATCCAGTGGAAAGAGGCTTAGCACCAAGTCCAAACTTTGCTGCTTAGACAATACAATGAATTTTGCTAGATCTGAGTTTCTTCTTCCATAAAATGAGGGAGTTTGGAACAGATGTCTTCTGACATCCATCCCAGTTCAAAATGAAGATGTTCTGACATTATGACTAATTTGACCTTGGGCAAGGCAATGAACTCTTAGAGTATTAACTTCCTTATTGGGAAAATAGGGGCACATTTAGTACTGAAGGAAGAACCTTCTATTGGTCTTTTCTGGTCAGATTTAGAGAATTCCTTGACATAGAACGACAATCTCCAAGCAGAAAAATCTGGTAATCTGATCACTAAGCTTTCTATCCACAAATGTACATAGATATGTCTTTGCTGGGGAGATGGTATAAATCTCACTTCTAATCAGAGAATGTTTCTACTTTCTTCTATGTTCAAGATTCCCAAACACTGATTAAAATGTTTGAGAATTTGTCATTAACACTGAACTCAATGGGATTTCTAAATAATTATGCAAGGAACCAGTATGGGGTGAAGGGGCAGTGGGGTCACTGTAGCTAGAAGTGCTCTGACAAGAAAACTGTTCAATTAACTCTGTAGGTGATATAGAGGGAAAAGAAGCTTTTATTTCCTCATCCTTGGGACTCTACTAAACTGCTTCTTCAAGGCTCAAGATAAAACAGGCAACTAGTAAATCATTACAAATTGACAGACTGCTTTTGTACATAAAATATTACTCAGAGTTACTCATAAGTTTAAGTTTGGAGTAGTCTTAACCTTTTACTGTTTAGAGATTGCCATATGCTGTTACCTCCAATGATGGTAAAATAAAAAAGGACTCATCAAGTGAAGGAAGAAAAACATTGGTCCTTTTCCATAGAACTTTTTCTGATGTCTGATAGGAGCTTGCCAAGGGCAGGTTCATTTTTTTGGTAACTTTACTTGGCTTAGTTTTGTGTTTGTATCTCTAGGAGAAACAGAAGACCTTCCATACAATAAGTGCTCCATCAATAACCATCAATCTGATTGAGTTCAGTTGTTTTTATTTTCTTACACAAGGTCTCCCTTGCTGTTCAGTGAGTTTCCTCAAGCTCCCGAACTCCCAACCATCTTGCCATCCCCAACCATATATTGAGAACTTTTTAAAAGTCAATGCTCAGTTTATATAAAGATGGGGAAAAAGTCCCCTTAATGAGTTTATTATGGAATTATTATTATTTGAAAGTTGGGAAGAGAAAAATATTCATAGGCACACAAGTCAATGTGATACACTGAAGAAGATTTTTTCACAAAAGCCAGAGACATCCACATTAAAGGGCTTGGACACATTCTTTTCCCCTGGGAGAGATCAGGGAAGATTTTCTGGAGTAGGTGATAATTGGATGGAGCCTTGAAGGCAAAGAAAGATGCCAATAAGCAGATACAAGGAGAGAGTCTATTAGAGACACAAGGAATGATTTGCCCAAATGTGGAGATACTTTGGTATATGGGGAAGACTAGGGAGTATTAAGTTGAGAATTAATGATAACAGATATATTACTATATCCCAGAGGGCTTAGCATCAGTTCAATTTAATAAATACTTATTAAATACATGCAGAGTGATATGTTTCTTGCTCAAGATTACAGTGTGTGTGTGTGTGTTTTTTTTTTTTTGTGTGTGTGTGTGTGTTGGTTTTCTGTCAAATAGTGAAGATCAAGACATTATTAGAAAGGAAGAAATGTAGCTGGGGTATTAAAGAATGATTTCTTGGAAGAGGGCTTTGAAGGAAGAGAAAGATTTTACAGGCAGAGGAAGAGGGACAAAAGCTATCTCAGCCATGGAGGATAGCCCACCAATGCACTGAGCAGGGTAATGGCACTGGGTTTTCCATTTTGTGCCAATGATAAATTCTATGCAGTCCCATCTAAGCCTTTCCTTTCTACTGGTTCTCATTTAAGGACAACTAAAAAGACAAAGTATGACTTTTTTTTAGAACTCCCACCAAATGAACATATTAGGAAGTCTCTGTCTCCTCCATGGGAACATAATCAACTATGCCCAAGGCAAGTGGCTGGTTGGTGTTGAATCATGCATGGCTATATGTCCTCTGGATACTTTAACCTAAGTTATATGAGTATGTGAGGGAAATGCTCACATGCAGATACCTACTTGCCCCAGAGGGACAGATTTCTCTGTGTGCCAACTGATGCCTTTCTATATTTTGTTCTTGTTCAGTCACTCAGTAGTGTTGAACTCTTTGTGACCCCCATATTTTTGTCTGTTTTGTTTTATTTTTGACAAAAATAGTGGAATGGATTTTTTTCTCTAGCTCATTTGTACAGATGAGGAAACTGAGGAAAACAAGGTTAAATGACTTGGCCAGAATCACACAGCTTGGAAGTATCTAAGGCTGGATTTGAACTTAGATCTTTCTGATTCCAATCCTGGAATTCTATTCACGATGCCATCTAGCTATACCTAGATATACCGCAATTTGTATAAAACTATGGAATAAAACCTTTTATTAAATTGTATTCTAAATTGTAATCAACTAGATTTTCTTACCAGAATAAATGGGAAACAAGAAATAATTATTTGTTGAGTTTGCCTGCTTCTTAGAAGGTAGAAAGGAGAATACAGATAAATTAAGCTGGAGAGGAGATGTTGCAATGAGAATGTGGAGAGACTGAAATTATTTTATCCTAACAGCAATGGGGAATTATGAAAGATCTTTGAACAGGATGGTGATATGTTCAGACCTTAAATTATAACTAAGATGGAGCAACTTTGAATTTCATTCCACTTTTTGTAGCCATTAGAACAGTAGCTGGGATATGGAAGATACCTAATGAATTATAAGTGACTAAGTGACTGATTAAATAGGTAATGAGCACATGAGGCTGAATATGAGTAGATGGGCTCAAAGGTATGGAGAGCAAAGGGTTTAATAGAAAATGGGTAAGGGAGAAGGAACAGGCAAGGAACATGCTCAAACTTGACTGTCTAGGAAAATGATGGTAACATGAACAGAAATATTGAATTCAGGAGTGGAGAGGGTTAAGTGAAAAAAACTAATTGAATTTGAAGTGCTCGTAAGAGATCTGTTTGGAGATGTCCAGCAGGCAGGAGGAAATCCACAGCTAAAGCTCTAGAGACAGGGATTTAGAAATCATCTGTGGAGAGAAGAAAATATAAAAGGAATTGGACGGAGAGGGAAAAAAAAGAAAGGAGGGCACAGAGAAGAGAAGAGAGAATGAGGAAGGGAAAGGATGAAGTAAGGGATGAGGACTAAGAGCAATGCCAACAAAGAGAGACCAGGAGAAAGATGAGCCATGAAAATAAGCCAAAGGAGGAAAAATATGAAGAATTAATGACTGAAGAGCAGCAACAAATACAGTGAAGATGGCACATAGATTGAAAATCAAGAAAAGACCATACCAAGCAGGCAAATATTTATTCATTCAATTAACATTTAAGTGTTTACTATATGTCAGGAAATCTTGGTTCTGCAGATGTAAAAGCAAAAGGAAAGAACTAGACTCTCCTCAAGAAGCTTATTCTCTACTAGTAGACTTTGAAGAGTGACTAGAGAGAAGACTCAAATTTACATGGCTTCCTTCTAGCCTGGGGCCTTAAATTATTTTTATTTATAGGCACCTAAGAGTGATGGACAACTCAGTTTTATTTAACTCAGGCATCTTTCATGACCTTGAAGGGAAAAAGTAAAGAAAACTGACTTGTTTTATAAGGGAAATGACTTGCCTAGGTCATGTTGGCTAGCAAGGTAAATAAATAATATTCAATGCCAGAATTATAGAGGTTGAGGATTGAGGGGAAGCTTAGGGAATAGAAGCAATATGCAAAACTGACAATGAATAAGATAAGAAATGAAATGGCAGCTTGAGGGAATGGTAGGGTCAAGGCCATGTACATTTAGAAAGTCTTGAGCATATAGAAAAAGTAATGGTAAGGAGGCAGTGGAATAAGGACACTAAAATTGTAAGCCTCAGGAAACAGTAAGTATTTAAGTTTTGAGATGTATGGGGATGCAAAGGCAAAAACCTAATGTTCCTGCCCTCATGGAGCTTACATTCTATTAGAGACATATATGAAGGTGAAAGGAGATGACCAAAAGAGAAATATCAGGAAGGAAGAAAAGGAAGGAGGGAAAGAGGGAAGGAAGGAAGAAAGGAAAGTAACCAAGAGGGAAGGAGCAAAGGAAGGAAGGAAGAAGGAACAAAGGAAGAAGGAACAAAGGAAGGAGGGAACAAAGGGGGAAGAAAGAGAGGAGGGAAGGAACGGAGGAGGGAGGGAAGGAACGGAGGAGGGAGGGAAGGAACGGAGGAGGGAGGGAAGGAACGGAGGAGGGAGGGAAGGAACGGAGGAGGGAGGGAAGGAACGGAGGATCAAAATGGAAGGTTCAGCCTTCCCAGGATCTCTTCACAGGGAAAACAGAGATGGTTGAGGCAAATCCATTCTTTTCCGAGGATCCTTTGCAAGCTTCTTGCCAATCTTCTGGCAATGCCATCCCAAATGCTGCTTCTTATTCAACACTCATCTTTAGACTGGAGAAGGGCTCCTGCTTGATCAGACTCCTGGGAGGTGTAATGATGGAGCACTGGCCTGAAAGGTGGGTTCTGCCACAGATCTCCGGCACAACCTTAGGAATGTCTCTCGGCCACCCTGGGTCTTGATTTCCTCATTTGCAAAAGGGGGAAGAATGATATCTCCCTCCTGAGGGTGGGTGAGAGGATCCCGTGAGCTGGAGCTTGGAAAGTGCACGTGGATCCATGGCAGAACAGATGGTGCCCTGGGAACACCGGCGGTGGGTTGTACCACTGCTGCTGCTACTACTACTACTACTAAGAATGAGGAACATCACATTAGTAACAGTAGTAATAGTAGTAGTAGTAGTAATGATGGGAGATGAAGATGCCCCTTTGGCCATGCAGGAGTCCTGCAGTTCTCAGTGCTGGTGGCTTCATGATTGCAATGATGATTAGCCACCAGGATCTTCTGAGCAGTGGATAACCCTGGCTGTCCATAGAGCCCGGGGCTCTGGTAAGGAGCAAGTATGAGTGGGAGATCTTCAACAGGAACTGAGGTCCATGATCATAGATTCTGTCCACTGCAGAAGGGGCATTTACCCATTTGGCAGAGAAGAAAACTGTGTCTCAGAGAAGGGAACTGGCTTTTTCAAGGTCACGCAGTAGCAAGGAAAAGAAATGATACACTCATGCTTTCTGTTTTTGACCTCAGGATTCTTTTTGGTATCTTTCTAACAATAAACTTAGGGATCATTATGATTATATCCTAGGGATCTCTGATATGGGGAAACTACTGTATGGCCTTGAGCAAGCTATTTTCCTTCTCTAAGACTCAGTTTTCGTGACTGGAAAATGGGTTTGATAAGTTGATCCCCACAATTCATTCCAGCGGTAACATTCTGTGATTTCTTCCTTGAAGATATTTCATCCATCAAGAGCTGCATGATTATTCCGGCTGAAAGAGTATCTGATCCCCATAATTCTTTCAATGGTAACATACTATGACCTCTTCTTTGAAGATATTATCCAAAACCCCCATGATTATTCTAGCTGGAAAGGGTTTTTTCTTGCTTCTGACATCCTGGGGCACTCCATGGCTTACTCTTATGCTCTCTACAAGACAGTACCACGTGATAGGGTTTACCTATTTGCCTTGAAATGTTTTCTGGAAGTTCTCATTTTTCATAAACTCAGAACTTATTTCCTCCATGGAAAAGGACCCTAAAATGATCATTCACCTGCAGGGTCCCATAGCATTTAATTTCATTTCTTCCTTCATTTATTCATTCAACATATAACAATCAGATATCTGACAAAAATAAACAATCTTTGAGCATAATGCTGAGGAGAGAAAGAGGAGAAATGACGTGGGCCCTGCCCTCAAGAAGCTTATGATTTAATAAGATGGGATGGGACATTGACATATATAAATGTAACAGAAAACAGAAAGTGATGAGGAGAAGGAATCCAGACAGAGCATTATCAAAAAATTACAGGAAAAAGAGGTCATGGTCAGCTGAACAGACTTCTGAGGATTCTTCCTGGAGGAAGCAGCATCTGAGCTGAGCCTTGGAGGAAGAGGAAGTCAAAACCATGCATATGGATTAGAGCACCTCCATGCAGAAGGTGGCTTCCCTTCCCCTATTTCCTCCCAACTTCTCTTTCACTATCCATTCATCTACTTGGGAAAGCAGCTGATAACATGCATTGTCACAGAGCCTCAGAGCTAGGAGTTGATCTCGAAGTCTATCTACTCCAACCCTGAACTGAGCATGAATGTCCTCAACAAGGCCCACGGCAGGTGGGCATCCAGCCTCTGTCCAAAGACTTCCAGTGAGGGAGAATCACTACTTCCCAAGATAAGTCATCTCACTGTTGGACAGCTCCCACTCACCATTAGGAAGCTTCTGTTTCTCACACTGAGCCGAAATCTTTGTATTTGCCACTCCCTCTCAATATCTCCTAATGCTACTCTGCCTGGGAGTCCTAAAATCATTGATAAACTTAAATTATATTTTAAATGAAACCAGATCTTCTAGTATTAGGACATTGGTGGGGTTGTAGTGATAAAATAATGAACTTGGAGTCAAGAAGACTGCATGTCTCAACTTCGACACTTAGCTGCAGCATATAGTAAGTCACTGGGCTTCAATCTCAGTTTCCTCATTTGTAAAATGAGGATGGAATATAATGCCCTTTGGTAGCCTTAAAATGCTTCCTAAATGTTAGCTTTCATTTTCTTTATTATCAGTGTTATTATTTACAGGAATGAAAGGCAAAAGATTTAGAAATTTAAATTAAGTTTTAGAAATTTAAAATTTCTAAATTTTAGAAGTAAAAAAAAGATTCTAACAGGGATTCAATTTTAATATATATATATATATATATAATATATATGTGTGGATATATGTATATACACACACACACACACACACATATATATATATATATCACCCATGCACAAATATTTTGTATCTTTCTAATGTATCATTGGAAACTTTTGAATTTCTTTTAAGGCTTGGGAACAAGAATGGAGTTTGTGTCAGAAGACCCAAGTTTAAATACACTTTCGCAAATCATTTCAGCTCTCTGGTTACTTATCTAGTCATCTGTAAAATGGGACTTTCCCATTTTAGTGTCATCATCCTTCAAATACAAGCTGAGCAGGATGAGCGAGTATGAGTTCAACCAGGGCAGATTATTGGAACTAAGCTCAAAGTAACATACACCCAAAGGCCACCAAATTTTAATGAGGCATTTATTGCTAAATATATTACCAACCTTAATCTTCCTCTTTCATCCCTCATTCACATGTCAGCCACATCCCCAAACCATGGAGATTTAAAAGAACCCCAGATACCAGCTAGTCAAATCTCCCCATTTTGTAGAAATGAAAACTGAGGGCTCAATAGGAGCAGAAGCAGTGTTACAGTCGTGCAAGTTAATAGCAGAGTTAAAAATTAAACCTGATCCAAACTTGTTCCTCTCCCACTAGCTTCCTGATACACAAGGAGACTATCTCCATAAACTCTTCCTTGAGAGGTGGCTACAACAGAATGAAGAGAGTCAGTCTCAAAGCCATAAATTCCCAGGTTCCAGTCCTGCTGCTGACACATGGGCCTTAGGTGGTCCCTGGGCAGCTCTCAAAGACCAGAAATCACAGAAAGTGCTGATTTGCATTAGTGGGGGGGGGGGGATTTCATCCTGAGGAATCCTCTATTTCAATGAAATCACAAGTGAAGGGATAACTTGTTTTTCAAATAATAAAAATAAATGTTTCCTTATTTTTCCTTTCTATTTCTTTTTTGGAGTTTTCCTCTTTTCCTTTTCTCATGGGGAAATATATATCCCAAAGGCAATGGTTGGTCCCAGATGAGGTAAGAGTTGGGTGCTGGCCCAAAAATGGCATCCCTTTGAGCAAGAAAAGGAAAAGGGACAGAATTATTTGAAAAACAAGAATAGGAGCAGGAGTAGGATTATAATCATACAGAAACAGTGAAATGTTGTAAAAAATTACCCTGGCATGGGTTCTGTCAATAAAAAGTTATTTAAAAAAATAGATGCCATGGGTAGAAGGAAATCAAGTTTTGGGGAGCAGGGTAGGATCGGGAGAACAACCATAAACTAGAACCAGACAGCTGGGTAGTAGCATTGCTTCTGCTCTCTCTGATGGGATGGCCATGGGACATCAGGAATTGACCAGCCCCTCTCTCTCCCTCCCACCCCCAGCCTGCTTCCATAAGTGGGGGTAGGGATGCCAGAAGTATTAGGAGAAATAAGAGCCCAGTTTACTGAAAAGAAGGCTGGGCTAAATTCAAGTTTTATCTCTGCTCTTTATTTCAAATGTTCTTTAGGGGAGTCCCTCTCTTTCTTGTCCTCAGTTTCCCCCATGTAAAATGAGAGGTGGACCAGTTGATTTTTAAGATCCCTTCCAGCACTCTATGATTCGATGAAATGCATACACATGTGCACACTCACATCTGAAAAGAAATGAATTTATCAGGGGGAAGGAAAGGTGGGGGCCCCTGCAGAGCCCCGATCTTGGCCACGCTGCTGCTACTGAAGAGGCCATCCTCTGAGGCTCTCCTAGACCCAGCGAGGCTGCCTCGGTGTCGAATGGATGGGTAACTGCTTGCCTACTCTCAGCATCTGTCGCTAAGCAAGCCTCTTACATAAGACCTGCATGTGGGCAGTCGCACACAGGCAGGCAACTCACAGTACACACACGGGCTCCACCGTCAGCTGATCCCCTTCGAGGGGCCTGCAGTGGGATCAATTAAAATCTTAACCCTCCCTTGCCCACCCTGCCTGGAAGCTTGAGAGGAGGCCCAGGGCCCTTTGCAGCTGGCAGGGCAAATGCCCAAGGCAGAAAGGAGCTGCTGAGGGCTGCTTGGCTTCCCCTGGTTACCTGTCAAAGGATGGTCCATCCAAGAGATGGATCCTTTGATCTTAGCCTGCAATTCCCAGCATCCCAACAATGGCAGGGAGAGTATGGCAGGAGACCAGCCCAATCTTGCAGCTGGGAAAGGGAATGTGAGACTCTCTGTAGCCCAACCTCCCTCCTCCTGCATTGGAGAGAAAGAATCTCTAAGAGGTGGAATCATCTGTCCCGAGTCACATAACTCCCTACCTCCTAGCACTGAGGCAACTCAGGGATTCTTGAGTCCTGGTTCAGGACTTCTTCCATGATGCAACAAAAGGACATGCAACATCCACTCTGCTTTACTGACTCAAGTCCTTATCTCCCGAAGAAACTGACTCCCATCTTGGCTTAGGAAAGCCCAGTGATCAAAGATCTATTTATATAAGGATCACATCCCCTTTACCATGTCTCAAGGGTCCATTTACCCAGATCTGATCAAGTCACTTTCCTGCTCAATAAACACCAAAGGCTCCCTATTCCCTCAATAGTCAAGAACCACCTCCTCTGGGAGGAACCTACAAACCTCCAACCTACCTTTCCAACTCTGTGACTTCTATCCCTTTCACACACTCTATACTGTGGCCAAACTAGCTTCTTTCTTATTCCTTCCTTGTTGGATTATTGCGAGTACACAACCCTCCTCTCTCCATGTTTTTGTACATGGTGATCCCCATGTTCTCCCTTCTCTCTGTTTCTTATAATTTCTTGCTTCCTTTGCAGCTCAAAACAAATGCCACCTTCTAGCTTATATGTATTTTTGTACGTATTTACATACATTATCTCCAAGGGGAAACACTGGGCTTAGCACGGAAGTGACACATAGTAGGTGTCTAAATGCTTGTTGACTAAGAGATTAATGGACTGTTCTCATATCTCAGTGATATCCTTTGGTGTGGGGGATCTCAAAATGCTAGAGACAGGTCACCCATCCTTACAGCCAGGACAGTGGAGCCAGCAAGATGTGACAGACACATACATATTTTGGAATAGGATCAAAAGGCAGGATCAGAAAAAAAGGAAACAAGCCATGTTTTTTCCTTCCAGTTCAATTCAATATTTGTTGTGTACCTACTAAAGGGAGCAGCCAAAACACAGCAGAACTCTTGATCTTAGGAGCTTACAAGTTAAGAGGAAAGAAGGAAGCCAAATTCATGTCTTCAAACTGTAATGAACACATATAGAAATAGTACAACCCAGTGATTAGAGCAACAGGCTATAAAATCAAGAAAAAAAAAAACTTTGGTTCAAAACCTGGCTCTCATATTTACTAGCCACAGAGGTTGTGGACAAGTCACTGAACCTCTTAATAATTCAGAAACCCCCTGAATATTTAATGAATTCATTACAAAATCTTTAATAAACATCTATTATATTTCACACTCTGCACTCAGCATGTGCTGGATACACAAAGAACAATTCTCTGGCACCAAGGAGTTTTCACATCACAGAGGAAATAATATGCATAGATGTACATATAGAGATAGAGTAAGCACCAGGTAAGTGATGGGGGAAAAAAGGAAGAAGGAATCCCCATACTAGGAGGTACTGGCCATGTCTTTGCATAGGAGAACATGAGAGTGGCCAAAATTAGCACTATCAAAACCAAAATGGAAGAACAGCTTCAACAAGGAAGAAACTGCCTTTTGGTGATGGGAGAGCTTGATCTGGGTTTTGATGGATGGTTAGCTTGGAGAGACTTTCATGCACTGATGCTGAGTGAAGTGAATAGAATCAACAGAACACTGTACACAGAAACAAGAAGATTGTGATGACACATTTCTGATGAACCTGGTTCTTTTAACAGCAAAGTGATTCAGGTCAATTGTAATAGATTTGTACAATTTGTATTTGTAGAGTCATCTGCATCCAGAGAGAGGCTGTGGGGACTGAATGTGGATCACAGCATAATATTTTCACCTTTTTTGTTGCTTGCTTGCATTTTGTTTTTTCTCATTTTCTTTTCCTTTTTGATCTGATTTTTCTTGTGCAGCTTGATCATGGTAGAAATATGTATAGAAGAATTCTACATGTTTAACATATATTGGATTACTTGCCATTTGGGGAAGAGGGAGGGGAAAGGAGGGAATAATTTGAAACACAAGATTTGGCAAGGGTGAATGTTGAAAACTATGCTTATGTTTTGAAAAAATTTTTAAAAAAGCTTTATAAAAAGATATTTAGAATGTGAGAAACTGGAAAGATGATGAGGTCATCAAGTTTTAGAAGGAAGAGAATAACATGATTTCAAAGGAAGAAGTTGCCTTCCATTTGGGTTCCTAGGTTCTCATCTCTTAAGACTCATCTAGTCTTGGCAGAAGCGTAGAGGGGAACAGTATGAGACAAAGCTGAAAACAAAAATGTCATGTCAGGCTGGTGTGTAATGTCAGGCTGGGGACAGATTTGGATACCAGGAAGAATAATTTTATCAGGAGTCAATAATAATAATAAAATAACTTTAAAATGTAGAAATCATTATAAAGTTAGAAAACTACTTTCTATATCTTACTGTATTTAAACCTTCTTCCTCTCCCCATCCTGAGACTGGGAAGGAGCTATTCTAAGATATTATTTTGGTCATTGTATAATTGAGAAAGGGAGGCTTCAGCTCCAGATGAAAAGACTTGCCCATGGTCATCCAGTCAAGTTCAAAAGGATGAGTTGACTCCAGGTCTTCTTGATTCCACCTCCAGTACTCTATCCACTTGGCTAAATTAGGTTCTGAGCAGGAGTGGAGTCAAATCCAAGAGGAAAAAAATTTTCAACTGGTAGGGATGGGAAAGATGGATTTGTGATAGGGGAAGTATGGAAAGATGGGAAGTACCATAGAAGACTAAAGTATTCTTGAGACTTCTGGTAATGAGGTCTTTGTCCTAGAGAAATCAAGTATAGGAAAAGAGAGGGAGAAGCTAGGAATATGGGAGGTGATGTGCAGTCAGACTTGGCACATGATTGAATTGAAAGAAGAGGAAATGGGCAAAATATAAGAAGATTCCAAGGTTTGATCCATGAACTAAACTGACATCAGATAGACAGTAAAGAAATATTTATAATATGCAGGGAATGACACTGAGTGTTGAGGGGAAAAACGCAAAAAAAAAGTCTGTTCTGCAGGAATTCACATTTTAATGAAGGAAAACATAGGTAAGCTACTGTGTGTACATGAAAGTTTTTAGATATCAATATCTCAAAAAAAGAGAGAGAAGATAGAGATAAAGGAGAAAGAGGAAAGATAGAGACAGAGGCAGAAACTAAAAGACACAGAGAGAAACAGAGAGAGAGAAAAAGGGAAGGAAAATGACCCATATGTACAAAAAATGTATGTAGCAGCTCTTTTTGCAGTGCCAAGGAACTGGAAACTGAGTGGATGCCCATCAGTGGAAGAATGGCTAAATAAATTATGGTAGATGAATGTTATGGAATATTACTGTTCTGTAAGAAATGATAAGCAGAATGATTTCAGAAAAGCCTGGAGAGACTTACATGAACTGATGCTAAGTGAAGGGAGTAGAATCAAGAGAACATTGTACACAGCAGCAACACAATTATGTGATGATCAACTCAGATGGACTTGGCTCTTTTCAACAGGGAGGTGATTCAGGCCAATTCCAATAAACTTATGATGGGGAGAGCCATATGCATCCAGAAAGAGTGCTATGGGGGCTGAATGTAGATCACAATATAGTATTTTTACTTTTTTGCTTGTTGTTTGCTTGATTTTTGACTCTCATTCTGTTTCTTTTTTAATCTGATTTTTCTTGTGCAGCATGATAAATTTGGAAGTATGTTTAGAAAAATTGCACATGTTTAACCTATATTGGATTGCTTGCTGTCTAAGGGAGGGGAAAAAGGAGAGAGGGAAAAATTTTGGAACACTAGGTTTTTCAGGGGTCAATGTTGAAAACTGCCTTTGCATGTATTTTGAAAAATAAAAAGCTATGATAATATAAAAAAGTAAATAGTGTGAATCATAAGCGCATGGTTTCGCAGCAAATCCTCTTTTTAGGGTGCACTGTATTCATGTTACTAAAGCTTAAAATGAATTTTTAAAAATTAAAAGAAAAAACAAATCTTTTTTTGAAGTTATAAAAAAAAAATCCTTTACGTCCTATAAATAGCTTCTTTTATAGCATTGCCAAATTAGTTACTGGTGAGATATCAGGTTGAAGGTATCTAGCAGAGGTCATTGAAGCAGAGTTGATAATCTCTACTCCAAATGTTCTTTGAACTATTTGTACTTGGTCTGGAGGAGACCCCTCTGAACTAAGAGTGGGGTGATCAGTCACAGTCAGACATGCTTACCTCGACCCTAAACATAGTGATGCTATTTTGATCCTCCTTAAAAATGAAGGAGAGCAGTCAATAATTTAATATAAGGCAGTCCATAATCATTAATTAAGCAGGCACTGTGATAATCACTGAGAATACAAAGAAAGGCAAAGAGGGGCAGCTAGGTGGCGCAATGGATAGACTACCAGTCTTGAAGTCAGGAGGACCCAAGTTCAAATCTGCCCTCAGATACTTAACATTTCATAGGTGTGTGACCCTGGGCAAGTCACTTAACTTCAATATCCTTAGCAAAAAAAAAAAAAAAAAAGAAAGGCAAAGGCAGTCCTTTTTATTAAGGAGATTGCAGTCTAATATGAGAGGCAATAAGCATAAAATATGTACAAATAAGGTATAAAAAGGATAAATAGGAGATAGTTTTAGGGGGAAGGTTAAATTAGCATTAAGAAGACGTGAAAAGGTTTCCATTAGGAGGTAAGATTTTTATGGACCCTTGAAAGAAGCCAGAAGGTGATGAGGAGGGAAAAACTTCAGGCATGAGGGTGTGTGTGGTGGGGAGGACAGCTTGCTCAGTAAAGAACTACATGCAGACTCTCCTATATAGGAATAGCAAGGGACACACAAGGCAAGATGGGGGAGGAAGCTTGAAGAAGCCAAGAGAAAGTGTGCAGTGAATGAGGGAACCTTAAGGAGCACCAACCCTTGGGGTCCAAAGGAGACAACCGCTTTCACCCAAATCCATAGTTTATGGAGGCGAGTGAGTGAGAGATTTGATCCTGTGCCCAGAGAAATGAGGTCACTGTGAGTCAGCGAGGGCTGGTGCCGGGAAGGCTATCGGCCCGAGCTCCAAATGTCAAAGAGCCATCCAAAGGCTGCTTTCTCCTGCACAATTAACTGCATGGGAAGAACGGCGCAGGAGACAGATTGGTAGCAGGTTCTCTTCCAAGCCCATGCCCGGTGATGACCCGGGGAAATTGGCAACCCAAATGCAGTGTATGTACAGGTAATGATGGAAGCACAGGCCACGGGCAAGTCTCTGAGAAAGGGACTTACTTTCCATTTTCATTTATGAAAATGGATTCTCTGAGAGCAACCTCTACTTGCTAAAAATGCCCAGAGCCACAGGCTTGGCCAGAGGGCAAAGCCATTATCCATCTGGGTTGTAAACTCTGAGAGACTCCAGGATCAAGCTCAGTCCTCTGATAGGTTCCACCGGGTTCAGGACAAACCAGGGCCTACATGTGAGCCAGAATTCTGTCCAATTAACAAGACACTTTGCATTCCCTTCCCCTCCTTTCTTGGATAGCGCACACTGCCCACCCCCCCCCCCCCCCATACAAGTAATGATTTACTGGGCTCCCCCATGCAACGGTATCGGAAGCAGCTCCCATCCTGGATGATGGGCAGAAATGACAGCTGACGGTAGGAGCTCCACAAACTCTCTGATGGTCTAGGAGGCCATCAGCTACCACCAGGCTCTCCCACTAATTCAGCAGCAAGACCTGAAGCTGCAGAGACTTACCAGGAAACCATGAGTGTTGTAACAGCTTCACCAGCTCCATCAATGGCCTTCCTAAACCTCCACAGCCAGGAGGAAACTGCTTGCTTTTGTCTCCAAAAATTGTGAAATGAAATCCTGTCCCTGCCAGGGAATGTTTGGTGGAGCAGAAATCCAGAAGAGGCAGGGAGGGGACCCCTGTTCCTTTGGGAGATAGAGCTATGTATGTATTCTATCAAATCACTATAACTCTTCCCCTCCACTGAGCAGCAAGTAGGGATTGAGGGACCCTGGAAGGGAATGCACTCAAGTAGGTCCTACCGAGCACTCAGCCAACCAAGGAACGCTTGCTCTCCCTCAACAGGCCTAGGGATCCCTGTGGTGACTGGAATTGATATTTTCCTGATCCTTAAATCCTGGCTTCTGAACTCCTTCCTTCAGAGGCAGCCACCAGACTGGTACTTTCTGGAATCAGATAGCTGAGCTGAAAGCCTGCCTCATGTACTTACTAAATGCATAAGTCTGGACAACTCATTAAACTCTTCTGTTTCTCAACTTCTTCATTTGTAAAATTATCAGGCTGAATTTGGTGTCTTCCCCTGATTTCCCAGCTTGCTCAAGATGCCCAAGGCCTACCTTTATGTGGACCATCCATGACCCACTAGCCACTCTCTACTGTAGAGAGGTTGCCACCCTCATTTTAACCCCCTGATTCCTTTTGGGAATCTGCCAACATTAAGACTCAGGACAGTACGATAAATGGGGCACATTCCCCAAAGATAAGTAGAATATGCATAATTCCAAGCTCAAATTGGCAGGAATAGAAATCTCTAACAAAAACCATGGAGTCATTCCCTCAATCAGAGAGTGAAACCTTGGGGTCAATTTTTACTCTTCTCCCTCCTTTGGGGACAGCCACCCCACCAAACACAGGGTCTAGGGCTGGTAATAGACAACTACTGACCTGAATGAAATTCAAATGAATTTCATTTTTATTCCGTTTATCTTTTTAATCAACATGATTTTTTCTTTTTCTCCCTTTGTTTTACAAAGTAAAAAAAAGGAGAGAAATATGATTAATTAAATTAATTAATGTGTACATTGACCAAATGCACAAAAATGTCTCCTTTTGCATAATGTGTTCATCACTTCTCTGTCAGCAGGCAAAGAACAGGGTTTAAGATGAAAAAGTAAAGACAGAGTTGGAGTCAGTGATAGAAAGGAGAGGGTTATTGACTTCTGGTCCCTTCTACAGGAGAAGCTATGCTTGCTATTCCCTGTTGAACAGCCCTCAGTGAGAGTAATGCAAGTAGTTCGGGACAACTCACTGATAAGGAAAGAGTAGTCACATGGTGATCAAGAAAAGAAAGGGAAGTTGGTAAGAAGGGAGTCAGGATAGCTCCAAGCCATCTTGGAGTATTTGAAAGACTGTCCTTTTAGACAGAAGTTTGATTTTGTCTGGTTGGCCCCAGACAATGGGTCTCAACAGGCAAAGAACTCAAGAGGTAAAAGGGCTGGCCTGGGAGGCAAAATATTGATGTGATCAAGAAAAATCCATGTGACCTTTAAGACACTCGATTTTCTTATCCAAAAAAAGGGGAAGAGGGAATGTTAACATATGAACAGCCCATACCACTACTGACCTCACCTACCTACTTTGTTTTGATAGACAAAGTGCTTTCCAACACCCATGTCCAGGCTGTGAGACCTCAAGCAATCATATAACATAGTACTCTAGGCAACATTCTAAGGCTATACATGGCAAAGAAGGGAACAACATAAAGGAACTTTCTTCAGCTGGGAGTTCTCAATACCAGAAAAATGACAGTTCTAGTCTTAGCTCCTCCATTCTACAGAGGGATAGAGCTGGACTTTGGTCTCCCTTCTAGTGAAGAGGTCTGCTTTCCACAACAGTCATCTTTCTCTACCTCCCAGGTTTGCACATATCCAGCTCATTTCAGCATATTTTCAGCTATAAACAACTGGCCAAATCTGGAACATATCAAGATTCTCCTAATATGTTAGATGTGAAGAAGAATCCCAGAATGTTTAATCCAAGCTGCACCTGAACAGCATCATCCATGACAAGCAGGTTCACTGCTTCTGATTAAAGCTCTCCAGTGATGGGTGAGTCAGCTACCTCTAGGGCAGCCCATTGGGGCTTGAGCAATTAAATCCTTAGGCAGTGTTTCCTTAGAGAGGGATTCTCTCTGAAGTTTCTCCTTGGAGCTTCCTTCCTTCCTTATAATGCTCTGTACACCATATGAAAGTGCTTCTTCCATCTTCCATTCTCCAGCAAGAGCAGCCCAATTCTTTGGATTAATTCCCCTAAGGAATGATCTTCAGCTTCACCATCATCTTGATCTCCTTTCTTTGGGGACAAATCCAATGAGACACAACAAGAACAAATATGATTTAAGCCCTGGATCTGGCTTATCCTACCTGAAGGATGTTGTGACTCTCTCAATTCCTGGTCATTTCTCTCCTGCACACACTGTTGCTCTTACCACTACGGGACTTTCAATATGGCAGATCCAAAGCACTTCATATCTCATCCCAGATGACCCATCAAACATCTTCCAGAGATTGGAGGAGCCCCATTCATTGCACTGGGGGATTCTTTTGATGAAGACTAGAACCTTGGGGTATGGTTTTGAGTTTTCCCATGGTTCTTTCAATTCTAAAATGAAGAGATTCAGTCTCTTGCCTGTGTCTTCTTTTAAATACTCCAAAAGATGGCTGCTTAGTTTTGTTTTGTTTTTTTTAAACGCTATACATCTCTTTGGTAATCCAGGTGGTGGAGCCCATGGACCTCTTTTACAGAACCATATTTTTAAATACATAAGATATAATGCATACAGTTATAAGGGAAATCAGTTATATTGAAACGCATGGATTAAATTCATAGACCTGAGATTAAGAAATCTTGTCAGAGATCTAACCTAGAGTTAGAAAAGATTGTCCAAAGACATTAAGTCCATTTTAGAGAGAATTTAAGTAATGTGTCAAGGTTCACACAGTGATAAACCAGTGAAGAGTAACTAGACCCAGGCCACATAACTAAAAGTCCATCACTGATCACAGCATCATCATGCTGTCAATTCTATGTAAGAGTGCTCCATTATTCTAGAGTCTATATTTCTGGGCATGAATTAATAAATGAATGAACCAAGTTCCTATAAAGCACTGACTATGTATTCCCAAACCCTGGGAATACAGAGGGATCAGTAAGACCATCCCTCCTTTCCCGGAGCTCTCCCTTGTGCTGAAGAACATAGGGAAACTTCAGCTACAAGTCAGATACCTTGATCCTTAGTGGGCAGCAGCAAAACAGGCGATCAGGTCTCATTTGTAATGCCATTTCCTTTAGAGAAATCTCATCTGTTTTTGAGGTCAAAGCATGGGACAATGTCCAGAGCATCGGACTTATACTCTGAGTGTAGAGTCATGGCACTGCAGATAGTGAACAAGCATTTATTAAGCACTTACTGTGTACCATATACCAGGATAAGCCCTGGATACAGATCCATTACACAGACTGTATTTTCTCTAATGGCCCTCCCAGTTTAAAATATAATTTCTCTTAGACTCAGTTTCCTTTTCTTGAAAAAAAATTGAGAATGGCAATGCTTGCAGTCCCTGCCACCCAGAGTGGTTGTGGGAAAAGTGTTTTCTTTGTTACTAGCAGAAAGCTGAAGCAATGAGAGCTGATGTTATTTTTATTATTCTCATCATCATTGTATTCTTCACCAAAGAGCGGTCAGCATTGCCAAACTGCAGAAATGGACCAATGATAAATAAAAGAAAGACTGCTAATGTAAGAAATCACAGCTATTTAAAGAAAAAACAGCCTTCTTACAAAAGCATAAAGAACCAAATTCAATAGCTCCTGAAAATCTTGTTGAGAAGAGGCTGGAGCTTGGGAGATGCGAGACTGATCTTAGAAAGCTTGGGTTTCCATGCACTCCCTGCTATCTGAGTTTATTCGCTCGGACTGTCTCTGCAGTACAATGAATGCCGAGTGGGACTTTTAGGAGAGAGCCAGGACTGCTCCTAGCAGCAGGGTGGACCAGGGACTATTGTCATGGGGAGAGCTTCTGAATTCTGAGACCTTTCTCCAGAGGTTGCCCTATGTGATCCATCCATTTCTCTGACACTGCCCTACATAAAGCACACATGGGCACCAAGCAAGGATGCTAGCCAAAGTGGGGATGGAGAAGGAATGGAGGGAGGGTCATTTAGAGGAAGAAAATGGATTTCTGATTTAAAAATTCAATATATTCATTGGGATTCTCCTGGAATCCTCCATGGGAAAGATTTTCATAGATCCATTCTGGAGATAGCATCAATGAGATAGCTTCTTGTCCCCAAAAGATATGAGCCTAATGGAAGGTGGGGCAGGAGTAGAAAAAGACACAAAATGAGGGGCAGCTAGATGGTACAATAGTTACAACACTGGCCCCCAAATCAGGAGAGCCTGAGTTCAAATTCAACGTCAGACATAACACTAGCTGTGTGATTTTAGGCAAGTCTCTTAATTTCAATTATTTCACAAACCAAAAAAAATAAAGAAATGAGTAAATAAAGAAATGTATAAAAAATAAAGAGGAATAGACCACAATAAGAATATTAAGAAAAAGAAGAATGACATTTATGTAGCACTTTTAAAATGCCAGTACTTTGCAAATATTATCTCATTTCTCCAACCCTTCAAGGAAGATGCTGATATTTTCCACATTTTACTGATGAAAACACTAAAGCAGATTAAATGGGCTTTAATGACTTGTCCAGAGTCACACAGCTAATAAGGGTCCAAGGCTGGGTTTGAACTCGTTATCCTGACTTTAGGCCTGGCACTCTGGGTACTATGGAACTACCTAGAGTCCCCTACATTGAATATCATTGATGATCCCTAAATCCAAGTAATTGTGTCAGGTGCTGGATAGAACACACAAAGGGGGAGGAGAGGGCAAGGGAACTGCCCCTGTTGTCAAGGAGTTTATGGGCTATTTGTGGGACATCATGTGTTCACAAATATAAAGTAAAAGTATATACAGAAATATGGTGCTAAGTGCTAGAGATTCAGTAATAGGGAGCCACTGAGTTTTCAGTAGGAGAGTGATGGGATCCAGTTGGAATGGAATATTGGAGTATTAAAAGGAAGGGAGATGCAAAAGGGGAAAATGGGGCAGTGAAGAAAAATTTTGCTACCTTCTTAAAATTTTTGTGGACTGATCTCAGGCCTCAGAAGTATAGTGTCCACCGTGGTCTCAGGTCTGCAAGGCTCCTAAGAAGCCCATACCAAGCTGGCTGCTTTCTCACTAATAAGAAAACCATTCAGGGACAAGGAGGTGGGATTCTCTAAGCGAAGCTTGTTCTAGCTACCATTTTTAAAAAATGGCTCATTGGAGTTCAAGAAACAAGAGGCAAGGAAGAGAGAAAAGCTTAATCTTCACAAGGAGGAAAACAAACTTTTTTTTTTCATTTTGGAAAATATGTTGGCAATTACTAAAACAAATTTGATGCAACTAGGGTAATGAATATTCAATTTAAAAAAGTGTTATCTTGCAAAATTCCATAGAGTCGCAGCACACCACAATGGGGAGAGGCCCAATTACAGGGGATGGCAGAGCTGGAAAGGGCTGGAGAACAGGGGATGGAAAGGTTGGAGGGGTCTGAGAACAGGAAATGTCAGAACTGGGAATGGGCATGGAGCACAAAGACAACCTGGTTCAAAACTCTCATTTTGCACAGAGGCAAGTAGAGGCCCAGTGAGCAGGAATTACCTGTTCAAGTCCACAGTGATTACTTGGAACTTCAATTTTTTCTTCCTCTTTTTCCATAACAGGAGATTGCTAATAGCACTCCAAATCAGAATGTCAGTGAGAAGAGACATTTCTATGGCATTGTAATATGTGAAACTATCTACCATTCTCAAGATCTTCACACAGCTCAGGCAGTTCACACACTTCTGTCCTCATTTTCCAAATGAGGAAAAAAGAAATCAGCATTTATTATATGCCAGACACTGTGCTAAATTCTACAAGTATCTCATTTGAGCTTCACAACAGAAAGTTTTATGGATGAGGAAACTGAAGCAGGCAGGGGTTGAGTGACAGTTTCAGAGTCACACGGTTAATGAGTATAATTTTTTAAACCAAAGATGAAAATGAATTTATAGAAACTGAAACTCCAATTATCAACAAGAAATAACAAAATTTTATACCATAAAAGATGACTAATAAAGGTCTTTCCCCCCACACATATTTCCACATTTGTCATACTGAACAAGAAAAATTATATCAGAAAGGAAAAATGAGAAAGAAAAAAAGCAAGGAAATAACAACAAAAACAGCTCAAAATATTATATTGTAATCTACCTTCAATCCCCATAGTCTTGCCTCTGGGTGCAGATGGTTCTCTCTATCAAAAATCTATCAGAATTGGCCTGAATCACCTCATTCTTGAAAAGAGCCAAATCCATCAGAGTTGATCATCACATAATCTTCTTGTTGTTATGTACAGTGTTCTCTTGGTTTTACTCATTTCACTCAGCATCAGTTCATGGAAGTCTCATCCTGCTGATCGTTTCTTATAAAATAATAATATTCCAGAGGATTCATATACAGTAATTTATTCAGCCATTCTCCAACTGATGGGCATCCATTCAGTTTCCAGTTCCTTGCCACTACATAAAGGGCTGCCATAAACATTTTTTGTCCAGCTAATGAGTATCCGATGACAGATTTTAACTCGGCTCCTTCTAACTCCAGGCCCATCCACAATGTCACCTAGTTGCTTCTAGGCAGAGGCAGAAACTGAGGCACAGAACTGATTAATTAGCAGTGCAGGGTAACTCAGCTAGGTTCAGAGATTCCAAACTCCCATCTTCCTCTTTCTAAGTCCATGCCTGCATCTTCTCGGCTCCCCAGTTGTTGATTTTCTTTACTCCAACTCTAACCCTAAGTTTGAATACTGCTTTTCTATGCATGGGTTCTTTCTGCTACAATTGTAAATAAGCTCTCTGTGGGTTTTTATCTTTGTATACCCAAGACTGAGCACAGTGCCAAGCACAAAAGGAAGAAAGTGCATGCTATTTAAGTGCTGAATATTGGGTCCAAGGATGGTTCCAAAGTAGAGATAATGGTCTAGGTTCAGTTTAGGAATAATGAAGGCTCAACGATGGAACATTTCTCCAAAGAGCATCCCGAATATGGGCCAGAAGATGTCATAAACATTCCAACACCTGGTGGAAGGTTAAGAATCATTGGCCACCCATGAATAAATGGAACCATGGTACCCCAAAGCAAAGAGCATGGCTGAAATATGCCCAGTTAGATTTCTTTTGTACAATAAAATGTAAGCCAGGGAGGTCCAATGGGCATATCAATATTTATGTTTTTAATTATATGAAAACAGCAGATTGTATTTACTCTTTTCAAATCAGAGAGGAACAACAATCAAAATACAATTCTTCCTCTACCTTAGCCCAGAGGCATAAAGTTTCAAGTCAGATCCTCGGAGGTAGACATTGCTGGGACATTAACACTGCTGGGTACTCACCATTTGCCACACCTGCTCTCCAGCAAAAGATACTTTTCTTGCCTTGAAACAGAAGCTGCCTAATCATATTCCTCAGACTTAGCATGCAACGAACAATTAGACAGCAGGGATGAAAGATTGGGGGATAAGAGAAAGAAAGACTCACTTATATTGGATTTCAGAGACAGAATCAATAAATGGAGACCCCATTCATGCTGGCCACTGGGGGAGAGACCCACTACTATATCCCAAGGACATACCATTAAGGCATATTACTAATTCATTTCTAGGCACACAACAGGATCTCTCTGTAGCCTCAGCATTTAGGGAAAGCCCCTTCTTCCACACACGTCTTCTTTTTGCATCAAAACAACTGCTAATAATAGGAGCAGGCAACTTATTTTCATCAACAGGTATTTATTAATCATCTATTATATTCTAGGCAATTTCTTATCATATCAGCCTCATGATGCTGAGTGACCAACTAGGCTCTGATCAATGACTTCCATTGATGGAGAGCTCATTACCTACCAAAGCAGCCCATTTTCTTTTTTCATTAATTAGGATTTCTTCCTCTCATCTTGCAATATGTTGCTCTGAAGGTGCCTTTTTTGCTCCTAATTTTGCCCCATGGGCTCAAGCATGAATGGACATTAAGAGTCACTCGACCTTATGATCCCAGTTATAGAGACCAAGTATGAAATTCCATATTAATGCTAGCTCATAACAGTTGATCTCTCAACAGTACCATGAAGTTGGCAGAGCACTCTCTGTATTTCTCTCTCTCTCTCTCTCTCTCTCTCTCTCTCTCTCCATAGATAGATAGATAGATATAGATATGTAGATGATATAGAAATATATAGAGGTACAGATATAGATTAAGATAGATATTTGTGTGCAATATGTGTGTATATATATACATATATGTACACATACATATATGTAATACTTTATTTGATTCTTATAACACACCTGTAAACTAGATACTGCAGCATAGGTAAGTTGTTTATGCTGAAAACTTCATAAGCATCAGAGGCAGGATGTCAAAGGGGCATTTTTGAAGGTTTCAGCATAAAAACAAATTAAGTCAGTAAGTTAATGAAGTATACACCAGACATTATTCATTAACGCAAAGCAGCCAGACAATTTGGGATATATGAATGTAACAGAGTATTATTTGTCATGTAAAAAACAATGAACAGGAAAATAAGGGAATGCATGTAGAAAATGATAAAGAATAAAGTAAATTGAAATAAGGGACTAATATATATGATAACAATACTGTAACCAAAAGCCACATTAAAAAGCAAGCCATATTTCATAGTGGCAAGAAAGCGGGAACTGAGTGGATGCCCATCAGTTGGAGAATGGCTGAATAAGTTATACTATATGAATGTTATGGAATATTATTGTTTTGTAAGAAACGACCAGCAGGATGATTTCAGAGAGACCTGGAGAGACTTATAGGGACTAATGCTGAGTGAAATGAGCAGAATCAGGAGATCAACAACAAGACTATCTGATGATCAATTCTGATAGATGTGGCTCTCTTCAACAGTGAGGTAATTCAGTCAGTTCCAATGATGTTGTGATGAAGAGAGCCAGCTACACCCAAAGAGAGGTCTATGGGAACTGAATGTGGATCACAACAGAACATTTTCATTTTTTTGTTGTTGTTCATTTGCATTTTGTTTTCTTACTCATTTACTTTCCTTTTTGATCTGATTTTTCTTGTGCAGCAAGAGAATTGTATAAATATATTTACACATACTGGATTTAACATATAACAGATATTGTGTTGCTTGAATCTAGCCGAGGGGGTGGGGGGAAGGAGGGGAAAATCTGAAACAAGAGGTTATGCAAGCATATGTTTTGAAAATAAAAAGCTTTAAAAAACAGATTAGAAGGGAAGCAATAAACGGTGGAAATTTTACATCCAAAAAAATAAAATAAAAAGCAAGCCATCAATCATGTCATTACTCAAGCTAATTTCAATAACCAATCTTGGTAGGCATTAAAAAAGGATGAAAAACATTGCCCTTTTCTTGGCAGGAAGGGAGGTGACTACAGGTCTGGAATATGGCAAACACTGTTAAATAGGCTAATTTTCTTGTCTAGCCATATTTTTTTTTGTCACAAGGGAGGCTTTCATAGAATAATTTATTAGGAAGCAACTGTAACATTTATTGTAAATGTATTAAAAAAATAAGTATTTTTCCAAAGGAATCCATTTATAAAGAGAAAATAATTCACTTAAAAGAATCAGTTTTTACCCTGGAAATTGGTCTAAGAAACATCAACTTTGTCTCTGTTGCTGAGTCAATGCTAAGGAAACATTTCCAGGCTTCTGGCCAATACGACACTCTCTAGAAGAGTTGGATAAACCTTGTTTTCCATGCTACACCTGGATGAGAATAGCTCTCAGACAGAGCCCTCCCCAAGCCTCATTTTGTTCCAGACCCAAGTGTCCTCAAAGTAGATTTAGAAGATTAGGGGCAGATATGGCAAAGCTGCCTGTTATCCATGTCTCCTTCCAAGTGAAGGGGGACTGCAAGGTTTTGGATCTCTCTCTGGAAGGCTAAGGAGACACTTAGGCCCATTAAAGGGATGCTCACCAGTTGTTCTCAGCTCTGCAGAGGACAGAAAAATGAATTTACAATTATGAGGTAAGGATGCTGGCAGACAGACGGAAGAATATCTTGTCTGAAAGGATGATTAGACTTGGGGAATTCTATGGGAGGAGGCTGAGGCTCCTTCCCTGGAGATGTTTATAAATAGGTCAAGCAGTCACATGGCACATAGTCCCACCACTCAGGATAGAGTACCTGCCTGGAAGCAGGAGACTGGACCAGAAGACCCTTCTTCTGATCTTATTATGCCCCTTAGGAAGCCTCGGGCAATGAAAACTTGGCAAAAAACATGAATTGCCCAGGGGAGTTAGACCATTGCTAAAAGAAAAAAAAATCACGTGGTAGGGCTGAGTTAATTGAAACTGATTTTAAATGAGCATGGTGGGGGTTGAGCAAAATGGGCTGGACACACAATGCAGCTTACACTGTGGAGAATGAGACATTGTGGGTCCCAACCTCCTTGCTGCTAAATAAACATTCATCAGTGACATAATCCTTGATTTCATGTATATTTAATGGGCACATACCGTGTGGTAGACCTTACACTTAGTATTGGCAGGCTCTATGCTTAAGGACCTTCCATAAGAAAAAGGAGTGATACCTAATAAACACCATGAAAACATGCCAGGAGGTAGAAGGTGATATGAGAATAGGAGAAATTCTAATAAAGAGTACTGGGAGTAGCTGAGAAGGTAGAGGTCACTATTAGCCAGGGGATGAGGGAATAGGAGAGCTTCAATTAAAGTGTACTGGGGGTATTGGAGAAAAAGGAGGTCACATCTAATTGAGAATGGATAAGGTAAAACTTCATGGGAAAAGCAGCACCTGAGTTAGGATTTGAAGAAATATTCAGAAGCTTTAAGGGTAGTCACAAGGGAAGATGTGCAAATATGCACAAATAAAAAGCAGTGTAAACCTAGAGTGCTTAGCAAGATTTAGCTTATCAGAAATGCAGTGTATATTCAACAATTTATATATTGTTGTGTCCCCTCAATAGGTTCTATCATTCCTTTTCTTCATGATCCTATTTGGGCTTTTCTTGGCAAAGATACTGCAGTGGTTTGCTATTTCCTGCTCCAGCTCATTTGACAGATAAAGAAACTAAGGCAAAAAGGATTAAATGACTTGTCCAGAATCACATAGCTAATAAATGTCTGAGGCCAGATTTGAACTTAGGAAGATGAGTCTACTTGACTTCAGGCCCAGTGTTCTATCCACTATGTCACTGTCCTCAACTTGAATGTAGTCATTTATACAGCACACTCATCAATTTTTTTTTTTTTCCCAAAAAGAAAAAAGCTGTCAGGAATAGACAACCTCCATGACATAATATAAGAATTCCAAAAAGCAAAAAACTCAAAAAGCTATAGCGTAATGAGGAAATACTAATTTTAGCATGAATCAATGTAAACTTATATGTGTAGATTCAAACAACCAATCCTGCAAGTACAGGACGGGAAAATTGTGATAGTTATCATTCATTTGTAAAACTGTACTGTAAGGTCAATGTGAGTTCATAAGCAGTTCGGAGGCAAGATTCTAAAGGATTCAATTAGCAAGGTGTCAACATAAAAAGAAATAAATTCAAAAATAATGAACATTTATATAATCTAATTTTTATCTAACTGTTCCTTGCTTCATCGTATGCCTTTGACCCTCTAATCATGGTTCTTCTCACAAGGGTTAATGAACACATAGACTTCCTCCCCCCCCCCCTTTTCCCTTTACTTCTAAAGAGATAAACACATGTTTGTTTTTGTTTGTTTATATGTTTTTTGGTTCTTTTTTTTTTTAATATTCTCTTCCATGTTGGTAAGATTTTATGAACTCCAAGCTAAATATCCCCAGTTCTATCAATGGATTTCCATAGGGCACCAAATACTTCCACCATTTTTGCCAAACTTCACTAGGTATATTTCTATCTGTCAGTTTCCCTCCTTAAGTGGGGTTTCTGTTACAAGGGCAAATATGCCAGATATAATCAAATCATGAAAGACTATTGGACAATTATATCCTTCATTCTGGAAAGTCAAGCCTTTTGATGCACTTTAAGAGCCCACTAATGGTAATGCCATCATAGCACAGTTTCCTCTTTCAGCTCTGATCTTAACTCACCAGACTTCACCACCATGCTTCAACTGCTTTCTCACCCTGGAAGATCCTTCTGCAAAACCTCCTTCTCCCACTGGTGAGTTCCTCCCAGTGTCTATATTTTGAGGATGGTCCTAAGAAAGGTATCCTCCATTTCTCTCCTGATTGTTTCTGACTCTTGGTATTTGCTGTCATTCCCTCCTTCAAGTGCCTTCACTTCCCCTCTGATCTCACCTTGTCAATTGATTATTTATATGCAGTTGATAATTTTATATTATATATGTATTATCTCTATATAAATATATATAAATTTTATTATTTATATATTTATGCTATATTTATAGATATAGATATATTCTTATATATATATATATATACACATATCTCTATACATATGTGTATATGTGTATGTGCATATATATATATATATATATATATATATATATATATATATATAATTTTGGCTTCTATTTGTAACCCAAGAGTTTAGCACAGTGCCTGATATATAGTAAGAGCTTAATGAAAGTTGATTGACTTGACTTACACTGATGACTAATATTAAGCCTGCCATCTAATAAAAAAAAAAACAGATTTATTTCTAAAGCAAACTAACTCACACTTGGCATTGATTTTTTGAACCCAAATGTAGGACTTTCCTTTTCCCCTGATGAATTTCATCTTGATTCAATACCTCATTCTAGTCTGTCAAAATTGTTTTTGGATCCTGATTCTGTCATCTAATGTATTCATTACTGCAAAATCTGAAATAATAGATTCTCTGCAGATGGGTGGCACCCATCAATCCATCTAGACTAGTTTTGTCTCAAAGGATTTAATAAGATAATTCCCCAAATTAGTGATTCAAATATGAGCTCCTAGCATCTCAGTAAGGTTCTCTGTTTAGCGCAGACACATCACTCCCTAGATAGGGTTTGCCAAACTCCATTAAAATCCACATTACCAAGCTGTTTTTAGAATGTGTCTTTGCAAGGTGACAAGTGACCAATGCAATGTCACAGGCCATCTTTGCCTATCACTTTCAATGAGAGGAGCAGGTGACACCAAGAAAACACACAAGACACTTTGCAACATCTCTTAGTATCAAAAAAGATCTCTTAAAAGAAAAAAAAAAACTGTCTCTTCTCCTTGACCTCTGGCCCCTTGCTTGTCCCCTGTCATAGGACATCTGCCTTCTATATTGCTTGGTTTTTTACAAAATACCAAAAGATCATCAAGTAACAGAAGATAATCCCGCTGTCCTTGGTACTGAAAAGAGTACAGGTAGATGGCTGTATGCAGCCCAGAGGCCAGAATTCAGTAAAGGAATTGACAAGTTGAGAGGCCATGTCATATAGGAGATGGAAAGTCTGCCTTGGAATCATAAAGCCTTGAATTCAAGTCCCACTTTGGACATAATCTGACAGGGTGAATCAGACTACAAATCAACTAAACCACAATCTGTCTAGATAATTCTGAGATTGCACTTTGAAGAGCAAATGTAAATTTGCTTTGGGGGTGTTTTCTCACTGGACATTCCTTACAGAAAGAAATCACAGGTCTAGTCCAAAATATTAAAAAGACAAAAGCAGAGGATGCCAATTAGAGTGGTTGAGATCTTTAGGACCATTCCAAACCAGCATAAGTTTGAAGTAAATGTGTGTAAGTGTTTGTGTGGGAAGGTAGGGTGGAGTGTGGGTGTAGGTTGTTGGAAAAGAGAAAGTGTGGAGTGAGAGTTGTAAACAGAGTTGTGCATTTCAAAAATTTGAAGAGCTGTCATATGAAAGGGGCACTAGACCTACTGTAGACTATCATCCACCCACTTCTACCCCATTCAACAAAAACAAAAATATCACAAGGGACAGACCAAACTAGGAGCGATATTTCAGAGAGAGCTCAAATTAAGTTTCATGTGATGATGATAATCATGATGATGGTCAGAATTCACATAGTGATGAAAAGTTTATAAAGGCCTATACATATGCCATCTCCTTTAGTATTCATACCTTTATAAGTGCTATTGCTATTTTTGCAGATGGAGAAACTAAGGCTCAAAGTTTAAATGACTTGTCCAGTGACCCACAACTAAAGAAAGCATCTAAGTCAAAATTTGAACTCAGGTCTTCCTGACTACAGACACAGTAATCTAGCCCCTGAACCACTTGGTTCATAATGATGAGAGGTAACTAAAAGGGCAATGACCTGCTTAAGGTGTTGACTTGCCCTTCACTGGAGATCTTCAAGCAAAGGATGCCTTAGAATGCATCATGTTCAAGATATTACAGAATTCACTCATGATTTTTATAGCATTTGGACTAGAAGAAAATCTATGACAATTCCATGCTTCAGTGAATGAGGTTAAAATAAAGCTTACCTTTCTATATAAGCAGGAAAGGTTTAATGAAATAATGAGTAGGATGAAACAAAATATGGAAATGTTTCTAGTGAGAATAATCAAACACTGAAAGGACAGTAGGTCCAAATCCCATCTCTGATCCTTGAATAATCTATGCTAATAAATACTGAATTCAATAGACCCCAGTTTCTTCATATGTCCACTAAGGGTTTGGTCTAAATGGCTTTATAATGAAATGAGAACATATTTGTAAAGCACTTAGCACAATATTTGCTATGCAGTAGACATCTGATAAATACCTCTTCCTCCTTTTGTCACTTCCATTTCTATATGCATGTTCACATCTCAAAATCGCTTTTCTAGGCCTTCACACATACATAAAATCTACAACCACCCTTCTACACCAACCTTACATTATCTGGTTTCTTCCTCATCACATTCTCCGCCCCAACTCTCATCCAAATGGACTCATCACCATACTCTATGGAAGCTCTGCACTCCCACCACAATCAAAAGCTTCACAGACATGACACAAAGACCAATCCTCATTTCTTTAGCGATTTAGAATAAACAAAGCCCTTTGCTTCAATAACCCTGTAATGGAAACAGTCAGACTCAAGGGCTAAACCTGGAATGTCATTAAAAGATGGAATTCCAGATATCCAAAGTTCTTCCAACAGTACGAGATGGGAACTCCTCTAAAAGCTATTATCTTAATTTTTTTAAACACTGAGGGAGTAAAGTGATTTATTTGTGATACAGAGGCATTACAGGCCAGAGACAGGTCTTAATCATCATCACTTTTTCTCCCCCAAGGCTCTGCCCATGGCAAATGCTTCACAACTGTATGCTGCTGAGAGTCATGTGTTCCATGTGTAGTGCCCAAACTCCTCATCACCTGAGGACACCAAATGTTTTCCCCATCTTTGTTTCAGATACAGGTCTCTAGGGAAGTCCACCAAGAGCGAAGCCTCCCTTCATTCCAATCCTTTCTCTGATCCTGCCTGGTCTGGAAAAACATAGCTATGAATCCACAACAAAGAGATGTCTTAGAGACAAAGGCTGACAAGGGCCGCAAGACTCAGGAAGACTGGGTTCAAGTCCCATATTGGCCAAGAATCATAATCTCAGGCACATCTCTTTCTAGTTTCTGTTTTCTCCTCTGCAAAATGAGATGGTATAATGGGATTTAAGGAACTTTGACATTTCCCTCCCATTTCCAATATTTCTCTTATTAAGGTTCCTCCCAAATGGGACATTCCTTAACCTATGTTTCCTCCTAGTTCTGACCTTAAATTTTTGAGGTCCCCAGGTCTCTCAGAGCACTGGCATTCTTTGTTCTGAGAATCCTTCTGAATCTGATATTTTTCTGTTTTAAGGCCCTCCTTATTCTAAGGCCCCCCCCAGTTATGACATGCTCTGTTCTAAAGCCTCCCCTATCTCTGATATCTCCTGTTCTAAGGTCCCTCTCAGCTCTCACATTCCCTTTCTAGCTGCATCATCAAACTCTCTAGGAGAAAATGAAAATCCCCTTGTAACCTATTCTATTGACATCTGTCCATAATTTATTCACCTATTCCCCTTTCTCCTTTAGTTGGTCTCCCAGGAAAGCGATCAACGGGAGTAACCAAAGTTGTAAGGAATCCAATTTCCTTGCTACAAATGGGGATAAACCTCTCTTTAGCCCTCGGCTTCCTGAAAGCCCTCTCACCTGGGCAGTCTGCCCCTCAGTAAGCCTTGGCTTTCTTTGTTCAGGGAAGCCCAGGTTGTCTGGGTAATAGGGCTCCTAATGGCTCTGGGGACTGGCTTTCCTCCCCAGAAGAGGGACAGTCTGTTACAAAGCTGATTTTGATCACCACAGAAGGCAGGCCCTGTGCTAAGTGCCATCCTGTCAAATATATCCTCCAACACAGAGACATCCTTCACGTTCTCTATCCCATGCTCGCCAATAATTGGCGTGGAGAAATGTACCTGTTCCTAGGATAGGTCCCAAACCATGAGGAGCCTCTGGGCTCTTTGAGCAAAACCCAGAAAACAGCCTGAAATCCCTGGCTGGGGTGAGGGGACAATCCGGTCTCTGTGCCAAGAGCAAACAGATGTGGAGAAAATCTCAGCTTCTCAAGATTACGCCTAATTCTCTTGCCGAGCTTTGAGCCTGGTGGGGAGACAACCTGACAGCTGATTGTGTGTCCCATCTTTCCTGCCCTCTATGGCCCTGCCAATCCCCAAGTCTCCAAACCCAACCCAATTCCTCAGTTTAAACTCTAGGGATGTGGCTCTTCCAGATGTGACTTTACAGTTCTAATGGCAGACTTGAGAAGGGAACTCAACAAGACTTCTGGTCCAGTCTCCCACCCAACACAACCAGATGGAGGGGTCAAACGCAGAGTAATGACAGTAATTGGTAGTAATAATTGTTGGGTAATAAGAATAATAAAAATAATAGTTGGAGGAGGATGAATGGACCTCTCTCATCTTAGGGTCATAGGAGCAGATTCAGAATTGGAAGGGATCTTTGAGGTCAGCAATCCTTCACTGCAGAGATGGGGAAACCAGGACTGGAGAAAGGTCCAGTGTCTTGTCCAATATAACAAACTACTTAAGTGTCCCAGGCTAGATTTCAATTCAGGTTCTCCTAACTCCCAGTGGGACTGTCTCTTCACCCTGCCCCTCAGCGGCCTTGTTATGTCACCGATTCCTTGGTAGAGAAACCTGCTGCTTGAAGAAACTACTTTTGGCAAAGGAACATCCTCGAGGTCATTTAGAGTCTTAAAGAGTCCCCCGAGGCTCTGAGAAATTAAAGGGCAGCTTTTCCCTCTGTACTGGAGATGGAGCTCACACTCAGCGCTTCCTGCTCTGAGGTCACTTCTTGATGTATTGCACAATTTGTCAAATCAATAGACAATGTGTCATATATAACATATATTGGATCACTTCCTATCATGGGGAGGGAGGAAGAATCTGAAGCACTAAGTGTTGCAGAAATAAATGTTGAAAACTGTCTTTGCACATTTTGGGAAAAATAAAATACTTTTAAAAAATCTATATCTATATCTCCATATCTATATATTTATATCTTTATCATCCCTATCTCTACATATTTATATATTTGTATCTATAGCTCTATAACTCTATCTATTTATCTATATCTCTGCAAATCTACATCTCAATCTCAAAATCTATCTCTATCTCCATTTCTATCTGCATATCTATCTATATCAATATCTGAATATAAATATTTATCTATTTATGTCTATAGATATCTATCTATGCATTTATGTATCCATCTCTCTGTCTCTCTGTCTCTTTTCTTCTCTCTCTGTACACACACACACACACACACACACACAAACAATGTCTCAGGGTTTAGCTCTATGCTAAATAGTGGGGATACAATTATCATTATAAAAGGGAAGCCAGGTAGCCCAGGGATAAAGTATTAAACCTAGTATTAGGAAGATATGAGTTCAAATCCAGCCTATCATACTTGTTAGTTGTGTGATTTTGGGACAAGTCACTTAATTTCTTCTTACCTCAGTTCCCTCATTTTTTAAAGAGATCATAATGTCATCTACCTTCAATGGTTTTTGCAAAGGTCAATGAGATAAAAGTTATAAAGTTCCCAGCACAGTACAATGCCCTAGCCCATAAAAAGAGTTAATAAATACTTGTTCCTTCCTTCTCTCTCTTCTTTCTTCCATTCTTCCTTCCTTTCTTCCCTCTTTCCCATCATCCTCCCCCTTTTCCTTTCTCTCTCCTCCTTCCTTCCTTGTCTTTTCCACTTCTTTTGTGCTTCCCATTCTCTTTCCTTCTTTCTCTCCCCATTTCTTCTTCTCCTTCTTTCTCTCTTTCCACCTTCCCCTCTCCTTTTAATCTTCTATCTTTCCTCTCCTCTTTCTTACTTCTCTCCCTTCCTTCTTAGCTGTGTGATGAGTAATTCTAATAACAGTTTCAGTAGAAATAACAACACTTGCCAGAACAGTGGTGGCGGCAGCAATAGCAGCAATGATACTAGCCACACTAATAGCACTGCTCCCAAGTTTATCCCAGCAGCCACTGGTTTGCCAATATCTGTAAGGATAACAGGACTATAATGTTTTACACACTAAGGGCAGGGCCACAAGGACTCAGGCCTGGAAGCCCCGAGTTCTGCCCAAGGGGAGCTCACAGTCCAGCATGGAGCAGGAGATACACACAGGCACAAACCCTAAAGCAAACTAATAAGGAAAGGGGCCAACAGAATTCTGGGAATTCCAGAAAGGGTGAGATCAGCTAGAATGAGGAAAGCAGAGAAGGCTTCACAGACAAGGTACCCATGGACCAGAGCCATGGAGGATAAGTGGGATTTTGACAGATGGGCACTCAGGGGAGGAGGGGACACACCAGGGCCAGGTACTAGTGCATGCAAAAGCCTTTGACCCAGGTGCCCTGGGGATCCTGCCTGCAGTAATTACACAATACAAGGTAGAAGGGCTCAGCAATTGTAAACCTGAGTCAGCATGAATGTTCTCTCCTGAGGCAGTTCATTAGACTCGAAAGCACTGAGAGCTCATTTTTCCACATGATTTCTGGAGTGCAGAGCCTGCCAGGGCCTTCCTGAGCCTTGACCAAGGAAAGCTTGAAGGGCTCTGAGAATCAGAATTCCCAAGCTGGCAGAAGCCTCGGGGGGGGGGGTTGGGTCACTCTTGCTGGGTCCACAGATGCTCCCTGCACTTAGCGAATGGCCACTGACCCTCTATTTGAAGATCCCCCCATTATAGTTATATAACCCTATCCCACAATGCTCCTGTTTTGCTTTTATTGATAGCCACACGAGGCAGGGGGCACTGAGCCCACTTTACAACTAAGAAAAATTGGGGTCACATCTCTCCTAGCTATGTGATCCCAATCCAGTGTCTAATATTCCAAGTTTCAGAAAAGTTCCCAACTTGCTTTGGCAGAGAGAATGTCTTCATGGGGCAAGATCCCTTCTACATTCAATTTTGAGAAATTGTAGTGAGAATCTTGCTTCTAGGCAAAAGGTCCTAAAACCAAGGCAAAGCTGAAGGGTACTGGAATGGGTATTCACATTTGGCAGCCACACCTTTTTTTAGTCCATCTTCATCTTCCTCCCTGACCCTCCCTAGTCAGCAGAAGTAAGATCTTTGTGGGAAGGGGTTGCCTGGCTTTTATCTTTGCAATCCCAGTGCTTAGTTTAGAGCCTGGTACAACAGTTGGTGCCTAATAAATGCTTGTTGAGTGTGTTATTGACCACACCTGCCCTGTTATGTGGCTGCTCTCTTTCAGTACCAGAGAAAAAGTAAGAGAGTTTGCAAAGAGTTCACTTACTCCTTCCGTTTCCTGCCTCTCTCTTTACTCTATCAATAGCCACTAATTCCGGGAGCCCCAACTGTTATCCATTCTCAAGCTCAAGAAAAGGCCAATTGCCCATAAAGCATCCTCTTCCAAAGAAGGGCTTTTTTCCCCTTAATAGAAGGAGCCATATGATGTATAACCTTCCTCTTAACTGCCCGGCAAATCTTTATCTCTTTAATGAAATCCACTAGTCGGGAGCTTTAATCCCAACGCCCAGAGAGCCAACAGCAAATCTCCTATTTTAAATCACAGAGATGAGGGCTCCCGGATTCTCTTCTCTGTCAACAACCAAGGGGAAAAAAAGTTTGGTGCGGACTCGCTCCTTTCCAATCAAGGCCACTTACGGCCGCTTGCCGTTCTCTTTGCTTTGATCCGATGGGTCTGGATGATAAGACCGAGGTTTCAATGGTCCGGTCCTTAAGCTGTTCTATTTTCTTAAAGGTCAGAGAGGAAAGGGTTCACTGGAGATGAATACCACAAGCCGTGTCTGGGTAATTGAGTGACTTGGCTGACATCCATCAGTAGCCATGGGGATGAAATACAAATACTCAAGTTTTGAGACCTTGAGAGGGAGGGGCAATGCAATGGGAGATATGCTGATGCTGTGAGTGCCCATAGAAATACTGGAGTCACACATTTAAGAGCTGCTGGTGTGGCTACACTATCAAGGAGAGGACTCTGGGGAGATAGAAGAAAATTCTGGGACAGGACTCTCTGGTAGAGAGGGGATGGGGGAGAGGGACAGCCAGAACAGTCACTTTAACTGCATACTATCCACTGCAGGAAATATTTTCTGATTTCCCAAACTGCTAGTGTCACCTATCCCATACTAGCTTGTATATAGTCACTTTATATCTCTGCTTCATATTTTTATAGGTCTCCCCAATTAGAATATCAAATCCTTCTGAGTAACGGTACCCCAAGGCTAATATTGTGTGGTATGTAGCTGGTGCTTAATAAATGCTTGTTGAATGACTGGTGGATTGATTGCTCTTTACTTACTGGCTCTTCCCTACTTCTTTTCTACTCCTTTTCATACCCACTCCCCCCAAACATCACAAATGAACGTCCTTCTATGACAATTGTCCCACCTGCCTTCTTCCTCAGTTCCTTAACAGGCCCACCTACACAGCAATCCCAGGGATGCAGCCCTGAAAGGCTGTTAATTGTTCGAGGTCCAGGTATATTTAAGGAAAAGAGGATTACAGAAAGGGAGGGTATGGGCAGAAGAGAAGTTCCACTCTGGGAAACAAAGGTGTGCAACCTCCTTGAGACTCAGCTGAAGGACCTACGGATACTTAGCCTAGAGAAGAGAATCCCTGGGGAGTTGGGAGAGGCATGATGACAGTTTGGCACTCAGACTGGCTTCCAAGGAGCACTAAACCAGTGAATGAATGTTTTGCTAAGAATAAAGATCTCAGAAATCATCACTCCACCTCGTGTTGTCTTTGAGACATTTATCGTCTTAAAGCGAGCTACCATAGGAAGGACCAAATAAAGCATCTTTTCTGGGTATAAGAAGGAAGCATTGAGAGCTGCTTAAAGACAGACAAAGATTTGATATTTTGGAAAATCTTACTATGAATGAGCGTTATCCCAAAGTAGAAGAACCATGGTCGTGAGTAACCGCTCAATAGAAATACTCTTTATGATCCCATTTGGGGGATTCCTCTTTAGAGGAGTTTATTTTAAGGGGCCCATGAATGTACACAATTTACTTGTATTTATATATTTTGCATATAAATATATATTTATAATTCTTATTATTTGGTTTCTTTTGTCTCATTTATTTTAGGAATTGGAGCAGGGATCCATAGATTTTGCCACATTTTGAGAGGGGCTAATAATAGAACTTGAGCTATAGGTGGAACTAGATGGATTCAAGAATCCCTTCCAGCCCAAGATCCTAAACTCTATGTGTGATTTCTCTCAAATCTTGAACTGCAATCCACATATACCCCAATACACCCATCCCGAGCAAAGGCTTTGCTCATGGTGTATCCAAACCCCTATATGGACAAATAGTGTGAAAATCGGATTTCTATGGCAGACTCCCCACACCAACATGAGGGATGTCCCTGCCTGGACATATCCAAATCCATGCCTTGATAAATAATGCAAAAACTGGGGTTCTGTGATGGATTTCAACCCCCATTCCTCCCCCACACATCCCCACATGCTTTATCTACATAGAGAGTTAATGAAAACCTTCTCCTTTTATAGTGAAAGAACTCACTGGCTGATAGAATGACAAACACCTTTGGAGCTAGCATTCCTATTCTCTTTTAAGGCAAGACATAATTCATTTTTCTAAGACATATCCCCTATATCTCCTTAGCAATGAATCTTTCATCCTTAAGTCCAGCAAAACAAGAACCAAAACATACAAATCTATCCAAACCAGAGCTTCCATGGTCACCCCCATGGGTACTCATGGACCAGTAGAGGTCAACCCAGTGGGGCCATGTGTGCCATGGTCTCCACCAGCCGAATGCACCGTCCACATCGCACGCCTGTGACTGGTGGGTAGGAGCCCTCAGGAGGGGGAGCCTCCCTACTTTTATCAGTGAGCTGCATCTCGTAGCCCTTCCAGAGGGAGCCAAGAATCCAAGAGTCTCATGTGACCGGCATCCGTCTGAAACAACAACCTTCTCCATGCTTCCCCCCTTCCCCACAGCATTAACTGTCACGCCGGAGAAGTCAGATTGGCCTCCAAGTAGCACTAAACCTTTGATTACAAATTGTGGTGAATGAATGTTTTGCTAAGAATAAAGATCTCAGAAATCATTACTCCACCCCGTGTTGTCTCAGAGACATTTATCGCAATGGGTTATCCTCTGCATTAAGGCAGCACACAGGCAGATAATGGTATTTCAATTCCCACACCAATACCTGGCTCAAATACCAAGGTTGATCAACAGAAAGCCAATTGATTCTCCTGTGGGAAGGGGGTAGGTGAATGATAGGAAAAGCCTGGCCTGGGCCACTGCAGTCCTTCTATCAGAGACCCTGGGCCAAGGCACCTGGATCCGTCCACTCTCTGACCTTTACAATCATAAAGCGCCAGGACAAGGTGGGAGTCCTTCCAACTATCCCAAAGAATTGGCAGCCGTCCGGCCACTTACCGTCCACGCAGGCTGGCCGGGCTCTCGTCGTCCCGGCGATCTGCCCTCTTTTACAAGCACATCGAGCAGTCTGTCGTGCAATAGTCCTTCGGGGTTGGCTACTATCTCTGTCCAGAGTCACAATCTCACAGGTGCCGGCAGCCAACTGACCTGGGAAGAGAACAGAGCACAGGGACTGGGTTAGGGAACGAGCCAGCTGGTGTGGGTTCCCGGCATGGGCAGGTGAACGAGCCAGGATGGGTGCCATAGCCCAGGGGGAAGGGACGTCTCCTCATCCTTCTTGGTGGTAACCCAGGAAGGCCACAAAACCCAGGAAATGGTTATTGCCTCATGAATGGCAACATGTTGGCTTGAGTCGGGCGACCTTTCTAGTTTATGCTGCTTTGTTTAAAGGACCAACCCTGTTAAACCCCAGCTAATCCGGGAATATTTCCATTTGTGGAACTGCCATTTCCCCAGGAACAAACTAATTCTGGATGAAACCCACCTTGTCAATTAAAAAGAAGAGATAGAATGATGAAACCAGTTTTTTCCCCCCCAATGCTCAAACCTTGAAGCATTTATTGTAAAAAAAAAAAAAATAATAAAATGCCATCTTGGGAAAGATTAGATTTATGGAACCAAGCATTATGCCCCCTCTCTGTGATTATAGGCCTGTTAATGACAACAACTTCCATACTATAAAAAAGGAAAATAGGTCAAATCCTTCTTTTAAAGCTGTAAAAGGTGGCATTTTCCAAACTACACAGTTAAGAAATCATGCAATTATCCCAGAGCCCCAGACAGCAGTAAAGAAATGATTCTGAATTAAACCAGAGCTGTTACTAGTGGAAAAGAGGGCAGTGTGCACCCACATCCTTACCTGCTCCCTGTCTTGTGAACCAGAGTTCCCTCCCTCTCCAGCTCCCTATACTAAGGCCAACAAGTTAGTCCAGGGGTGGTGGGGGTAGGGAAGACTAATAGCACTTAATCACTGAATAAGCATTTTTTATAGCATTGATAATAGCAAGTCCTCAAGAAGGGACTAATCTAGCAGAGGATGCAAAGAGCCACAAAATGAATACGAGATCATTTAGGGAGAAGAGACATTATGGAAAGCATCCTTTACCTGACTGACTGCTCAGGAAAAATCAGTTTGATTTGGGAACCAAAGATTGGAGTCCATACCATAATTAGCCACTATTTACTGAAGTGACTGAAGATAAATGATTTCTCACTTTAACCTCAGTTTCCTCCATTCAAAGAGATTGAACTATACTGTTTCTAAGGTTCCTCTCCATCTGCCAGTGGGTGCTCATGTTCCTGGATGTTTTTGAAGGCAAATAACCTTTTTATTGGCCGTCCTGATCCATGGGCTTTGTTGTAAATCCTAGCAAAGAAACCCAGTTGCTGAGAACTGCTGATTGGAGAGGAATTGATGAGACCTGCCTGATGAAATTCATACACCAATAAAACTTTTTAAGAACAAACTCAAAAAGCTGCCTGTCGCTACAGAGTGGAAAAAATCTAGGCTGTTCATGGCAGTATTAAAATCTACCAGTAAATGTGGGACCTATTTTTTACAATAAGATTAGATTGGGGCAACTTCCCTACAGGGACCTTCCCCATCCCTTTCTTCCATTGACTGTCATCAGCAGGTAAAACTGAGGAGTACCTCTGGAAGGTATCACACAAAGGGAAAATGACTACATGACTGCATGATCTTGAAGGCCTGTTCCAATTAATTACCGAGGTAATTTTTATCCCATTTCACAAAAGAAGAAAAGGGAAATGACTTGAACACATATATCAGGTTTATAGATCTCAAACCGGAAGAAACTTCTGAGGAAATTGAGTCTACCTTTTTCATTCAATGGATAAGGAAATTGAGACTTAGGTTTCACAACTAAGAAACAGTAAAGTTTCTGTTTTACAGTTTTTACTTCCAGGTTCAGTTTTATATTTCCAGGGATATAGTGGGAGGAACGGTTTGAGGGCAAGCACTGGACTCAGTTTACCTTTGTAGCTCCAGGCCCTGGCAAAATGAGCTGTATACAGAAGGTGCTCAATATTTGTTTATCCATTACCAGTCTCTGGAGCTGCTACAGGTCTTAGATATGACCAAGACCAATGTCCAAGGTCTTCTTATGATGAAGGAAGCCAAAGACACAAAAATTGTATTAACAGTCTTCTGTTAAGATAAAGTGACTAGGACTGAACAAGGTGGGTCTCTCATGTCACTTACTATCTGGATGACTTTGGTCTCAATTTATTATCCTAGGCTCTTTGTTTTTCCCTCTGCAAACATGAGGCTTGAATTAGATTAGAGGCTTTTAACTGCTACCAACTGATTGACAATGGCCATTTAATGTCTGCCTCGATTTCCTCATCTGTAAAATATGAAACTAAAAAAAAAAAATCTCTCTCCCAGGGTTGTTTTAAGGATCAAAAGAAATGATAATTATAAAGTATTTGGCATGGTACCTGACACAAAGTAAGTGCTATATAAATATTAACTATTATTATTATTATTTTGAATGTATGAAGCAGCCAGGTGGCCTGATGGAGGGACCCTGGATTCTAATCCAGCTTCCATATCTAGGAGCTCATGAGTTAGTTATGAGTTAAAACCCTGCTCTGTCACTTATTCACCCTATTTCCTCAATTGCAAACTTAAAAGGTTGGACCAAGATCTTCCTGGTTCTAACCCAAGCCTGTGTATTGTGAAAGATTCCATTGAAATGGATCTCACTGAGCCTTCTGTGTATAGGCACCCCAGCCAATTACCTGAGTGACCTCTGCCTAATGGCTGCTAACACAGAAAGCAGAGCAAAGGATAAATCCAAGAGCAAGGGCAAGGGGATAGGATGGCAACACATGGGCTTAAAATAGAGGCAAGAAGAGAAATGCGATCGACCCGGGGGATTCCCCACCAGGGCCAAGGAGAGAGCATGAAGGCCAACTTTGCCTCTTTTTATTAAATTAAGTTTGAGTCTCTTGGGGCCAGACCGAGAACAAAACATGACTCTGGAGTCAGATGGAAGGTCACTGGAAGGGAGGGGAGTGGTTTGTATTTACAAAAATCCTTTGAGAAAGAGGCGAAAAAAATGAAGAATGTGGCTACAAATACAGCTGGATTTGGGAAAGGGTGAAATAATGGAAATTCAACAGACGAGTTGTTGCAGAATTTCTAACTTTTTTTTTTTTAATGTCATGGATCCATTTAGAAGTCTGACAAAGCTTGTAGACCCCTTTTTAGAAAAAGGTATTTAAATGTATGAAATAAATCCATAGGATTACCAAGGAAATCAATTACATTGAGATTTAGTTATCAGAAAATCCCAGTGGATGCTCCATCATGTCTTTCCTAAGCTCACCTTAGCTCCAATATGATGCTCCATTTCCAAAACACATTGATCGCCATAAGCCAAGCCAAGTACTAAGCAGACCATCACTCTCCCACCCACCTTTGAGATGCAGAACCTGCCAGTTCAAGAATCAGCCACATAACCAGGAAATCTGCAACCCGCACTGATAGACTCATACCAAGGTTTCTCAAAGCGAACTTGGACTCATACCTGTGCTTGACAAGAATAAGGAATGGGAGCTACATGGCACCCAACCACTACCAGGTCTCTGTAGTTGTGGTGACCATTCAAATGTGAGCATCGTGATTCTGAACTGGATTTCAAAGTAATACAAACAGCAGATTGCTGCGATGTTGTTTGGTCCTTAGCTTTTATAACACACTCATAGCGACCCCCAACAAACAATGGGGAGCCAAAGGTTCTAGGTGTGAAGCCCACCTCCGCCAATTATGGTTCAGCCAAGAAAAGTCAACCAGGTCACTTATCTTTGTGTCTTCTGTTTCCTAACCTATTAGCTAGATCAAATAATTTCTTTTTTTTTTTTTTTAAGTTTTACTAAAGCTTTTTATTTACAAAACTTATGCATGGGTAATTTTTTTTCAACATAGACCCTTGCAAAGCCTTCTGTTCCAAATTATCCCCTTCTTCTCCTTACCCCCTCCCCTACATGTCAGGTAGTCCCATACATGTTAAAATATATGTTAAATCCAATATATATATACATATGGTCAAATAATTTCTTAGTCCCTCCCAGTTCAAAATCTTGACTGGTTCATGCCCTTTCCCTCAAAAATCCAATTTAGCTTGAATACAGTAGATAATTCAGCATAATTTCAAAATGGAAGTAATGCTACAAGATCACGATCAACTCTCACATTCCTTAGCCCTATTTGGTGGAAGAGGAAATTAAGGACTACACAGGGAAGTGAAGTTGCCTGAGTGTGAGCAGGCAATAGGTAGCAGAGGTGGGATCTGAAGGCACATCTTTGAATTTTCAATTCAAGACACTTTCTAGGACAGACAGACTGTTACTACTGCTGCCCAATCATGGGCTTTCTTCTGAGGGAGTTTAATGCAGAATGATAAAGCCCAGGGAACATACAAAATCTACACCAAGACTCTGTCATCAGACTCCGTCCTCAGACTCCAAAATGGGGCCCAAACAAAGCCATCCAGCTGGGAGGAAGGCTTAGTTCTGCCCTCAGGTAGCTCCCTTCCACCTTCTTCATCCTTATGCCCAGGCCCAAGGTGGTATTTCAATGAAAAATGTTTCCTAACAGCTCCTTCTCCCCAAAAACTCTGAGAGGGAGGGGATGGTGCTACCCAAAGTCTCTTCCTGGAGGCAGAATCGAGCCAGTAAATCCAAACCAGAGCATGAGTTATAATAACAAGTGTGTCATCATTTTCTACTTCAATGGGATAAGCCAAAGGCCATGAGCAGATGGTCAGCAGCCTGGTAAAGAGGGAGCCCCTGCAGAAGGAAGGAGCCTTCCAAGCTTCAATCATCCAATCAGCAAGTTTTTATTAAAACCTAATGGGTCAGAACCTTGGTTTTAACACATGGAAAATAAGAGGAAAGTGGTAATTTGAGTTCCAAGTTCCTTCTATTTTGAGATCCATGCTATGGCCTTTTCCAGATCTGATATTCTAGGCCATCACCAGGTCAGTCAAGAAGAGGCCAGTGACTTATAAAGATGATAACAACCATGGGTGACTGCCATGACAAAAGCCATCGTGTGTATTCTAGGGGGCAGAAGGTAGCCAATGATCTGCTCCCTCAAGACTCTGCCAATGGAGGGCAAGAGTTGGGAGATCTGCCGAGTTGGAGAGCTTTGGTATGAAGTTCGACTTGGGCTGGGGAGAAAGCCCTGAGGGATCATCGACACAACACTGAGCATGGACTCGTGCAGATCTGAATTCTGGTCCAGTTTTAGTCACTTAATAGTTAGATTACCTAGAGAGAACTCAGTTTTCTGATACAAAAAAAGAGGATAATAATAGTATTATAAGCAAATTTAGGTAAAATCCTTAATGTGCCATTAAGATGTCAAATAGCTTTTCCATAATTTCCTCTGAGAAATATTCTCTTCAACCATAAACTGGTCAGTAGCAACTCATGAAACTCTACGTTAAGATTTGGGAGAGAGAGTGAGAGAGGGTGGGAATCTCTAGTATGTATCCAACATTCTAAAGTCAAAAGTGACAATCATTTCCTACTCTGACACCCCCTGCTCTAAGGCCCCTCCCAGCTCTGACATCCCCTGTTCTAAGCCCCCTCCCGGCCCTGACATCCCCTGTTCTTAGGTGGTCTGACATTTTCTGCTCAGTAATTCCCAATGTGGGAAAAAGACTAGAAGGGGGTCCTTGACAAGTCCTAACTCCTTGTCCGAGTGGGTAGCTGAGACCCCTTGCCACCAGACATTGCAGCCTCTCTGAAAGTGACAAAAGGTGACAGGCAGGACGTGGCCTTCTCCCCTGCAGAGGCCGGGTCATCTGTCACTGTCACTGGGTGGCTTTGAAAAAGGAACAATTCATAGGACAAAATGGCACCATTAGGAATGATTGCCGCCCAATCATGGCCGTGCATGCTGACCTGTCAGAGACTGATAGAGAGACTGCCCTCCCTGCTCCCACAGCCTCTAAGGGGCCCTGGGCTGGAAGCCTCTGGAGCCCTGCTGGACGAGGGGGTGACTGGCAGGTGCCCACGGGTCTGCGATGGGAGGAAGAGGGAGACAACAAAGCTCATTGGGCAATGACAAGCATCAAGCTCCCCTGCGTGCCTAGGTTTGTGCTATGTCCTACAGACTCGGGATCACTCAGGAGTCCTGAGGGGACAACAGGGAAGAAGGCAGCAGCCTAAGGGAGCTATGAATCCCTGAGAGAGCACTGAACGATGTGCCAAATTCCTGGAGTGGGCCAGAGGCTGGAGTCTGAAGGAGAGTCCATTGCCACAATGCTCTGAACACAACAAGGATGCCTTGGAATCGAACGTCCTTCCCAGATCTAATGCTCTGTAACTTAGCAAAACCATTATAGGAAAAGCACCAAAGATCTTGAGCATCCCATGTAGAGTCGCCAATGAGACGAGGAGATGGAAAACCTGACTTTGTATGGAAATGTTAACGAACGTGGCTCTGCAGCAATGCCCGATGGGTCCGTGTGGCTTAGCAATGGGACTCGTTTCATCCAGGGATGAAATGCCTGCGGTGTCCATGAGGAGTCCTAAAATCCAGAGGGGTCCAACTTGGCTCTCTGTGCCACAGCTCGGCTCGGCCAGGTTCAAGGCTGAAGATGGAGGCTCCCCACCAGCTGCACACTGCCAGGGTCAGTCTGTCCACTGGCTTGGCACAGGGCCAGCTCAAATGTCCTGAACTAAGTCCCAGTCTTGCCTGAAATTAAGCTGCATGTCACATGTTCTAATCTAATGCAAAATTACATGTCTGGTACTTCTTGTGATCTAATGTCAGATTAAATGCATGCTATATCTCATGTTAAATACATGTAGCACCTTGTGATCTAATGTGAGCTTAAATTTATCATATTTTGTGACCTACTGGGAGATTAAATGCTTGTCACACCTTATGATCTACACATTGCAGATTATCTGATCTAATTTATTTTATAAATAAGGAAACTGAGGATCTAAGATGGAGAGTGGTTTTTCAAGGGAGCACAGCTGCTCTACTTTCTGCCTGTATCCTTTTCAGCCATTTCTTCCTTAAGGTTAAAAAACAAACAAAACTGCAAATGTGAAAACTGAATGTTGAAGGATAATGAGCCTGGGATGCTGACTGGGATCTGGGAGCTGGACAAAGGAGGACTTTAAATGTTCAATTAAGACATTTGCAATTGGAAGCTCTATTAGGAGTCTCAGATCGGCAGCTTGGAGGATGATGAAGTACAAAGGGGAGAGAGCTGAAACCAGAGTGCTTTCTGGCCAGCTCTGGTGACAGCTCAAGATAAAGTACCAAGGTCCCTTAAACCATGTCTGGAATGCTCTTGCTCATCTCCACCTCCCGGTTTCCTTCAAATCTCAGCTAAAAGCATACCTTCTCCATAATCCCTTACTCAAGTCCTCCTCATTCTAGTATTTTCCCTTTGAAGATTGCCTCCCATTTAACCTTCAAAGATGTGGCTTCCCCAAGGGGTTTGCTTGTTACCTCCCCAATAGACTGTGAGCTCCCCAAGGAAAGACTTTTTATCTTTGCTTTTCCTTTCTCTAGGACTTTGTATAGTGTCTGATACATAGCAGGTGCTTAATAAATATTTACTAACTGATCGGTCAAGGTGCATGGCTATAAAAGTAAAACCAGTTCAGTTTGAGATCTTAATCTCTTCACGTTGACCACTGTATTTGTAGGACATTGAGAAGGGATGCATCGAGATGGAGAGGGAGATTGCTAAGATGACCGCTCGCTTCCTTCCTGACTCTTGGTCACATTCTGAAAAGGAGCATCTGGGACCAAGCTGCTGGCTGCTGGGCGAGGTATTCCCAGCCTCCTTTGTTTCCTTAATGCCTGGCGTGGTTCCAGAAAGTCCAAACAATGGTCGACAGATGAAAAATGTCCTGTGTACAAGGGCCTGAGTTTAACTGTGGCCATAAACAAGATTAAATATAGAAATATATCATTAATCAGTGACATATCTTATTAATTAGTCCCCAGCTAACACATGTTGGAGGAGATCATTAGAGTTCAATTAGCAGAGGAAGCAGCGGCAAAGTTTTTTAGGCTTAGCTTCCTTCCCCAAGGAGGAATGACTTGATGGAGGCTCCCTCAAGAAAAGCTACTGTACAGAATTGGACTCTTAGAACTGGGAAGCCCTTACTGGGTGTCCACTCTGCCCTGTGCCAGGACAAGAACAACACCTGGCAAGTAGCCATTCAGCCTCCTTGTGGAGGACCCTACAGATGGGCAACCTACTACCTTACAAGGAGAGCCCGTTTCACTTTAGGACAGCTTTAGTTGGGAGGATCAACCATTGTACCTGCACACACAAACTCTTTAAGCCTAAGCTTACTCCCAGCTTCGGGGTTCTGGGTCTCAACAAGACCCGTTTCCCAATACAGCCATTCAAATACACAAATTATCTTTGTCCCCCCTGCTCTAAGCCTTCTCTTTCCCAGGGTCAGTATGGTTTCCTTCCCTTCAAAAAGATCCTCACCTTATATGGACTCAAGACCCTTCTCCATCCAAACTACCTCCTGCTCCCCAGGAAGCTCTCCTGTTCTTCAAAGACTTTCCAAACTCCAGAACAAGACCCAAGACTCCAGATGTGGTTTGTACAAGACAGAGGATGAAGCAATTGCTTCCTTGTTCTAGGACACTACCTAACTTGGTATCAAGGTTTCCAATCACCCATGATGCATCCTGATTTTAGAGTCCACCAAGACCCCCAAGTCTTTTTCTTTTACCCCAATTAACAATATTTATTTATATTATATATTAAAATATTATTATAAATTATTTTCTCAAACCCACTCTACAAATTTTTCCCAACATCTTTTTTAGATGAAATGCTATCTAGTTGGGTTCTAAGCACACACACACACACATTCAATTACTCAGGTCTCCTAACAACAAATGATATTTAAAAGCTTCAGAAACACCATGATTTTGTCAATCTGGTCATCTCTCCTCCCTTTACCAACACAGATTCTAGCCCAGAGTAGAAATGTGATCTGCTGTGGCCAAAGGAACTAACAACTAGCATTTCACGGAGCTACAAGTTACTACGAACAGTAGTAGTAATAATAAAGAAGTAACAACTATGGTGAATGTTTTCTTATTTTACTGAGTCAGAAAAATCTGAGTTCAAATCCTGTGTTAGACATTTACTAGCTCTGTGACCTTGGAAAAGTGGGCTAACCCGTTTTAACCTGTTTCTTTGTTTGTAAACTCATTGTGAGGACAAAATGAAATAACATGTGTATGTGCTTTGCACACCTTAAACAACATATAAATGTTAGATGCTATTGTTAATATTTTAATATTTCTTAGTAAATTTTACATTGATCATTTCTTGGGTTTTTACTATATCACTGTCAAGTTGTTGTTCTTATCCCTGGAGTCCAGGATGGAGAGCTGGTTTCAAGATCAGAAATTTTGGATTCACATATTTAAGGTGTGGCCCCCTCAGAATGCCCCTGGGGTCTCTCCAAGAAGAGTGCCTGCAGAGCACTGTGTGGTGGGGAAGAAGGTGATTTCTCTCCCAGGAATCCTTATACTTATGTAATCAGCCCTCCAGTCCAAAACCCAATCAAATCTCAAAGAAGTTTAGCCCATTATCTTGTTTCTATGCCCCCCCCCCTCCCAAATGTGAAAGAGACCCATTACCATTTTTTTATCTGCTCTTCACATAAGTGTCTTGGGAGGCTGAACAGGCAAAGGGCTTTATCCCCATATTAAAGATAGGGAAACTAGTTCCAAAGTAGAGTTTTTGCCCAAAGACCAGGACTTGACCCCAGGTCTCTTTTTTCTTGTTCAGTACTCTCTTCCTTGCTCCATACGTTCCACATGTGGCCAGATGTGTTCTCCTTGTCTTTAAGCAGGAGTGTAAACTGGCTCCCCAGATAATCTAGAACTAGAATTGACATTGGACATTTTTCTTTAGCAATGGCATGTGGCAGACAAAACAATGGCACATGATAGTTCTCTAATAAATGCTTGTTGAGTGGAAGCTGGGAGAGTTACTGACCACCATTTTGCCCAAGATCTTGTCTCTGTTTGGGTCCCTCATTAGTAAAATACTCATTCTCTACATCCTCTCCTGGATCTAATATGGTCTAATCCAGGTTTTTCAAATCTCCAAGGTGAGCACCTTGCTGAGGAATAAAAACAACCAGAGATCTCCAAGGAAGTAACTTTGTGAAGGCAATGAGAGTAACAGAGCCTTGGATTTAAAAAAGACAAAAAGGACAGGACAGTCCTCACAGAACAATTAATTTCACATGGATTAACCAGACTTGGACAAGGTCTCCAATGTTGACCAGCTGGGGTCAATGGGGACTGACCAACTGAACTTTTTCATCTTCCAAGACTGTTTCTTCTGCTGATCTGCATCTCTCCGTATCACATATAGACTTTGTTTTCTTAGTGCAATCAGTGACAGTGTTGGATAAACATTTTATTTTGTCTAATATGGGAATGAAAATAAAATTGGGCAATTCGCTTAAAAGTACAATATCAGAGATGGGTTTAGATTTCCAATGACTGCACTGTCATAAGCATCCCTTCTAGCTACCAGAAATGGAAATGACTCCTGGGTCCATGGTGTGTGTGTGTGAAATGTTCTACTTTCCTCCTTTGCTTCTGCTACTTTTTGATGTCCCAAATGTGCAACTCAATCATTAGTCTAGCATTTCTTTACCAAGTTTGTCCCCAAATATTGACAGTAATCATTCGAGGAAGGTCTGCTCAGGTTTGCTTTGCTGGGGGTTTGTCTCATTTTATTTGGAAGCTCAACCCCAGCTTTTAATATCCAACATGGAAATGATGAATGCAATTACAAAGGCTCTCCAGATTTTAAATGAGATTAAACCTTAGGAGTGTATCTCTAGTCTGAGATCTGAAGTGTTTTTGTGTCCTGGAACCCCTTTGGCAGTCTTGGGAAGCCTATGAGCCCCCATAAAAATTAGGTTTGGGGCATTTGACTCATAATGGAAGAAACTACTAGATCTCAGCTAGAGAGTGAAAATAATGATGTCATTCCTCATTCAAGTTCATGGACACCTTGGGGTTGGGGAGATGAACTCCAGCTTAAAAATTCTCGATCCAACAGACAAATCATAAGCTGTAGGAAAAGTGACAGGCTGGATTTGAATCCGAGTCACCTGATTCCAGGACCAGTGGCCGTTCCAAGGACAATGGATAGGTGAGCTGGCCAGTTAAAACAAGAGAATGCATTGGGAAGAAGGCAGGGTAGGAAAAAAGGGGCAAGCAGCAACTCAGGGTAAGGCCCCCTGAGCTTGGAGACCCTGAACAGTCCACCTCCTTTTTTTGACATCAGATATTTGCCAAAGTTGCCTCCTTCCCTACTCAATTCTCCTCCCATTACACAACTCTGCTTCTGTTTTGTTTCTTTTAAATAAGACAATTCCAGGAGCCAGAGCATAAAAGCAAACCCGGGAGAGCACTGAGCCAGGGGAGTCAGCTTGGATGCAAGCATAAAAAACCAAAGAGGAGAAAAAGCATGGCGGAGCCATGGCCAGCCGGCAGGTCAGCAGCCCCTCTGTTGGCCCTGGTATTCTCCAGTGTCCCCTCAGGAGAAAAGAGCCACTGTAAAGCACATGGGGCCTCTCCCGTTAAAGTCATCAAGCCTTAGAAGCTGGCCGGGCGCCTCTGTGGTTCTGGCCCCCACTCCTGAGTCTCCAGGGTCCAGCCCATTTAGGAGCCCAAGTCATCAGGGCTCCATCAGGAGCAGGAGCCCGGCCCTGCCGTGGTTGAATGCACAGGCTCACCTCTCTCCAGCTGCTCATTCGAGTCCTCGCAGGTGCCCTGCCCAGTGGAACATGCATCTCCTAGCCAGGTTCTAGGCCGACTCCAGACCAGATGGCAGGGGCATCCGTGGCAGGCTTGAGTCATGCTCAGAACAGATGTCCAAGCCTTCATCTCAGGTGATGCCATTCTGAGGCCTCAGCTGACAGCTGGCCAGCTGTCGAGATAAAGCTCCGCATTCTTCCTGACTAGGCTCTTAGGAGCATCACGTGCCAGACCCAGAGGAGCTGGAGGCTCCCCACGTGGGATAGGTGGAGTGCATGTAATGGGGAAACAGTTTCACCAAACCCCTTTTACAAGCTGAGTGGAAGCCGATCTGATTGGGCGGACCTGTGTAGACTCTAGAACTTTTGAGGTGGGCACGACAGAGTTCTCCCAGCATTTAGCTGGATGGATGATGACTTTAGGGTCTATCAGTCCTGAACTCTGCAGAGACCTGCAAGTCTCACCCGATATTGGGTCATGAAAATGAGGAAACAGCTTTCAGATCACCTTCTTTGATCCAAAGCTCATGTCAGTGGAACCACACCTGACTTCAGCAGGACTGTAGTTCTGTCTTTGTAGGTCTGGGTCACCTTGGCTCAGTTCCTGGCATTACAGTTGGGGATGATGAATGACTCTTCTGCTTCAAGGTCTTTCTATAGATCAATTGGAACCTAAAACCTCAAAGTGCTCAGCCCAAGGTCACAGGGACAAATCCTCTGTCCAAGATCAAGGCTCTCTTTGGATCCAATCCAGTCCAGTGGAACCACACTCGACTTCTAAACTGTGCTCTCTGCCTTTGTATAGTCTGCTCCCTCTCAGCCCACAACACAATCTGAATGACTCTTCCTCATCTCAAACGGTTTCCCTTTCTGCAAAGATCACAGGATCCTAGAATGTTGGACCTGGCAGGAAAACTCAAGATCTCTAAGGCCCAGAGAAGGTAACACAGACAGCTTCCGGGAAGCAGCATACAAGAGCTTGCTGATAAATAATAGTAACAATATTAGGAAATTCAGCTCCTAAAGGAAGGAGGGGAGAATCCTGTGACCTCCACTGAAGTGCTGCTTCTACTGAGAAAACTTTCAAGTTTACCCCAGAAATGAATAACTTCTCAAATTTTCTTGTCTTTACTTATCTATATACCCATTATATCCCCTAATAAAATGTATGCTTACCAACAAGGGCAGGATTACTTTTCTTTTGGTAAGCCTAGCATCCAGCAAGGGTCAGGTGTAACACTTAGTATTCAGAAAGGAATTAAATTCAAAGCCACCAAAACACATCCCCATGCTTCTAAGAATAGCTAGGTAGGATCCATAGACCATCTGGGTATAATAGTCTAAGCACATACAGCTTTACAGCTGAAAGGGACTTCTCACCTAGGGTCTTCCTTTCATAAGGGGAAAAAAAATCTATTTGGCAGCAAATAGTTGACCAAGTTCATGAGGATGTTGCCCATGGAGGGCTTTTTGATTCCACTCCTAGCTCTTAACATTTTTAAAGGTGCCATCTGGAAACAAGCCACTTTGGGATACATCAGACAAAACTGGTAGCACAAATCTATTATTAATCCTCACTGTTGCTTGGTGAGGTCATGTTTATTTGGTGATACTAATTTCAATCTCATTTGGGGGCTAAGCTTCAAATGGAACAAATCATTAGCTTACTTATATGCATTTATATGTAATATTCTGTGAGCCATTGTACAAGTGAACAAAAAGACTGATTTTCCTAATTGCTCAGAGGGATGTCCACTTATTTTTGGTTAGTATTCATAAAAACAATATGGATGATCTGGGTATGATTATGATTATATGATGTTTTATATGATGTTTTAAATAGTATTAGGTGCAGGTCATTGATACAAATAAGGCCCAAGGCCTAGATTCCAGGAGAACATCAACAATAACTCCCACTCATATCCAGCTTTTAAGTTTTTAGATTCTGATCTCCTTTGAGATGCTAATTGTCTTCTTATCTCATTGAATACTGTTAAAGTTTTTCTCTTTCAGGATGCTCTTTAAAGACCTATTTGGCAGAGTGGGAAATGTATTGGGATGAGGTATTTTAGTAAGTGGCTAAGCAGTATCCTTGCATTTGAAGTCAGAAGGACCTGAGTCCAAATTCCACCTCTGCAACAAATCCCCACATTACCAAACTCATATCTCAAAATATGCTTGAAGAAGCTAACAAATACTTGAACTGATCACTGAATCCATGGGAGATGATGAGATCACCAGGTAAAATAGTCTAAAGGGAGAAGAAGAGAAGGTGCAAGACAGAACCTTGAAGGACCCTTAAGGTTAGATATCATCTGGAGAAGAAACTGGCAATTGTGTGGTAGAAATCCTTGGGAGAGAGAAGAAAGAAGGGAGGGAGGGAGAAGAAAGAAGGGAGGGAGAGAGAAGAAAGAAGGGAGGGAGAGAGAAAAAAGAAGGGAGGGAGGGAGAAGAAAGAAGGGAGGGAGGGAGAAGAAAGAAGGGAGGGAGGGAGAAGAAAGAAGGGAGGGAGGGAGAAGAAAGAAGGGAGGGAGGGAGAAGAAAGAAGGGAGGGAGAGAGAAGAAAGAAGGGAGGGAGAGAGAAGAAAGAAGGGAGGGAGAGAGAAGAAAGAAGGGAGGGAGAGAGAAGAAAGAAGGGAGGGAGAGAGAAGAAAGAAGGGAGGGAGAGAGAAGAAAGAAGGGAGGGAGAGAGAAGAAAGAAGGGAGGGAGAGAGAAGAAAGAAGGGAGGGAGGGAGAAGAAAGAAGGGAGGGAGGGAGAAGAAAGAAGGGAGAGAGGGAGAAGAAAGAAGGGAGAGAAGGAGAAGAAAGAAGGGAGGGAGGGAGGGAGAGAGTTGAGTGTGTTAGTTCATGGACTCTCTGGAATCTATACATGGAATCCTTGCGATTTCTGGGACCTCTGGTTAAGAACACTTGATTAGTCAAACTTCATCATTTTATCAGAGAAGAAAACAAATTACGTGGAGACAAAGCACTTCGGCTAATACCTCCAAGGTAGATGTCCCTCCTAAGGAGCCTTCTGGTTATAGATCCTGTATGTCTATATATAGACTTTACAAATAAAACTCTGAAAAATTCATCTCTGAATCAACAGGGTTCATTCAGACCAGACAATGTAGTATACCTCCAGATGATCCACCATGAATGTCTACCATAACCTCTTAGACCATCCAGTTAACATATCCTATATTTCAAAGTGTAGACACATTAAAAGGGAGCACATCTAATACCTACAATAGTGTCTGATGAGCACTGAGATCTAGGTTGCAGGTCAAAGATCATAAATAAAAAGCTAAAATGAGTATTGGAGATCAACTAGTGCGCCCTGATTTTCTAGAGAAGGAAACTGAGGAAAGGTAGTGGAATGCTTTGTCCAAGATCACAGTTATTAAGTGGAAGAGGCAGGATTTAACAGGTCACCTGCATCCAAACCCAACACTCTTTCTCCTGGTTCATTTTCCCCTTGAGACCGATAACAATACAACTGAAATGAAGGATGCCTTTCAAATATCAAATGTATGGAGGGGTTTAGGCTGGAGAAGAGAAATGATGGTGAGAATGTAAAAGAGAATGTAAAAGATGTCCTCCAATTGCTTCTTCAAACTTTAAAGGGATTTCAGGTGCTTGTCCCCAGAATGTACCACGAGGCAGTAGATGGGGCTGATGTATTTTGCTAACCACTAGGGTTACGATTGGTCCCTCAGTTCTGTGGAAGCCTTCCATCTATAGCTGAATGATCTTATAGTAGCCATATTGGAGATGCCATATTTATACAGGAAGAATGTGGACTATAGATTCCCGAGTCCCTCCAGACACTAACCATCTGTGTCATTATGTAATTACACTCATAAATTAGTGATGAATATCATCATCCATATAAATATTTAGATAGTTGATATAAAACAGGGAGGGATGTGTGTACGAGTTTGAATAGAATATTTTTTCTTACTGTTTAATTTCTATTAAAGTCTATTTCAGCATTAATGTCTACTATCAAACTCTCTATCAGACTTAGAATTAAATAAAGACAATTAACACACACTATAGATCACTAAAACCAATCCTCTTGTGGGGCTATTACTGAGATTAGCTGGGTATTATAGTTGCATGAATGCCTGAGAATTGGAAGAAAGAAATAAGAGTTTAAGAGCGATGTGTTCTGTTGGCGCTGCTGCAAAGGAGCATTTAACATAACCCAGGTTGGGAGTTCCCAAGGAAATGGGAACATCCCAACTTTGACGACAGCAAGGTATGCTAGAAAGAATACAATCTCAATTTCATTTCTTAGAGCAAAAATCTTGTGACTCCTCATTGACTAGTATCATTTTCTATCTCATTTGCTAGCATTCAAGATTCTCCACAATCAGACACCAACCTCCCTTTCCATCCCATCTCTTAATACCATCCACTTTTTCCATGCTCCTGCCCAACTGGTCTATTTTCCATCCTGCACATGTAGCATATGCCTAATGACCTTTGTGATGGATAATAGTTATTCCTATCCCTTTTTTCCCTTTTTTTTTGAATTTTTGAAACCCACCCTCAAATGCCACAGCTCTAAAAAGTCTTCTCAGATCCTTTTAAAGATTTAGCACTGTTCTAATACTATTATTATATATCATTTTTTTTACTGGACACATATAAGAATGTTTCATCCTGCTCATACACATAGAGGTCATAACACTACCATTGTCCCACAAATGAAAGCAGAGGAAATATGGTAGAGCCTAAGGTATGAGACTGAAATTGAAGAAGAGTTGGGAATCCCATTCTGCTTCTGATTTCTACTAGCTGAGCAGCCTGAGTAAATCATTTAACCCTCATGTGTCTCAGTTTTCTTTAACTTTTAGGTTCCCTTCTAGCTCTCCAACTTTTAACCCACTCACACTCAACCTCTTAGCAAGTTTACATATAAGCTGCATTCCCCTAATAGGACTATAAGCAAATTTGAGAGGAAAAATAATGTGATTTTTCATTTCATATATATTTCTCTATATATAGTATAAATATATATAATAAATAAATATCATATATATATATAGTATAAAGATTAGAATCTGCATCAAAGTTACTGAACTGAATTAACTTAGAGCTGGAAAAACTTTAGAAAGCATAGAGTTATACCTCTTTATTTGACACATGAGGAAATCAAGGCATAAGAAAGGGAAGCAAAATGTTTGAACTCACACAGACAGTTATCCATATACACCACCCATGTCATGCTATGCCATGCCCTCCCTCTCTTCCTTCCTTCCTTTATTCCTCTTTAGGAGTCAAATTTTCCACCATTAACATGGGCATAATACTCTAGCACAACGTACCTCAAAGAAAAGCTTTGAGGATGTAGTTTTGCCAACTTGAAAACACTTACAGAAATGAATGCTGTGATAATTGAACTTGGAACACCATGTCTCCACAAGGGGTGCTCATTCCTCATTTTATTCTCTTGAGAATCATAAAGGAAAATAAAATGACATTTTAAAAAAGAATCTTAAGAAAAGTAGCAATGAAGGTCCAGAAAAGGAAGAGTGGTTTTTTTTCCCCAATTAAAGTAGAATCAAATCAAGGAAAACCTCTTAAAAGAAGCACCATTTGTCGTTCTTGGAATTGAGAATATGTTGTCATATTCCGATTCTTCTCAAGGACTCATTCTTTCATACCATATTGCTTGGGACAATTCAGTGAAGGCTAAACACAATTTCTCAACAGAAAAATGTAGGCGAAAAATGTGAGCAAGCCTAAGTCGAGATATTGAGCCAATAACATTAAGGCCCCATATTTGAGAAGATCTCAAAAATTTTGTCTTATGGGACAATGAACTATATGGAATTACTGATTCCTCACCTAGGACTTGGTCAAATCTAATGTTCAGGTGCTTATCACAATGTTCTGAGCAAATATCTGTTTTTATAAGTATATGACAACCTCTACAATGAAGAACTTCAGAGATAATGGATAAGAAGAAAGTCCCTATATATGCAAAAATAATCAGAGTAGCATTTTTCTCTGCTTACAAAGAATTAAAAATGAAGTAGATATTCATTAATTGGGGAATGGTTAACCAAACTATGCTACGGTAATGGAATAGAATCTGATTGTGCTGTAAGAGATATGAGTGTGATGAATACAAAAGTCTAGGAAGATTGATATGAACTGATGCAGGAAAGTCAGGAAAACAATAGACACAAAGACTACAGTGACAATGGAAGAACAATAACAAATCAAAATTGAATGCTATAAAATCAAAGAAGAAGAATGGTCTCAAAGATTTATGCAAAGACATCTCTCCCCAATCCTTTGTATAAGTCAGGGTCCATGGGAATGGAAGATTGGATAGAAAAATGAACTTTTCAATGACTACATCTAGTTTTCAAGTTCAGGTATTTGTTACGTATTTAATCTACTTAGTTTTTCTTCATTCACTCATTTTAACTCACTTATTCCTTCATTTGCTTGCTTTTTGGTCTATTCATTCATTTATTCATTTGTTTGCTTTTTTTTCATCCCTTTCAACAAATTTTTTTTTTTTTTTTTTTTTTTTTTTGCTATAAAAGTTTTTCTGGAGGGGAAGAGAAATTTAAATGATATAAAAAGAAATATGTTTATATACATATAGAAATATATGTTTATGTATAGGTACAATGTGCATATACACAGATATTTACACATATATATCTAGGTGTTTGTACACATATGTACACATGTGTAAAAATGCATGTATAATACAACCTGTTTGGGGGTATGGTGATTGTTTTTTTTTTTTTTTTTTTTTTTTTGTATCTGTATCTACAACACCTAAGATAATGTTTGGTGCATAGCAACAAATGTTTGTTGATTAACTTGTCAGATGTCATGTTTAATTAAAGGTTAGTAAAGGAATTAGACTTGGTTAGTTTGACTCCAGAAATAAAAGTAGGACTGGTAGCCCTGGATAAGAAATTCAAAGGAACAAATTGAGACACTTTTGTAAAAAAAAAAAAAAAAAAAAATGAGAAAAAGAATAAAAACAAAAGTCCTATAAAGAGGAACTTTATGTCTGCTTAACCAATACAGGAAATTCCAGAGTGAGTAAAATTTCTCACCCAATGAAGGTTGGCAACTTCTCTGCAACTTAATAGTCTTACAAGGTTGCCTAGAGTTATGAGATGAGGTGATTGATTAAAGTCACACAATCAATATGTGTCAGAGGCTGCTGAACCCCAGTGTCTGATCATGGAGGTCAATGACATCATGTCACCAGTGATAAACTGGTTTGGATTTCCTCGACAGGTGATGGGCACCTTCATTAAAGACTTTATTGGAAGCCTTTAGGCAAAGGGTAATCAGGTATGACACTATGGTATTTTTGGTGAGGTAAGTATGGAGTATCACTGGGGTTCATTCCAGTTTGTCTCAATAATTCCCATTAGGACAAAAAGACAAGAAATAAAAGAGTCCAATGTGATCTCCAGAAGCATTCTTAATCGGTTCTCAGTATCTCTCAACAATCTCCCTGTGGGTCTGAGATCCTTGCACAGCCCCCAGAGCAGGGGACTAAGGAAATGAAGCAATAACTAAGACAGAAGTCAAAGCATGCAGCAGGGGCTGAATGAAATGCTGGAAACAAAATCATATTAGGCTGAAACTTATTTTCTTCATGCCTCGAAATGGGACCACTGGATATAGATCTCGTCTCACAACTCAGACGATGAGCTACTTAACTCCATATCACTATATATACATATATATATATATATATATATATATATATATATATATATATATTTGCTCATGTTCCTCAGCATCTCTCCACTAACATCATTGTAAAATATAATTATGCCTTCTCCAGAAAAGTTAAAGATTTGGAGGATAAAAACACAGAAAAAAACTAAACTCAATTATCAATAAAATGGCACCAGATGTTCTCTGGGAAATCAGTCTCTCCATCAACTATCCTCTGTGGACAGGTCTGGATTTCCATGGAAATGGGTTTGAGGCTGACACTTGGAGTCTAATGGCAGAGCAGAAAGACTGAGAGAGCTTGGATTTGGAGACACAGTCTTATCTCCAGTTTATTTTTTCTGGGTTCAAACAAAACAAGGGAGAAGGAACACCTTACAGACAGTAACTTGGCCATAGCAGAAATGTAAAAATGTAGTTTCTTGTGAACAGAACATTTTCCCCCATTCTTGACAGTTATATTTCCAGCATCTAGCAGAGAGCCTAGCACTCAGGAAGCATTCAATAAACAGTTCTGATTGATTGACTGCTGTACCACACTAATGGTGACACTTCTTTGAAGTTATCCTACTATTTTGTAAAATAATTTTAATCAAAACCCTAGAAGTCACTCAACTGCATATCAATCCAAAGATATCAATATTAGGCATGAAATTCAAACTGATCAAAGACAAATGGGAAGAGAGGACCCATATCTACCCAAAATATTTATAGCAGCATTTTGGTTTCTTGTCAAAGTAATAAAAATAGAGGAGGGTTCAGAAAATTGCCAAGGTCACCCATAGTAAGTGGTAAGAGGTCAAGATTTGAACCCAGGTTTCATAACCCAAACTGGCACCTTTTCCACTGCTATGTATATGTTCTCACTGTCCATCTCTAAGCAGATAGGTCTCCTTCAACCCAAGATAGCCTGGTACCTTACGCTAATTCAATGTGGCTTTGATGATTTTACCTCTAGTTTCTTCAATCCTTTTTGAAAGGGCATCAGCTGCAGACAGCCTTCTTCCTAGGTGCCCAAAGCATAATTCTGACTCGAGTGATGGATGGCAGTGGACAAGTCTGAGCAGCCCCTGTTCTTTGGCAAGGATTCAAAAGGGCTGCGTGCCCTGGAAACACAACCTCAATGTTGTGTACTGAGGACACCGATGGGGGCCTTTTTCCACCTCATCCTGTAAACTTGATGCTGTTAGTTATAACTTGCATGTCATTCTCCCTTTGTGTGAAGGCACTCCTTCAGGTGAGATACAACAGAACTTCACAGAATCAAAGATACATCGGATCAGACTCTCCACAGCCTTCCATGGGGATGGTTACTAAAGGCAATCTGTGCATACAGACAGGATTAAAAAACATTTTCTCTGCACTAAACAAATGTCATTTCTTCTAGGACACTAAAATATATCTACTTCTCCTATACTCTTAGTCCCTTCCTTCCTCTCCCTCTCCCTCTCTCTATTTCTCCTCCTCTCCATCTTCTTATTTTTTCTCTATTCTTTTTTCTCCCTCTGTCCTCCTTCCTCCCCCCTCCTCATCCTCTTCCTCCTCCCCTCTCTCAGTGCCTGAGTGTCTCTCTGTCTCATTATTTTTCTTCCCCTCTTCCTCTTCTCTCTCTTTCTGTTCTTTTCTCTTGTTTCTTTCTGTTCTTTTCTCTCTCCCTACCTTTCTTCCCTTCTTGCTCCTCCTCATCTTCCCTCTTTTCCTTCCAGGCCTCTTGGCCTTGGCCTCTTCTCTCTGTCTCCGTCTCCGTGTGTGTCTCTCTGTCTCCGTCTCCGTGTGTGTCTCTCTGTCTCCGTCTCCGTGTGTGTCTCTCTGTCTCCGTCTCCGTGTGTGTCTCTCTGTCTCCGTCTCCGTGTGTGTCTCTCTGTCTCTGTCTCCGTGTGTGTCTCTCTGTCCCTCTTCCTCTCTCTCCTTCTCCCCCTCTTCCCCTTCCCTTGATCTCTCCTTCCCTCCTTCTCCCTCTCTCTCCCCCTCTCCCCCCTTTTCCCCTCATTCCATCCTTCTACTTCTCCACTGCCTAATTTCCTTATTCTCTTCCCTACTTTTTTTCTTCTTTGTTCTGACTCTGTGTCTGTCAATCTGTCTCTGCTTCTCTCTGTTGCTGAAAGGGGAGCCTTCTCCCCTTTTCCTCTCCTGAATATTTTATGCTCACCACTGGAGTCAGTCTTGCAGTCTTCAGAGCATATACTATAGGATACTGGAAGGAGCTCTGCCGCCAGGGGCAGGAGAGACTTGAGTTTGAATATTGATCCTGACACTTCACTGACTGTGCCTTACACATAGTAGGTCTCTAACAAATGTTAATTCAATTGAGTTTATAAAGGGCTACATTCACAATCTGATCCTTCTCAACTATTCAAATTTAACATCAATCATGGATAATACAGTAATGTCCTTCCACCAACTTCCCTCTTAATAAAAGCATAATAAAAACATTGCTTTCCAAGAAGTAGACCCAACCGAATGTGATGTGAGCAAAGGAGCATGTGGCCATAGAGGTCTTCTGGAGACAGAAGACTGGTTGAGTTCCACTTTTACATCTGACACCAACTGTCTAAGCAACCTGAGCCACTCAATCTCCTGCTCTGGGCTTCAGTCTGTATTTTTATAAAAGGACCCAATAGGCTCCAAGCTTTATAGGACACTATAACCTTGAAAAGTAAATCCAACTGTTCCCACAAACAGATAGAGAGAAGCTTGGATGAGATGCCCTTTAAGGTCCTTCTCATGAGTATCTTTGATCCTTTTATGATCCTATGGTCTTGGAACACTCAACTCCCATGGTCTGCAATTTACTCACCTATAACATATACATTATGAGCGAGACGGTCCCTGAGCTACTTATTTCCCCCCTCTAGATCTACGTACTTATGGCTTGGGTTCAAATCCTGCCTCGGTCCCTTCACAAATGAAAGAACATATGTACAATCATAACAGGCACGAGGTGGGCCAATTTATGTTCTTTGGTTCTCATCATGGAGACTGTCCATAGTGGAATTCCACTGCCAGCAGGATTCTCTATAAAGGTGAAGCCTTAAGGATGCCCCTGATTGCAGATGACATCTTGCTGATCGTGTTATTATTCCTAACTCATTTCTGGGAAGCAGGGACCCAGACCTGACAGGGTATGTCAGGTCACATTCTCAGGTCCCTGTGTTAGGAGAGTCTATGTAATGATACCAGTGGGGGTGGGAAGAAGCTATTGCCATAAAGCTTCCTAAAGAAGGAGCTGGAGAAACAGGTATACAGGTGCCCACTAAAAGAAATTCTCACATTTTGTCTACTCTCTAATGAGAATTATTCCCAGATAAAGCTCCAAACTGCTGTTGCCGCTGCCATTGTCTACTATCCACACCCCATTTGCAAATACTTCATGGACCCTGAGGATGCTGCAACCATAGTCAGTGACTCACCCAGGGGCTGTTCCTTGCAGACATTTAATAAGCACCACTGAATAGAAATAAATAGAATTCTGAACTGGAGAGGCTCTTAGGGATGCTCTGATCCAGCCTCCTATTCTTACAGAAAAATGAGAACTAATCAGGTCCCAGGGCTTCTTAGAGGGGATGAGACAGAGGGGGTACACTGTGCTCCTGGCTCCAGGGTCAGACATTAGCAGGAGGCTGTCATGACCCAGCAGAGCTAGAGTAAATAGGGAACAGCCAGGTCCTGTATTCAGGGGATCTTCCCAGTCTCTGCCTCTGATATCTGCATACTAGTCTTCTTGAAGATGGCATTCTTGAAAACTTCCACTGGGACCATTCAGTCTGTAAGCACCTGTCCTTGGTAAGGTGACTCTGAGCAAACCATTCTCCCTCTCAGGGCCCTGTAAGCCTCCAAGGCTCTCTCCCTGGACAGAGGGAGCTTCTACTTTTAGAACTTCTTCAGAGGCTTAGTGAGACCTCATCTCCTGTTCCCCGCTATCAGGCACTGGCTAGGCAGGCACTTAGGCCATGAAGACAAAACAGAGCATCCCTCACCCTCTGGGATCCGGCAGGATACAGTACACAGTCATATAGCTAAGAAAACACAAAATATAGGTTCCATAAATACAATGGAATCAGGGATAATGTGAAGAAAGCGCTCGTAAACTTTAAAATACCTTAGGAATGGCAGTTTTTATTAACTCCCTACCTTTTAGAAGAATCATAAGACTGAATTACAGTCAGTAGATATGAGGAGTAAATGGGAGAAGAGCCCAGGTGGACTTCCTGCAAGCCTATCATAAAGTCACAAATCTAGGACCGGAAGCAATCTCAGAGGCCATTGAGTCCAGATTCCTCATTTCTGACAGGGTGAAGCACTGAGGAAAAGAAGCTGACTTGTCTAAGGTCATACCACTAGTGAAAGACAAGGGCAGAATTTCAACCAAGGCCATCGAGTCACTTCTCTATAACGGAAAAGAACCTCAGAGGCTATTTTTCATTTTATAGATGAGGAAACTGAGGCACAAGCTCATGTGCATAGAGGCAGCTCCTCCACTGCCAAAACCCACCCACTTCCCACTCCTCTCAGCCATTATCTTTCAGTAAGTTACCTTGTATCCACTTAGCACAAACAGTGTATAAACTCATCTTGTACCCACTGGCTGCATTGAGGGAATGCCCTTTTCTGCCTTTGCAGTCCCAGTGTACAGCACAGTGTCTGGCACTTAGGAAGCACTTAATAAATGTCTGACTGATTAAGTGTGGCTATGGTTCTCTCCCTCACTGTCCCTCACTGCCATACATCAGGAGAATGGATCCTGGGGCCAGAGAGCAGGGAAGTATATTCTCCATGTCCTTGTCCCTTTCAGAAAGTCCATCAAGCCACATAAAAGATTCTTCCTGTTTGGTTCAAACTGGACTTCATGGCCTTAGATGTTCTTTCTAGGACTGAGAATCAAGGATGTTCCAGGGGTGAGTGATGTTAACTTGGTGACTTGTTCCACTAACCTCCTCCTCTGCAGAACCTAGAAAGGCTCAGATCTCACCCACCTCCCAGTAGAAATATTATAATGTTTTTAGTAGCAAAAGACCATCTCCTGGGCCCAATATTCTTTCTCACTTGACATCTGGATCCAAAGAGAAGATGCAGAGAGAAATCGGTTAAACACCACTTGTTCTCCCCACCGGGCTACAGACTGTGTCTGAGCTGCACCTATCACATCTCTTGTGTCTGGGAAGCTTTCCTCATGGCTCCTGGACACCCCTCCTTCCCCACCCCTGCATCTGATAGCCATTATCAGAACGGGCCTGTGATGCTCCGGTGTGTACCTCACCCACGCTCTGAAAGGTCGAATGGCACCGCTTTAAAAAGCAGCCCTTTGAAAGGCGGCCTGTGCTGGGGATGTGACAGCCCCGCTGGGCTCACATTCCCCAACATGCACCGGAGCTAGGAGACCCAGTCACGACTCAGGCCTCAGATAGAGTCTCATTAGCACAGAAGCAACAAGAGCAAGCAGGGCAAGCAAAATACCCAGCAGGGAATTTCTGGAACAGAGCTGGGAGGGGCCTCGGAACCAAAAGCAGACTGCATAAGCTGGAGGGGAGTTCACTTAAAACAATCCCTCAGTCAGCCACCAAACAATCATTTAGTGCTTACTGTGCACTAGGCCTGGTGCTAAAGACAGGGGACACAAGGGAAGGCAAAAAACAGTCTCTGCTCTAGTGGGGAAAAAAGTCCTAGTGGACAGCATCCACAAGGTGCATCCACATATGGATGGGAGGTAAACGAGGAGAATCCCTAAGCCTCTGGGAAAGGCTTTCTACAGAAAGCTGGGCCCTGGAGGATGCCAAGATTGTCTAGGAGGAGAAATGAGGCGGAAGACTCCTTGTTGGACAGAAGAAGTCCCCAAGAGAAGGGAGGACAGTGAATAAACCACTCTTCTCTGGACAGTTTCCTGGGCTCTAAAATAAGAAGGTGAAACAAGCAGTCCCCTATGTTCTTTTCAGCTCTGATTTCTAGGATTGTATGATATACCCAGACTCTGGATTATGTATAACCTGGAACAGGTAAGCTCTTGAGCAAGGCTAATGGTCAAATTAATACATGCCTCTGCACAAGAAGAGAAAAAAAAAAAAAAAAACATTTGTTCAAGTGATTCTAAGATGAAAATCTTCAAAGAGCCATTTTCTCTATAGGAGCATAGCAAACAGTGACTGGGGAGCTGTCCAATGTCCCCAGAATGTTAATGCTCTTCCAAAAACTATGGGCACCCTCATGTTCCAAGGAAACTTTCTCCCATATCTGGAACAATATTCTCCAGATCCCCATGGCAAATAAGCCCAGTTGCCTAGAGTTGTGGTGAATGGCTTCTGAACAGCTAAAAACTCATGGCTTCCCTCTAAGGAAGACTTATCCATAGGCAAATTAATCATAACGCAATCAAAAAGGAATGGGAAAATTACAGAATTTCTGAATTAAATGTGACTTGGGGTGGCCATCTAGTTAAACCGCCTAATCCATGCAAAAATCCTCCAGCTCTTCTTGAATCCTTCCAATAATGGGGTGCTCACTATGTGACAAAATGACCCTACCCAGCACCTCTGCTTGTTAAGAAGTTCTTCCTAAAATGAAGCTAAGATACACATCTCTTTTTTTAATTCTACACACAGATCTCTTCTGAGAAAACTCTTGGGAAGGTAAAGAATAAATCTATATCTTTTTTCAAATGATGGAATACAGGGCAGCAGAAGAAAGACTATGAGGTGTATCCCAAAGTCTAAATTTGTACCCCCAGCATGTCACATCTAGAATTCTCCCTTCCCCCTTCCCAAACATAGCCCATTCTCTATTACTTGAAGCAGGCCTCTGCAAACATATCTACAGACCAACAAAACCGCCATGCCATCGACTCACCATCCAGTTAGCCACCTAAATAGCCCAGCCAGTTGCCTATGCCAGTTCATGATAAAGAAGGATCCTGAACCATTTCAAATCTAAGGCACTGGGAAAAGAAGCTTAGATTTGAAGTCAAAGCACTTGAACATTAGAAACTCTATGATTATGGGAAGATCCTTTCAACATAATGTCTGAAGAATCTTTCTCGGTAAATAGGATAAGTAGCTACTAAAGTCTTTGCCAATCTTACTCCTGTAACACTTAATTTCCAAGGAAAACAATGATCCTGCTCCATATAAAGTCCAAGAAGAAGCATGATGCTAAGGAAACACCTGGATTTCAAATCAGAACACTTAGATTTACTTTGTGGTTTCCTTTTCCTTTCCCTCTCTGTCCATATAAAACTATCTATATATCTATCTATATCTGAATCTATCTACTTATAATGTATGTACATAGGTGTATGTGTGTGTGTGTGTGTGTGTATATATATATATATATATATATATATATAGAGAGAGAGAGGGGGGGGGTGGATGAGTGTTTAGATATATAGGTATAAAGTGATAGATGTGTTTAGACAGATTATTTGTATTGCCTAGACCTTGGTTTCTTGACTTATAAAAAAAAAAACAGGATTGAATTAGATGACTTCTGAAGGTTTTCTTAGCTCTAAAATTACCATCTTAGGGAAGTGAGCAGAAGTTTCAATATGCAATCACAATACCACTCAAGCTCTGAGAGAAAATCCTAACCTGATGGAAAGGATCAGGAAAGGCTCTGAGTCTGTGTCTGCTGTGCAGGGATTAGCTCAGCTAAATGTGAAGAAGACCACCAGTAGAGTGGTTAGCTCTCTGGCTGATGAATACTTTGGCCATGGCAACTGATAAAGGCACTAATGCTGGAATTTTACCTTTTCTTAATCTCCATCCTTTGTTGAAAAAGTTAAGACAAGCAGATCTATTTCCTGTCAAAATCTCCCGAAGATTCAATGGTAGATATGCCCAAATAAGAATTTGGAGAATTTAGGTTTGATAGGTAGGGGATTTTGCTAAAAGGAAATGGAAATAAATTAATTCCTCCAGTCAAGCAGGGCAAATGAAACATGTCTAACTACAAAACCTTTAGGATGGTATGGCACTTTCATTTGTGTGATTATATTCCAAGTCTCAAAACAACCCTGCAACAGACTGAGAACAGATGTTTATGGTATAGATGGGGAAAACTGAGGCTCAGCAAGAAGCACTTTGCTCAAGGACACATGAATAGAGTCTAGAATCCAAAGCAGATGTCCTGGTTCCAAATTTAGGGGTCTTTTCTATCCGACATGCTGGTTCTCTACATCACTACTAAATGAATGGCGTGGGCTTGGCTACATGGGAGAAGGAAATGTCCCATATGGCCAAGTACAGGTTATATATTGAATATTTATTATCTGACAGTGACTGGAAATATAAAGGCAAACATGGAACAATCCCTACTCTCAAGAAGCTTGCATTCTATCAGAATTACAGAGTGAGGAAAACTAGGTCCACATGGAGCAAGCATTTGCTCAAGACAATTACAGACACAGGAGATCCCAATCCATATGCTCTGATTTGTGAAGCTTTGTATTATGTCATCTTGCCTTCTTCAGCCAGTGGATCAATTACCCATTTAATACTTATATAGGGAGGCAGCGTGTGGGATAGAAAAAACTGAATTTAGAATCAAGATATCTCTATTTATACCATTATACAAACTTTCAGTACTAGAAAAGAGAAGGTGGACCAATGGGGGTGGGGGGAGCCATTGAAGATTTCTAAGCAGGGGAGTAATGTGAGCAGAGATAGTTATCCATGAGGAAGATGACTGAGATAAGGGATCTGGTATGGCTGGATTGGAGGAGAGAAAGGAAGCAAAGCTGAAGAGTATCTCCCAGGAAATGGCCAACATGCTTGTTCTGGCTCCTCGTCTTTGGTGAAGCGGTTTTGTCTGCGCAACTCAGGGGCTGTGAGTGCCTATGCATACCATAGCAGTGCACCCTGATGGGCAAGAATTAATCACCTCTACTAAAGTGACAGGAGGAAGAGTCGTGCAAACATGGCTCTGCTCTCAGAAGGATATCCTGCAATCTTTTCAATTAATTCAAGGACAGAATCTACTCCTTCTGCCTCTTTGAGGGGCTTTGAGATCAGGAGCAGGCAATAGGAAACTATATCCTCCTCTCCTCCCTCATCCAATTATACAAAGGACAAAAGGCTTTTTGTAGCCATCCTATGTTTCCTGCTGCTCAGAAATAACAGGCTGAAACCTACTGAAGTTGCCTTACAGATCTGAGTTTGGCCTTAAGTATCAGCTCAAGCAATGCCTACCTATCTGGGACAGACCCAAGTCAGGGCTAGGCAAAGGAAGATGGCTGCTCCAAAACTACCTGATAAGAAGACTGTAGCGCTGACTGAAGCCATGACAAACAGGGGGAGAAATACAGAAGCTTTTGGATGGGCCTAGGGCAGGCCACACTGGGGGCTCTTCTCCTACTATTTCTCAATATAGGACCTATCTTAGCCAAACTTTGTTTGCAACATGTGGTTTCCTAGGAAAAGTATCTGGACAAGAGCCATAAACTTCAAGTAAGAGAACTGATATGAAGATTCATCCTCTCTCTCTCTTTGTGAGTCTGTCTCTCTGTCACACACACACACACACACACACACGCACACAATATACACACAAATAATATGATGGCAGTGGTAGGAAATCCTCAGGCATTTGGTCCCCAAAGTCATGGTTTTTCCCCTTTCCAAGATGCAGCCTCTCAGATACTTTTCATTTAAAAGAAGCCCGGCTCACTGACGGGGTAAGTATCCTATGTATAGTCACATAGATAATATGTATCATAGGCAGGACTTGAACCCAGGCATAACATCAAAGTAAGCCCTCTCCACAATCACACTACCTTGCATCTATAGTAGTCATAATACTACACATTTAGAGTCCAGACCTGGGTCCAGTTGTCTCACATCAGGATCATTTGGTCACCAGAGAAATAAAGAGTAAAAGTAAAGAAAAGAAAAAGTGGTTTCCCAAATGTGCAGACTTACAAAAGTCAATCCCCAGGGTGTGATGATTAACAATACAAAGGATTCTAGGCTTCAGAGGAGAGTTCATTGAAAGCTCAGACTTCCCTAGTGTGTTTTAAATACATTATGATTTTTTAAAAGTCTATGTATCTGCAACTTTTTACGGAGCTTTCCTGAGGCCCACCTCCGACTTCAGTCACACAAAGCCTTCACAGAGTTGAGGACTCCCTCTTCAACCTCTGAGTCTTCTGGGCATGTGTTGTTAATTTCTTGTTCCTTCATCAGATGCTATCTTATATGAAGATTATCAATGGCCACTTAAATTAAAATACCACAGAAATATTCTCTAATGACCAGTCAAGTTCAAGGATGAGAGGTCCATCACTAGGTGATATTTGGACAGAAAAACTCACAAAAGCCAGATCCTCACTAGTGCAATAGTCGAAATGGATGAGAAAAGAGCAATCAAAGAAGTAAATATTAATTACTTACTATATGTCTGGCACAATGCTAAGACAATGTAAAAATATAAACATTCTAAGAGTCTATGTTCTAAGATCACTTCCAGTTCTGAAATTCTGTATTCTAGCATCACTCCCAGTTATGATATTCCATTTAGGATTTAAGAGTTCCTCCCAGCACTGACATTCTCCGTTTTGAGGTCTTTCTCATCTCTGACATTCTTTAGCTCTAATCCTATAAAAGCAAAGTCTCGGTCTCAGTCTTCGTCTCTTTCTCACGCCCTCTCTTGCCCTTCCTCCCTCCCTCCCCGTTTCCCTGTCTCTGTTTCTGTCTGTCTGTTTCTATCCCTCTCTCCCTTTCTCCTTTGCCCTCTCTCTCTTCCCTCTCTCCCTCTAGCTCTCTCCACCCCTTGCCAGGCAAGCACAGAGCTCAGTCATTCTTCATGCATTCAGTACAGCAGAATCAATAAAAAAATGTCATCTTTTCCTGAAGCCTTCTTACATATATTCTTGTTAACTTGATACCTGCCCCAACTACATTACTGCTGCTATTAGGGACAGGCTCAAAGCACATTACTGACTGGCCGCTTAATTAATGATTTCAAATTAATGATGGATCCCTAGGCATCAATGTCACTGGGAACATTGTCACAAGGTGAAGGCGGCACTGGCTGCTGGGTGGATGCTGGAAGCAAGCAGACCAGCTAATTTGAGGCTCCATTTCTATCTGCCTGGATTGGACTGGGAGGAGACAAGACCTTGAGGAAAGACTCTCACTATCTCAAGGTCTATGGGAATCATTTATCTCTCCTCATGGCTTCAACCATCAATGCATTTTGGGGATTATTCAAAATCACATGGATCGACAATCTCAGTATGGCTAAAGATTTAAATAGTCATACAGTCCAACCTATAGACAGCAGGAACCTCTTCTATGATAAAATCAACAACATGATCATCTCCATTGATGGGAAAGTGGCCATTCCCAATGTAGAACATTTCACCCTTAGATATCTAATCCTTGGAACGTGTTCTCTTTAACATCAAATTTATTCCTATCAACATCCCATCCCATCCCATCCCAGAGTGCTCCTAGTTCAGTCCTCTGGAATCAAGCAAGACAAGGATAGGCTCTTGTCCTTAGGTCATTCATTGTCTATACTTGTCATTCATTTAATGATAGCATCTCTGTCAATGACAATCTCCAAGATTTTTCTTCTCCAGGAAAAGAATATTTTATTGCTTCAATCAATTTCCAAGTGTCTGCAGAAGGGTCCCCATCCTGAATACCTGCCTTTAGATGTTATCTGTGAGACCACCCAGATTGCTCAGTTCCTAGTCACAGAGAAAAAAAGGAAACCAAATTTAAACCGCAAAACACTGATTTGAAGCATTTCCTCCCTTTCCAAGATCCTAATAGCCCTTTGAGAGCCGTATACAAGTCAGCATGAGAAAAAAAAAAATCAACTAAAAATAATGCATAGAAATATGCATATCTCACATTATAGTATGAAAAGTGTTTTCTCTTTCAAAGTCTCACTGGATTTTCACAGAAGCCCAAACAGGGCAGGGTGATTATCCATATTGTACAAAAAGGTCATAGAGGTGAATGAGTTGTCCAAGGTACCTGGAATTGGAGAGAGATTTGGAGAGTCTCCTGACTCAAAGTCCAGTTCTCTTTTGACTCAAGTGCCTTTTTTTCAGGCCTTGAACAAGGAACCTCTTAATCAGTGTTTGTTGGACTGAACTGCAAAGAGCTTCAAGGGCACTTCTGCACTTTTGATAAAAATGAGTTTCTAGATGAGGAGAGCCGAGAGAGACATAAGAAAGAGTCAACATAGGACAAGGAGAATACACTCCTGGGTGGACTTTTCTAACATCATTAGCTCATGCCTGCATTCATTCACCAGTAAAGCACTTACAGCAAAGCTAGTATGCACAGAACACTGTGGGAGCATGGGAGAGGGTAGTGCAGGACCATGAAAACACAGCGGCAGCAGGATGTGATGCCCTAAACTCAGAAGTCAGAGGTTATGGATTCGAGGCTAGCTCTGATATTGTGTGGCCTTAGTCATTTTTCACCTCTAATCCTCAGTTTCCCTAAATGTAAAATAAAGACTTCCAGCAAAGGGATCTTTTAAGGACTTACTCACATGTTGTACATCTTATATTCTAGGGTCCCCCTCTGTTCTGACATCATATGGTTTTCAGAAGCTTCATCCTTCCTTCTCAAGGTTGGATGACAATTTTAGGCAAAAGGTAGAATGCCACAGATTTTGTTGGGGAAGGCTTTTTGAAGAAGAGGATTATGGAACTCAACCTGGAACTTGTGCTGATGGAAAGAAGGGATAGTAGATTTATTAGGGGAGGGGGTTCTGTCGGTTATATGAGGCTACTCTCCATGACTTCTAGGGCCCCTTATAGTACTAACTATATAATCATTCCTAAGCCAAGAAGAGAGACAACAACAACAGGCAGGATGAGGGCAGGTAAGAAGGTAGAGAGATTTGTTAGGGCAAACTATTCTATTTCTCAATTTGAGGTCAGGCCTATTACTAGACAAAAAGACTTCAAGCTCTAATAATCTGATTTTATGATTTCCTGTTACTTCAAGGCTCTATTCTATGACTCACTTTTGATTCTCTCCTTTCCCCAAACAGTCCAGTTATACCAGGAAAGCAAAACACTCTGCCTGCTTCCCTCTTCAAGGACATTAAGAACCAAGATCTAGAGTGAGAACCAGCCTCAGATGCTCACCTTCTTGGCCAACCAATTGCCTCATTTCCTAGCCCAAGGTTACATGGCTAGTCAGTAGCAGAGTTAAGATTAAAACACAAACCCTCTGATTCCAAATCCATCATTCTTTCCACTGTAGCATGCTATCTCTCAAACTGGGTTATTTCCATCATTTTCTCTTGCTAATGATAAAGGGTAATATAGGCCAGTTCAAGAAAATGTTTGACCAAGACAATGAAGTAATATTAAATACTTCCTCAGTTTTGCATTCTCATGGAGTACTGATTAGACCAAGTAAACTCTGGTAGGTAGTAAGCATTTGACAAATATTTGTTGATTTAATTAAATATTCAATATTTGACCTTAGTTCAAAACACCATTATTCCTCTGGATAATCAGCCAACTTAGAATATGTTACATGGAGAAATGATGGATACACACAATGTAGTATAATTTGATACTCCACAGTTCACCCTGTTTCCATGACTTCTGAACTTAGAACAGCCAATCCATTTCCTCCCTACATCTTCCATAGCAAACTTTTTAAAGTTCATCTCAAAAAAAAATTCTTATATCTCTGACAATCAATAATGTCCCCCCCCCCCTTTTTTTTGCTGTACTAAACCCATATTGAATCCATTGACTCCTCAATTTGCCTGGTTCCATCCTTGCTGATTGTTTTGTTTTCTTGTGTGGGGGGGGTGAGGGGTGAAGTTGAATAGGGCATGTCAAGTCAACAATGTTTTTTAAAAAATGAATTTAAAACTGAATTTGAAATTCAATTGAATAACCTATATAACACTTGCCACGACATAGAAACATCAGGAAACCAATCACAACTGAATTCTGAGCAAATTGTCAAAGAAGAAGAGATTGTGGAATTATTAGCACACTAATATATTATTGATGGAGCTGAGAATTGGTTCAACCATTCTGGATAAAAATCTAAAATTATAAAATGAATTGAATAAACTCTGCATACCCTTTGACCCAGAGATCCCTCTGCTGGACATATAATCTCGTTGGGTCACTGATAAAAAGAAAGTCCTTCATACACCAAAATTTTCATATCACCACATTTTGAAAACAAGCAAAGAACAGAAAACAAAGTAGATACCTATCAAGTAGGGAATGACTGAACAAATTGTAGCACAAGAATGGAGTGGAATACTACAGTGCTATATATTTTTGGATATGCCACTAGGGAAATTTATTTTGCTTTCAATGGGTATTTGTTACAAGGATTTTGTTTTTCTTTTTTTTTCCCTCCTCAAAGAGGGTTATATGCTTGCTAATTGAGAAAAAATAATTTAAAATATTTCTGTGCTATACAGGACAATTAAAATGAGAATTGGTAAAGCATGAAAAGATGTACATGAACTGATTCAAATTAAAATAAGCAGAATTAAGAAAACAATATACATAAGAATTACAATTATTTAAATGGCAACAACAAAAATAAAACTGAAACCTATGTTACAAAAGACCAAAAGAATAGGAACTAATGATTTTCAAAACAAAGTCTACTAACTACTAACAACCAAAAGCCAGAATTTCACATATAACTAATCATAAAGGAAAAGAAAGTCAAAATAATCCTGAAGTTTCATCTCATTTCCAGAAAATTTTTGAAATAGAAGAATATTTAATGTTGGAAGGTTTGTGGAAAGACAAGCATACTAATGAACTTTTGGCTAGAACTGTGAATTAGTCCAAACAATTTGAAATCACCAAAAAAAAAAATGTCCAAAATATTCATTCTTCTTGACACAGAGATTCTACTTCAAGGCAAATACTTCTAAAGAAGTCCTTGATAAGAAAAAAAAAATACATGAAAATATTCACAGCGACTCTTTTTGTAACATCAAGGAAATGGAAAGTAAGGAGATGTTCATCAACTGAGGAATAAATAGAGAAACTGTAGTGCATGGATGTATTGTAATATTACTGTGCTATAAAAATCAATGAATACGATCATTAAATAAATACTTCTATGAACTGATGGAAAGTGCCATAAGCTGAAGAAGGAAAATCATTTACACAATGACTCCAGTCACATAAATGGAAACCACCACAACAAAACAAATGAAGTGGAATGCTGTGAAATTTGCAATGACCAATGTTAGTCTTCAAATTCTGACTTCCTCCTGCCTTTGTAGAACCAGAAGACTATAGGTGTAAAATCCTGCAAATAATGGGAAACTTCTGGGGGAAAAGATTTTGGATGTTTTTACTGAACTTTTTTTTTTTTTCTTATCTTAATTCTTTCTTTTAAGGGCTGACTCTTTGGGAGGAGGTAGAAGGAGGAGAAACTGGGAAATGTTTATGATGTAAAAACAGAAGGTCAATAAAATTGCATTTTATGAAATAATTACTTTGTATTTAATCAAAATTAGGGATGAAAGAGGAAGGGGAGAAACCTTACTGAGAGTGATATTTCTTAGTGAAGAAATCTTAGACTTATATGTACCAGAAGTTTATACCTCATATACAATCCCTGTTTGTGTTCTTTCTACATTGAGATATTTCAATACGTTAAAGAATAAGCCCACGGTAAAAAAAAAAAAAAAATTAGCTTTTTAAATAAAACTAGAGTGTTTTTTTAGTTAGTATTATTAGTATTTAGTTAGTATTATGTTAGTATTAAGATTTTAATTTGAATACTGGCTAGCTAAGCAACTCAAAGTAAATCAAACTTACTCTAAGCCTTAGTTTTTTCACCTGTAAAAAAAGCCTTACTGGGTGATCAGGATGATCAGATAAAATAATCAAAGCATGTAAAGTACTCTACAAACCTTGTTGTGCTACGTGGATGTCAGCTGAGAGTAATTGTGGTCTTGAGACACTGTCTTCTAGTCTCATGGTGTTGACAATCTAGAAGGCCCTTCTACCATGAGAAGCTACTGTGAGCCTCAGTCTCGGCAAGGGCTATAACTGACAAAAGGCACAGGGCACAGGCACAGACTGTGCCCTCATGGACACTTGGTGGCTGCATTAGACAGACTGATTATAGACATACAGAATGAAACAGATGGGCTTTCCAAATGTGGCATCCAAAGAGCTGGGGTGGGAGATGTTTACACCTTCAGAAATTAATGGTTTGAGAATTCATGTCTTCCTTGAACAGATGCTAACTCTTCTAAATTGACATTCCCTCCATCCTTCACTTCCTGAGTGCTAAGGACTAGACAGTTTGAAAGGATATCCATCTTTCTAAGAGGCATAGGTAGAGTAGAATTTCCTTGGCTATTAATTCCTTCAAATGGCTGTCAGTGGATCCATATTGTTTTTGGAAGCCCAAGAGTAGAAAGAATAGATCATAGGACTGGAAGCCCAAAGAGCCATTGGTGCAGAGGAAAATCCTTCTCAGTGAAGCTTTGATGACCTCTTGGCATGGTTCCAATTAAGGGTTAATGGTCCTAGGACTTGGGTTTAACTTTGGCTCATCCAATGAGTTGCTAAGAGACTCTGGGCGAATCCCATCCCCTCCCTTGAATCCACAAGCCTCCACAAGACTTTTATGTAAAACGAGGGGGTGGAACCAGATGATCCTAAACCTTTGCAGCCTTAAAAGTCTGGCTATAGAGCAGGTAAGTATATTCAGGTATCATGTCCTTAGTCTAGGAATGGGCATGGAAAAGGCAGGAGGAACCCATGTCCACATTATGATTCTGTCAATTATTCCTTGTGTCAGCCTGGGCAAGTCACATCGACCCCTTCATCAAAACTTATAATGATAATATGAATTGGGTCCCATTATAATATGTCAATGGAAATGGATTAGTATCTATTATCAGACAGAATGGAAGTAGATACTTAGAAAGTTTAGCTGGCCAAAAAACCTTCAATTTAAGATTCTGTTTCAAAGCTTTTCAGGGAAATCTTAATATCTACAGCCTCAGCTGACCCCCACAAGAACCTCAGGAAAGATACACTAGCTAATACTACCCTTATTTTGTAGATGGAAAAAAAGAATCCTGGAGAGAGGGGAGTCCATGGCCAAGGTCATACGGCTGTAAGTGGCAGAAAGAGTACGGGAACTTGACTCTGCTGACTTTGGAAGCCCAGGGCCAATTCCCTAAGGACACTCCCTCTCTGCCCACAGCCCAGAGGTTTGCCCTCCTCCTGTTCATGTGACCCACTCCATTTCAATTAGCAGATTTCTAAAATGGGGATGAGAAGGTACAAAGGCGGATAAAAGCCACAGAAGTTGGAAGCCAATACTCTGCTCAACATTTAACCAAGTTTCAGAGGCCCTGTGGTTAAAGGTCTTTGTGCAGATAGCCATTTAATAAATGCTTTTAAAGATGAGGCTGAGAATGGAGCTAAGTTTATTTAATCTGGATAAGAGCAGGCAGAAAGGACTGTAATAAAAATGAGAATAATGGCTGTATTTTCAGCAGTGCACCAGTCCTTGTAGGGCCCATAAGAGAAGCCAAACCACTTAGAATCAAGCTCCCTCTGGTGGCTACTTAGCAGGAGCTGGATCCCAAGTCAAATCAAGGCAACTTGGAAGGACCGGACAGCTACCATGACTGGTCTATGAATGCCCCGTCCAGATGTCAGTAGGCCTGGGGTCTCATAGCTGGGGTACCTCTATCCTCCAGGCCATGTCACAGAATGGACATCCTGGACTGTTCCCATAATTCCTCACTGGGGACACAACCAGAATGGAACAAGATTTCCTCTACCCGTCTGAAGGCTCAAGGGATCATTACGTCAGAGACTGAGAGCTTAACATGCCCCAAAGAGGTCCGGTAGAGGAGAGATCCTAAAAACTGACCAAGATCACAGTGCCAGGAAATGTCTATGAGCTATCAGAATCAAAAACTCAATAACTTAAAGTCCAGTGAGCATGTTCTCTGTGTCTCCCTCTTTGTCTCTTTGTCTCCCTGGATGTGTGCGTGTCTCTGGGCGTATGTGTGTTTGTATCTGTCTGTCTCTTTGTGCGTGTGTGTCTCTCTCTGTCTCTTTGTGCGTGTGTGTCTCTCTCTGTCTCTTTGTGCGTGTGTGTCTCTCTCTGTCTCTTTGTGCGTGTGTGTCTCTCTCTGTCTCTTTGTGCGTGTGTGTCTCTCTGCCTGTGTCTGTCTCTCTGTGCCTGTGTCTGTCTCTCTGTGCCTGTGTCTGTCTCTCTGTGCCTGTGTCTGTCTCTCTGTGCCTGTGTCTGTCTCTCTGCCTGTGTCTGTCTCTCTGCCTGTGTCTGTCTCTCTGCCTGTGTCTGTCTCTCTGCCTGTGTCTCTGTGTGTATGTATATGTCTCTGTCTCTGTGTGTATGTGCCCCTCTATGTGTGTCTCTCCCCGTCTCTCCCTCTCCCCGTCTCTCTCTGTCTCTCTCTCCCTGTGTCTGTATCCGTGTCTCCCTCTCTCTGTCTCCGTCTCTCTCTCCGTCTCTCTCCATCTCTCTCTCTCTGTCTCCGTCTCTCTCTCCATCTCTCTCTCTGTGTCTCCGTCTCTCTCTCTAGCAGTAGAAACAATGGATAAAAATAACAGAAACATGGAAAGACTTAACTATATTGGTGCTGTTGGAAGCAAGAAGAAGCAGGAAAACTTTTTACGCAGCGATGATAACATAAACCATTAGAAGGAAACTGTATTCTAACAATGTCTCATTTCTGCCCCAGAAAAAGGAGAGCAGAATATGCTGCTCATTTTGGGGACTACAAAAGCATTCCATGGTGTAGGCTCTATCTACCTTAGTTGGTCTAAGTTAAGTATTTTTCTTTATGAGAAGAAAGGACTTAAAGGATAAGCTATTTCATAAAAAGAAAACTAATGAAAACTAAAAGATATCAATAACATTTAAAAATAAAAATGGGGTGGGAGCGCTTTCAAAGGAGTTATTAACCTGGTTAATGATCTCGTAACTAATAGAACTGTCACTAAAGGACAAGATAAAACATTTCTACTACAGTCTGAGTCTAGTATAAACAGAATCAAGTTTCTACAACAGCATTTTAGATAATAACTCATTTCTAAAGTGCTTTGAGGTCTACAAATGGCTTTCTATGAAACTACTCTCTGAAATGTTAGTATAAGTATTGTTATCCTCCATTAAACAGATGACAAAAATGGAAGCTCAGAATAGTCAAGTGTTTGCTCAAGCTCCAATAGTGTGGAAATGCCAAAACTTGGGTCTAAATTCATGTCTGCTGACTCCAAGGGCAGCCGGCTTTCCCCATCCGTGTGCGTAATTGTAAACATATCCTAAGGTTAAACAAAATCCCAATGTAAACAGAGCTTTCTGGTTTGGAGCAGAAGTTGAAGGGAAAATACAATTTGATTCACTTTACAGTCAATTCTCTGAAAATCCACTTTCCTTTCCATACAGTTGGGAGCATCCACAGGTACTTTCCACAAATACCATAAAGTCAATTCATAGATCATCAGAGTCCAGTCACTCCCTTGACTTGGAGGCCAATCAGGGCATGAGCTAAAGAAGAGTTTGAGAAGACTGGCCTCGTGGCAAGAGAAATTCTCAATAAGAACAGACCCAAAGCCTTATCTAAGGAGTCTTTAGATGAGAGCCTTTGATGAAACTTTCGAGTTTAGCCAAAGAAAATTGTCTTAAATCCAGAACATATGTCATGACAAAAATGCCTCGTTACTTATCTTGTGTACAACCAGGGATACCACAAAGGACAAACAGCTGTAAATTGGTACAGGGTTTGAGAAGTGAGGGAGAAGAAAAAGTGAGTATTTTTTCCTATCTAATTCTGGCTCTGTTCAAAGCTAACTGGATATCACTGATAAAGTAAATTAACCTCCCGTCTAAGTTTCTATATCTGAAAAGTGAGGTCCTTTGACTGTAATGGCCCTCCAAAGCCATTACAACTTTAGAATTCTTTTATCGGCAGGCTCTCCTGAGCTCTAATGTTTAAAATTCTGTGTTCTAAGGACCTTCCTACTATCTGATCATTGTTTACTAAGATGGTGATACTACCAGCTCTGACATTCTCTCTTTGTAACAATCCAACAGTTCTCCTTTCCGGCTCTAGCATTTTTAGCCTATGTTTTAGGGACCTTCTTCTATCTGATGTTGTTAATTCAAAGTTCTGTAAGTCCTGAGAGTTTAAACATCCCTTCCATCTTCAACATTCTAAAACCATCCCAAACCTTGGGAAAAAGACCACTGTAAAAATTCACACGCAGAGAGAGAGAGAGAGAGAGAGAGAGACAGAGACAGAGAGAGAGACAGAGAGAGAGACAGAGAGAGAGAGAAAGAGAGAGAAAGAGAGACAGAGAGAGAGACAGAGAGAGAGACAGAGAGAGAGAGACAGAGAGAGAGAGACAGAGAGAGAGAGACAGAGAGAGAGAGACAGAGAGAGAGAGACAGAGAGAGAGAGACAGAGAGAGAGAGACAGAGAGAGAGACAGAGAGAGAGACAGAGAGAGAGACAGAGAGAGAGACAGAGAGAGAGACAGAGAGAGAGACAGAGAGACAGAGAGAGAGACAGAGAGAGAGACAGAGAGAGAGACAGAGAGAGAGAGAGGCTTTTGTGATTTCATGGATCCATGTGGAGGAGATCATAGCCCTTCCATATCATCTCCACCTTCATAATCATCCAGTTAAGGGCTTGGGAATATTCTGGGGGACTTTCTCAACTAACAGATATATATTATGTATGTACTCTTAACTAGGCAATGTGCTAAGTGCTGGGGATACAAAGAAAGGCAAAAAAACAGGCTGCCTTTGAGGAGCTCACAATCTAGTGGAGGAAACAACACACAAAGGACTCTGCAATCAAGCTATAGAGACTGTTAAAATTAAGATAATACAGGAGGGAAGGCAATACCATTAAGGGGCCTCAGGAAAGTCTTTTTTTTTCTTCTAAAGATGGCATTCTAGCCTCTGGAACTAAGAGGGGGTGAGGAGGAGGGATCTAAAGATTAAGTGACTTGGCCAGATCACCAAGATGTGTTGAGTAGCAGACCATAGCCTCGGGTGTCCATATGTATGATTCAGATTGTTAAAAAAACAAACAAACAAACAATAACAAAAAAAAAAAAAAAAAAAAAAAAAAAAAAAAAAAAAAAAAAAAACCTAGAGAACTCATCACTGCATATAGCCAGTGTTTAATCATTATCTGTAGAACTGGATTTAATTTTTTTCCAACCTTTTCAGTACTGTGTGTCCTGTGTCTAGGACAGCAGCAGCATCCTGCAGAGAGTATTTTCCTCAACTGCCTTTCTTTTGAGAGTCAGAGCTGAGAATTTACATACCCACAATAAACAACCCCTATGGATAGCTCTCAGTGGGGTCTCAAGCCCTCTTTTCTACCCTAGCTTCCAAACAGATTTTTAAAAATAAACAGTACTCCAAGGTCACCCCACCTCTTCTTATTGCTGGAAAAGCCAACAGGGTCCATGAGAGGGCAAGGGACTTGCTGAGCATATCTTTTCTGCAACAGCCCCCTACCCTGCATTTTTCATGTTAAGTTAATAAAACTTCAATCTAATATGGAACTTGATGCCTAAACACAGATCTGAGTACACAGGAAGAAGAAAAGGAGCATAGACAATTAAGAAAACAACTGGTCCAACAGTCTCTTTGCTCCAAAGTTCCCTTGCTGACTCTACACCCACCAAACCATGTTGCCTTTCAAGGGGCAGAAGGAAACAACAACCAAAATAAAAATAACAATAATAAAAAACAATAACATTCTAACTTCCCAACAGTACAAATGGATTTCATGGATGTGGGAACACCACTCACTGACATGGATCCCAACTCTTCCAAGATGTGCTATAAAACTCCATGCCCCTCCCTCCCCTCCGCATTTTATTTTTGTTTTAAATAAAAGGATCCTGTGATGGACTCTACAAATTTAACTGATGTGGTCCTCAGACAACAAGTAGAAAGTCCAATACCAGACACATATTCAGTGTTCTTTTACATGACAAAGCTTTCCACTAGACAATGTGAGTTAGTTAATCAATATTTATTAAATGTTTAATATGTTCTAGATACTGTACTAAGCTCTGAAAGAGCCTCAGGCTACCATCTTACCTTGCCACAATATCAGGCAGGGGAGGACAGGAGAAAGAATACCTTCAAGAGCAGCACTAAGAGCAATAACCAATTCCTCACATTTGTATGACATTTCATATTCTTTGCACATGCTCTTCCCATATTTTGCAAGGATCTCCCTTCCTCTTCAATTCTAATGATACTGGTCAAGTCATTTAATTCCTTTCTTCTTTCAGAGTATAGCTCAGTTTTCTACAAGAAACCCATCCTATTCCCCTCCCTTCTAATGGCTTACCTCTGTTTTTTTATTTGTATCTATAGCTTGTTTTGTACAGAACTGTTTACATTTAGTCTTCCTCACAAGACTATAGGCTCCCTTTCACCTGTGTATCTCCATCACTTAGCACAGTTTTCATTACATCCTGATCTATATCTTGCCACTGGACCCAGATGGTCTGGAGGAGAAAGTGAGGCAACCCTTCCTCACTCAAATCCAATTCACTTGCATGCATCACATCGCTGATGTCATGGTCCTCTTTGAGAAAGAGGGACAAATAACAACAACTTAACAACCTGATACAGTAGGTGCTTAATAAATATTTATGGACTAACCAAGGATACTTTCTTGGATGCTCCCAGTTGTGAGTATTCTTGAGGTGGAATTATTTTAAATCACGTTACACTCATCTATATTACTCTATATGGAGTTTACATTAATTTATCCTTGTCAACATCATTGGAGATGGTATTAACTTGGGGTGGGCTGGCCAATTCCAGCAAAGTATCATTGACTTGACATGAGAGCCTCTTAGCTGCTCCACTCTCAAGAATCCAGAGGCAAATCTGAATCCTATGGAATAGCACTAGAAATCAGGACATACTAATTTCATCTCATCTCTGCTACTATCTTGATGTGTGGCCTAGGGGCATTCCATCTCTCTGTGTCAAGTGTCCTCATTTAGATAATGGAGATGATAATATTTTCCTATTTCCCGAGGGTGTGTGTGTGTGTGTGTGTGTGTGTGTGTGTGTGTGTATATACAACTGAATACAGCCTAGAAAGCAGCCCATGGAATACCTCAAGAAGAAATAATCAGTCTCAAAATGTAACATGCTAGAAAAGACCCAGACAACACAAGGAGCCAGTTTTCTGGGTGGGTATTAGTTTGACCCTTTCTTCTGTACCTCATTTCCGATCCCATGAAGACTTTTTCAAGACAGATCCAAGTCTTTCTTGGACCCAATGGAATATTCATTATCTACATAGCATCATCAGGACTGAATTCTATTCAGGCAATCGTCTTTCTTATTAGTCTTTGCTAGTTAATATTTTTTTTAAAAAAAAGTTGATTTATGATCTGGATTCTCATTGGGATCACTATCCTTGGAAATTCACCTTGCAAGTGATTATCTTAGTAGCAGACATATGATAATGCTAGATATTAGAAGTACAAAGACCAGAGGATCAGTTCCAGCACCCAAGGAAAATGTAGGCTCTGGAGGAAAGAAGAGGTTCACACAGGATATATGCAAATGCATATTGACATAACACTCTGGATATAGAAAACATATAGAAACGGTCATGTGAAGAGATTGGGGAGAAAACAAAAAAAGATGGAGGGCAGTCAGAAAAAGCTTTAGATTTAAGGTGGTGCTTGAGCAATGAATTCAAGGAAACAAAGGATTTTGAAGAGGGGAGAAATGGTATGAGTGCATTTGAGGCATGAGGGACAGACCCTGCAAGAGCCTCTGGGATGGGAGATAGGAATTTACATGTCAAGAAGAGTTGGAAAGCCAGATAGGCTGAATTGTATTGTGCTCAAATGGACTACTAATGTGAAAGGAGATTGGCGATGTAGAATGGAGCCAGATTATGAATGCTATAAATACTAAACAGAAAACTTTATATTTGATCCTAGAGGGCATAGGAAGTCATGGGGACTTATGACTAGAAAAATGACATGGTCAAACCTATGACTTAGAAAAATAATTCTGTACTCTACATCACTAATAGAGAGATGGAAATTAAGACAATTCTGAAATATCACTTCACATCTCTCAAATTGGCTAAAATGACAGGAAAAAATGATAAATATTGTAAGGGATGAAGAAAAACTGGGACACTGTTGCATTGTTGGAGTTGTGAAATGATCCAACCCTTCTGGAGAGCAATTTGGAACTATGCCCAAAGGGCTATAAAACTATGCATAATCTTAATTTGGCAGTCTCACTACAAGATATGTAGCCCAAAGAAACCATAAAAAAGTCAAAAGGACTTGTGCAAGAATGTCTGAGAAAGCTTTTTTTGTAATGGCAAGAAACTGGGAATTGAGTGGATTTCCATCAATTGGGAAATGACTGAATATATTATGGTATAGAAATGTAATGGAATATTATTATTTTGTTTTGTTTTGTTTTCTGCTGAAGCAATTGGGGTTAAGTGATTTGCCCAGGGTCACACAGCTAGGAAGAGTTAAGTGCCTGAAGCCAGATTTGAACTCAGGTGTTCCTAACTTCAGGATTGGTGCTTTATCCACTGTACCATCCAGCTGCCACAACTTTATTGTTCTTTAAGAAATGATGAGCAGGCTGATTTCAGAGAAGTCTGGAAAGACTTGCATGAACTGATGCTGACTGAAGTGAGTAAAACTAGGAGATCATTACCCACAGGACCCACAAGATTACATCATGATCAACTGTGATGGCCTTGGTTCTTTTCAATAATCTGGTGATTCAAGGCAATTCCAATAAACTTGTGATGGAAAGCGTCATCCACATCCAGAGATGGAACTATGGATGTGGATCAAAGCATAGTATTTTCACCTTTTTGTTTGTTTTTTTTTTCTCTTTTTAATCACATTTTCTTGCCCAACATGACAAATGTGCATATATGTTGAAAAGAATTGTACATATTTAACCTATATCAAATTGCTTGCTGTTTTGGGGAGAGGCTTTTACTTGTATTTGGAAAAATAAAACATTATTGAAAACTAAAAAGAAAAAAAATAATTCTCTAAGCTGGGGAGAGAATAGATTGAAGGGGGAAGAAACTTGGAGCAGGGAAATGAATGAGGATGCCAAATAGTTCAGGAAAAAGGGGATCTACATACACAGGTTGTAGTAAGGATTAAATAAGATCACAGTTGTAAAATGCTTAACACAAAGAGGATGGCCTACAAAATGCTGATTATTATGACTGTTATTAGATGAGAAACTGTATTAAGGTCATGGCCATCATAGAGAGAAGGGGACAGATGGAACAATCATTCTAGAAGGGCAGCAATGAGACGAGCAATGAATCAGTGACGTAGAATGAGTGAAAGTGAGGTAACAAGAATTTTATCAATGTTATCAACTTGGGAGATGGAAAGCCTGATAATATCCTTGCTAGTAATATGGAAGTTCAGAAAGGGTATAGCTTTGGGGAAAAGATAAGAATTCAGTGGTGGACTTTCTAAATTAGCAACGTCTCTGGGTTAATCAGTTTGACAGATCCAACAAGCAGTTGGGCTGTTGCTTGGGAAAAAAAATTGGAGCTGAGTATATAGAGTAATCTTGCAACTAAAAGAGAAATGGATCTTCTCTTAGATGCTAAGGTAAGAAAGAGATCTTCTCTTATTTAGATGTCTCCATCTAAAATTAAAGGAGAGAGAATTTCTCTTATGCAGAAGCAGGAACTGCCTAGAAATACATTAAGGATTTCAGAGGTTTTTGAGGGCTATCCTGGAATCTTCCTGCCTTCTCCCCCCCCAGGGATGAAGTGAAATGTGGTTGAAAGGATCTGAATTTATGGTCTCTATCACTCTTAGTGTTTATTAACATGGACATATCTTTGAATGATGAAATCCTCAGGTTCTTCAGCTCTGAAGTGGGGATAAGATTCTTTGTGCTCTGTTTCTGGAAGAATTATTAAGAGGAAAACATATTTTCTTCTTCTAAAAATTCTACAGAAACATATATTGATATTCTTATTAGAGAGCTTGTCTCTTTTCAGTCAACAGAGGCAAGAGCCAGCCCCTTTTAAAAAGCTGGGTGCTTTTTGATTTATTGACCCTGATGTTACCACCTAGGGGGTTGTTCCAAGCCATGGGAAAAACCTAACTTTTGTCCCATCATTAGCTATTTCCTGATTGTCCATCAGAAACTTCTACTTAGTTTGATTGTTTTTTAGTTATTTTTAATTTGTCCGAGTCTTCAAGAGCCCATTTGGGATTTTCTTGGCAGAGATACTGGCGTAGTTTGTCATCTCCTTCTCCAGCTCATTTTACAGATGAGGAAACTGAGGCAAACAGGTAAAGTGATTTGCCCAAGGTCATACAGCTAGTGTCCAAGGCCAGATTGGAATTCTATTTGTTTCCTAGTGTTTAAAAAATGGAAAGCCTGGGGTAGGTAGGTGATCCAGTGGATAAAGCATTGCCCATGAATCTGAGTTCAAATTCAGTTTCAGACACTTACTGGCTGCAGAACTGTGGGCTAGTCACTTAAGCCCAATTGCCTCCAAAACTGAAAAAAAAAAAAAAAAATAGAAAACCTAAAGAAAAAAGGTAAAAAAGACTTAATCTCTCAGAAAAGTCTATGAAAGAGAGTTGGCAGTTGTTCTATGAGAGGTGAGAGCTAGTAATGTTTTAAGCAGTGCCTAAGTGATAAAAAGCAGAGGACAGAAAAGTATCAGGCAATTCGGAAAAGGAAGAATAGTGCTGAGAAAGAAAAGCTTGGTCCGTTTGCAGGTGGGCTTAGTCATTCAATTCAGTCACTTTCTTAAGCATCAAATACATGCAGGTCCCTGGGTAAGACACAAAGAGGCTCCCTAGCAGGGTTCATCCCTGAGCACCTTCCAGCTGACTTGTATAGATAAGATGGGCAAAGAAAGTAGAATGGCAGGAAATCTGAGCGTGTGAGCCTGGGGAAAGGGGAGCACAAGGCCATAGACTTGAGTCACCATGGAACAGAAGGCAATCAAAGCCCCATCTCATGCTCCAGATGAGGAAACTGAGGTCCTGAGAGTCATTTCAGATATGACTGGGCCAAAGCCTTCCCAATTCAGCCAGAATCCTACACTGACCCCCTTTCTTCACTGCCCCCAAATTCTGAAACTCAGTGATTGTGTGACCTTGAAAGGGAGTGTCATTCCTCTCCCTTCATTCCTAAATTAGGGGAAAAACTAAAAAGTAAAAACAAATCGTTTCCAGGTCCCTTCTAATTAGCACAACCAGTCAATCCAGTCCAGAATCCTGTTTGCTACTGGTACCTCAACCAGTCTCTCCTCCTCTTGAGAACACCTTGTGTAACCCAGAAATTTTGGGACTACAAAAAAACAGATATTAATAAAGTTTCTTTCAAATCAAGAGATTGAAGGTGGAGTGGTAACAGAAATGGCATTATTATAGTATTAAAAGCCTTAAATTTGGTGTCTGACAAGCTGATTCCAAATCTCAGTGCTATCACTGGATGACCCTAAACAAATCACCTAAAATCCAACAAGATAACATATGAGAAGAACAATATAAATAAGGGCTGCTGTTATCATCCTCATTATCATTAATAATAACAATAGCTTCCGTGTGACTCAGTTTTCTCATCTATGAAACAGATGGCCTCAAATTCCGGAATCTTAGGATGATATGATTTTTTTGTACATGTCAAAATGAAAGGATTCTGGGAGTCTGGCACTCACCAAGGGTTTTTTCCGGAGGATATAGCAGTCCTGAATGAGTGCTCTTTCTCACGAGTCTTTGCAGTACAGAATAAAGGGTTGGAGATGGGAGGGAAAGTCTGTGTTTTTATTAAGACCACAGATACCCCGGAACCTGTTAGCTGAGTAATCCTATTATCCTAAAGAATGTCTCTCTCAATCTAAAGTGGACGGAATTGAGAAAGGGGACAAAGATGTCCAGCTGAAAGAGATGAGGAGAGCATGAGGAGCACAAGGGAAATAGGGCAGGTGCATTGTCAGGGGAAGAAGCTACTTCCAAGAGCCTTCATGAGGAACTTCTCCCCTTCTCAAGAAATCTGGAGAGAGGGATCTGAAAGTGCCTCAGGTTACCCTTTATTTAGGAGTATAAAATCAAGTGTATGGATAAAAGTCCACTGGGGGCAGGGCAGAGTAGCTCTGAGGGATCTGTTTTCGATAAATCAATTAATGAGAATTTCTTAAGTGCCCACCACGTGCCAAAAACTGTTTTAGGTGCTGGAGAGACAAGTACAAAAGATGAATCAATCCCTTGCCAGTAATAAGGCAAGGAGACTATATTCACTCTTTTGTGGGAGTCTGAAGCATCTCAGGCATCATGCTGCAAGCTCCCTTGGACACAACCCCACTCCCCCAAAGGCTGGAAAGGGAGAGCTTAGGGAGATCACTGGGTAACACCTGCTGAACCCTTCCCCAAGCTTTTATTAAGCAACTACTAAGTGTTGACGGCTGAAATAAATACTGGAAAGAAAAATGCAAAACAAAAAATAGCTCCTGTCCTCAAGAAGTTTATGTTTTACTGGGGAAACAATTTAAAATATCTCTAGGTTAAAGTACAAGGACCCTGAAAAATCAATGGTGGAAGGATTCTGAAAGCTAAAGAGGGGAGAGATTAGTAGTCCCTCCCAGAGTGGAATGATACCCTTCCCAATTATTTTGGATGTCCAAATAATGAATTCAAGAGGGAACATATACATGAAAAAAAAAAATACTCTAAATCACTATTGATTAGAGAAATGGAAATTAAGACCACTTCATATCTTTTGACTAAGATGACAGGAAAAGAAAATGATAAATGTTGGAAGGAATGTGGGAAAACTGAAACACTTATTCACTATTAGTGGAGTTGTGAACTGATCCAACTATCTTGGATAGCAATTTGGATCTATGCCCAAAAGGCTATAAAGCTATGCATATGCCCTTTGATCCAACAGTGTTTCTACTGAATCTGTATCCCAAAGAGAACAAGAGAAAGGGAAAAGGACCCACATGTGCAAAAATGTTTGCAGCAGCCTTTTTTATATTGGCAAGGAAATGGAAGTGAGTGGATGCCCATCAGTTGGGGAATGGCTGAAAAAGTTATGGCATATGAATGTTATAGAATTTTTTTTAAAGAAATGAGAAGTAACAAAATGGAAAAGGAGGAAGGACTTGGAAATGGAAAGACTTACATAAACTAATGCTAAGTGAAATGAGAAGAACCAAGAGAACATAATACATAGCAACAGCAAGATTATGTGACAATCAATTGTGATGGAGTTGACTGGCAATGTGATGAATCAAGGCAATTTCAATAGACTTGGGATGCCAAACACATGCAGAGAGAGAACTATGGGACTGAATGTGGATCGAAGCATATTATTTTCACTTTTGTATTTGTTATGTTTGTTTTTTTTCTTTCCTCATGTTTTTCCCCTTTTGATCTGATTTTTCTTGTGTACCTTGACAAATATAAAAATATGTTTAATATATTTTAACATATTTACCATGTATTAGTCTACCTGTCATCTAGGCGAAGGAGTGGGGGGGGGGAGGAACATTTGGAACAGAAGGTTTTGCAAGGATCAATGCTGAAAAAATTACCCATGCATATGTTTTGTAAATTAAAAGTTATAATAAAAAATAAAATAAAATAAAAATAAAAAATATGTTTAGATTCGCACATATTTAACCTATAGCAGATTGCTTGGTGTTTGAGGGAGGGAGGATGGAGAAAAAAATGGAGCACAAAGTTTTGCAAATGTAAATATTGAAAACTATCTTTGCATGTATTTTTTAAAAATTAAAAAAAACATTAAATCCCCCCCCCACCAAAAAAAAAAAACAGAGGGAACAATGGGGGTGAGGCATGAATTTCTGGCATGAATGTGAAAGTGAGGGCCACATTTCAGTGTCTCATAAGACAAATATAGGCTGGAACGACTAAAAAGTTGAAATTCAAAACTGCTTTTTAAAATAGGGGAAGAACACGAAGCATTGTATCGAGGCATTTTTGTACTCATTAAATATACCAGAGATGATAGGTGTCCAAAGGAAATACCAACCATAGTATTATAGCAAGGATGGCCAAGCCTTAGCCCTCCCCATCTGGCATCAAGGAAACATGGCTCAGCTTCCATTTCTCCAATTGTACCTAATTTACTCCAATGAAACATGCATTTGTACAATTTTCTTTAGCCAAGCACACCAGGATCCTCAAAGGTCATCCTCAAATCCACCGATGTCCAGTTATTCATATGCACAAGCCCTTACCCCTACCTTCCTTAACCAATAGTCCCACTAATTAAGCATGGCAGCCCTAAGCTCAATTCCTTCAAGGAGGCTCTGCAGGAGTAATGGCAAGGTTACTAAAGGATCTCATCATATCAGTCCAGAACTAATTTTCATCTATTTTTCACATTATCGTCATTGGCCTTGATATCCAACACATATATCCAACCTATTATAGTTGTTCTTATTCTTCTTTTCCACAAAATGTTCATTGTCATTGGCCAAGAATTCTTCAAATACAAGAATAGGCTGTTTTTCATTTTTATATTGCCACAAAATTAATGTTTACTTAAAACCTCTTATTTGTAAGGTCTCACAACTCTGATAAGATTCCCTCAGAATCTCTACCCTTGACCCCAGATCTCAATAACTATCACAACTATAGTCTGGTAGAAGACCCAGAATGTCTCCAGTCCCATCAGTGGTTTCCATGTTTCTTTCTATATTTCCCAAGCTCAAACTTTTGTCTCAAATTCAAGACTCAACTTACAAACAAGAACTCATATTCATGTAGCATTTGGAAGTCACATTTTTCTTACAATATGTTCAAAGGGAAAAGTTGAAAACAACAATTATCTTTCCAAGTTTTGATTAAAACAATTATTTTTTCCCCAAGCTTTGACCTAGCAGATGTTCATTGTAGCTCCTCCAGTCTAGGACAGTAACTAATTACTTGCTTCCTTGCACAAAAGTTGGTTAATATGTGAGGTATTTAAAGTGGAAATTTCAAAAGCCTATATTAAGTAACTTATATAATGTATAATGAAACTGTGAGGGTCTCTAACCTAAAACATGCTATCTAAGAACATGGCCCTCAGACAGCTGGCTCTATCACATGGTTATCATTTCAAATTTCAACCTCCCTGTTGATAGGTTGATAGGAGCAATAGGTCTAAAGGAAGACCCTCCCTTTCACTAGATGCTGGGAATTCCAAAGATGGAAATTCAAGTCTTACATCCATGCCCTGCCTGCAACTTGTTTGGACAGGATGCTCCCTCAGTCTGGCCAATAATTCTTCAAGAAAAAGGGCATTGATTGCTGAGAAAATAGACTTCTGTATAATACTACAGACTAGTTGATACTAGATAATACTCCAAAAGAAAATGGCAACATGATACAGTGGAAAGAGACCTAAATTGGAGACAAAGAATCTGACTTAGAATAATGCCTTCAACACCCATTACCAGTATAACCTTGGCCAATCTCTCTGGTCCTTGGTTTCTCTCTATTCTCTCACAGAGAAGCACTGTTTTTTTTCCGACCTCAACTGGAGTTCTCTGAGCAGAATCCCCACCCAAGCCCATGTTCTGGAGCTGCAGACTCCTTGCTGCGAGTGTCCAGAAAACTGTACAGCATTAATTATCCTAATGAGGGGGGAAGAGCTGCTGCTGTTTATGCTGCCTTTATAATTTCCATATTTGCTCTTTGGTTTCAGGAAAAGAACAAAAGGGGGGGAGGGAGAACCATAGCCCTGCCAAAGTATTTGCTGCCTTTGTTGGGGAGTGGCCAGAGTCTGGGAATTTATCACCTCTGTGATTTAGGGAAGCTGTGTCCTGAGAGCCCACACATGACACTAAGTTTGGCTTGTTAATACACCTGCACACACCCAGATTGTTCTTCTTGAGGGTGTGGGGGATGCCTTGAGATGTTTCCTATCAGATTTTCTGACATGTCCAAGTGGCTTATTCAGCTATTCATTATATTCATTATCAGCTTATTCATTATATTCAGTTAATGTGAAAATTAATGAAGGGTCTGACAAGCCATGGTGATCATACTTTGCCAGCTCCCTGCCCAGCATCACATCCTGTTTGGTTTATGACGGCTATCACAGAAGCAAAGACACTCGAATGGTCCTCAGGTTTATGACTACGCAAAGGTCAAAAAAAGACACTGACATTTCATCTCTGCTCATGGGGCATCAAAAGTATTAAAAAGTAATAATAATAACTGAAGCACGCATCCAACCATGTCGCCCCCTACTCTGTAGGTCTCATTGGCTCCTTATTACCCGCAGAATTCCATCGAAAGTCCTCTGTTGGTTTTCAAAGCCTTCCATAACCCAATCTCCTCCACCTGGTCCAATCTTTCACCTTATTTTTTGCCCTTTCAGCTTTGTAAGAGCCTCACTATATAACCAAAACAAAACACTCCCTCTGTCATCTCTGAGATGCATCCCACACATCCTTATCTCTATGTCCTGGCTTCCTACAAGCACCAGCTAAAATTCCATCTTCTAGAGGAAGTCTTTGCCAGTCCCACTTATTTTGAGAGCCTTTCCTCTGCTATTTCCTATTCTTCCTATTTATAGCTTATTTGTGCATATTTGTTTTCTCTCACTTTAGATTGTGAGCCCTCTGAAGGCAAGAATTGTCTTTTGCTTCTTTTAGTATTTTTTTGCACCTAGCACAGAACCTGACACACTCAAAAACATAATTTCATCAACAAACCCTGTCTTTCCCCATACTTCAAGACCCAGGACAAAGCTCTTTCCCTCTGGATGGCCTTTTCACCAGAGGCTCCTTAAGCCACATCACATAATTAAACAACTCTTATGATGATGATGAACACAATATCTAGCCCATGTTAGTATTCTTGGATCTGAAAGTAATAAGATGGATGGGGCTTTTCTAACTGAGATGTGCTTTCCAAGGAGAAGCAGAAAACATGCATCCCTCTCAAAAATAAGCATCGTCATTCAAGGAAGATGACATTTTCAGAAAATCAAACAATATCAGAGCTAGAAGGTCTCTTGGAGATCATTCACACTTAACCTCTAATACCTTAAATTTTTAAAAGGCAAAGGGGAGGCGGGAGATGAAATCCAGAGAGGAAAGAACAATGATCAATGTCAAAAGTGGTATTATTCAAGGAGAGTGACAGTTCTGCAGGCCTTTAAGCTTTGCACAATACTTTATATTCATCATTCCATTTCTGTACAGTAAGCACCACAGGCAGTATCTCAATTCTGAATACGAGGAAATTGAATCTCAGAAAGATGCCCTGCCTTCCCTTAGGCCACAAAGCTAGAGTGTCAGAGGCAAAATTTACACTCAGGGCTTTCTGACTCTCCACTTATAATTACTCCATCTTTTGCCAGAGATGTGGAGGAGTCAAGTCTTAAGTGGGTAGAAATGAGCATGCAAGGGGAGCTAAATGACACAGTGGATAAAATACCAGACCTGAAATCAGAAGGACCTGAGTTCAAATCCAGCCTCAGACACTTACTTAACAGTGTATAATTCTGAGTAAGTCATTTAACCTAAATTGCCTGATTAAAAAAAAAAAAGAAAGAAAGAAAGAAAAGAAAAGATAAAAGAAAAAAAATAAAAAAAGAGCACCCAGCTTCATGGCTCTCACAGCACTGTCCCAAGCTCTCCCCCTTCATCCCTACAGCCTTATGCTATAAGAACCTACAAAAATGTCATTTCCCCCTGTTGGAGTATTATCTCCTTGAGGGCAGAGACAGCCTTATTTTTCCTCCATGACTTTTCAGAGGACCAACATTGGTTTATTCATTCGTGTCTGCTGAAATCAGATTGACTGATGTAGAGAGGGGGCTGGGCCAAATGATTTCGAAGGTTCCTTCTTGCTCTGAGATTTAATTCCACAAAATTAAATTATAATTACTTCACAAGTCTTTTTTTTTCCCTTTCACTCAAGCTGCCAACAGCAGAATGCTGACCAGAGAAAGGAGACAGCAACTTTAAAAATTAATGAAATAAATAAACAAACAGGCATATTCAGGGGAGCCAAGTCTACTCTGAAATTCCAAACAGTCTCCTGAACATATCATGCCTGCCAGACAAGGGTGCCTCTGGTTTATCTAATGAGAGACGAGTCTGGGCGGCCCAGTCTGAACATGGACGGCTAGATTTCAAGGAAGTCTGGCCAAAATCAAATGAGTTTAAATGCTTTGGTCACAAAGACCCAATGTTAAGAACTGGAGGGAAACTTAGAGTTCGTTCAGGACAATACCATTATGTTAGAGATGAGGAAACTGAGGCACAAGAAGAGAACACAGATTGCCCAGTTATATACATAGTAAGATTTCAGAGCTGAACTGACCCTTGAAGTTCAACTTCAAAGAGATCCATGGCAAGAAGAAGGTGGGGAAACACATATGTTTGTTGAACTGAGCTCAAAAGGAGACTCACAGAGGTCTTTCTTTCTCCCTCAGTGTCTCATGTAACAAAGTCAATGAGTAAAAGGGGGAGCTTGAGGTCCCAGAAAGGGCAGTGGCCTTAGAGTGGTCAACCACTGACTCTGGGGAGTCTTAGGCAAACTACGTCCCTTCTCTGAGCTTCATCTACAAAGACGGGGTTAAATGAGGAACTGTGCTGTGTTTTCACCTTGGAGGCTGATGGTTCTATTTAATATTTGGAGGCACGCCATTTGGAGAAGGGAGTAAATAAAATCAGCTTGACCCCAGAGGGCAGGACTAGGAACATTGTTTCTGTGGATGCAGAAGGAGGAAGGGATGGGGAAAATTACAGAAATCCAATTCTGTTAAATATGATGAATAGCATTCTATCAATCAGTCCAGCCAAAAAGCATTTTTTAAAAGTATCTACTAGATGTCAGGCAGTGTGCTAAACACAAGGAAAGGCAAAAACAAAACAAAAGAAGAAGTTTGCTTTCAAAAACTCACAGCCTAAAGAAGGGGACAACCCATAGGTAACTCCCTACAAACAAGCTATATGCAGGATAAATTGGAGATAAATCCTGGAGCTGTCCAATAATGGGATGGATAACTACCCTAGAAGGCACACAATGTAATACTGTACCCATAGTCATTCCTGTGCAGAGGACCATTTGTATGATGTTGGCACAGGAGTCCATGACTTCTGGGGTCGGAGGATCTTAGGATTTAAACATGTAAGGCTCCATTCATGAAGATCATCCAGGTCCTTCCAACCTTGGCGTGATTCTCCTGATTGAGTCATTTAAGGAGCCTTTGTTAAGTGTATATTATATACCAGGAATTAGATATACAAGGACAAAAGTTATTCCTGCCCCTTGAGGAATTCATATCCTTTCAAGATAAATCACATTGTGAGCAAAAATAAATACCAAGTTTATTCAGAGGGAGGGTGGTAGGATCCTGGGAATCAAGAAAAAGACATGGGAAGAACTGAGCAATGGAAGTGACCAGGGATTCTTCTACAAGACACATGAGGTCACAAACATATCCATGGAGGGTAAGCTGTCAAGAAGACAAAAAAACTCAAGAGAAGCAATGTGAACTGAGTCTAGACCGAGAGAGGCGTGAGCTAGAGTGTGGAGGATATTAATAACAAATATATATACATACATATACATATACATATACATATATATATATATACATATATATATATATAGTAGTCTGTATTTTCCCCAGAAGCAGCAAGGAACTGTTGCAGATTTTCAAGTAAAAGAGGTTAATGGTCAGATCTGTCTCTTTGGAAAATTGTGGTGGCAGTTAAGTATAGAAGAGGTTACAGAGGGGAGAGGTAAATTAGGAAAATTAGGAAGCCAATGAGGAAATAAGAAGAATAACCCAGATTAGGGGGATCTGAACTCAGCTAGAAGCCACATGGGGAATAAAAGCATCTAATGCCAGAAACATTGGTGTGGAGGAACCGACACGACTATAGGACTGGAAGAGGGGAGAGAGGCAAGACCCCCTTCCTCTCCCTTAGGAACTTTATTGTTTCCCATTATAAACATTTAGAGTTCTGTCTGTGCTACCACAGAAGGTCGTGAGATCATTGTTATTGGAGATGTCCAGAACAGAAGTTTCCCTTCAGGAAAGCTACTGAAGGAAGGGATGTCCTTTAAAGCCCTTCAATCTCTGGCATCTCTTTTCTCCTGAGAAGCAATGCTTTCTCAGACAGGTAGTTATCAGGCAGGAAGGAGGATACTGACTCCTGACCTTATCTTTTCTATATAACACCCCCTTTTTTTCTGAACCCAGCTGAAAGGAGGCTTTCCAAAGCTATGTTGCCTCACGCCCACAAGCCCTGAGGCTCCCATCCCTTGTGCTCCAATGTAACAGGATGACATACACACCTCAAAAGCTTTTCCCACAGCCCCATGCGATCTACAGCAACAGATGCACTCATTAATAGAAAAAGGAATTTGCAGTATTTTTAGAAAAATAGGTTGGCTTGAATTCTCTTCCTGGTCGCTGAATTCACTTAACTTAGTTAGTTCTTTTGCACAGGCTGTTCCCAGGCCTACAATGTCTTCCAGCTCCAGGCTATCGAATTTCTCTCTAAATATGAGACTAGTCTAGTCTCACTCCAAAGATGTCCCACTCTACTTTGGGACAGCTCTGATTGTTAAGGAGGTTCTTCCCTGACATGGAAACACATCTTCCTCCCAGTGATTCTATCCATTGCTCTTAGCGGTCCCTCTGAAGGAGGGCATGTCTAGCTATCCCTTCTCTCACACGAGCGCATATTGAAGAGTTATGCAGTGTTTCCCAATTTCTCATACTCTTAGGATATAGAGACATGTAAGGAGAGAGATCTGTGTAAAATGCTACGTTCACTTCTTTTATCTTTTTTTTCCGCTCCCATAGTTTCTCTTTTGTTCTGATATTTCTCTCCCAACACAATTCATGTTTTGGGAGAATGTATTAAAATAAATAAATTTTGAAAAATAAAATAAAAAATGACAATAATCCTGCCAAAAACAAGTTATCTGTACAGAAGGTAGACTGTGCTATAATATTGGAAACTTTATGAGGACATGATATAGACAGAATATCCTCTAGCATCCAGCACTCAGTTCTGTACACCATAAGAACAGAACTAAAATTCAGTGAAATGATGTCAACTTTTGAATTAGAGTAGACAGTATTTCTCCAAAAGAATTTGGAAACATCCTCAGGAGTGCACAGAGAACAGGGATTACAACACTGAAAGATAAGGACCATGATTCAGACTGAACTTTCAATTGAAAGTTGAGTATCCATCAAATATCAAATCAGCATCTTCCCTAGAAATTAAATGATTTATCCAATGGCATAGAGAAAAGAAAGAATAGAACCTAAATTGGATCCATCTCCTGTGACTCCCCTTGCAGCTCTATTTCCAATACCTCCCATTGCTTCTTCCTAAATGGTCTCCCTTCATGTGGGAGAGTCAGTAGTTCCATGTGAACCCCAGCACACAGGGTCCTGACTTTGTAGACATCCATAGAAACAAACCAAAATGATGGGGTGCATGTGTGTCTCCAAACTCAGAGCAGCCACATCTAGGTCTTCATTTGATGCTTTTTAAAATTTTTTAAATGAGATTTTATTTTTTTTAAATGAGGTTTCAATCCAAGTTTCCCAGATGTCTTCTCAGGAGAGACTGCTTTTACCCTGGACTAAGATGATAGAGATATGGCCTTTTGAAAAGGAAATAAAATAATATTGATATTAAACAAATTTTTTCAAAATCTTCCTTCTGGGTCAACCCTTTGTGATCCTTCTGGAAAGGAGCTCAGGTCATTGGGATATTCTGTAGTATCCAAATGCCTAGATCTGACCCAGGAAGAGTGAATACTATGTCCTGAGCACAGCTAAGAACAAACCTAGTGAGTCAAGCTATCCACCCCCACTTCTGGGGCCAGGAGAGAAAGGGAATCCTATGTAAGATAGCCTGAGATACTAGAAATCTGGATCTGAGAAATTCTAGATAAATCCCTTTGGAACAGCCAGGGCACAGAGTCTTGCTCAAAGTTGTTCAGGTCTAAAGCAGCTTCTTTTTTGGCTAAGGAAATTAATTAAATTTTGGTTCTTGGAATGGCTTTCTCTGTTTTTATTTAATTCACTCATTTCTAAGGACTTTCTTCATTCAAATAAAATAATAATAATACCTAGAATTTACACCTTCCTTAAAAGTTTGTATAGTGCTTTACAAATATGAACTCTTGCCTGGAGAGACTTACATGAACTGATGCTAAGTGAAATGAGCAGAACCAGGAGATCATTATACACGACCACAACAAGATTATATGATGATCAATTCCGATGGACATGGCTCTCTTCAACATTGAGATGATTCAGACCAATTCCAATGGACTTGTGATGGAGAGAACCATCCACACCAGAGAGAGAACTGTGAAAACTGAGTGTGCTTCACAACATAGTATTTTCACTCTCTGTTTTTGTTTGCTTTCATTTTGTTTCGCTTCTCTTATTTTCTTGTGCAGCACGATAATTGTATAAATATGTATGCATATATTGAATTTAACATATATTTCTACCATGTTTAGCATATATTGGATTACTTGTCATCTAGGGCAGGGCATGGGGATAAAGAGAGAAATCAGAACACAAGCTATTGCAAGGGCTAATGCTGAAGAATTGTCCATGCATATATTTTAAAAAATAAAAAGCTTAAAAAATAATATATTAACTCTCATTTAATCTTCACAAGAACCCTGGAAGTTTAAAAGGGCTATTATTATCCTCATTTAATAAACTAAAACAGACAACTAAATTGACTTGCCCAGAGTCACACAGTTAATGAAGGTCTGAAGAAGAATTCAAATTCATGTTTTCCTGTCTCTGTGGCACCAACTAACTTCCCAGATAGTGGGGGAAAGCATTGGAGTAATTCTAGTTTTGCCACTGCATCATTGTGTAACCTTGGACATAGTCTTCTTTCCCCAGTCTGTGACTCAATTTTCTTCTTCATAAAATAAGGCATTTGGGTTTGGGTGATCTCTAAAAGGCCTTGCAGTGCTAGAATTCCATAAAATCAGGGGGAAGGGCAAGATGATGTGATTTCCATTAATTAATATAACAAGAAGCATATGATAATTTTTGTGCATTTTTTTGGTTATCAATAAGCCTATCTATGCATCTTTAAAACCCATCATTGCTTCCCTTCTCTGGTACAAAAACAAACAGCAGATTTGTGTTCACGGGCTCTGGTTTGCAAAGCACCAAGCGCTGTCTGATTATTTCTCCTAATTAATTTAACTCACTCAACCTTGTGAGATCAGCAACAATATATAACATTTGGCAAAAGTTCCAACGTCTCTCCTATTTCCTGGAAGTACTGGCAAGGGCTGGCTCTCTTCAGCGGTGGCTATTTATCTTGGAAAGCAGCATCCCTCCCACCGCCCCTGCGACACCAGTGCTCCTCTCAACGCTCTCTAAAATAGACCCTATCACCAAGCAGTCCCAGCCCAGCCATAGGCTGCGGTCCCAAAGTTTGTTTGTATGTAGGCTGAGTGGAAGCAGGAGAACGTTTCCCCAGGGAAACCAGCAGAGCGCTGGTGGTTTGGTTGCCAGGCCAACCCACAAGAGCCTGCAGCTCCTGTATCATACCAGGAGAGCATCAGAATGGGGCAGGCAGTTTCTAGGTGAGGGAAAGTCTTCAACTCCCTAGTCCGAGGGGTCTCTACCTTGTTTTGATCGGGCAGTTGCTGTAGGGAATCCCTTCTCAGAATGTTTCAAAACAATATATAGGATTTCAAAAGAAAGCGATTATATTGAAAAACAATCAACAAAGTATTTTTTTAAATGCATGGACACCAGGATAAAAGTCCCTTTAGTCTAGGGAAATGCTTTTGGATTCTAACTGGGGATGAAAGAACTGGACTCAACAGTCTACAATTAAGCAAACTTTCTTCAAAAAACCCCTCCAGGTATGCATTAATCTCCCCTGAGGTCTGCCACCTGATCAGGGTCCAAGACTCCTGATTAAAGGTCATGTCCACGGATGGCACAAGTCTTAAAGATTTCAGAACATGAGAAGCCACCAGGTGAGAGACAAAACAAAAGGGCTGGGAAAGGGCTGAAAAATTTACTCTGTCGCACCTCTCATTTTCTTGTTCCCATGAAATGGAGCCTCCAGCCAGGCTGTTTTCTTTCCCCAGGCTTATTCCACTACCATCTCCACTGTAGTCTTTAGCAAAAGCTGCTGAGAGCCAGTGATTTCATTTAAGCAGGTCGTCTCACACTCCCCAATATGGCACCTTCCATTACACTCACCTACTCAACAGTTAATAAGCTGGTTAATGCAACGACGTGTCATGAGCTGATGGCTAACACGCATTTATGGAAAGATATAAAATCACAAATTAATTTAAGGTGAAGCACAAGGGAAAAGATGGATCAATACTTCAGGCACTTCTCTTGCCATAAAATAAAGGAAAATATGCCATTTTTTAAAATCTCCCATGAAGCACTTCCTGCTCTACCTGGGAAGATAATGCTTCCCCTTTTCCAGTCTCATGCAGCGCTGGATCCGCATCTCCATCTGATCCTGCCCTATTTCATTGCCACAGGGGCTGGCTGTGTGATTGCATTGGTAATGGGAACTCTCAGGTAGCAAACTCCCTCTACCAATGTTGCCTGCACTTTTTCTACAATTTGTTATCTTAAAAGGTTGCCTAGGACACTCAGCCTTGACCAAGATCCCAATACCAGCACATAACAGAAGTGGGATTGAAGCTCAGGCCAGCTTTCCACAGTGACTCTCATCCAAGTGTAGGAAGAAGTTATTTCTCCATCACTTGTCTGTCAATCACTCAGCAAGCATTTTAAGCACCTACTATGTGTGCTTGGCACTGAAAACATAAAGACAAACTGAAGCAGGATCTGTCTTCAAGAAGGTCACTCTCCAGTTAATAGAAAATAAGATTTTATCAAGTATTTTTATGAAGGAAGCAAATGGTAATAGGAAAGCAAGAGTCAAAAAATGTAGAGGGGAGGGAGGGAGGGAAACAGGGAAAGGAAGGAAAGAAAAGGGGAATGAAGTGAGAAAAAAGGGCCGGGACAGAGGGGAGAGTCAGGGAGGAAATGGAAGTGAAAGTGAAAGGAGGAAAAAAGAGAGGGGGAGGGAAAAAGGGAGGTGGAGAAAAGGAGGGAGATAAAGAGAGGATAGGGGACAGAGGAGAAAAACAGAGAAGAGAGGGAGGAAAGGAGTGAGAAAAAGGGGAAGAACAGAAGGGAGAACCAGGGAAGAAAGGAATCAGAAGGTGAAGGGATGAAGGAAAAGAGAGGGGAAGAGGGAGAAAAAGAGAGAAGGAGGAAAGAGTGAGAGAAGGGGGAGAGGGAAAGAGGAGGAGAAAGAGGGAAGGAGGAGAAAGAAGCAAACAGTGAGGGGGACAAGAACAAGAAAAGCCTACATTATGCCCCAAAATTCATAAAATGAAAAAGCCAGATAGAGATGATCTGTGTTACATATTTGGGAATTTTGAAAACTTTACAGAAAGATATTGTGAAGAGCCACACAATATAAGAAGGTCAGTGCTCTGCCCCAATCTGCCCCAAAGAGAAGAATAGCTGTATGAATCAGAAAAACAAATAAACAATCATTTTCTGAAGGGTCTCAGAATATAACTTTCCCTCATAAGAGCTTCCAGAGGGCCACAGACTATGCTTTACTTATCTCAGTAGTCTGCCCTAACTCATTGATAGCAAAGAGCATTTCATTCAATAGGGATTCAAAAATCATTGGCCAGCTTCCTTATCTTAGCCATTTGATTACTGAGACCAATAGCATGTAGGAATGATTCCAGCCACATCTGATATTCAAGTCATAAACCTTCCCGATGGGCTGGGTTTTGCTGACATTTTATCACTGAGCAGGAGAGAGAAAGAGCCATTTAAAAAAAAAAAATTGATTGACCAAGGATACCCAACCAAAGGTCAGAGTGAACTGACTCTTCAGGAAGCTCTGGACCATCAGAGAAGGGCAACATCATGGGCACTCTTAGACCTGAAGCATCTATTACGTCCTGATATTATTCTGCCACCCATTCCTCGACTCAAACAGAAATCCTTCTGCACCAGAAGGCCCACATGGTTTCATATCCCATTTTCCAGATGACTACACTGCAAGATTTTTCTATTGAAACTCAACCCATGATGATTGACTTTATCATTAGGCAAGTGACAAATGACTGATAGAAACTGATAGAAATTCAGAAAAGGGAGAAAACTGGGGGTATTAGACTGTGCTCAAAGTAGCAGAGTTCCCGAACAAGCCCAATTTACCCTACTCAGAAGATATCTGGCTCATTTCTGAGAGTATGTTTCAGGTAGGACCTTGACCAAGCAGAACATATTCTGAACAGGGAACTACAGGACGTTGAGTAGAATGGAAATCATGTCCTCTGGGAACTGGGGAGGTATGCCATACTGCAGGGTAGACCTAGAAAGAACGCGGTAATTATGCTGAAATCTCTAAAAGTTTATTATGGGGAAAAGGAGTATTTTTTTCCCTTCTTGGTTCCAAAACACAGAAAGAGTTGGCAATGATTGGATGTTGCTGAGAGGGAGATTAGATTCAACATAAGAAAAACTTTGCTACCAATTATAATTCACTGAAATTAGATGGGCTGCCTCAGCAAGAAGCCAGAGATCCCCATAATGAGAGGGCTTCAAGTAGAACCTGGGTAAACTTGTGTGGCAATTGTTACAGCAGAAATGCCAATATGGGCATGAGGGAGGCTACCTGGCCTCTGAGATCCATCCAACTTGGAGATTCTGTGATTTTAAGGCCACAAACTTGAAAAATTGAAGCTGAACATAGAGGATGTAGTCTTTGAGATCCTTAGCAGGATGGCTAAGCTTTGGATGGACAAAAGATTTTAGGAGAGGGGGAATTGTAGGCAAGAGGGAAAAACCCGAAAGAGACATTGACATTCCTAAAGGTGTCCTAGGCAAGTCACTTAACCCCAAAACCCCAATTGCCTCAGCAAAGAGACAGAGAGAGAGACAGAGAGACAGAAAGACAGAGACAGAGACAGAGAGAGAGAGACAGAGAGAGAGATTTTTGACCCCAAGCCTTCATTATTTCATCAATTTTGAAACAAGGGTGAATCACTCTTGTTCTCTGGGCTAACATTTTTTAAAACATGAAATAAGAGGGTCAGACTAAATGGGTCCCTTCCAGATCTGGGATTCTGAGTTTGGATCAGATTATTCAAAGGGCCAGATAACCCCTAGTATGTCCCTGCCAACATTCACATGCTACCATAATTAGACAGATGGTGACTGGACAACTGCTGTTATGATGATCTTGCCTTCTAGAAAAACAAAAGCACCCCCAAATGATTATGCCAAAGGGACAGATAATTCTGCCAAACATGTTTCCCTTCACAGTTAGTTCCATGCTCTCCAAGACTTATAATTCTCCTTCCCTTTGCTCCTTCCTGCCTTATGTCACCTTCATCCAGTCCCTTACCCATTTTATTAACAAATGATGTTCACTATTCTTCTTACCTATACAGTTAATGAGATGGGAGAGGGAGAGAGGAAAGAGGGAAGAATAAGGAAGAGTTAAGAGAGGAGGAAAGGGAAGGGTGAGAACAGGACAAAGGAGAGACAGACAGACAGATTATATATATATATATATATATATATATATATAGAGAGAGAGAGAGAGAGAGAGAGAGAGAGAGAGAGAGAGAGAGAGAGACAGAGACAGACAGAGAGAATCTCAGAGTCTCCCATTGGCCAATTTGGGGGTTATGCCCATAGATAGCCATGATATTCCCTTGCAGAGCCCCATCTATAATGCTTACCTCACTCCTACCATAATTCCAGCTAAAGAAACTTGGCTGCAGGAGCAGACATTCAGGCTGTTCCCAGTAAAACCCTATGCATCCTTATGGGGATGAGGATAAGAAGACGGGTAGGAACTCAAAGGGCAGGGAGGCTGGGAAAGAACAGTAGAGACTAAGGAAAAAGTAGGCCTCTTGAGGACAGGGACTGCCTAGACTGTGCCTTTTGCCTCTTTGTCCCAAGTGCCTTGCATGGAGGAGATGCTTAATAAAAGCTTACTGAGTTCAAATGAATTATGACCCAAAAGTCAGTGAAAAGCATAAGGGAATGAATACGCTAAGTCAGAGGTTCTTAACCCTACTTGTGTCCTGGATCTCTTGTTCAGCCAGGCTGATGAAACCTACAGGCCCCCCTTCTAAATCATACTTTTGAATGCATCAAAGAAAATATAAAGAGTTACAAAGGAAACCGATTACAAAGAGTTATCATTTTTGGATTGCTGGGGGACTCCAGGTTAAGAACACCTGGTCTAGACATAAAACTATATTATAAAGCAGCAGTCATCAAAAACATTTGGTATTGGCTAAGAAAAAGAATAGCCAGTCAGTGGAATAGGTTAGGTTTACAGGACAAACTAGTCAATGACTATAGTAATCTAGTGTTTGACAACTTCAAAGACCCCAGATTTGGGAATAAGAATTCACCATTTGACAAAAACTGCTGGGAAAATTGGAAATTAATATGGCATAAACTAGGCATTGACCAACACCTAACATCCTATACCAAGATAAGACTGAAATGGGTTCATGATGGGATCATCATAAAAAATGATATTTTTTATGTAAGTAAATTAGAAGAACAAAGGATACTTTGCCTCTCAGATCTGTGTAGAAAGAAGGAATTTGTGGACAAAGAAGAATGTGAGCACATTATTAATTGCAAAATGAATAAGTTTTAATTATTTTAATTAAAAAAAATTTGTACAAACAAAACCAATGCAGACAAAATTAGAAGGAAACAATAAAATGGGGAACAAATTTACATTTAAGGGTTCTGATAAAGGCTTCATTTCTAAAATATATAGAGAATCGATTCATATTTATAAGAATTCAAGTCATTCTGCAATTGATAAATGGTAAAAAAAAAATACAAACAGCCTATTTTCAGATGAAGAAATTAAAACCATTTCTAGTCATATGAAAAATGCCATAAATCATTATTGATCAGAGAAATACAAATTAAGATAACTCTGAGGTACCACTACGCACCTCTCAGAATGGCAAAAATGACAGGAAAAGATAATGATGAATGTTGGAAGGGATGTGGGAAATGGTTGCTGGAGTTGTGAATGGATTCAACCATTCTGTAGAGCGATTTAAACTGTGCTCGAAGGGCTATCAAAATGTGGATACCTTTTGATCCAGCAGTATTTCTACTGGGTTTGTACCTAAAGAGATCATGAAGGAGGAAAAAGGACCCACATGTGCAAAAATGTTTGTGACAGTCCTTTTTGAAGTGGAAAAAAATAAAACTAACTAGAAACTGAGTGGATGCCATCAGTTGGGGAATGGCTAAATTAGTTATGATATGTGAATGTTATGAAATATTATTGTTCTATAAGAAATGATCAGCAGGATGATTTCAAAGAGGCTTGCGAGAGATTTATATGAACTGATGCTGAATGAAACAAGCAGCACCAGGAGATCATAACATATGGCAACATCAAGATATCAATTCTGATGGACATGGCTCTCATCAACAATGATGTATTCAGACCACTTCCAACAGTCTTGTGATGAAGAAAACCATCTACATTCAGAGAGGGGACAGTGGAAACTGAGTGTGGACTACAGTATAGTATTTTCATTATTTTTGTTTGCTTGCATTTTGTTTTCTTTCTCTTTTTTTTTCCTTTTTTATCCGATTTTTCTGGAGCAGCATGATATTTGTGGAAATATATATCGAGGATTGCATGTTTAACATATATTGGGTCACTTGCTGGCTGGGGGAGGTAGTGGGGAAAGGGCAGGAAAAAAATAGAACACAGGGATTTGTAGTGTTGAATGTCAAAAATTGTTCACGTATATAGTTTGAAAATAAAAAAGCTTTAATTTAAAACAAGAACATCTGATATAGACCAAGGGCACTGATTTTCTGGAAGGTTTGAGGGAAGAGGGGTTGGAAAGACTTTAAAGAAGAGGGAGCATCCAAGCTGAGCCTTACAGAATATGAATAATGTCAATAGAAAGAGACATGGGGCATTATTCTATGCCTAAGGTCCAGAAGAGCAAAAATGGGTAGAACAGAGGTAACAGAGCTGGAATACCAAATAGCTAAAGGACGATGCCCCCAAGGCAAGGTTGGAGAGCACCCTGGTGCTGGATTCTGGAGATCCTGGCCAGCTGGGACACAAATGCTTATACTTGATTCTTTGAGTAATAGGAATTTTTTTTTTTTTTAACTAAGAGCCTACTATGTGCCAGGCATTGCACTAAGCTTGTTTTCAAATATTATCTATTTTGAAGCTAACAACAACCCTGAAAAGTTGGTGCTATTATTATTTCCACTTTTATTTTGCTGTCATTTTTCAGCCACGTCTGACTTTTTGAGATCCCTTTTGAAGTTTTCTTGGTAATAACCCTGGAATGTTTTACTGTTTCCTTCTCTAGTTCATTTTATAGATAAAGAAACTGAGGCAAAAAAAAAAATGGTTTATGTGACTTGCCCAGTAAATCTCTAGTCAGGGTTGGAGGCTGGGTTTAAACTTTGCTCTTCCTGATTCTAGACCCAGAGCTCTATTCATTGCACCACCTATCTGCCCAATAGGAAGCCACCTTATGCTTTTGAGAGTGGAATGACATGATCACAGATGGGGGAGGGATATAGCAGAGGCAGAAAGGAAATAGGAAGAGTCAGGAGGCTATTATAATCCTACAGGTCAGGGATAATGAGGGTCTGAGTATAGGGAGTGGAGCAGAATGGACAGGATGTCTGCAGTCAATAAGGAAAAAATAAAAAAAAAACACTCAAAGAGATCTCCAGCCTGGCAGATCACAAACACGTCTGCCCCTCAGCCTTAATCACAACAGATGCCCAGTCCACGGTGTGAATCTGTGGGGCTAGGAAGCTGCCCTTGGCCTTGGACAAGGTGCAATCCCTTGCTGAGCGATGATGCGGGAAGGAGAAAAACCATCGTTCCTCCTCTGTTGCAGGCTAGTGCTATTTGCAGGGAGAGTTTGGATCATCATTTCCCCAACACTGGCAATTACCAGCATTGCTTCCTAATTGCTCACTGCAAACAGAGACATCTATTTTTTCCATGATATGTTCATTGCTGGGAGAAATCATCCCTCATATTTGAGGACAACAAACATCGCTGGTTAAAAGCACATTTGTTAACGATGACGCAGAGAATCATGGGATCTTAGACTCCTCAACAGGGAGCTGGAAAGGACCTCAGAGGCTGTCTAATCCGAGCATCTCCTCTTGTAGATGAGTAAAACGGAGCCCTGAAGAGACAGAGACTCAAAGGGAAAGTGGAGATTGAAGCTAAATCTCTTATTTAAGGAAACTGAGACCAGAGAAATTTAGGTGGCTTAGCCAAAGTTACACAAATGCGAAGGGATCTGAACTCACATCCCATTCTATGTCTGCTTTGCTGCTGAACCCTAGAACCCCACGGCCTTTCTATTTAAACTATAGCAAAGTCTTGTCTCTGTGTTGTCTTTCACTAGGAGAATGTGGGGTCTCAGAGTAGGGATTGTCTTGCTTTTCCATTTGTATTGCCAGCCTTGGGACATATTAAGAGCTTAATAAATGATTTTCCAATTTATTTATCTAAGTCTATTTCTTAACAAACAATGCTGTCTCCCATTAGAAGTAGTATAGAAAGCACAAGAGGGATTGACATGTGTACAAGTTCTGACTTATTCCCTTAATAAATGAGTGAGCTTGGGCAAGTCACTCCCTCCCCCCACACTTTATTTTCCTCATTTTTAAAATGGACTCAACAATCGTTTCTCATATTCTATCACACTGTCGGGTTGAGCAGAATAAGGGATGGTAAGAATAAAAGAAACATACGGCACGATTGTTGGGATCAGCTCTGCTCCCCCAAGTGAAATAGAGATAAAGGGTGAGGAGTATGAAGGATGTCTGGTGTTCATGCCTGAATTTTGCAACTCTTATTTGAGAGATAAAATGAAATTGTCCTCAGCAATAAAAAAGCATCATTTTTCAAAGGCATGAGCAGAACTAACTGATTAAAAATGGTCTCCTAGATTCCAGGGACATCAAAAGCCTCAGACCCCAAATAAGACAATTTCCATATAATGAACTCCAAATATGTGGATGCATTTACAACATATGAGAATAAAAACAGTAAAATGCATTCTGGCCTCAGTGAATCGAGAGGATGGTGCCTGAGCAATTACAGAGCTCCAGGAGAAAAGGCACTTCCCCAAACCTCCCAAGTGCTGGGGACCGGAGTCAAGGCCACATAGCAATTAGATGCCCTTCCTTGAGGAACTTGGATGGAGAAATGTCTGCCAAAGACAAGGAAGGAGGAGATCTATGAGACAGCACCAGCCCAAGCGCCCCAGCTTATGCTGAGTAACTCCATCCACTGCGGAACAAGCCTGGAGAGAGCCTGGGGAGTTCAACACTAAAACCAACAATGTTCCCTCCCTTTTTTCCTTTTTCCCTTTTTCCCTCCCTCCCTTCTTTCCTTTTTTCACCTTCTTCCTTCCTTCTCTCTCTCTTTCCTTCCCTTCTTTTCTTTTCTTCCCTTCCTTCCTCCCTTTACTCCTCTTCTTCCTTCCCTTTCTCCTTCCTTCTTTTTTCCTTCTTTCCTTCCCCCTCCTTTCCTTCCCTTCTTCCTTCTTTCCTTTCTTCTTTCTCCTTCCTCTTGAAGTCTCCCTAAGTTATATCCCTAATCTTCCTCTTAATCATTGAATATTTCCTTATAGAACACAGGCTACAAGGAATTCAGGTAGGGGTGGGGAGCGGGATAGAGACAAAAGCAGGGAAGCATAGGGACTAAGCTTCCACTAGGGCAGAGATGAAAAGGAATATACCAAAAGAGTAAGAATACAAGCATTATTGTTATAAGACTTAGTACAACACATCTAAGAATTCAGGAAAAGAAGAAATTGTGTTTTCCCAGGAGAGAAGAGGTGTCTATCTGAGAATTCTGAACTAGACAGATTTGGGGCTGATCCATGAACAGGGAGAATTTTTGTGCCAGATTTTGTGTGTGTGTGTGTATGTGTGTGTGTGTGTGTGTGATGGACTCTTTGGACAAACATTGCAAAGCCCAGGGACAGCTCAGAATTATCTTATTAAATGCATAAAGGAAGATACATCAAATCTAAAAGGTGGTTAACCAAAAAATTTTAAATAAAGTGACCAAAATATAAAAAAGATAAAGAGCTGAAATTAAGATCCCCTTCCCTATGAAGTCTACAAGCAAAGGGAGGTGCAGAAATGAGGAGAGTCATTTCCCTCTACTCCTTGTCCTGAGGGTATGTAAAATGAGCTTTCTATAGATTTGGGATGCCAAGCTAAGTGGGTGGATGTGGCTTATGGCAAACAAGGTTAGAATACATCATTATTCTACATCACCTCCAGTCAGTGGCGGAAGACTTATGGTGAGAGCACTAAATAGATCCTTGCCCTAATCTCAAAAAAAAAAAAAAAAAAACTGGCCAGTTGACCCAATGAAAAAGAATAAAACAGAAAAAAAATTATACTTATTTCCCAGGCTATTGTACATTAATGGGCTTACATGTTTTACAAGATTTGCTTCTTGAAAATCCCTCCCAGTGGGGAGGGAAACAAATTTCTTCCCTGAAGCAAAACCTGGTGCAACAGAAAAATTCATCCAAACTCTCCAAGTTTTGACATTAGTAGTCCAAAGAGGCTGGTTCTGGCTTCTGCTACTGGATCCTGCCCCCACATACACACACACATACATACACACACACACACACCATTATAAAACATTTAAAAAACCTGCTTTATAGTGCTTGAATGGGGAAGAGGGGAGAGAAGAGAACAGTTGTAGAGACAACGAATTAAGGCTCATTTAGCTCAGGGATTCTTGACTTGGGATCCACAAACTTTTTTAAAAAAATATATTTGAATAACAGCATTTCAATCTAACTGGTTTGCTTTGTATTCATATATATTTTATATACTTAAAACACTATTCTGAGTAGGAATCCATAGGTATCACCAACCACCAAACCTTATTCCCTACATTTGGTTGAGGGAAGTGGGGGAAGATCTGAGGAAATGGGAAATAATCCAGTGGACTACAAAAAGGCCCTAATTTAGTCATTTCATCAGGAAATTGGGGTGAGAGAGAAGATTCCTTTTCAGACTCCATTCCCGCTTTTAATTTGTTGCTTATCTAATAAATTAAGTAGAAATAGCTACTTCACTAATCATCACACACAAAATGCTTTGATAAATCCTCGATGGGGCCATGTGCAAAACTGCTGTGTGTAAGCAATTATGAAGATGACCAGGACATTTCTCTGCAGAGGTTTAGCCTAGAAATAGGCAGGTTATGTTTATGGCTGTTAAATGATACAGAGTGATAGCACCAACTCAGAATTGCCAACTTAGAAGAATGTCAGCACTGGGAGGGACTAAAGAACAGGGAATGTCCAAACTGGAAGGGACCTTGGAACACGGAACGTCAGAGTTGGGAGGGGTCTTGGAACGGGAAATGTCAGAGTTAGAAGGGGTCTTAGAACACAGGATATTAGATCTGGAAGTGGTCTGAGAACATGGGATGACAGATCTGGAACATGGCTTTGGAACATGGAATGTCAGAATTGGGAAGGGTCTTGGAACACAGAATGTCAGAGTTGGGAGGGGGCTTAGAAGAACAAGTCCCAGGGGCTTAAAGAGGTTAGAGATAATCACAGTCACACCTTGTCCAGTAACCATCTGACTGGCTCTATTTCAATTCATATTTGCCTCAGGACACAGTACCTCACAATTTGAGCAATTGAAGGGAAATCAACATCCATGTAGTTCAACCCATAAATCAAAGGTATCCTAACTCTAATATACCTGACGATGCTTGCCCAGCCTCTACCTTAAGATCTCAAAGGAGGGAGTGCTCACCATCTCTCAAGAAAACTCATAGAATTTCCCTCTGCCTCATGCCCATTCCTACTAGGGAGAAAATCTACTGAAGGCTTGAGCCTACCCGGATGACTGCCTTTCAAAAACTGGAAGGATTTGTCTGAAGAACAAAGTTGAACAGAGCCTTAAATTGAAGAGTTACAGAAGATTCTGACTTTTAATCTTTACCCTCCCAGGCTATGACTTGACCTTCAAAATCCCTTCTCCCTTTCTTATCTAAATCCCTAGTTAGATTCCCCTCCCCATCTTCTCTTCCCCAAATATAGAACTCGTTTCTTATTTCCTTTATTGCTGGATGTTTATATGCAAAGTACAGCCAGGCTAAAGTCTGAACGGAAGTGATTATACCCTTCAGGGCATCACAATTAGCAAATTTGTTCATTAGGGGCCGTTTCCATCCTTCTTGCTAAGAATTGAGTCATCATCACAAACCAATGGTATGTTTGCATTTCCACCCATTTTCCTTTTCTCAGAGGGTTCCCAGTGTCCCAAGATCCCTTGTAGCTAGTGTAAGGTGGAAATTTAGGGGGAGGAGAGGATATTTAAGGCAGTCTTAAGCTAATAAATGATTATACCTCACATAGAGAGAACAGGCTCCTGCCGGAAGTTTATCAATCCTTCAGCCTAATTAGGGATGTTATTGATGGTGACATCACAGATGTTCAGAGCTGGACTTAAGCCATCAAAAAGCATTTATTCAGGACCTACTATGTGCTAGACACTGAGGCTGGAAGGGACTTCAGAGGCTATCTAGTCAAAACCATACCTGACTAAGAATCCCCTCACAGAGTCACTGAAAGTAGTCGTTCCATCTTCTCTTAGATCAAGTGGAGAAAGGATAACCCAGTTCTCACAGCCAGACTTACCATCAGCTTGGAGACAGCTTAAGTGGTTAAGAAGCTGTTGTCTTCTCTGCAAGTCCTCCTCATTGTTCCTAGCTCTGTCTAGACATTGGATTTTTCTCTCCTTGAAGTTTAAAAGTGCTTTGTTTGGTGGCCCCATCACCCTGTGGATACAGTTGGAGCTGGTGGTCCACTAATAACCCCAGATTATTCTCTACTGGGTATCTTGCCATGTCTCTCCCATCCTACGACTTGCAAAGCTAAGGTGATTTATTAGACCAAAGTACCAAATGTTATTCATCCTTAATAAAATTCTCTTGTTAGAGACTGCTCAAAGTCGTAGTCTGTCAAGCTCTTTTTATATTCTGACTCCATCAGACAGGATATTAGCCATCCCTCTCAGCTGTGTCTTTTGTAAATTGGATAAACCTCCCATCTATGCCTTCAGCCAAATCATTTCCAACTGTCCATTACATGGTTATAATCTGGTTCTTAATGAAGCTAAAAGGTCACTGATCTGGCTAGGAGACGATAAGCTATGTGACCCTGGATCATACCCTCTCAGTTTCAGGTTTTTCCTGTTTGCTGATATGTGGCCGACAATGCTTTCATCACCTGTGCTTAGGGTACTCTTAATAAATTAACTGATTGCCCTCCCATCTCTCTAAACACCTGCCTCATAGAAAATTAAATCACTTTGTATAACTTTAAATTACAAGAGGAAAAAAAGCCATTAGAGGAAAAAAAATCCATTATTACACAACCATAGGCATACATGCATGCAAACTCCCAGGTTTGTAGATAAGTCTACATGACTTTTCTTTTTAAAATGTTTACTCTCTTTCCTTTTTTAGGTCATTTATGCACAGACATTTCATCTTGGCAAACAAGATAATTCTGCCTAGCAAAATTAAACTTCCATTAATGTTTAAAGAAACAGGAAAGAACACAGCTTAGGGGACAATAAGTCACTACATGTGGTCTTCTCTGCCACGTGAGCTGTGTGGCTTTAGACAGATCACATCAATTCTCTGAGCTTTTGGGAAAGGAGGGAGTTAAAGCAGATCAGAGAAGTCATTCACATACATCCTATAAATCTGCTAGTCAGAATCAGATTGAAATGTTAATTGGGAACTCTTTACCAAAATACATTTTTAAAAATACAACCAAGATAATGTTAATTTTTGGTTTTCTAAATCAATATGTGACCCCAGAGTCCCTTCTATTTGAATTTGACTCCACTGACCTAGCTGATGTTTAAAGTATCTCCTTGCTTAAACTCGAATTCTAAATGATTTCTTAAGTGAGTGCCATGATTTAATTGGGAAGAATAAGGCTGCTTTGTTTAGGTATCTGACCTTTAAAAAATGTACTGTGAGTAAATGATTATGCTCTACTATATTCGCTAACATTTCACAAGTAATTGGCATCTTCACTAGGAAAGCATGATGTAAGAACTAGAGGTCCTGAAGTGGGGAGGGCCCTCAAAACTCCCCAGTAATCTTGCTCTACTCCATTTTCCAGATGATACCAATTAGTTGCAGAGTTTAGTTAGCTTTCTCAAAGTCAGGGAGATGGTAAATGGGAGGGAGGATGCGGAAAGTCAGGCCTGTGTTCCTTCTCCTTAGCATTGACAAGCATTTTCCTCCAAGACACAGAGATCAGATAACAGTTTGTCGGCTGCTGTCCCCAATCATCCCTCCCTGTTCACCTATGGAAGTGACTCCATGACAAAGAAAACAAGAAAGAGCTCTGCGTTTACTAAGAGAACTGTAGCATCTCTAGGGATTGTGTCTAGGGAGAAGGGTGTGGACAAAGTTCCCTTTCATCTCTGTGACTTCCATTGGGATTTGTGTCTTCCCAGTTTGACACAGAGTGTGTTCAACAGTGCTTTCTGCAGCACAGATGAAGGGCTCCAATAGTCCTACTACTTAAGGAGCCAACAGGGTCTTTCTGGACAAGGTCAATAGAAACTCTTTGCTAGATTTCCACTTTCCACACATGACTTTCTTTTATGATACCAAATAAATGGAATCCCCAAAGAATTAGTTTCTATTCAAAGTTCAGTTTACCTCCAATCAAGAGCAAATCCCAATTTATACATTCTTACTGCTTAGGTCCTGAGGGGCCTCAAAAGTCATGTGCTTCAATCACCTCATTTTTTAAAGCAAGGGAGAAAGTCAGAGGGCACAAAGGACTTGTCCAGGTCATACAGAAGTTAATTATCATAACAAGTCTTAAACCACAAAATTCTAGTTCCAAGTGTAGCCACCTGCTGTTTCTCTGTTCCACTATTTATAATTCATTCCTTTAATAAGGAGTCACAAAACACCTACTATATGCATCATACTGCCCTGAGCACAGGGGATACCAAAGTTTCCCCTGAAATCTTTCATGGGGATTATCAGATACAAGCCCTGATCATCAGTTGGAAATAGAAATCACTAATGGAAAACTTTCCAGAAAGAAGGCATTCACAAGCTCAATAATTCTCTGGCTGGTTGGACAGCTGATTTGAAGAGGATGTGCCATTTCCAAGGACTCCTTAACCCCATTGAACAACTTCCCATGCAGGGAATCATAAGCCAGGTGTGATGATGGCTGAGCAAGTCCAGGAACAAAAGAGACAAGACATTAGGGGAAATATCAGCCTCTGCCACCTCAAAGCTAGAGACAAACTGACCTTCCCTCAAATCACAAGACTCAAGCCCCAGCAATCAAAATGTCCTGGCTAACTCTACAAGTAGTGAGCTCTTCATCTGCAGAGGACTTCCAGTTAAGTCTGCATGACTTTTTGTCAGGAAGGTTGAAGGAAAGATTCAGACATGGGTCAGAAAGCTGGACAATCCCCCTCTTCCCAACTCTCAATATAATATTCTCAGCTTCTTTGAAGTTCAACCTGACAGGTCAATTATCTGGCATCAGCCCTGGTTCTGAGAACACTGGTCCCCTGACGCTCTCATAAAACGCCTGATTTTTACAATAACAGGGAACATAAAGCTCAGTAGCATATTCCAATGACAGACACCATCCTTGTACTCCTCAATCTGAGGTGCCTCAGTTTCAGGACCACAGACAGGGGCTTCCACCTTCTTTGACCATCTCATTGAGTCCAACTGTTGAGATGATGTTACTTATTATTCCTAGCTCCCATTTCTCTAGTCTGTCCAGCTCTTCAAATGCTTTCCTCATCACCACCATGAGAGAGCGGTGACTATGCTCATTTTACATATGAAGAAATTATGCCTTAAAGAGGTAAAGCAATTTAACCAGAATCACCCAGCTAGCAAGTGTCAGACTGAGACTGGTCTTTAATTCTCAGTTTCTACTACACCAGGCTGTTTGTTTGGAGACTGTTAACCAGTTTTTCCATTCTCTTCCTCATACTGGTGGCTCATGTTGCCTAGTTTAACCCTTATAAAAAAAAGTGACCCTTTTAAAAGACAGAGGCAGCAAGACCAGTCCCTTCATTTTACAGATGAGGACCCTGTAGTGAGCTCGATGAGTATTAATAGTAGAATCAGGACCGGCCATAAATGCTCCTGGTTGGAAGAAAGTTGCTCTTTCTACCCAGCGTAGCAAGCAGAATCCTATTCTCACTCTGTTGGGATGAGGAAGGTCTATACCAACACCAGCTCTCCAACTTCTCACCTCTTGGCTAATCCATCTCAGTCTCCTTCACCTCCCCTCTCCCAGATGTACCCATAAAGTCTTCCTTCCAAGGAGCTCACACTGTCAACCACAATGGGCCAGCAGCAGCCAAGGGCACCTACAAGCATTCTGGGAGGCAATGCCATCATTTCACTTTGTCAGGCTCAGACAGAGCACAGAGGGAACAGCAATTCATTCACCAGACACCTGGAATCATCACTACAGTGGCCAAGGCAGAATGCACGGAAGGCAGAACACCTTCTCTGGGCTCCCTCTGAGAGATAACCTGCAGCAGTCTACCAGAGGTTCCTAACTCTGGGCTTGACCACTGGTTCCAATTTCAACTTAGAGACTTGCCTTGAATTTGGAGCCAATGGTTTCCCCTCCTAGGGAGATGAGGGGGGTTGACCTTGGTAGCCTCTGTAGATTTTTCCAGAACTAAATCCAGATCCAGTCACTTCACTTCTGACTTCAGTTTCCTCTCCAATTCAAAATTCACTATTTATTAAGTACCTACTATGTGCCAGGCATTGTGCTATGCTCCATTGAAATGAGTTTGGACCAGATCCCTTCTAGATTTATGATTCTAGGTCATCCCTCTCAAGCCTCAGTTTCTCCCCTTGTAAAATGAGATTGTAGGACTAGATAGTTATGAAGATGCTTCTGTCTAGAAAACTGTGATCTAAGTCACCACAGAGGCAGCTGGGGACACAGTAGATAGAGAAATGGGCCTGGAATCATGAAAACTCAGACACTTACTAGCTGTGGGACTCAGTTTTCTCAACCATAAAATGAGGATAATAAAAGCACCTACTTCACAGGCTGTTGTCAGGTTTCACAAGATATGTTTGTAAATAGTCCCAGCAAGGTGCCTGGCACATAGTAGGTGCAACATAAAAATTAATTTCCTTATCTTCCTCCCCATCTCTGAGATCCTCTCTTCCTTCCTCATGAAAGCCTCTCCTCCCCATCAGTAAGAAGAGAAAGTAGAACTGGTCTAGTTCAATGCAGTCATCTTACCAATAGAGAAACTGAGGTCTCCTGCCTTAAGGTCGTAGTGCTCAGGGGCAACACAAGGATTCTCTCCTCAACATCCATTTTTCCATAATATCTTGGGAGAGGAGGGAATGGAAATCAGGGACATGCCTTATTCCATGCTCCGAAAAAGCTTCATGGAAATGAAAATTTCTGCATGAATTCATATTTTATCACTCAAATCAGAGGAATTCAAATGAGAATAGACCTTGAAGATCAGTGAGTTCAGCTCCCTAATCATACAAAAGAGGAAACTGAGATCAATTCAGGGCTGCAACCAAGACCTTCAGGAGGTGAGCAGCAGAGTCAGCCCAAGTCCCAAATTCAGAGGTCTTTCTTTCAGGAGCCACAGAACTCCCATTTGAAGGAAGCCAGAGAAACTGCCTCCCTAAAGACTAAGCCAGGAGAGGCTAGTCCCATGCCCAAAGTGGAGAACTAGAGGCTCAGGGTAGACCCTGCCCTAGTCACCCAGGGTTCAACCGGGCTCAGGATTCATCAGGGGACCTGGGCTTTGGGGACTGGCCTTTTTTTTGATCATGGCATTGAGGGGACCCACTTGTTGACAGCACAATGAGGTTAACATCTGCTCTGAGGTCAAGAGCACAAAGACCTATTGAAATCAGAGATTAATTTCACTCTCTTAAGGATTGTTGGAAGGAAAATCCAAATGGCCCAATCTTCTTCCAGTAAGGATCCTCCCTCCTCTACTGAGTATATCCCTACCAGTAAACGGAGCCACAGGAGGAGGCTTGGGGGGTGGGGGATAAAAGTGATGCTAGATGGGGAGGGGGAGTCACAGAAAGATGGGAAAGTAGGTCTGCTGGGAACAGATGCCAGCTTCCCCACGTGCCCACCAGCCCAGAAGCTCCTGGCTCCGGCTCCATTTCAAACCCTCTCTCCTCTATTCAGCAGCAAAGGGAGTTGGGTTGGGAGAACTCCTCTGCAGGGAGGTTTGGCAGCCTCTTTCCGACAGTTGCTGTCCTTCACATTAGTGAGAAAAATTGGCTCCAGGAAGTCTGAGAACCACATGGGGGAAAGAGTAAGTAACGAAAGGAGAAAGGAACTTGGCGCAGAAAGAGGGAAAAAAGGAAAGGCGGGATGGGGGTGGGGTGGTCCTGCAAGGAAAGGAAGCAGGAGAGATAGAATCTGATGTCTAAAGACCTCTGTTCTCATCCCTGCCAAAACCCAGGTTCCTGCTAAGTCCACCTCAGGTATCCCCTCCCCTGGGAAACTCTTCTGCTGATAGGATCCATCCAGAGCTGGGTCTGAAGGTCTTTATACCCCAATCATTCTCTACCTTATAATCTCTTCTTTTTATATGGTAGAGTATAAGCTCTTTGAGGGCAGCCACTGTCTTCTTTTCTATAAGCACTTTATGGTTTCCAATTCACATACTTAATCACTTGATCCTCACCACAACCCCAGTTGGGGTGGTGCTATTATTAACTCCATTTCATAGATTAATAAAGTGAGGCAGACAGGGGGACCACAGAGCTAGGAGATGCTGGAGGCCAGGTCCAACCCCAGGTTTTCCTGTGCTCTGGGCTGGGATTCACCTGGTCAAACTGTCACTCCACAAATGAGGAAGCGGAGAGCCAGAGAGCTAAGGGAGCACCTGAAAGCCTCACAGGAAGAAAGCAATGGAGAGTCGGGATTCAAATTCAGGTTGTCTGATCACTAGACCTTGAGATCCTTGAGAGCAGGCCTTTGTGTTCCTTTTGCTTAGGACAATGCTTAGTACATAGTAAGGCACTCAATAAATACTCATTGACTGACATGCATGTCATGAACTGAATAAAGTCCCAGAAGTAAGAGGCAAATAGTAATTGTAGACTCAATTATATACGTAGGATTGGGGACAGAAATTGGGGACAGAAATTCCCATCAAAATCAGATGAGGAAATCAGCACCCAGAGGGATTGCTGGATTTGAACAAACAGCTGACCCTAGGATGTTGAGCTAGCCACTCCTGCCCATCAGCCAGCTCTAAGAACATGACCAGATCTTTTAATTCAACAGCCCTATCCTTGGCCTCTTCCAGAAGCACCCTATGAATGGACTGGGATTCAGCAAGGCTTCCAGCTCCCACCTGAGTCCAGCATCTCCCAGGCTTTTCCAGACTCCCCTGGGTTCAAGGACAGGCTAGTCAGAGGAGGCTTGACCTCAGTGGTATCCACACGACTCCAGAGCCTTACCTGATCAGCCTCAAAGTCAAGCTCAATCCAAGTCCCAGGAGCCCAAGGTCTGAAGCCTGGATACCAATGACAGCTGTAACTGTTCAACCCCAAAACAGAGATACCTCACAAGGTGCCTTCTCTGTGGAGACCACCTGTCCATAAGGACACTAGGGGGGAGCTTGATTCTGGAACAAGACTCTAGAGAGCCCTACCAAGGCCTGGGCTTCCAAGGGACCCTCTAGACCAGCACCAATGGCAGCAGCCCCCTCCAGACCTGAGGCTCAAGAAGGAACTAGGAGTAACCTGGGATGACAGTGTCAGGAGAACTGGCTCCAGGTACTGACCAGTGGGTGACCAGGGACAGATCACTTAATCTCTCCAGCTCTCAGCTTCTCTTCCTTTGCATGGATCATGGGTTAAAAGATATAAACCTGAGGAGCCTCAAGTGATATCTAGTTCTCCCTACAGACTAGGATTTACAGGTGAGGAAACCGAGATCCAGAAAGCTCAAGTAATGTGCCTACATTTGTGAAGGTGTTAAGTAGAGCTCCTCCAGTTTCAAATGCAGCACTCTCCATTGTACCATACTGCTCACCCAACCTCCCCCCAAGTCCCAAATGGACATTTAGAATAAACATTGAGTTCTAGGTTCTTGGCTTCCTGTGACTGAATGAGGGGAGTACAGAGAAGCCCCCACCCCAAAAGAACAAGGGAAGATTTTTTTGTGGCCACCCTCTACCTCTCCCTGCCTAGCTTGTACACCCTTCCCTCAGGCTGTGTCAGACTCCCCCTTAGTCTGTCTTGCAGGAGATGGCCCCTCCACACAGACGGAATCAAGCTGCCACCCGCCCGCGCCCACAGTTCCCTGATCTCTGTGTCTTCATTTTTTTTAGTTGAGGTTTCACACTCCCTTTTAATTTGCTAAAATCATTTCACAAAGTCTCTCTCCTAAGTGCACTGTTTGTGCTCATTTCGAATGTCAGTCCACACAGCTCATTGCAGGGGGAAGAAGGAGCTCTGGATGTGGAGACAGACAGGATGTGAGACGGTATCCAAATCTTTCCTCCATTTACTGCTGGTGTGAGCTCAAGAAAGTCCCTTCCTTTCTCTCACCTCAGTTTCCTTGTTTGTAAAAGAAGACAGAAGTCTGCACTAAATAATGCTTACAGTCTCAGCTCGCGCTATGATCTGATGATATTTCAGATTTCTAATACCACAGTAGCCTTTTTTTACTGATGATGGGCAAATAAGGCAAGACAAGTGCTTCCTTCCCTAACCAATATCCAGCCTTCCGATACCTTATTCTAGCTGAGAGGTAACTGGAGTCAAAATCATACTGGCAACGAGCACTCACATTTCTAGAGTTTAACCATTTGTAAAGTGTTCTTTTCCAAAACAGTCTTATGAAGTGGGTCAAATGAAAACAAAAAGTGCATCCTCAATTGCGTGGAGATGGGAAGTCACACAGGTTCATGATGGAGATTAAGTTGACCAGAGTCACACTGTTATTAAGTAAGAGAGCCAGCTTCCAACTCAGAGCCCTTATGATTCCAACTCTAAAACTGTCAACCATCCCGTGCTGCCCAGAGAAAGAAATGGGATAGTGAAAAGAAAATAATGAATGAATGAAGAAATAAATGAATGAGTGAGTGAAAGGGTAGAAGGCAGTATGCTCCACTAGAAAATACTAGTTCTAGGACAGAGGACCTGGCTTCAAATTCTGCCTCAAACACTTAGTACCTTAAGACCAAGTAAACAAATCAGTTGATATCTTTTAGCTACCCATTTCTGTACCTATAAAATGAGCTCAATAAAAGCACTTGCCCCTGGATTGCTCAGAAAATCAAATTAAAGAATCAAAGCACTTTACAAACTTCCAGGTACTACATAAGTGCTATATATCTCTGTTTATTGATATTGTTAATATTACTGATGCACAAGCATTTATGTAGATACCTGCTGGGTGCAGCGTACATGAGAGATAGAAAGACAGGGAATGCTGGTCTTGGAGCTGCATTAAATAGTAATGTGATTTAAAACCCCTCAGTCCTGCTCACTCTGGGCTTCACTTTCCTATCAGGCAAAAGAAAGTAGTTTCTGGATTCACACTATTTACCTTCGTGTACTAGTTAGACGAGAGGGAATATTGAATTCCCTCCAAAGGGAACTCAGAATCTGGTTCCCCAGACATCATTTTTCAAATCAGTTAATTCTCCTGGGTCTTAACTGCTTTTTCTGTGAAATAATGATATCTCAATTGCTTCTTCTGAGAAATAGTGATGTCTCAGTTTCCCAAAGGCGGGGGACTGAACCCCAATGAACTCTTGGGGTCCTTCCAGTTCTATGACTCAGGATGCGATAATTCAGTGAATTCCCAAATGTCTCCCATACCTTCATCCCCTACTTCCATACATGCTCAAAAGATGATTATCAGGATAAGATTCTCTTTTCCAGCCAAAGGAAGCCCAGCACCATAGAAACTTGAACAGAGGGAGGGCCAGTCTAGACAAAGAAGCTTGAAGCAGGCAGCACTATTCCTAGATCTAGGTAGAGTGAGCAAGACTGTAGCCCACGGAGAGGATGAAGAAGGAACTTGCATCTAAGAACTGCATCTTCTTAGTCACTACTTCAAATAAAGTTCCTGTTCAGCTGCCTCACCAAGAGTCATCCAGGGGTTGAGACCATTGTTCCCAATCGGGTTCAGCTTCTCTCTGCTTTGAATCTAATTCCCTGGATAAGCCCCTCCTTTGGGGCAGCTTCTCTTGTTTTGATTTTCTCCCATCTCTCCGATGAGCTCTGTCATCCCACCCCAAGGTTGCAACTAGCTTTATCCCTTCTCTATTCCCTCTAAAGCAGACACTCAGGACTTTAATTAATGCCCATTTTATGGATGATTTGCCCTATCTATTTCTTTTCTCATGACCTGACTTCTATACATCAAAATGACATTCTGAGCTGCCAAAGGGACAGCTCTATTTGGATTCCCAGCCAACACTTTGAACTTAACCTCCACCAAATGCATTCATTGGATCCACCAAAACTGCCCCAAATTGCCACCCTAATGCTGCCAATTTTGGTATCACCCCTCTCCCAACTGCCAGGGCTAGACCTTCAGGGTCTACTGCCATACTGTCAAGAGCTGAGAAATGGGATGTTAGAGCTGGGAGGGAGCTTAGAACAAGGGATTTCAGGGCTGGGAGAGAGCTTAGAACAGGGGATTTCAGAGCTGGGAGGGGGCTTAAAATAGGGGATGTCAAAGTTGGGAGGGGCTTAGAACAGGAGATGTCAGATCTGGGAGGAGGCTTAGAACAGGGGATGCTATATGTGGGAGGGAGCTTAGAACAGGGAATGTCAGAGCTTGGGGGGAGCTTAGAACAGGGGATGTCAGAGCTGGGAGAGTCCTTGCATATGGAATGTCAGAACTAAAATGATTCAGGGAATCCTCTAATCCAGCAGCCTTCCTGAGATGTTCCAGGTCACACAGGCACACCATTTTTTATCACATTTTTTAAATAAAAGAGCCTGACTTTTGTTCTAAGTAACCCAGAACAATTCCACTATTGCCTCAGTGTCATCATCTGTAAAATGGAGTTGCACAGACTTATTCTACTTTCTTAGATTGTGGTCATTTCTACGTACCAAATGCTGTGGCCACAAGCCTAGAGGTCAGCGTGATGTCTGATGCCTCCATCCCCAGGGTCCTTGAAGCCAGCCCCAACCTGCCTCTCCCCATCGATTGCTAATAGGATGCAATAATCTAATTCTTTTATTTGGGGGGGGGAGTGTAAACACAACTTTATCTGAATGTCAGGACCCAGAAATGAATCTCTGTGCTCCCACCTTCACTTGTGCTAATAAGAAAATGATGCATAGATGGTGCAGGGAAGGGAGGAGAGAGGAGGTGCCTATGGCCAGGTCTTAAAGAAATCCTGGAAGGCTTAAGGGAAATAACTCATTGGAGCAAAGCACCTGGAAGAATTAGGACATTAGGATTAGCTTCCTACTGGAAAAATAAATGCCATGGCATGACTGCAGGAAAATGAGGGGCCAGTTTGCAGGGAGGAAAGAAATGAACTGCTGGGAAACACTCAAAGCATCCCAGTGTCAGACAGACAGATCCCAGGAGTTGTCTAGCTCATCCCAGGACCAACAGCAGGAACACCCAGGACCAAGAGATCCTGGATAAGGAGCTGTCCAGCATCTGCATGAAAATTTCCAGTGAAAGAGAATGCACCAGATCCTGGACCAGCCCATCCCACTCACAGACAGTTAACAGAATTATCAAGTTTTCCTTTACGTCGATCTGAAGTCTCTTGCTTTGCAATTTCTACCTGGGGCCCCCAGTTCTGTTCTTGGGATCAAGCAGAATAATTCTGATCCCTTTTCCCATATGACAGGCTTCCAACACCTGAAGAAAGCTTTCCTGCCTTTCTCTTCTTCTCCAGCTTAAACCTCCCCAGTCCCTTCCAGAACACCTCATCAAATATGGTGCCTAGTTACACCTCCCCTGGATCTGCTCCAGCTCTTCAGGGTTGATTTAGATTCACCAAGCACTTTTCATCCATTAACTGGCTGGATCTTCACTTAGCCCTGGGAGGTAGGAGGTGGGAGGTGCAGGTAGGATTGACCTCATTTAAGAAGTGGAGACAAATGAGCCTCTCAGAGGGGTGATGTCACCTGTCCAAGGTCACGCAATTGCTAAGTAGCCAAGACAGAACTAAATTCATGCTTTTTCACTACAAGTTCAGTCTTAGTCTGTGGCATCCCATTGATGATGATAACAACCACAAGAAGAATAAGCTATAATGAGTTAAAAGTTTTTCAAACAGGTAAGGGATGAAACTTTGGGACCTGGTTCTTGCCAGTTCCTCATCTCTCTCTCTCCCCATCTCTGAGGTGCAGCAGATAATTAAGAATGCCAAACCATAATGGAGAACACTATACTTCCTCCAGGGTAACCCACCACAAAAACGATGGATTTAGATGGTGATTATTCATATCTGAATCTGGCAGGAGATCAGATTAATATCCCTCCTCTTCTCACAAATCTGCTCTGGAAATTTTAATGACAAAGAATGGGAATGAATTCCAATGAGCCCAGCGATCTATGTAGTCAACTAAAAATACTGAGGTTATGACCTCTGTTCCTATTATCATGACTTTCTCATTTTCCCACTATCCCCAGGAAAGAAAGAAAAAGTCTAGGAGAAGTACCTTTATACTGCAGGCAAAGAAACTGGGAAATCCAGGTTCTAGGCTCAAGTCTTCAGTGAACCAAACAAAATACTGAAAGACTAGCCAGAAAATTTTTGTAAACATTTTTTTTTAATTTGGGCATGTCATATTTGCAAGATTATGCCAATAAAATCATCTAATAAATTAAAACTACAGACAGAAAAAATCATAGAATTTGAAAGTGGCAGGGGACACCAGCTATCCTGGCTGTCATATCATACTACTGACATACACTGAGCTTGCAGTCCACTAAAATCTCCTGATCTTTTTCATAATACTTTCCATCTTCCATTTCTCCTCTTGCTTACATTTATGAAATTGATTTTTTTTGCCCAAAAGCCAAGATTGTACATTGTTCCAAATGAATTTCATCTTATTAAATTCAGCTCAGTGCTTTGTCCTATGAAAAGCCAGAACCTTTAAGCTGAAAGAGACTCCCCCTTAACAAGGCTGATTGCAGACTTGGGCAGTGTTTTCTTTCTCAATGTTTCTGGCTGGCCAGTGAATGTCCAGACTCTGAGTGTAAAGGCCCAATTAATTCTTATCTTTCTCAGGTCTAAGAAAATAACAATTGATTTACATTTTAGAAATCAATATCATTATTTTAAGAAGCACCTTGGAGTCAGGAAGCCTAAGTTCAGATCTAGCTGGATGGGTGACCCTGAACAGGTCACAAACATCTCAATGCTCAGACAGCACCCTAAGATAAATCTGTAGAGAAAATGTCCATTGGAGCAGATCCAAGGAGTTTTCCTCATCAGAAATTCCTTACACCTATAAAAATCAAAGGTCCATTTCAAAGGTTTTAAGAGGAATCACAGGATTATAATGTTTTACTTGCAAGAGGATACTGAAAGTCATCTAGTACAATTGCTTAATTTTTCATAGGAGGAAACTGAGACCAAAAAAGGTAAAGAATCTTTAAATTTCAAAGATTTTTTAAGTGTTATGTAAAGGTTAAGATTTTCTAGGTTCACATATCTAGTGACAGAAGCAGCATTTGAATCCAGGTCATATGGCTTCATTGTCAATGGGCATATCATGGTAGGATAAGTCATCAAGGCCTCCACTCACCTTGAACAACCACATAGGACCTTGGACAAGGAGCCATCCTTTGCAAATCTTTGGATGCATAGCTGAGAAACTGAGGTAATAAGGAGAGCAATGGGGGAGGGAAAGGGGGACCCACTTTCTCTCCTCTTGTGAGACTGTCCAAACTTTAAGTGAAATAATGGAACATAGGAGAGCCTCTAAAACTGAGGGCAATGCACCCCTCCCTAACCACTGGATTCTTCCTAATGTGGGTACATAATTTATATTTGTTGAGTTAGTATAAAAAGAGCACAATAAATACCCACCACACACACATACACACATCTCTACATTCCTACAAAAGCATTATCTCTTCATATCCCCTTATATCTGTTCTGACAAAGTCATCTAGAGGGTCTTCCCATTAATTTTCTTTCTTTTTCTTTATTTTATTCTGAATTTAATAAATAAAATAAGCATTTCTATAACATATATAAAGAAATGATTGAATAAAAACTGCAGATCTACTATGAGCCTATGATGTCCTTCTGACAGAGAAAAAGGAAAACTCAGAGAAAGGATAGAGCCCACTCACAATCAAAGAATTGGTCCAGCGTCATTTCTCCTATATCACTCTCCACCCTGTTTGGAGCATCATGAAGTTCCAAAGCACATCTCCTGCCTTTTGAGATGTAAGTACCAAAAGAACAGGGATTCATCAATTCAACTCATTCAAGAGACATTTTCATGTCTTACTCATTCTTACAACCTTGCCCTTTGGGCTTGGTCAGTGCTATATGTTCAATAGATTCTACTAGACTGTACATGCAAGGAGGCCAGTAAAATTATCATCTGCTCCAATGTGGGAGACAAGATCTGCACACACACTAGTCCCTTAAGGAAGGTTGTTGTATGAATGAATGAAAAGTAGACAAGATAAAACTAAAAAGGCTCTTGGGTTTGATGCAATCAGCACAATGTCATATGTAAATAATAGTAGCTGGAGGACCTCACCATCTATATGGAATCCCACTTCAACCTGGACTATGTGCAAGATATCATCATTTGTCGATTATCCCACCCCTGGTTTATTTCTTTCTAGATAATGATAATTAGTTACAAAGTTATCTTTACTGTTAGATCCATCATAGAATTTTATAACACATGGCCTTTGCCTTTCATATAGATATGAGAAGATCTTTCTCCAATATAGCACCAAAGAAAAAAGAAAATAAAAAAGAATTAATTGACCAATAGACAGTATCTAAGGGTATGAATGGCCACAAAATGAAGAGAATCCAAATATCCCCCCACCTAGGGGGACCCTCAAGCTTAGAAGGTGCTCTGAGTTTCCATTGATTGTGCTGAGAATAACATTGAGAATAATATTCATTCACTTCCTTTCCTCCCCCATTCACTGTACAGGTCAAGGTCGACAAATATCAAATGAAACAGGTTATTATGATGAAGCTATAAAACTTCAAAATAGTCAAGGGCAACACATTGACCCAGAATGATGGAGAGAAGAGGCTGATCGCCCTAGACTGCAACAACTTTGGATGAGGTCAACAAAACTGTCATCATTGAAGCCCAAGGAGTCAAACATGTGGCCCAGAGGCCATATACATGTGAAGATCGTGTATTTTAAGATCAGCACGAGACAGGAATTCAGGTTAGGGGAAAATCGTCAGTCTTTATTCTCAGTGAAGAAGGATCGGAGGTGGAAGAGAATCGGCGATAGCAATGTGTGCAGCTGAGTCAAGAAGCTAGCTCGACCAGCAGCCACACAACCAGCAGCTCCGAGTCTCGAACCCAGCCCAATCTCTCCCAGCTTGTCTTCCTCCCTCTCTCTCTGCCTCCACCCACCAAAATAGTCATTTCCTATACAACACATCAGGACTTGCACGGAGAGTGGGCAGGGACCATTCTTTATCCAATCATGTATATTAATAAAGTATAGCCCAATTACTATCTAGCCTCATGTACTTGGGACCTCAGTGCATCAGCTCAAACCTCAGCCCATTACATATACATCCTACAGGATCCCCAAATCCTGAAACACAATAAAATGTTAAATATAGAAAAAAAACATGATGGTATTATGTGGTTTCCTAAGTCACTATGTAGCCCACAGAGAGCTTTTCTTACATTTTAGCAGCCCCCATTTCTAAATGAATTTTATGCCACTGATCTAAACCTATACACATGGCCTCTTAAAGTTTTCTGGTATAGAAATACTTTAATATAAAATACTTGCAAAATTTTCCTTAACAGTTAGATTTTTTTTCTCAATAAAGAAAAAAGCTTAAAAGTATCTTGTATTCTGTAATATATTTGGTTAATTGGGAAACTGAAGCGATATTTTCTTTTAGGAAAGAGCTAGGAAGGATTGACCGTTCTGTTCTCATAATCTTCATGAGTTACAAAGGTCATTATCATAAAGATTTTATATGAAAGAGAAAGCTATTCTCTCGATCCCCTTCCCTGGATAAGAATAATGCTAGTCATGATGTCTCCCTACAGTGGTTCAGTAGCTTTCTCTTTTTTAGCTCCCTGAAAAATCGACCCCTCAAGGTTTTCAAAATCATCATAGTGGAAGTCAAGCTTTCTTCTGTGTCTACTTCACCTGCTCTAACTGCTCTTTATACTCTTGTCATTTCCTTTAGGGCCATTTTCATATCTCCATTTAACTTAGCAGAGACTGGATCCAAACATGGTCATTTCACTGTCACTACTAATGAAAACAATCTGTCATTAAAATACCAATTGATCGGTAACGTATATTGTTGCTATGTTGCGCTGCCTTCAGTTTTATCCAGAAATGATCCTGAGTCATCTGGGTTTCATATTAAAGTTTCTGTAGAAAAGCTTTCACCTCCAGTTCTTTGTTCTGAGAGGCAATACTTCCCCTAATCATACACTATTCACCTCATGTAATATTTTATAAAGTTGCCTTGTAAACATCAGACATTGAAGGCAAATGATGGCAGAGACAAAACAGATATTAGAGGGCCCTCCCTGTGACAAATGCTTCACATCAATTCAACTTCTATAGGAAATTATGACAGCTACTTTTGACTTCTTTTGTCCATTTTCCATATTACAGTATCCATGGTTGATTTCAGTGAATCAGGATATAACTCATGTGAGTCTCTTCATTTTACTTTTATAATTTTGAATTTAGGATCATTCAAGCTCTTTCTGACTGCGGAGAGAGCCACATTCAGACATCTGAATATCAAAGGCTTTGGAAATTTTTATTAATTCTGAATTTTGGACCACATTTCCGACACATGTTTTTCTCCAACTTCCTATAGGAGTGACTGTGTATTAAATTCCCTGAGTATCAACACATGTGTTGATTTAGAAAATTGTCACCTTCCTTGTCTTTTTTCCCCTTTTCATCCTTCACAACAGATATTAGTACATACAAGGTGAGCATCCTTACAGAGGCATTTTTGTTCCTGCTCATGGATGGTGAGCTGGCCAAATGCCCCATGAAATATTTCTTGTTTTTTTTCAGAACCAAATACATCTTTCTCTGTCAACATCTTTCTTTGCCTCTCTGAGAAGAATCCAGGAACTACCTTTCCATTTATCCTTGACTTCCTTATGTCTTTTGATTTCATTGACAGGTAGAATGTCAATATTGACACAGCTCCACTGCACTAGAATGTCAACTCAGACGTTGTCAGACAAGGGTCTTACATTTAAAGTGTGATATTTGTAAATGGTCAAAAAAAATGTGGCTGCTTCATTTGTGCTACTATGACATACTGTTGTATGGCCTACCTCCTCAGGGGGCCCCTCAGGGCTGGTGGGCCATCTCCAAGTTATTGTTTTGAGGGGGTTACTTTTTTGTTTATTTCTGATCAACTTCAAGGTTATAACATTCTTTATATTTACATTATTCTTCAAAGAGTGGGCAAAAATTCTATTACTGAGACCCTCTGACTTGCTCCGCTAGCATAACTTTCCAATGCCCAGGAGTTCCCTCCCTGGCAAGCTGAAGCTTCAAGAAAAGCCAAGGGGTGAAGTCCCAATAGTGTGCCATAACTCAACTCTGCATTTCAAGTTAAAAACAAGTACAGAAAGGTACAGATCTCAGTAGTGTCTCACCTGTAACATCAAATCATCATGAAAATATAATGAAGAGATATTTGAATCCTTAATTGTACAAACTCAGATTCTTAAAACTACAAAAACTAGGCAACCCAGTAAGAATCGTGAATGACTTCAGCTCCTTGGACAATGGATTCTGTATAGTTGAGGCAAACCAGTGATAAATACAGGGTGCTCTCTCCCTATCTATCTATCTCTTCTGTCTCTTGTCTGTCTCTGTCTCTCCCTCCCTCTCTCCCCCTCTCTCTTTCTCTCTCTCTTCCCCTCTCTGTCTCTGTCTTTCTCCTCTTTCTCTCTCTCTCTTTCTCTGCCTCTCTCTCTCTCTCCATCTTTCTTTGCCTCTCTGCCTCTCTCTCTCTCTCTCTCTCTCTCTCTGTCTCTCTCTCTCTCTGTCTCTTTATGTCTCTCTCTGTCTCTCTGTCTCTGACTCTCTCTTTCTCTGTCTCTGTCTCTGTCTCTGTCTCTGTCTCTCTCTTTCTGTCTCTGTCTCTGTCTCTCTGTCTCTGTCTCTCTCTCTGTCTCTGTCTCTCTCTCCATCTCTTTCTCTGCCTACCTCTCTCTCTCTCTCTCTTTATCTCTCTCTCTCTCTCTCTCTCTCTCTCTCTCTCTCTCTCTCTCCCCCACCAATTATTAGAATTATGCCAAGATAACTTGCAGCAATGAAAATTAAAGTATTTAACAGCTTGTCTTCAGCTAATGAAGTGTAATAAAATATTATCCTAATGACATTCCCACTCCATACACAGTCTAAGATGTCAGCACTGTTCAAGGAATGTCTGCCAGGCAAACGGAGAAGAACTTTTCAAATGGATACAAATTCTCTCGACTGCTCTGGGACTCCATCAATGAGATGCAGCGAGTTGCGATGATCCATCTTTTTCTCAACAAGCAAAAGAAAGATATTTTGGGAAAGATTTTTCTTTATTCTATAAATCACATCCAAATATCTTCTGTTTACAGTAGATAAGGCACAAATTGTCTCTCAGGGAAAGGTCCCTTGGATTGGCTCCCATTTTCCAGTCTCTACTAGGAGAATGCAAAATTATAACTTATTGGGTGTTCTCATGAACCTACACACCGATCTTTATTTAGAAATGATCCCTCCCCCTGCCCATCTTAATATCCGAGGCCTGGTTTACTTGGTACCAATAGACCCGAGCTCAAACCTCGCTCTCGGTGAGAGGGCATTACTTCCCTTCAAGAGATCAATCATTTGACTGATCAATGAGTTAATGGATGGATTAATTAATGAAACTTTAGCTCATATATCTTCTCTATCCATTAGAGGAAGGGGCAGCTCAACAAGCTCTCAGAAAGAGCTCCAGCTCCTTCCCCATGGGTCACCCTGCCTCCGCTGCTCCTGCTGATGCTGCAAGGGGTGGGCAGGATCACCATTCAGAAGAAGGAAGGGGGAGGGGCCTTCTGCCCACCTCTTCCCTTGCCAGCTCCAGAGACGGCCAAAGACTAGCACACTGTGCCACCCAGAGATCGCAGCCTGAGTGGAGGCCCTGCTCATTGGCATTCTGAAGGGCTAGGAGGCTTACTGGAGAATTCGCAGCCCTGCCTCGGACGGACGCTGTAAAAGATGGTTCCCAGGGCCTTCCGGAGGCTCTTCTCCCTGACTGAGGCTTCTGATATCTCCTGCCATTCTACTCGGCTATAATTTGTGTCTGGGGAAGTGCCAGCTCTCACCACGTCTCACCGTCCCCAAGGACTCCTCCTCACTGGGAGACTTAGTCTTTGGGAGCGGACGTAAAACAAAGGGATGTTCTCTTCTCCACAACACAGCAGAGACAGGACCCTGACAGACATGTTAAGGGTTCGAACTGATAGCCAGACGCCCAATATTTTTATTTTCTTTTGTTTTTCTAAAACCATCTCACAAATCCAGCCCCTGCTTCAAGTATCAGATACTCTTCCTAACAGCTCAGAAAATTACTGTCACCTTTCTGTTATGGCCATCTACTTCTACATTTAAGAAGCACTATAGTAGAGAATACCCCAGTGTTGCAAGAGGAAGATATTGGAGCAATCAGGCTCATTGAGTACAATCCCTGACTTGACAGAAGCCAAAATTCAAACCCAGGGAGATTAATGGAAGGTGTGAGCTGCCCAAGGTCATTGAAGAAATTTAAGATTCCTGTCTCCTGATTGCAAGACAGTGTGGAATGATTGAGAGAGAGCTGGCTTTGGAATCAAAATGTCATTGACATTTCATAATTTTTTAATAGCTATATGTTTCACTTGACCAGTGAGTCTCAGTTTCCTCATTTGTGAAAAGAAGAATTGAACCGGATCAATATTCCACATCCTTTCAGCTCTAAATCAATCATCCTATGATAATGAATAGAGGGTTTTTTTTTTTTTCCTCTTAATAACAGTCCATTAGGAACAAATAAAAGCTATGTTATCTTTATATTTTTTAACTCCATTCACTAAACGTTCTTTCAAATTTTGACAATATTTTTATAGTGTTTGAAAGGTTGGAAGTGTTTTTCATAGCTCATCTGATTATCATAACAATTCCGAGTAGATGCTATTATTATCCCTTTTGACAAATGAGGAAACTAAGGCTGCTGAAGGTTAAGTGACTCTAGTCACTAATCACGAATAAGCCCATAAGACTGGATTTAAACTCATATCTTCCTGATTCCAGATACAGGGCTCTATCTACCTAACAATCTACTAGGTGCAAAGATCCAAGCTAAGTATTAAGTATTTAAAGGTCAACACAGACCTTACTCTGTAGGAAGTAGGAGAGAAAAAAAACACATAGTAAAATATCAAGAACATAAGGGGAAATATCTCTACTTTGCAGAATTCCTATATTTTATCAAAGCTCAGTTCAAGTGTCATCTTTAACATGAGGCCTTTGCTGCTTCCCCTAGCCTCAAGCCCCCAAATTTGGACATTAACTTTGCATAGGTTTTTACCCACTTGTATCTCTGTGTGTTGTCTCTCCCCCATAGAATGAGAATTCTAGGTTTCCTCCATATCCCTAATGTTAAGCACAGTATCTGGCACAGAGTAGACACACCATAAATGTCTGTCCATTAATTGATATTCTCAATAAACTAGACTATAGGAATAAAAATATTACAGGAGATAAGAAGAGGTTAAGGAGTGGAGTGAAAGACTTATTCAAGATCACATGGACACTACGGGTAGATCTTCAGTCCAGCTGTGTCCAGTGTGTTTTGGTTAACACCACACCACTGGGAGCCAGATTTCTTCTTCTTTTGCTCTTCCTCTAATGTAAAAAAAATCCAGGCCTCAAATCTTAGTTAATTGAAAGTTTGGGTTAATTGAGTTTTGGTTCATCAAGATCTTCTCAAGATGACCTCAATGTGATTTTTGAAATCTATATTATTCATTGTCCATGATTCTATAATTCTTTGTCCATTTATACCAGAGATAATTGAGAGCTCAGGAAATTGCCCAATTATACTTGTCAAATTAGAGCTGTCCAACACTGCAATGGGCTTCCTTATAGGTAGTGAGCTCCCTACTCTCTGGAGGTTATACGTATGAAGCTGGCTGACCACTTGTTGGGAATGTTGGGAGCAGAGGGGAAGGATTCACCCAGCAGACAGAGAATTAAATAGAATGAGCTCTCAAGTCCTTTCCAGCTCTGAAATTCTATAAACCTAAATAGCCGAAAGACAAGCCTTTCAAAAGGAACAGAAAAAGAGTTGAAGAAAATTTACTAGTTGAACAGAGTACCAGACTAGCTAGAGAAAGAGGGGGGTTACCTCATAAACATGATGGGAAGTATTTATGACTGAAAACAGGGAAAATCATTAAAAGGAATAACCACCTTCAAAGCCAAGGACATCACCTGCCTTCCTCTAAGCTCCCCCAAAGAGTCGGCCGTCTCCCAGAAGCAGCATTTCCAAAGGCTCTGATCGACTGAGATATTCTCTAATCCCACTCATGGATTTCTAGCCCGGATTTCTGTCCATTGCCTGAAGTCCTCGCACGGCTTCTCACTTGGTCTGGTACACTCTGCTGTGAGCTGGTCTCTTAGGACTAAGCCCTTTGCCTGTCTCTGCATTCAAATAAAAGTAATTTTAATTAGTTCTGTTGGCACTAATTTATAGCCCGTAGATTCTTGCTAATTAAGAACTCTAATCACTGTTTCAATCTTTCTCATAGCCCCTCTGTCACCTGTGGTGATTCATACCTGCTGAGTCCCTTCAGACATTCAAGCCCCCTTTTATGGGAAGATGGCATTTTAAGGATTAAAAAAAAAACAACTTTAACTCCTTCATAACGCCAGTCTTTTGGAAGCTTTCAGCCACTGTGGGTATCTAGGAGGATTGGCGAACCCTGCCAAAGCTGTATATCAAAGTGTGTCAATCAATAATCTCAGACAAAATCTTCAGAGATATATGAATGGACCTGCGATGCCTGTGGCTTGGACACAGACCTTTGGAACTTTCCTAACCAAGGATGCTCTTCCCCCCCCAAAAAAAATCCTGCATAGAAAATTCTACACTTCATCCTGAAGATCTGCCTTTGGATATTTTAATAGCTTAGGGGTAGGTAGCACTGGGGTTTTCTCAGAGGCAGGTATGCTCTAAAAGACAACTTCCCCGAGTAGGGAGATGAGATGACAATAAATTGTGTGTCGGCTCACCCTCTGATGGCGACGGTCTTTGAGATCCCAATTAATTTTTACAATTCTGACCCTGAATTCCTAAATCCATCTTCAGAGGCTTATTGACAGACATTGATAAGATACAAGATTCGGAAGCAAGATAAAAATTCCCAGGACCTAGAAAAATATATTTATTTATTATTACTTTTATTTTATTTCATTAGAGAAACCAAACACTGATGAGCATACACAAGACTAAAGAATATAATTAAGAATTATAAGTTTTATCTTGCAAGAAATAATATAGAATAATGCAGCTAGATGGCTCAGTAGATAGAGCATTAGGTCTAGAGTCAGGAGTCAGAATCTGAGTTCAAAACTGGCCTGGAACACTTAACACTTCCTAGATGTATAATCCCGGTCAAATTGCATAACTCCAAATGCCAGAAGAAGAAGAGGAAGAAGAAATAATACAGAAAAATTCTCAAGAAGATGAATGATCAGCAAAGGAGATGGCCAATTACCAGTAAACACTTATTAAGCATCTACTGTGTACAAAGGATATCAGATGCATGATCTGAGTGTTGTGCTGTTTGCCAAATATTAAGTAAGAGATACAGAAAAACGCCTCATTGTGTATGGAAAATAGAATTCCAAAGTCACAAAGTTAAGAGGAAAACTGAAAGACAAATTTGCATACTGGAGATATTTCTGAACCCACCTTTCTTCAACTATGTGGCCTAAATAGACTTATTTATCGCCTTTGTGATTGTGTTTCTTCATCTATAAAATGGAGATCAATAATTTTTTGATAATTAAAAATCCATATTTAAAAATTAAAAGAGGGAAACAAGAGGGAAAATACTTGATTATTGAACTAAATCAAATTTAGCTTAAAAATTCAAATAAAATGGAGATCATAACCTCTGCCCAATTTTTTTCACAAGGCAATGAGAGGATTCCATGAAAGAAGTTTACAATCATAAAACAATGTACATATGCATTATGCTCATTAATACATCTGAGACCATTCAGAAATGTTCAAATGAATTATTTAATGCAATAGTTCAATGTTTATCATTTCAAAGAGTGTAGATCCCAGCGGGATAGAAACTATTTGCTTTGCTTTGAATAAGCAATCTCTATCTGATTTTTTTTTAAGGGCAACAAAAAACTTATGAGATAGTTCAGAATTAGCAACTGTACTTCCAAGTGTCTTTGGGGAATTTCTCCTTCATTTCACCCCTCTGCACAGGTCTTATTCTTTCCACGAGATTGTAAGTTCCTTGAGGGCAGGGACTGAGTTGGGAGCCATCTTTTTATGTCCATGTGATGCAGTAAGTTTTAATATATTATTGAACTCAGTGATTCAAAATCATGAGAGTCCCTGACATGCTGCACCAGAGAACTGGATAATACTTTTCAAAGTTCTTCTAAATCTCTTCTTTCCACATGAAGCCCCAAGAAGCCAGTAGTGAGGTTTCTTACTCAAGAGGCAACAAGGCACCAGTCCGCTCCAACACTGACCAACAAGACTGGATCTCCTCATTGCCAATGCGAGCATTAATCATCAGCTGTCCTGCTGGTTGGCAACAGCAGATTCTGAAATTGATTCATTTAATTGGCCAACAAATCCATTAATTACTCCTACCTACCTTGTTTATGACTTTCCCCCTAATTAACGTGCCAGGTGCTACCTAGAGACTTCAAGGAGAAGGATGAAGGGGAGACAAACATGGCCGTAAGACACATTTCCTCTCTCACTCTCCCAGGAGGGCCCAGAAGTCCAAAAACACCTCTGTCCCACATTCTACGTTTAATCCAGCATCCAGACAATGGTCTGCCACTAACTCACAGTGTGATCTGGCACAGGTCCAGTCTCCTCTCTCAGTCTCAGTTCATATACTACAAATTGAGAGGAGAGGACAGGACTCAGTCTCTCCAAATTTTGCCCACTTTGGGTATTTTGTGTTCTAAATCCCTTCCCAGCCCTGACATCGCCTGTTCTAAGCTCCCTCCCAGTCCTGACATCCCCTATTCTAAGCTCCCTCCCAGCTCTGACATCCCCTGTTCTAAGTCCCTTCCCAGCTCTGACCTTCCCCATTGAGGTCCCTCCCAGTTTCAACCTTCCATTCTCTCCTTACATAGTATTAACTATATCAGCATTTGCAAGCCCTTTCCTTTATTCTCAACCTGCTATACTTTAGATTTTTTTTCCACTAAGATTCATTCCAAAATTGGAGACCCTTGGATGATTAGAACAAGATGATTTTCTGTCCTTTCACCAAAAACTCATGGCTTCCCTTTCTAGATAAGGGCAAAACCTGGCACTTCTCCTTGGAGCCATGGGGAACATAGAAGTGACAAATGTCAGCCCTGTCCTCAAGGAGTTGCTAGTATAACACTCCCAAATCAAAAGTTTCCCACCTGGAAGGAACTTCAGAGACATCTAGTCTAGGGGTCCACTACCTGCATTCTGGGAGGTTTTTGTTGTTATTGTGATAATTGAATTTCAATACAATCAGCTTCCTATACTATATATTTTATTTTATGTATTTTTTTATTTTATTTATTTTATTTTTATGTATTTTAAAATATGATTCTGAGAATAGGTCTACAGACTTGCCTATATTTTAAAAAAAAAGACAATGATGCACATGCACATGTACATACACAGGAACCCCTGGAACAGTTTGACCTGCACCTGAACAGGAAACCCTCCTAATAATTATTAGCAAGTGGTCATTCAACTTTTGCCTCCAAACTGCCATTGACAGAAAAGCCATTCCTTAATTTTAGAGAACTAACGCTTAGGATGTTTTATTCATCAGTAGCCCTCGATCTTCCTCGCCACAATGTCCTCCATATTGTTCTGCCCTCTGGGGTCAAAGAGGAATTCTCTTGCACATGGAGTCAGGGGCAAGACAAAGCTCAAAGGCAGGATGGGTCTCATGTAGCCATATGTGGATGGGATGATATCAGTGGTGAATTATCAAGAATCCGGCACTGTACAAACCCTCTTCTACTTCAGTTTTCTCTGTCAAAGAGAATGATCTTCAAGCTTGTGGGGGTTGGAAAGTAGGAAAGAGAGATTAGCCATGGCCAAGGGTGAAGAGAACTCATAAGGAAGGGAAAGTCAAAATAATAAGACTGAAAAAGCACATCCTCCACACACACCTGTGAAAGATGGAGCACAACTCTCATTGTGCCCATTTTATAAAAGGAGAAGACTTAACTCCAGTTGTGGGCCAGAATTACCACAAGGTTGAAATCTGAAGTTTCTAACTAATTAATATTGAAAACTGAAGTCTCTGTTGCATGTCCCAGGCATTTGGACTCGATTATATTCAAATCACTTCATCTCTCTGGGCTTCAATGGTCACATTTGAAAAAAATAGGGACAACAAATACCTGGCTTCCTTCACTCCAAGAACATAATGAGTTTAGTGGTGATGATATATCTATAAGCTGTGACTTGTCTAAAGTCATTAGTATTTTATAATTAACAGAAGATAGAATGATAGGACTTCATTACAATGAATCCAAATTCAATCATTGCTTCCCAGTGTCCAAAAATAGGCAAGCTGCATGGAGATGGATACAAGCCTCCTGGAATAAGCCCCCAAATACTCCAGAAGCTTCCAGAATGAAAATGTCCCCTTAAAAGTCATCTAAGAATCCATACAATAAATGAAAAAATTCTTTGGCTGATAGTTCAATAAGTAACTATAACATAATACTGTGGATGGATGAAGAACTGGACTCAGAAAGTAGATGAGAAAGAAACCAGGCTTCATTGACAAGGAATGGCAAAACATCATGTGGTCAATGAACGTCATGGGATACTTCTGTACACAGAGAAGATATTAATGTAATGAATATAGAAAAGTATGAGAAGACATAAATTGACGCATGGTGAAGTAAGTACAACTAGGAAAACTATAAAATGAGGAAAATCACATCAAAAGAACAAAAAACAACAAAATAACCAAAACTGAATGCTGAGAGATAATAATAACTGGGGTTGGCCCAAAAGTAGAAACAGGAAAAAAAACCCAAACATATCTCTTTGAAGAGATATGAAACTGCAATTATAGAGCACATAAAGACAGACTTGTATGAGCTTTCTGTATTATTAAGGATGTTCCATCAGTAATGAACTTCTGAAAATCTCATGCAGTTTTTGGATTGTGCACTTCTAGCAGAATTAACACAGAAAATTACATATTTCAGTCAGTTGTGAGTGAAACTGATCCCCTCCTAGTCTGTCAGCGGCCTGAGGACAGGAATAGTCTGTTTTCCAAGTAGTGTTTCTCCTTACGGCATCTAGACAGAGCAAAAAATATTGGTTGACTTCTTCACAGGAGACTTCAGCTCAACTTGGAGAATCCAATTAATTGTCATGCCCTCAGGAGGCAAAGAGACTGACCGCTGCTCATGCTAATTTTATCAAAGGAATTCTTACTTCAAATAAAGGTTATATCATACAATCTCTGAGGTGTTGTTCAACTCAGAAATTGTACTGCTCCACACCAAGAACAACTTGATATGATGAAAAACAAAAATCAAATAGAGTAAAGCATCTGATCTGATTAATGGCCAGTGCTTGCCCAAAAGAGTCATTCAGTTTAATCAAAGCAAATGACCCCCGAGTGGCCTGTGATTTTTAGGAAGAAAACTGAACAAAGGAAGAGTACCAAAAGATGGAACTTAAGATCATTGACTTTGAGCCTGGGAAGGACCTTACAGGCTCTTTATTTTACAAGGTTCTCATTGGGCAGAGAAGGAAACTGAGGGACCTACAGGTGGTGCTTTAGCCCATAGTCACAAAGATAACAAGTGACTGAGGTAGAATTTTAATTCAGACTTCCAGCAGAGCCCATTTGCCCCCATGCTACATGGAATTACAAAGGGAAAACAAGGAAAGAAAGTCTGGAACAGACCCTTAGCTGATAAGACCTTAAGCTAAGATATAAATACACTATAGGAAAGAGATCCCACATCCAAAGGTCTCCAGTAAGATGCATTATGCTGGTACAACTAATTTGCACATCCCAGGATTTTTGTGGGTTATAAAACATTAGAGGCTCATGATGAATTTTACACTTTTTTCTTTAGATTACACATTAAGACACAAATTGCAATCTGTTTGCTTCTAACTCATCCCCCTTGCTGTCTTGAAAGGTGCTCACTGAAAGACGCACAAGAAAGTTCTAGGGTATCCAGTGGTAAAATGGGCAGAATCTGAGGGTAGTAAATAAAGGGAATGAGTCCCAAAGGCCCAGAAGCTTGGGCACCCTCCATCTATCCTAAATTCATTTCCCTGGCTCACCTGCTCTCAGCCTGGCCCCCAACTAGATGGCCATTGCAGCACTTCCTGTTCCAGGATTTCCCTGCCAGTTGTCCAGCCCAATGTGCTTTCCTCCAGTCACTAACTGATGCACCTGCTACTATCTGAAACGTGTCGCCATCCGGTCAATCCGATGAGTAACTGCTGAACACTCTGGAAAGCTGCCCAGCCGCCGTGGTCAGCACATATCCTCGACATCAGGAGGTGATGAAGAATGCTACTCACTTCTTATGGATGGCATGGGTTATTAGGATGAAAAATGTCCTGCTCCAGTAGAGAAGTGTGGAGCTGAGTGTCTCCAGGCTGCATCTGGCTGGTCCTCTAAGCTTCTCCCTCCTGGTAGAATCTGCTAATGTTTGGGCTCCTGCACAGGTCCAGCTCAACTCCAGCCAGACTCAATCAAGTGCTTTGAATACTGCATACTGGTCCCTGCCATCAGGAGTAAACAACCAGACCAGATCATCATCCTGTCCCTTGGGAACTAGGTCCTTAGCACCAGGAGCTCATCTCTTGTGAAATTGATTCTTTAAGACATATTTCTTTTCAAATTCCACAGCAATCAGGCAATGCCAGCCAGACTCAGAATCCCCGTCACTCTCCCCATCAGCCTCCTGACAGGCTTTTGACAGAATCCAGAGGGTCACTTATGCTCAGTGACACTCTGTTTTTCCTCCAGTCTAGTTAAGGGTTTATTAACTATGTCCACGAGAATTCATCTCCAGGCTAAGGATGCCCGTTTTCTCTCACACAACAGCAATTATCCCTTTCTCGCCATGACCCCCATTCAGCGGACTCCCCAACTTTGAATTAGGAACTTTTTTTAAAAAAAATCTTGTCCTTACTTCAGGAATCATCATGTCTTACGTTAATTTGATGCTCACTGAGTCTCACTTTTTCCATAAATAATAAGGAATTGGACAAGTAATGTAACTTTCTGGCTCTTAGTTACCTTATCCTATGTTTTCCTCTATTCTGAATGACATTCAACTATGTGCACTTTGGTAAATCACTTAAATTTCCTAAATTTCAGTTTCTTTAACTGTTAAATGAAGAAGCTGAACTAAATTAGAGTCTTGACCTGTGCTCCATAAACTTGCCATATATATATGTATATATATATAATATATATTCATGAATGTATATGTACATAACACATTTATCTACAATATATACACACATAAATATACATGTGTCATCTATCTATATGTATATAAATGTATACATATATATATACAATGTATACGTACGTATGTATGCATGTATACATGTGTGTGTGTATATATATATATATATATATATATACATAGATATATCCCTTGCATATACATACATAACTGATTTTGAAAATAATGGGTTTCCTTTGCAATTCAGTGTATTTTATTTTGGGTATATATGTTCACTGGCTATTGTCCATGCCTGAAAATTCCTCTTTCCCAACTCCACTTTCTGGCTTCCCTTGATGCTGGTGCCTCATTTGCAATGACTATCTCCAGTTTATTCTGTCTATAGCATTTCTGTATGTGTGCTTCCTCTACAGTGGAATATGAGCTTCTTGAGGGTGGCCACTCTATTTTCTACCTTTTCTGCATTCTCAACATTTAGCACAGTGCCTAGAATACAGTAGGTACATAATAAGTGTTTGCTGGTTCAATTTGATCTGAGCAGGCGTCCATCTTCAGATTGACAGTCAACATGTTTAGTCAACATACAAAATAAGTGAAGACTTCCCCTCTCCCATATTTTTTTTTACATTTCTAATATCCTTCTCTCCCTGCTCCAAATCCAGGGTCCTCCTGTTCTAAAGAATTGTACTTTCTACTATACAATGTTTCTGATTTAGTGATGGAAGCCCCTTTCTGAATTATAATGTATTTTGGAAATATGATCAATTAGGAATAATTGTTACCTTTACTATTAATTAGTCAGCATGGAGCCATTATGCATGGACCATGGAGCAGGCATCCCCAGGACCTTCTTGCTGCCTCTGCTTGAGCCAGAGCCCTTCCTTAGCAGAACTCTCTGCTCCTTGATCTGGGGGGAGGCACTCAGTGGGTGTGGAGTCAGATCATGGGGGGTTCAGCTCCCATCTCAGTCCCCCAAAGCTGGCTGATTTTCGACAAGCTGATTCACGTTTCTAAGCCTCAGTTTCCTCATCTAGAAAATTGGGAGAAGTCTTAGACTAGCTCCTTCACAGGAGTCTTATGAGACTCAAATGAGATAATGGATGGGGAAGTGTTTTGTAATTGGTATTTAAATGTAAGCTGTTATTATTATTATTGCGAACACCAAAACAGTTTACTCAGTTAATACTCCATTAACTGCATTCCTTTCAAGATGCCTTCCTATAAATTAGAACTGGCAGATTCAGGTCAGAGTTAACCGCATGCTGCCAGGACCGATCTAATTCTCTCCCGGGACCGGCCAAGGCTGCCATCTCCCTGCTGCACCATCAGAGGCCTTAGAGGCCCACCTATGTGCCACAGAAGATGGAGAAGACCGAGGAGGGCTCGGTCCTTCACAGCCCAGGTACCCTTTTGTTGCCTAATAAATGCCAGAGAGCAGCATGGCTGCTACAAGGAGTCGCAGGACATCAGCGATGGACTGGTAGAAACCCCATGATGTCACGATTGTATAGATTAGAAAAGGAAGCCACAGACCTGAAGGGTGCCAAGTTTTTCTGAGTCACACAATAAGTATGTGACTTAGATCTATCCAACTGTCAGTGCCTTTCTCCATCCTATAGAAATGATTTAGATTTTATTTAATTATGTATATATTGTTTTTCCTAATAGAAAGTAAACATCTTGCCAGTAGGAACCATTTCAATTTTTTGTTCTGCCTTTGTATCCCCAGAGCATAGAAATGTAGCAGACATAAGGTATTTAATAAATGATTATTTGACATTTGAATGATTAAATAGTATGAGAAGACACATGCAAAATGAACCAGGTTTGACAGAGCAGCCCCAGTTCCTAGTGCAGCCCAAGACTGCATTCAGAGGCATAGCGAAAGCATCCAGAACTTGGGATCCTCCCAGTATGCTCTGCCCTGATCAAATGCCATTTTGGCAGTTGTGCTCGGGTCTGGCCACCATGTTATGAGAAAGACATTGGCAAGCTTGGGTTTGTCCATGGAAGGACAACCAGAATGGGGAAGAGACAGCAGATCCCATCATAAGCATCCACAAAGTGTGAGGAGATGGGAAAGGGTGGACATAATAGCAGCTACCCTGGCCCAGACTTGTTATCAGCATCTAAGGAGGTAACATGTGGAAAAGGTGCAGTGTGGTACAGACATGCTCCCCATTGTAGTTACTGCTGCTGTAACATGAGCACACAGAAGGAAATTGGGATGTTTAGGCACAAGAAGATGTGGCGATTTCTAGAGAACAGAAACATTATTGATTGGACTAAGCTTTTTCTGCTTGGCCCCAGAGGGCAGAACATTGCAATCTAGAACTAGAAGATGCTTCAGAGCTCCTCTGGTCCCATGCCTGAGGAAACCTATTGCTAAAAGATACAAAAAGAAAGGTTGAAGCAGGATATAAGGAAGAACTCTCTATCAATCACAACATGCCAAAAGGGAATGCACTGCCTTGGAAGTACAAATTCCCCTTTCAATAAAGTTATAAAAATAAGGGGGGGGGGTAGCTGGATGATGCAGTGGATAAAGCATTGGCCCTATAATCAGGAGGACCAGAGTTCAACTCCAACCTCAGATTTACTAGGTGAGCAGATTTATTAGGTGAGTGCCCCTGGGCAAGTCAAAAATCCCAAATGCAGATAAACAGATAGAGAGATAGATAGACAAAGAGATAGAGATAGAGAGAGAGAGAGAGAGAGAGAGAGATAATGAAGAGACAGATAGATACATAGATAACAATAGATAGATTATGGATGGATGGACAGACACATAGATAATAAATGGATAGATAGTTGGATGATGGATGACAGATAAACAGATAAATAGATAAATGATGGCAGCATGGACAGACAGATAACAGATACATGAATAAACAGATAGATACATTGGTAGATAGATAGATAGATAGATGGACATATAAACAGATGGACAGATAGATAGATACATAGATAAATAGATACATGGATAAGTAGATTGATGAAAAGATACATTAACAGTTGGACACATAGACAAACATATAGATGATGGATGAATGGATAGGTAGATACATAAATAAAAAGATATATATTTAGATACACAGACAGATGGATGGACAGATGAATGAATACATAGATAGACAGATAGATATATAGATAGAAGATATATAGATAAATGATAGACAGAGAGATAGAGCAATAATAGAGAGAGAGAGAGAGAGAGAGAGAGATTGATAGACAGATAAAGTTATAAAAATGGAGGCTGGATAACCACTTGTTGAGGAGGCTAGAGAAGAAATTCCTACCCAAATAAAAGTGAAAGATTATGCAGCCTCTGAGGTCTCTTCCAAAACTAAAATTCTATGGTTCTGTGGATTAACTGTGCAAAGATTATCCAAACAAACAGGAAAAAAAAACTTTACTGGGCCAGCTCTTTGCCAGGTCCTTTCCAGCATTCATCACAAGAGCAACATTAATAATGACTGAGATCTCTATTGTACTTTAAAGTCTACAAGGTATTTTCCTCTGTAATCACACTCACCAAAACAGGTAGGTACTTCAAGAGCTTATCTTCTTTTTGTAAGTTAGGAAACTAAGGTAAATAGAGAAAGATTGACTTGGGAGATACGAAACAATCCAGAGTCAAGGTAATAAGGACCCAAGCACTGAAGGCTATCCATCCTCTCAGTCCCAATTCTCTTTGCCTCCATACAAATATAGAGAGCTGTCCACCTCACTCACCATGAAGTTTCAGAAATGCTACTGTGAAGGTGTCCATGGGGACAATTTAACAAAACTCTTTGACAGAAACTTCTTGGGTTTTTAACCATGTATTTTTCCCGCAGGAGGGAAAGGCAATGGACCCAAGTGGGGAAATAATTGTGTGAACCAAAGAGAGCTGTTGGTCTTATGAGCACATTTCTTTGTTAGTTTTGGAAAGATGGTGGAATAGTGTTCCTGGGAGGCTCTCTGCTCCAGAGCCCAGTGCCTTTAGAACTGTTTGATGATTTTCCCCTTAATCTGTTACCATAACATGGAAAGGCACTTAAGTCTCTCTCATAAGCCTTTGTGCAAAACTAGTGGAAGAAGAATCTTGGGGCATAAAATTTTAACCGACTTTTACCCAATTGTCTCATTCTCTCCATTACCCCATCGTTTAGGGATAGAACGCAGAACTTGGTCACACACAGCTAAACACCCTCCCCCTACAATCTATTCATTCACTCTGCCAGATGGTGGACCTGTGGAATTCAGAAAGCGCCTTCTTTTCTGTATATATCCAGGACTGATCCTCACAAGATAAGCCATTCTAGAAATGGTCGTTAAAAAATGTGTCTAGTCCATGTTTTTAACTCACCTAGAAGCCATTTTAGAATACAAACATGCAACATATATTTCTGGATGGGTTTCCTCTCTTCTCCATTAACTTTTTTAATGTGAATGGGGCTCAAGAAGGGATGAGAAAATGTACCTCCTTCCCCTTAGCTACACTGGGTGACTGGGGGTTTCCAATTCTGCATTTATTTTTAGACACAGATGATCTGTTAGTTGGTTTTGCCAAACTGCTTTTTGCTTTCTCCTTAGGTCTAAATATTTAATATGAGAGACGACTTGCTGGGTGAGAAATGGGGAAAAGGCACAGGAGCTTCTACAACAGGAAAAGATCCCAGACATTCTCATTTTGCTCATGCAGAGCCCAAGGCCTGGGGAGATTAAGCCACTTGTCCAAAGTATATACTCAGGGAGAAAGTGCACATGAAAACAAAAGTATTAAGAAAAATGAGATTTTAAAAAGAATAGGGATGACCTTAGTACTCTCAGACTTTACACATAATATTTTGTACTGTCCTAGATACTTATCAAAGAATTTCAGAATTGAAAGAGACCTAAATCCATCTATTGGGGCAGCTAGAAAATACAGTGGATAGAACACCAGCCCTGAAGTCAGGAGATCCTAAGTTCAAATCTGGTTTCAGACACTTAACAGTAGCTGTATGACCCTAAGCAAGTCACTTAATCCCAATTGCCCAGCTAAAAAAAAGTCCATATATTCCCACCTATACTTCAACAGGAATCTTTCTTACAACCATATCTATGCTATGTGATCAGTCTCTATCTGAATACTTCCAAATGAGAGGAAACTCACTCCTTTAAGTCTAGGATGCCCATTCAATTGTGAGGCAGTTTTCATTACTGGGAAAGATTTCCTGACATCAATAGGATGGGGTCCCGAAGCCAAACCTAAGAAACAGTATAATCTCTGTTTCACACTATCCCATCCTCCTATGAATTCTTTTCTCCCATAAAACTTCAAATAATGTTTTCCTCAGTGTAATCTGTGCTGATAGTCTGTTCCTCTCCTAGACAGTCAGCCCCATGAAGGCAAGGCATGTGTAATTGTCTATCTTCTCCTCCTCTGCCCCTTTCAGGTCTCTGCACAAAGTAGGTGCTCCATAAAAGTCTATTAAACTGGACTTTAGGTTTTGGATCATTTAATCATTCTTTCTAGTGATTCCTATAGAAAACCATGTCAATATATTCCCTGCTTCTCCCTTCCCATTTTAATTCCAGTCTTGCTGAGTCTTAGCTTTTGAGATATATTAATTTCCAAAATTAAAATTTACATGGATATATTCAAAATGGGGGGGATGGGAAAAACCATTCCTTCAAGAGAATTGTGCAGTAATTCATAAGAGAAATGAGGTCTCAAAAAGAGATTTAAAACCAAGTTCCCCTTTCAGCCAGAAACATTAGTTTATCTAGCTCATTCTCTGACAGAGTTCCTAGTTTAATCCCCATTCTTTATAAATACCAAATGTGGGCATCACTGAAATGAGTTTAAGACCCCTAGGAGGTAAGGTGCACAAAAATGGGATTCAGATTGACTCAGTACAGTATACTCCAGATGGAAAATCTATCACCACTAGCAGATTTGACTTAAAAATAAGGATCAATCTCTTTAGATTTTTCCTTAAATAAACTCCAAATGTCTCTTTCTGAGTAACATTGTTCATGTGGGCATATCTCTAGTATCATAATACAGTATTCTAAGGAGTTGTGATCTTACCCATTTGGATTTCCAGTGACACAGAACACAATCTAGTCATACCTATCCATCCTACCTAAGTCATCCTTCCCAGAGGGCCGGGGAATAGAGGGACATCTCCTCTAGTGTCTCACTAGAGTGACTTTAGGTCCTCAAAAGACATGCCAGTGGAATGTGAGTTCTGGAAAGTTTGATTATACTATAAAACCATCACCCACAATCCCAACAACTTGGGGATTTTTCTCGGACAAACCTAGAAGAGGGTTGGACATTTCCCAGTGAATTTTTTAGAACCTTAGAAATATGCATGCAACTGTTCAGTTCTTTGCAGCTCCATCTAGCTGGAAATCATTGACCCTTCCCTTGGTTTCCCACTGGACTATATTTGTACCTCTCTCATTTATTTATCTAATTGTTTTAGAATCACAGAACAACAGAGCAGGGAGAAACTTCCCAGGTTATTTGGTCGAACCAATAATTAAATGAGAAATGTATACCAAGACATACCAAGTTTTTAAAATCCTTGAGAGTTTGGACTGGCTCATTCTTTGTCTTTATATTTCCCGATGCCTAGTAGAGAGCTTGAGACATTGTAGACCAATTAAGAAATGTTTGTTGATTGACTGATTATCTAGTATCTTACTGAAATCTTTCTGGTGATAAAACAGTAAATTACACTTGGGGTCAGCTACCATAGAACAAGCCAACCTCTGTTTCACTGCAGCACTCACTCACTGCCCTCTGAGGCCCAACTTAAGCCCCACTGGAAAATGAGTAGAAAAAAGCATCATTACTCTTTTCCCTTTCCCATGCTAGTTTTTCAAACACTTGAAGATAATGATTACCACAGTCCCCTAAAACTTTCTCATCTAAAGACCAAACGTATTTAATTTCTTTAGCCAATATTCATATGGCCTGCTATCCAATTCCCTCCGCACCTATTCTCATCCAACAACATACATGCATTTGTTAATCAGTGAGCGTGTCTTTTTGCCTACTAATCAGAGAGCTCCTAATTATTTTGTGTCACAGACACCTTTGCCAGCCTCATGAAATAATGATTTTAAATGCATAAAATAAAATATATAGGATTATAAAGGAAACTAATCATATTGAATGATATGTCATTTTTTTTTAAGTTCATGGTTCCCAGAGTAAGAACCTCACACCAAACTTTAAACTCCAGGAAGACCAAAAAAAAAAAATTATCTCATATATTCTTTCAACTCTCACAAGGCATACCCATAGGTCTTGCAAATGCTTAAAAAATGTCCACAAGTGTTCTGTTGAAAGAATACTTGAGCAATGAAAGTATATGACTTCAGAGGACAACATATTAATGTCTGTCTAGGGGGATGTAGGAAAAACCATCGCCCCTTCCAATTCTTACAAAAATTCCTATAAGCTAATACCAAAAGCTGCCATGTTACAAAATTAGCTATTCGTCATGATCAGGCGCCCTTGGAAAAGGAGAAAAGAATCAATTCAAATCTAATAATATATCATATAATCAAAAGAAGATGTGCTGTAGGCACGTGCTCCAAAATTCAATAACTGTCAGGATGTCCCTCCTATGCCAATATTTCAATAGGACAAATTTGGATTTTAAAAAACACAGATTTCTTGCATTCAATATGCCTCCTGTTAAATCAGCCCTGAAATATACAGCAACATTAACAGAGTTGGATGGAGCCCTAAGTGTAGTTATAAAAATGGGTTATGGTGTGTGATATTTTCCCAAAAAAAAAAAAAAAGACAGGCAAGAAAACATCAACCACATTCAGGGGAACGTGGAATGAGCCATAGGTACCCCAACAGACCAGCGTCACTCCCGTGGAGCTGTCAACAATAATGCCCAAAGATCCCTTAACTGGCCAGAGAAATACCCACTCTGGTGCAGCAAAAATGGAAACCGCCAAAGTAGAAATGTGTCCTCATGACCACAACAGCTTCAAACTGCAGAACCCAGATGGGTCTATTCATCCTCAGGGCACGGCTTCTCTCTGCCAGCCGTTCAATTTAACATGAGTTTTATTTTGATTATCTCTGGATTCAAAAGGCAAGTTAAGGAATTTAGTCGATAATCTCCATCGATTGATATATATTCATAAACCATCAAGCACCAGGTCTTGGCAGATTCTAATAACTTTTCAGTAGGGCATTATTACCAAAAGAATGGGAGAGGCCTTGGGTCCCTCATGAGAAAAATTAAGAAAAATGATTTCAAGAAGATATTGTTTCCAAAGTAGGTAAGCCAAATTATGGAAATCCAGTTGGCCTTGGCAACTCTGACCTTCATTTTCCTTTAGAAAAGCAGCGGTTCCTCCATGAAAACGTCGACACAACCTTGTGGCTGGGCTACCCACAAGGGCCAACTCGACATCGCGACAGCCCCAGATTACATCCTCCTGATAAGTCAGCTAATGAACAGGAGACGCCAGTCCCTGCTGAAAGGCATCCAAACTCATATGGAAAACCCAGCAGCATCCAGCTGCCTCCAAAACACTCTGCAGATTAGTGAAAGATATTGCCAACTTCTATGCTTCAAAATTAGATTTTCTAATTAATGGCAAACAAAACCCATCTACTTCCTCTGCATAATGTTGCATATGTATACCACTCAAAAACCCAACCTGTTCCTCTTTGACATAAAGGAGAATTGTAACAATGGATGAATTGTAGAAAGTTTAGAGTCTCCCTGACAATGAGCACTTTGTAGTTTGAGAAACTACAACTCTGTACTTTGAGAAACAGGGATTTTGACAGTGCAAGATGGTGACAGAGGAAAGGGTAAGTGACTATTTCACTGGCCTGAAATGCAACTCTCCTAACTACAAACAGCCCTTCCCATATTAAGGCAGAGACTGGAGATCATTAGCCTTTGGAACAGAGGGCTAAACAGAAGCATAATTCATGAACTTGCTGATGGTTCTTGAATCACTGATGGCCATTAGCTTCAGTCTGATCATTAGCACAGATATGGCCATTACAGAAAATGAGAACAGGAAAAGGAAGAGATAATACTTCATTACTAAACAAGTTTTCCTTGACTCAGCATCTATAGTCTGGACTCAAAGCTAGAAGAGGCCTTTTCAATGGCCGAAGTATTGGTTTGGTGTGTTTTCTAATTAGAGCTTCAGACCTGGAGTCAGAAAGACTCTATCTGAATTAAGACACTTACTAGCTCTGTGACCCAGCTATATGACCTATGTCACCCTGCCTGCCTCAGTTTCCTTATCTGTAAAATGAGCTGGAGAAAGAAATGGCAGAGTACTAGTGTCTTTGCCAAGAAGGCCCCAAATGGGTTCATGGCTGTAAAGTGACTGAATGACAGCATATTTTCTAGATCCATTTGGAGGAGTTGTGGAGGTGGCAGTGGACTTGTGGGGAAAGTCTGCCAAACTTCCCAAAATGACACTCTGCCACTGGTCTATGCCTCTTGGGAGATCAGTGAGAATAATTTGCTCACAAATGGTGGCTCTCTGGAAACCTTAACTCCCAAGATCTTCCTTTTGAGTAGCAGGGTGGGTAGAGTACTAGCCTTTAAGGCAGGAAGAACCTCACCTTAAATCTGACCTCTTTCTGCCAGTGGGCTAGTCTTTGAACCTCAAATTTCCCATCTGTTCAATGGAGATGAGAATGTCCTCAGTGCGTTCATCATGAGAGTATTGCAAAATTTTTAGATATCAAATATAGACTAATTATAATTACAATTATCATATTCATCACTCTCTTTATTATTGTGGGCTTTGATGGGTAAATTTCTGACATCCCCTATTCCAAGGACCCTCTCAGCTTAACAGTCCCAAGGCTTTTCCAGCTCACATCGCCCATTCTAAGGTCCTTCTTGGCTCTCACATTTCATATTCAAAATCCCCGCAGCTTTACATTGTATATTTCTAACAAAATGACCCAATATCTCAACTCCCAAAGACAAAAAGCCGGGTACAACACAGGCCATTTTGTTCCAAGGGGGAAATTTGAATCCAATTGAATGTTGAAAATCCTACAAAGTTCCCTTCTAATCTGGCACAGGACCTTCCTCATTAAAACCCATCGCTCTGTATGAATTGATATATTTAGAGCCAGAGTTTCTTGAGTCATGCAAGCAGATGAAAGGTCAGAGTGCATTCCCTGGAGATGGAGAAAAAATATATTCTGTCCCTCTGCGCCTAATTAAAAATGGCTTGATTGACTTCTCCCCCCAGAACAATGAACTGAGATCCTTCCTCTCAGGACCGGGCCCCAACCTGCTGTGTCCCAAGGACTTCCCTCAGCCCTCCCCCAGCACCCAGCTCCAGAGTGAAGAAGGGGCTTCGCCCGCAGGCCGCCCACCCCCTTCCCTCAGTCCCCAGGAAAAACAAACGCATCTCCTCAGGCTGGCAGCTGGGAGACACAGCACCTCATTTGTATTCCAGAGGACATCTGGCTAGCCACTGTCTCTTATTTATCTCCAGCTAAATATCCCTTCCTTAGTCAGAGCACAGATCGCACCAGGGCCCCCGTCAGTGAAGATTGGGGGGCACCAAGCCCCAGGCACGGCCCCGGGCAGTGGGCGGGGAGGCGGCAGCGGGTGGGGAGGCAGTAGCAGGCTGCCCTCAGAAGGCTGCCCATCAAGGGCCGGGGGGCCCAGGAAAAGGGCACTGAATGTCAAAGTAGAGGAAATGAATGTGTATCTGGCCCCGGCACTGACTGCAGAATCTGGGGGACACATCATCTGAGAAAAGAGGCTGGATTTGAATCCAGGTCCTTCTGAGTCCAGTCTTCTCCCTGCTCTATATCACCCTCTCTTCCTGGGCTCAGGAATAGCTACAAGCAGCAGAGACAGTCTCGGTAACTGAGACTCAGGTTCCTTTCACTAAAAGGGGATAATAATGGTGTTTGCCAGCCAGAGTTGTTATTCTCATCAAAGGAGAAACAATTAGAAAGTGCTTGACACAGGTTCCAGAACATGGTAAGCTCTATACATATACATATATCATTAATCAGTCTGTAACATTATACCCATTTTGCAGATGAGGGAATTTGAGGTCCCAAGAAGTAGTGACTGACCTGAGGCCTTAAGGCCTACCAGGGGGGCATCTGCCTCAGGGGCCTTGTAGCTGACCCCAAACGTCATATTTAGGAAAACAAAGTTAAGGGAATTGGGAATCATCAAGATAACATTTCCCTGGATTCATCTTGACTATGATTTCTGCAAATGTGGAGACCGGAGGGGTACAGTTCCTCCCCGATGCCTCCTCCCCAAGATCAGCTCCCAGCCCAAAGGCAGCCGGAGAACAGCATGGGGGATGGGCAGCACGCTCCCTGCCCCCAGTCCTGGGCCACCACATCTGCCATGGGGAAGGGTGGGGAACCTCTCCAGTCTCCTCCCCTGGGAAGGCAGCAGGCTGCACCGCAGCTGGGCCCAAGCCCGGGCTCCTGAGGTCTAACCAGGACTCTCCCCAATAACTCCGACAGCTCCGACTCCAGCCTCAAGGAAGTTTTTTCCAAATCCTGCCACGAGTGTGAGCTCACAACTGTATTCTTGGTTTCCCCCTGCCCAGGCCCATCAGAACGTGCTGGCTTCCTTTCCCTGAAACTTCCCTTATGCCATGAGGTGCTCCCTCTCCTCACACAAAGTGCTCCTTGACTGATAACAGGATGTGCTCCCTTCCTCATGCCAGGAGGTGCTCCCTCTTCCCACACAGAGTGCTCCTTGCCTGATACCAGGACATGCTCCCTGCCTCATGCCAGGAGGTGCTCCCTACCCCTGCAGAAGGTGCTCTTTGCCTCTCCAGCAGGGAGGGGTGAGGAAGGAAGCATTTTCTATCTGCCACAATCACTGTGACCGCTGTATCCCCGTGGGCCAGCCCTAATCCAAATGGCTGCAACCTTGCTCACACTGGCCTGTCCTGGGCAGCAGTGTGTCCTGCAGGCAGAGTGGGCTGTCCCGGGGCGCGCAGGCCCTTCCTCCCAGCCCGGGGCTGCGGGGCCAGAGGTGAGAGTCAGCAGAGCCTCCGAAGCAGCAGCAGGAGCAACAAACACCCAAACACGGCGATTGCGATCTGACAAGCAATGTGCCCGTTGCCGTTTGGAACGATGGCTTGTATCTCTGCAGCTGAATAAATGCAGGGGCTAGAGGTTAAAATGTGTGTGGAGAAACCAAGGCTGGGGAGCCTCCCAGCATGGGCCGGGCCCTCACAGAGCTGAGCACCCGCCCTGCCAGGGACTGTCAGAATAACCGTGACAGCTCAAGGATGTGGAGCACTCTGGGATTCACATGTGATCTCACAGCAGCCCTGGGTCAGAAGGGCACAGAATGAGCCCCATTTTACAGCTAAGGAAACTGAGGTAAAGTGTTTCAGGATTTACAAAATCAAGCTCATGTGATCCTCACAGCAACCCAGAGAGAGAGAGAAGGAGAGAGAGAGAGAGAGAGAGAGAGAGAGTTATTCCCATTTTATAGGTGAGAAAACTGAGGTAGAATGTTTGGGATTTACAAAACCAACCTCATGTGATCCTCATAGCAACCCCAAGAGAGAGGGCAGAATTGTTCCCATTTTATAGCTGGGGAAGCTGAAGCAGGAAGACAGGGAGTCCCACAATGAGTGAGCGTGTAACCCCAACGTGTGGAAATACTGCTGGGACTGCAGGCTCAGGGATAGAAAGGTTCTGAAAGGTTATCGGGGCTACATCCCTGCCCCACTTACTTCCCAGGTCAAGAAGTGGGAAGGATCCCTTGGGTCGTAGTGAGGAGCAGAATTCTGGCTCCATTGGGAGCCACGTGGGCATTGTGGAGCCCCACATACAGGGCACACCTAGAAACCGGTACAGACACTATGTCTGCATGTATATACGCACTTGCACATGCAGGGGCAGATACTGAGGGACCCACGGTCACAGCATTTGGCTGCCCAGGGACACGGCTGTGTCTCTGTTTGGGTGGGCACGGGGTGATGGTCCAGCTGCCAAGGCAGGAAGGTGAAGAGTGGGGCAATTCCCCTAACACAGACTGGCCATGAGACCCTGTGCATCTTTTGCTTTTTAGGACCCGAGCCAAGAGAAAAGGTGGGAGGAGAAGTGGGGGAGAAGAAAAAGCTGAGCGTCCCAGCAGAAGGAAACGACCAATGGAGACAGAAGGACACAATGGGGGGAGGAGAGGAAGGACAAAGATATTAAGGCTCCAAGATGCCATGGACCGCCACTGGACGATGAGATGATGATCCCTGCCTGAGTCACAGAAAGCAGGAGGAGAGGACGTCCATTACAGAGAGAGGGGGCTAGGAAGCAGTGTTAGGGGGTGCGGGTTAGAATGAGCCCCATTTTAATCACAGATAGTGTCCAGGGGCACCAGCCAGCAAGTCAGGGATCAGCTGGGAGGAGATCCACAGAGTTACAGAAGACCCAACTAAGACAGATTTAGGACTTCTGGTAGTTGGGAAGTCAAATGCATCATGGGAAACCACTTAGCGGTTTATGGCTAGGAGGAGGTGGCCAGGAGGTGTCCCCCGGCGAGGGATCAGTGCTGACACCAGGGGAGGCCGGAGGAAGCTGCGAGGGGAGGGAGCCCGCCCCAGCTTGGTCTGCCCAGAATTGAAGCTCTGTCTGACGATAAATTCCCCAGAATCCGTCACTGAGAGGGGAGCAGCACAGGACTCTGGGAGAGTATAAAGGATTTCTGAACAGAGAGAATCCATCACTCTGATGCAATCTCTAAAAAAAAAAATCTAAAATAGCAATTTTTAAGAGCAGCAGTTACTATGGTTATGGAGGCCCATTTCCATTTATTCATAGGATGTTAATGCCGTCTAAACTGAAATTGACACCAGGAAAAGCACATCCTCCCCGCTTCCCACCAAGGAGCCCCTCCAGTCTCTGCAAACTCTTGGAAAAAGGTGAGACTAATCACAAGATGTGTTCTCCTGCAGGACAATGTCCAGGGGCAGGGGTGAGATAGTCTCCCACTGGCTACTGGGATATTGGTCCCTTTCTCTGGGCCTCAGTATCCCCATCAGTAAAATAGACACGACCATCCTTCCCCTTCCAGCCTCACAAAAAGTCAGGAGATTCCAATCTTCTTCCTATCCTTGCCAAGCTTGGACAATGCAACACTTGGCAATAAATGGATCAGAGAATACAGAGTCTCGGGCAACCTTGGAGAGCAGCAAAGCTAATCTCCAAACCTGAAACATTTGCATCAAGGTTATGGCTTGCAGATTCCCTTCCAGCCTTCCTCTTTCTCCTATACCTGCCCTGGGCACCATCCACAGGGACAACAATGTCAAAATCACTTAGGAAGAGAGAGCCAGAAAATAAAGCCCAAAATAAAATTATAGTTTATAATTCAACCAATTAGGGGAGAAATAGAAACATTTTCACACAAAGCAGGTTTGAATTATTCTGGGAAGGAAAAAAAAAAAACCCACATCTGTTCTTTGGTGTTCATTAAGGCCCAGCTCCTGTCTGGCTCTGAGTCCTTGGGCAGTGATGGGAACTCAAAGCTCTCGCTTCCATCAAACACCCCCACTTGAGCATCTCTCTCCGGAGTCCTATGGGAGATAGGGAACAGTTTTCCATATCCCAACAGTAGAGTTTTCAGGGAAAAACTGGACTACAATCAGAAGACAGACATTCTCTATAATGTAACTACTCCTTCGGTGTCCTGAAAGCCAAACTCATCTTGTGGGTCTCCCCAAACCCACACCCATCCCAAAGTTCTAATTAAAACAGACAGTCTTTATTAAGCTTCCATGGGAGAGACTATCTTTTAATATTAATATTTGGAAAGGTATCCAGAGGAAAAATACACCAGGAATTAGGATAAGTATATCGTTGGACCGGAGGCCTGTGGGCACGTATCTTGTGGCCCATTTGGACTCCCCAGGAGCCATTCTCGATTTCTGGCTTTGCAGCATTATCCCAACAATCCCAGCCAAGATCTCCAATTGAATTACATTACGACACGCACACAAGTCCAGGGAACTTTTGTTTCACAAGATCACCTTCACTCTGGTGGGCAGCAGATAAATCTATTTACTCAAAGCTTGGCAGGGATGATGGCGCCAGGTGTGCAAAATAGGGCACCCCATTCCACAGACTCTGCTGGGGGGAGGGTGTTCATTAAGTTTAATTAAGGAATACATGAGTCTAACTAACACCAGATGGGGCAAATAGCCAGACAAGTAACCAGTTGGCTGATGGGCCTTTTCACAAGGGAAAGGCTAAGCTGGAATATCTCCCAGGGTCTGGGCTGCCCTTAGGATCAGAGATGACACAAAAGTGGGTGACAGGGCAGAGCTGGAGAGCCAGAGTTAGACTGAAAAGTCAAGATTTAAAGTCCACATTGCTAGGTGAATTACACTTAATAACTTAATGATCCTAAGCAAGTCAATTCCAATCTTAGTTTGCCTCAGTTTCCTCCCAGACATACCAAAAGTTATGACAGCTCTCTCAAGATGACTGAAAACATGAGTTAAAATAATTTTCAAACTACAAAACACCTACAACTGTCTGTAATTATTATTGTCAAAAGTGAAAAGAGAATCCAGTTCCAAAACTGGGGCCTGTGAACTTTATTTATTTATTTTTTTAAGTAACTACATTTCAAAAGAATTGGTTTAATTTGTAATTCTATGGTAATTTGTTTTATTTTGTTTTTTGCTAAGGTGATTGAGGGTAAGTGATAAATCCAGAATCACACACTAGGAAGTATTAAGTGTAGGGGGCTGCATTGAACACGCATCCTCCTGACTTCAGGACTAGTGATCTATCCACTGCACCATCTAGCTGCCCCATTGTATGGTTTATTGTATGGATTTTAAGACATTATCCTAAGAAATGGTCCACAGGCTTCACCACAATGTCAAAGGTTAAGAACTCCTTGACTAATCTAAACCTCCCATAAGTGAGGCTAAAAGAGCTAGAATGGCTTATCCAAGATCTCTCAAGGAGTCAATTGACCAGTCAACAATTTACTCATTCATATGCTATTTCAGGCTTTAATATAAGCATCAGACATAAAAAAAACCTGGCCTCAAGAAGTTTACATTGTAAAGGCACGTATATACCAGTCATACAGAAGGTCCTTCAGCTCCATATCCCAGGTTCCTTCTTTTTACACATAGCATCAAGCCATGTGTTAATCATGATCACTAGAAGATCCTTTCAATTATAAACATAAAAGAAAAAAAAAAGTTTTAATGGGGCCATCAGTGGATGGTGCTGGATGGACTTGGAATTATACCTATAGACTAAAGTAAAGAGACAATCTCTGAATCTCTGTCATCATTAGCAATACCATGGATTTTTCCTCTAGGGAAGGAAACATTTCCCCATCATCATGTCTTTGCCCATACTGGTCCCTACACCTAGAATGCCGTCCTCTCATTTCTATTTGTTTCAAATCTTCCGCTCAAGCATCAACTCCTTCAGGAAGCTTTCCCTGATAACCACACCTGGGTAGTTCATCAGTCTAGTCCTGGATGTCCTGGTGTCCTCTCCTCTCCTCATCCTGCACTAGAACTTGAACAGAAGAAATTTCAGGCAAAGGAGAACAGTTTTTTCATCATCGCTCTCTGTCCTCCTCTCATGAACTCTCTTCTGATCCAATAGGATTTATCAGGGACCCTGGGCTTGGTAAATATAGAGGAAAAAATGACTGGCAAGACTCCTCATTTTTACCTCCAATCAGAGCAGCAACTAGTGGGTCTGTGTCTGGTACCCTCTATCTGGGCCCCTTCTTTTTTGGACTATAGCCAATATCCTACAATTGATCTCCCTGCCTCAATCCTCTGCCCTCACCAACCTATCCTCCATTCAGTTGCTAAATTATTATCCCTAAATGCAAAAGGAAATTTCTGAAGCACTTGTTATGTGCTCAGCACTGTGCTAAACCCCAAGGATACAACAGAGCAAGCCAGGAAGCCCTTACTCTCAATGATCTTATGTTATTATTAATTTTTTTTGGCTCCTACATCAACCAAAATTTATTCCATTAAATTTTCTGGGTGAATACATTGACTCAATTAGTTGTTGTTCTTTCCACATTATACAAATAGAAAATTACTTTCATCATACAAATAGAACCTCCTCTCTGCAGATAATATTGTAGGTCTTAGAACAATTCAGAGGCTTCTGGAAAAAACTTGTAAATACTCAAAAGGGTTTGGCCTGACTATCCAAATAAAAAAGATGAAGTGGATGAAAAATATCCACTGTCAAAAAAGAAAAACAAATTAAAAATCCACTGCCAAGATTAGAATATCCAATTGGATAGAGAATCTTTAAAACTTTTCTACCAGTATCCATGTCTGGGATGGATATAGCAATGGGTAGTACAAATGGGCACAGAATTTGGACTCAGAATTAAACCCAAGGAAAAGAATGGATTATCTTGGTTTCAGGAAGTTTGAAACCTCTTTTAATGATGTCAAATTTCTCCCAGAAACAAAAGCTCGTTTTAAATTTAATTTTATTTATTTTTAATACACATTGTTTTATGAATTATGTTAGGAGGGAAAAATCAGAGTAAAAGGGAAAAACCATGGGAGAGATTAAAAAAAAAGAAGAAAAAAAAAGAAGTAAACAAAGCATGTGTCGATTTACATTCAGTCTCCTTACTTCTTTTACTAGATGATGATGATTCAAAGTTTGTTGGGATTGCTTTGGATCACTGAACTACTGGAGAAGAACCAAGCCTTTCAATGACCTTATGTACTAATGACAAAGGCAACAAATACAGGAGCGTGATGGTCAGTGATGAGTGGTACAATCCAGGAGGCACAGATCTCTGAATATGATCACTGGTTACAAGGCAGATGGGATGGAGGATGAGGGTATGAATGCAGCACTATTCTGCATCACTTTCTTGCTGAAAGATCTTCAATGACTCCCAAATACCTCTAAAATGTAACTCAAAATCTTCCCTTTCATGATTCTTATATATCATTTTTTTTTTACCTTCTGCCTCTCTGGTTTCAAGTAGACCTTGTATCTGAAATGATCTTCCTTCTCCCCCTTAACTTACAGAATGTCCAGGGTCCTTTTGGGCTCAGCTTGGAGACTTTCCTGATTCCTCCATTCTGTTTATCATCTGAGAATACTCAGTCTGCAGAAACCCAGTGGACTCTTAAAAATCTTCAGTGGTAGCCTTCTAAACCTGAGAGGGATAGGGCTGGGAAAATCAAACAACTACTAACTCTCGGGGCACAGCATTCCATTTTTGGAAGAAGTGTAGATTTGTGGAAATAGTGCTATGTCTGTAGTCAGAAGACCTGGGTGTGATCATGGGCACGCCACTTACACTCATGACAATAAAAACAGCTAAATGTCTAGGACACTTTACAACCTGCAAAGTGCTTGATGCTAGTATCTAATCTAATCCTCACAACAGCTCTGCAAGGGAACTGCTAGAATTCTCCCCATTTTACAGATGGGAAAACTAAGACTATGATTTAATAAATCACTTGCCCAGGATCACCAAGGCAGTTAAGTGTTTGATGTAGGATTCAAATTCAAGTCTTCCAAGCCCAGATTTCTACCGACTATGCCGGCTCACTGCTTCCTAGATATCTCCTCTGCCTCTTAATCCACAACTTCTCCTGGCCAGTCCTGGGTATCACAATGGGGTTTTTGTTGTAGTTGCATCCAATTTCCCCATAGCTCCAAGTCACTATTCCCAGTTCTGCCCTCTGGGGGTCAAGCCAAGCCAGCCTTGGATGTTATCCCTTCGCCCCATCCTTCATTAGAACTTCAACAGTAGAAATTTCAAGCAAAGGAGAAAAGTGTTTTGTGTTTTTTTTTTCCCTTGTAATTAGAGAAGAAAATCTACTCACACAATTCCAGTCCTTTCTAAAGATTAACTATGCTTTAAGATTTCTCGCATTCGCCCCTTGTTAAACCTGTTCAAATCCGTGCTTTGCTTTCAAGATACGTCAAGGGAGCTCCGGAACACGCTTCCTTGACAAAAAAAAAAAAAAAAAGTTACGATTCCCGCAGTAATACCACTAATTCCTCTGGAATGGAGCTTAACGAGAGCAAAGAGAAGAAAATGAGCATTCTGCGTTGAATTTCTCATTATCATACCTAACTATTTTTGCATAATCTTGCCCCTTATTAAGTCTACCCAGATATCCACAGACCCAAAGTTTTGATGTATTCACTGCCTAAATCATCTGTTGTCTTCGTCCTTAAGAGATTAAGGCACAATATTGTTCAGTGGAGTTGTAGATACTAATTAAACAGGGTATCTCTTCTCTTCAAGGCAGGCGAGGCACGAGCTGAAGGCGTGCTGGCTGTCCCCTCCTTTCGGTGAGAGGGCCACGGAAGCAGAGGAAGCAGGAAGGATGCTGGATACCTGTCCCACTCGCGGGAAGACGCTGCTTCTCCTCATTGGCTCCAGGACCGTTTAACAGATCCCACCTGGAGCCTCATCCAGGCAGAATCTGGCCGGATTCTCTGGTTCCCAAAAAGCCCAATTTGGCTTTGCAGACAGACCAGATTTCAGTTCCATTAAACAGCAAGTATCTCATTGCTGTTGGCAGCCTCCACATTCATCTATCTAACAAAATGCATCTATTTTCTCCGAGTCTGTCGATACAAGAACAGACCAGAAGCTTGTAAGCAGGATTCACCCTGGGCAATGAGGGAAAAGTCTCCTGAAGGTGAGGGAGATTGCACTGCTCCTAGGTCACTCATGGGACACTCTACACTTTTCAGTGGGCTGGCTGCAAGTTCTAAGACCGTGAGTTATAGTAGGAAGCACTTAGGATCAGGAGTCAATACCGGCGTTCACATTCTGGCTCTGGTAGGAGAATGGGCAAGTCACTTCTCTGGGTCAAGCACTGGAAGGGTCATCTACTGAGTCCAACCCACTCAAGGGAGAATTGGACAAACTGAAGCACAGAGGGGGTGACTTGGCCACAATCAACCAGGTAGTAAGTCTCGGGGATGCCCTACCTCGTTCTGCATCCTCCAAGGCAAAGTTCTGGTGGGTCCTGTCCAGATGTAAGGATCTGACTTATAGGATTGATGATGCACTCAGGACATGACTCATGACTATCAAGGGCCAGAGCCTCATTAACAGGCTCTCTCAAAAGGAAAATGTATTTTTCAGCCACGGAAGTTTTCAAAGATTATTCAAAGGACTTGCTATTTGCCTCAGTCTAAGGCGTGCACTGATATATAACAATGATAAATATAACACAACACAATATAAACATAACACATGTTTACATTTATTTATATGTTGATATTTTAGTATATTATATTTGCTATTTATAGTAGTTATTAAAATATACATGTAATTACACAATACAGCTGTATAATATTTAATAAAACACAGTGATATAATATTAATATATTTGTTTATGTTATATATTTATTTTACACAAATATACATAAATAAAATATAAAATATAAACAAATATAAAGAATATGTGACATATTTATATTGTTTATATATTATATTATATGTGTTTATGTATATTTCTATTTTATTTATATATGTTTATATTGTTTCTATCATATATTTATTTATATATTATGGATTTAATTTATTCATATTATATAAATAAAATATATTTATATATAATAAAATAAATATAATATAACACAACACAATATATATTACATTATGATATCATAACATAATCCAAAATACATGAAGTTGTGAAATAAATATTCATATTTCTACTTGACTGCCAATCACAAGAATTATTGGTCATAATACTAGTGGCAGAAAAGATTTTAAAGATTATCTAGTCCAAGGGTCTCAACCTGGAGTATACAAATGTATTTTTTTTTGTAATTAACTACTCTATTTAATAGCTACATCATATAGAGATAGATGTAATGATTTATAGCTATCAATATGATTGGTCTCCTTTGCAGTGCTGCCTATTTTGTTTTGTGCATTTAAAAGCATTATCTTGGTAGGGAGGTTATACTCTTCCCTAGATAGTCAAAGGAGTCCGTCATACATATCAGGTCCTTGATCTTGCCCAAATCTTTGATTTTATAAAGGATAAAAATGAGAAATGGAGAGAATTGATAATTCAAGTTTATGTAGCGGATACCAGGAGACAGCGCCTGAAAATAAGGGCTTTGTTTACATTTTGCCATATGCCCAACAGGGAAACATGGCCCAGTCCAGTTTTCATGGGCGTGTGATTCCAAATATTCTTTCTTAACCACCGAAGTCACCTATCTTCGAGTCCGTAGCTGACGCCTTCTCCGTACGGGACCACACCACGAGCCTCCGCTGCGACAAATACCGATCCAAAGCCTTGTGGATGTTCCTGATGTGCCAAAGCCCTGAATCTTCCTTCCATGTGCTCCGCTGTTGGGCTGCGAATGTGTGCGCGTGTGGGTGTGTTTAATTCTGGGAAGAGACACAAGGATTTCGGTTGCAGGGAAGTCCTCCTCCCCCTGCCTAACACCCCGACTTCACTTTTCAGACTTGCCTGGGCCAAAGTTTCTCGGGGTTTTCTGAGGATTTTGGTGCCTGATGAGTTTCTGCCCCGCCCCCTTCCTGAATCTTGCTGAAAGGCTGAAGGTTCTTTAAACAGCCACGAACCATCCCTGCCTGTGCCTTCCCTCCTTCCCTCCCTCCCACTAACCCGTTCCTGAGTGGGCCAGTTGGGGCAGGAGGGCAGACTTAGAGGGACCATTCTGGTGGCCCTTTAAGGCCCTCTCATAGAAGATAGAGGTCTGCTATTGCACAGGACCAGTTTAGGGGACCACGGGAAAAACTCCCCAGCACTACAAGTACCCCACTATGGAATGGGCTGTCTAGGGAGCCGTTCTATCCCCCAGGGAGGTCTAAAGCAGAAAAGTGCTGCTTAATGAACATAACGGGGAGGGGATAGTTGTACAGGTGGGAAATGAAACAGAAAGCCAGGGGGATCACTTCTGGCCCCCCAATTCTGTGACTTTCCCAGTAGGTCACAGGTCGTCATCTGTGTGTATGTGAGATAGACCCTTAGAGCCTGGTGGAGCCTGTGACCCCTCTTCTCAGAATCAAGGTTTAACACATAAAATAAAATAGAGGAGATGCCAAATGAAACAAAACGCCAGGGAATATGGAGCTAGATTGGTTTTCCCGTCCAAGTTCAAGAACTCTTTAAGGACTTGGGGGCTCCGAGTTAAGACTATCTGACAGAAAGGCAATGATTCATCAAGTTCAAGTCGGACCAGTTGCCTTCTAATATCCTTCCTGACTCAGACAGTCCATCACTGACCTAACATCATCATTATTATCCACAATGACAACAACGCTCACACAGTGCTTTAATATTTGGAAAGCACTTTACAATATTGTTTAGTTGATCTTCATGACAACTTTGAAAGGTGGGCCTTATGATACCCATTTTACAGGTGAGGAAGCTGAGGAAAACATAGGTAAGGTGTCTTGCCTGAAGGTCACCCAGCCAGAGCGTATCTGGGCTACATTAGAACTCAGGCCTTCCCCAAGTCTGGCTATGTGCACTATGGTACCACCTAACGGTCAAATGTGGAGAGGTTCATTCCCTGGAGGGTGGCCAACCGATCCCAACACATCTTGGCCAGAGCAACTAGTGAGAAATGTGTTCTGGGGCAAAGAGCTGGACTCCGTGTAAGGGACCCAAGAAAGATCACGGATTTTAGGATCCTTGTCCAGATCTAGAAGGGAAGTCAGCTGCCATCTTGGTTAACACTCTCAACATACAGAGCAGCAACTTCCAATCAAGGAGAACTGTCCCAGCCAAATAAAAAATAGTATCTCTAAAGCACCCATGTTTCTCGCCAGCCCTGGGAACGAAGGGCATCATGGCCGTGTTACAGACAGGGAAACTGAGCCACAAGAAGGTGAAAGTCCCACAGCAATTTAATACCAAAGCCCCCAGTCAAATGAGGCTCCTGGACAGACGTCCGGAGACTTCTCCCAGCCCCGTACTGCCCTCCAACCAGGGTAGCAAGAAGAGTAAGTAGGGCAGGCACTGCATGTGTTCATCGGCTAACCAGTCCTGTGTAGCATCTGCTTCTCAGCTTAGCTCTAGAGTATGGAGGGAGGATTAGAGAGAGAGGAAGGGAAGAAGGAAGGAAGGAAGGGGGGAAGGGGGAAAGGAAGAAAGGGAGAGAGGGAGGGAGGGAGGAAGGAAGAAAGGAAGGAGGGAAGGAAGGAGGGAGGGAACGAAGAAGGGAAGGAAGGAGGGAGGAAAGGAAGGAGGGAGGGAGGGAGGAAAGGAAGGAGGAAAGGAAAGAAGGAAAGGAAGGAAGGAAGGAAGGAAGGAAGGAAGGAAGGAAGGAAGGAAGGAAGGAAAGAAGGAAGGAGGAAAGGAAGGAAGGAAGGAGGAAAGAAAGGAAGGAAAGAAGGAAGGAGGAAGGAAGGAAGGAAGGAAGGAAGGAAGGAAGGAAGAAAGGAAAGAAGGAAGGAGGAAAGGAAGGAAGGAGGAAAGGAAGGAAGGAAGGAGGAAAGAAAGGAAGGAAGGAAGGAGAGAGGGAAGAAGAGAGGGAGGAAGAGAAGGAGAGAGGGAGGGAAGAAAGAAGAAAAAAAGAAAAAAAATTTCACATATACCAATGAGGTAAAATTTAAAGAACTGAATCATTTACATTTAGGCTGCACACACACGTTTCTTTCTTGCTAATTATTGAAGAAAATTGTTTTACAATATGGGTTCTCACTCAACACATACTTTCCACCCCCTCAATCCTGCTTCTGGGTGCTTGTGTTCAGAACACCTCCCTTAAACATTAAAGGAACGGCCCTGGGAGGTCAGGAACTCCCCATGTGAGCTAGTGAGCCCAAACAGGCTAAAGTGACGTGATGGCCAAGGGGGAGAAAACGACGCATGTGTGACGCAAACGAGGAAAATCATCTTTCCCTGCACATGGTTTGTTGTGAAATCCTTCGATTCCAGTCAGTAAAAAAGGGAATATGTTTTGCAGGAGGTGGAGAGAAGAGCCCTGGCTCAGGGTTTTGGCAGCAGGCTGGAAACTCAGGCTGCCGAATTCTAGCACCACAAATTCCTAGGCATTCCATAAATGTTCCTTATGTGAATGAATGAATGAATGAATAAATGAATGAATAAAAGAACAAACTAGTCCCTTCCCTGGGGCACAATACTCTTCTGCTGAAAAATCCAACTAAAGGGGAGTGGGGGTCAAATCCCAGGTACATTCCATAATAGTCGGGCGGTTTGTGACATTGGATGTTCCTTGACTGCAAATTAGGGAGATTGAATTTGATGATCCCTTTGAGCCCTAAGTTGTTGTTGGTAGGAACAGTGACAGTGATGGTGGTGGCGGTTGTGAAGATGGGTGATGATGGCGGGGTTGATGATGGTGATGATGATCCTTGAAATCCTCAATGAAATGATCAGATTCTGTACTTGTCACTTCCAAGCTGGGTAATCTCGAACATGTTCACTGCCATAGACCATAAAATGAGGAATTTTGACCAGAAGACCTTGTAGATCCCTTCAAAGTATAAATCCCATAAATCTACCACTTTACATGATTGCAATGATCTGATCAAGGACAGTCAAGATATTCCTTAGTGCCAGTGATCAGCATTCTGGCAACGGCCATCTTTGAAATGGGCTCATGATACCCACGTGCTCACATTTTGTGAAGAAGGGCCTGTGAGGATCAGGAAGTGCTCTGGGAATGATAGTTCCTATTTTTCTACTCCTTCCTTGAGCCTTCTGCACCCCAACCCTTCCCCGTTACAGTTATGAAGACTGAGGTTAACAATCAGGGAGGACTTAACTCTGACCCACATTCTGGGGGAGAAGCTCAGGCTGGCACATCTAGCTATGAAGAACCACCAAAGACCAGGAAGCAGTTCACAGACATTGAGACATCTGCCATCCCCTGCTGCTCATCTCTCTCCACTGGCTCCCAAAGAACAATGGAAGCAGGGGTTTCTCTTTGGGCTCCAGTCTTCACCCTCCCTTCTGGCTAGGTATGACTACCCTCCCCCCTGTAAAGTCCTTTCCCTATTGTTAATTAGGGAAATCTTCACATCCCTATCCACTAAGTCCCTATTAGCTTGGACAGCACTGAACACAATGTCAATCAATAATCAATAAATGCTAAGTAACTCCCACGCCTTCTCTCTCCCCTTCATTAAAGGTCATGCTTGCTAGGCTTGCTTCACCAAGCAGCTTGGAATAACAAATTCTATCCATCCCCAGGCAGGGCAGGGGACCCAGATCCACCCTCATGTACCCTCCTACCCCCATCTCGGAGTCACTAAAACCCTAAAGAATTACACTCTCCCAGGCTACACCAAAGCTCAAGAGCCCCACTGACAAGTCTTCCCTGGAGCAGCCAGGTCCCATCCTGTTTCTCTCCCATTGTATACAGATCTTTGTTTCTCAAAGGTCAGGAGAACACACCTGCTGTATTAGCAAGACATCGGCCCTCTACTGGACTCTCAGTATCTCAAAGCCCAGCAATGGAAAGAGTCTTGAAGGTCATCGCCAAAGTGAATCAATGTGGACGAGATACTTCCTATTCCCCAGGCCCATTTCACCAAGAGCTGGTCACCCAAACACAGCTTGGAGACTCCAGTGGGGGAACACCTGCTCCCTTTTCAAGAATCCCTCCACCATTGTAGTCCCCCGTCTTAGGTGCAATCATCCAATTAAGCCTCCACGCCCAGAATGGTACACCAGGTGTTCTAACCAGGACCAAGGAAAGTGCAACTATTATCTCCCTAGTCATGGAAGGGACATCTTCATAAAGCCCGAGATCATTTTTCTTTGAGGTTTTTCTTTTTTTTTTTCCCTTCTCCGCCCCTTTTTTTAATCTGCCTCATCATACTGAGGACTCATTATAAGCCTCGGTCAACAAAAAGAATTATTGACAATTTCTCAGAGGGAACACTCAGTTTAATGGGGATCGAGATACAATTTCCTCTCTGCACTGGGTACACCTGACATTTACTCACCCTTTTTCTTCCATCTCCTACTCTCCACCCCTTCTCCGTAACCCAACTTAGGTAAGTACCTGGAGAGGCCCTGGCCATTGTGTGGACTGAGGCATGAAATAGGGAGGATCCTGTCATTACCATTCCCAGAACCCACACAGGGTTGTGTGTCTCATCCTGTCTACCCATAATCCCACATTGAATTGGGAGAATTTCAGATCCCAGAGTCAAGCCGAGTGAGATGCCCACGTTCTGCTCTGCCAGGGTTTGGCTGGATTTGCGGCTGTCCTTGGGAATAAGGAAGACTGAGGGGAAAGGGAGGTGACAATTCCAGGCTCCCTACCAGGCACTGACCCAGGTTCTTTTCACATCCACAGTAGCTTTTACTACAAAGACTTTGCACGGCCTAGTAAACACATTCAATTTTGAGTGAATCTGTTTTGGAAAATTATCATTAACTCATCATTACTGCTGATAGTTCATCCTAGCAACAAAGAGAGGAAAAAACCCACAAACAAAATTCTCCTCTGCATTTTAGCACTAATCACTTAAGCAGTAAAACTAATGGAAAATAGAAAGAAGTGAGCTCCCAGTACCAGCATTATTGCAGTAGTGAGAACATGCATATTTTAATAAGCCACCAGATAACTGTCAAATTTCTAACAACAGAATCTTAGCACCAGATCAGAATGTACACGGCCCTGCAAGCGTTCTCCGTTCTCCCAGCTCAGGCGAGGACATTCAGGAAGCGCTCACTGAGGGGGCCCAGCTCAAAGTCATCGAGTGTCAGCATCAGAAGGCACTTTACAGGCTACCAAGAACAACCTGCAACATAAGCATGAAGACTCTCAACGATACCCATCTGGCTATCTGGACTTCACTTGAATACTTCCACCAATGATGAACTCACTATCCACCAAAACATGTTCCAAACTGAAATAGTACTGATTATTAAAGTCTCAATCTTTCTGCCTGTCTCTGTCTGTCTGTCCATAGTCTGTCTCTATCTCTCCTTTCTCCCTTCCTCTCTCTTCCTTTTTCCCTTGCTTGAACAAGAAATGCCCTCTCTCTTCCTCCTTCCCTTCCCTCTCTCCCTCCCTCCCTGCCTCCTTCTCTCTCTCCTCTCTCTCTCTCTCTCTCTCTCTCTCTCTTTCTCTCTCTCTCTCTCTCTGTCAAATACATACTTACACATACCCTCTAGTAGAGCCTCAAGAATAGAATTTATCTTTTTTTTCTTTGTATCATTTGTGTCTGGCCAAGGAAGTTCTGCCTAGACGTTTGCCAGATGACCCAAGTAGCTATAGTTTGCTTTGTAAACCTAAAGGCCCCACTGAGTACTTGGAAAAGAGGATTCTCTATCATTCCTCATCACCTTTGTCTTGCCAGTGCTCAGTCCAGTACCCAGAAAATGCTTAACTCCACAGGACTGTCCTCAGCGTTAGCCTAGTAGAAGCCAACCATAGGAGAGCTAGGTCCTCTAGTAGGGAGAACAATGGTATGGCAAAGCAATCACTAGCTGATGAGCAGGGCGCTGTTTATTTAAAGCAGCCCCTTTCTGGTTGAGAAGATGAACTGTAGGGGTTTGCAAACTGAATTATTTACACACAAGGTCCCCAGTTTTCCATCAATGGAGTAGCTCAGACAGCCTAGACCGCTTGGCTGCCTCCATAATTGGAAAAGGATGGAGATTAGCTAATATGATCATTCCACATCCAGCCAAAACTGCAAAAAGGAAGGCTGCCATGACCTCTCCCAGCAGCCTCAGGGGATAGAAGAGGAAAGCTAGGAACCCTTCAAGTAAAAGACTGCACCTGAGATACTAAGGGGAAGCTTAGGCCATGGACATTGACAGTATGCTTTCCTTCGAGGCTTAGGGGTAGAATGGTCTGAGCAGGAACCAGTGGGAGCAATTACAGCACCAGGAAAAGCCCTAGAGAGCTACATTCTCCGTAACAAACAATATCACCTGGGGAAGGCAGAGAAAAGGCACCATTTATTTTCTAAAGCCAATAGTTCCTCAGTTGGCCCATGTGGCCAACTTGAAGGAGGAAATGAGTTAAATGAGTTCAAATCATTCCTAAGATATTCACTAGCTGGATGACAGTGGACAAAATTGTGGGCTCATTTATTCATTTGTGTGAAGATGCAATGAGATAGCATTCAAAAGGGTTTTGTAAGCCTTAAAGATATATTTTAAGTTGGCTGTGGCAAAGCAAATCTTATCATTGAAGAAAACATCCCTTGCTCAGATGTGGTGATACTTCTCAGGCTGGCAAAGTAACGGATGCATATGACCTGTCTGGGAGAGGCAGCAGGGAGCAGATGGCCCCATCACTAATATGGGTTGATTCAACTGCCCTGGGAAGCAATTTGAAGCTATTCTAGGGGGATGTCCCAAAACTGGTACATGCTTTGACCCAAGAATTCTACTTCTGAACATGTACGTCCACAGAGGTCAAAAAGACCCAAGAATTTTGCTTCTGAACAAGAACATCCACAGAGGTCAAAAAGACCCAAGAATTCTGTTTCTGAACAAGAACATCCACAGAGAACAAGAACATCTGTCAAAAAGACAGACCCAAGATCCATATGTACAAAATATCCAAGCAAACATGGATGTCGTCTCATGGTCTAAACCAACTGTCATATTTTAATAAGGTATCCAAGAAACTGGAAATATAAAAAATTCAGAGAAACTTGGCACATCTTACCAACTGCTGCAGAGGAACACCAAGTGAACAATTTAAACAATGACAATAATAGAAGTAAAACATTTCTGAAAGACATCAGAGCTCTAAATGGTGCAGTGAGTGATTCCAACTCTGTAGAAAAGAAGTTGAAGGACAGGGGAGGTGGACTGTAGTTGCATAATGAGGCACACATTTTCATATTGCTCCTCCCCAATAGGCAACATTCTGGAGAGACAGGTGTATATGTGTATGTGTGTGTGTGTGTGTGTGCGTGAAAGAAAAAAAAGAGAGAAAAAATCGAAGGGGAGAGGGAAAGACAGAGACCCAGAAAGAAGGAGGGAGGGAAAGAGAGAGACAAAGAAAGGAGAGGGATTATCTTACCCAATGCAAGTAAAGGATAAATAAATCAATGAATGCGAATTGCTAGGGGGAGAAGAATACTGTCAGAATTAAAAACATATAAAAATACTTTGAAAACATAATCCTAAAAAAAGCAAAAAAACTTCTAGTTCACTAGACAAATCCCCTAAGGAAAATACATGGAAAGATTTCATTTCTTGACTATATGGGATGTGATGGTAGGGAACAGCTGCAATTTGTCCCACTAGAGGGAATGTCTACTTTCAGGAGATCACAGACTAATAAACAATAACATTCATATAGTATCTATTATGTGTCAGACACTGTGCTAAGCACTTTGCAAATATTATCTCATCTGATTCTCACAATCCTGAGGGGTAGATGTTGTTATGATCCCCATTTTACAAATGGAGAAACTGAGGCAGAGATTAAGTGGCTTTCTTAGGGTCACATAGCTAGTTAGTATGTAAGACTATGTTTGAACTCCAGTCTTCCTGATTCCTGATCCAGATTTAACACCTCCACAGATATGCTCTGAAATTTTCCTTTAGAACAGATGCCCTGGAAGAGAAGCTCCCCAGTAGAGGAGGTGGTCTGCACTCATTGCTACTTCTCAGAAACTATTAGAGGTCCCTGGAGGGGCAATATAATGGACATAGCAGTGAAGTTGGAATCAGGAAGACCTGCGTTTAAATCCTTACTAACTGGGTTGATCAAGGAAAATACTTGATCTTTACTTCCCAGAGTTGTTGAGAGGATAAAATACAAAATTGTCAAGTCATTTGTAAACCTTAAAGCACTACGCAAATGCTCACTTTACTACTGTTGTTACATAAGTGGTCTTATTATTATATACAAGTAATTATTATCTGGAACAGAATACCCCAAAGTCCAGACATCTCCACAGCTACCCAGTACGGATTGATGTTCCAACCTCAGTGAGCAATTATGTTTTTCTTACAACTACACTGAAATGAAAAGCACCAACCGAGTCCAAAAAGTGTCATTTGTCAGCAGCTCCACGTTGTTAGAGATCAGAAGGTTTTCGGATGAAAGGCATCTAGTAAATCCAGGACGGATTACAGTTATCTATTAATGTAGCATGTTCATTTGACACATCTGGATTCAGCACTCTCGAAATGACAATTTGTCCCAGAATAAACATGACTTTTCAAACACCCAGAGCAGACACTATAGGTGAAAGCCAGACAAAGGTGTGAGAGGAGCCAAATCCGTCATATTTATGTGCTGTTCAATCGTGGGCAAGTCTGTTCATTGTTCCAAGCCTCGGTTTCTCTAGCAGTAAAACAGATGTTCTAGTAACAATGACACTTACACCACAGATTGTTGGAAGGCGAGTGTTTTGCAAGGGGAAAATTGATGGACAGAGGAAGCTGGGTCAGTAACGCAGTCCTGAGGTGGGTTAAAAGCCCACTACCATCATAAATTCTGCGCACAAGCACCTCACCCCGATCGGGCAACTCAACCAAAGGGATGACAATTGGCCAGCCATGGACACTTCCTTTGTTATTAATGATGTCTGTCTTAGCCCCAGCAGGTGAGCACACCTTTTTTTCTCAAATGACCTTTCACCTGGCCCAGAGGCTTCATCACAACTGGCTCCTAGGAACCTTTTCCCTACACACCAGCCCTGCTTATCCCAAATTTGCTTTTTGTCAGCCCAGATCAAGACTAGATTTCTTCAACAAGCATCACAGAGTATTTCTACCTTATTCAATTTCTGCAAAAGGTCAATGCCAGGAGCAGGGGCAGCAGGAGGTTTCTAGAGCTTGTGCTTGCTCATATCCCCAAAAATCAGCTTTTGGGAGCAGTGGAAGAGGGCCTGTTATCAAATGGGGTTAACCTCTGTCTAGTCCAAAGGGCCATTTTTTCTTGCTTAAAACGTTTGCCATTTGCTGATTTCTCACCAACACTTAGTAGCTTAGTAACCACCTGGAGGGTGGAGATAGACTCACCTCAAGCTCTGAGATGCCAGGTGATTTTTCCCCTTATCTTATCAGAGCCCCAGGAATTGACACTCTTATCTTCCTAGATTCTGCTATCTAACTAATCTGAACAGATCTGCATGACTAGAAAGTCTCAGTGATTTTCCAGCACACACATTTAATTTAGAGTAAGAATATAAGAGCTGCAATCAGCACCCAGAGTGGGGAGGGGTGGGGGGGATTGGGGGAGAAGATCAGTGGCAGGTGGTGGAGGACGCTCAGATTCCTGTCACACTGGAAGTCACCGGAGTATCGCATTCTTCACCAAGAGAAAAAAAGAAAAGCTTTTGGTTTTCAATGTTTTTTTGTAGCAAACACTCCTGCTGTGGTCTTGTGAAGCCAGTAGAGCCCTGCTTAGGATATGTCTGTTTTCAATTCTTCACTAAAGGAAATACTATAATTCGGTTATAGTTTACATAAAGAGGTCATTTTTCACCATTCAAGTTCACGATTCTCCTGAAATGCATCCAGAGATCCCCTTTCTGGCCCATGGGTCCCAGCTTTAAAGTCCCTGCCTGAAAATGACTCCACATTATCCCGTCATATATTCCCCATTAAAAAAAAAAAAAAGCCCAAATCACTCCCATATCTCTCTGCTCCTGTATCCATTATGACTAACAGGCCTGTAAGGAAGGCCCAGTTACTATCCCCATTTTACAGATGGAGAAACAGAGCAAGAAAGGTTAATTGATTTGCCAGAGGTCACCAAACTAATTAAGGGTCCCAGCAAGGGAAAACTCAGGTCTGCCTTCTTCCACACCTGGCACCATTCCCACTATGACACCTACCAATAAATTCCAGAAAATTTTCATTTTCCAAAGGCATTATATTGTTGTAGTGTCCATAGCCCTTCCATGGCACCTTACATCACAAAATAGGTAATATTTCTGAGACTGTTTCTCAATCAACTTGAGGACAAATTCAAGTTCAATTCGATGACAGATGCCCTCCTGTCTCCTTTCTCGACATTCATAAATGGAAGGCAATGGATGAGATTTACAGGAAAGAGGGAGAAGGCCAGCATTCTTGTGCCAAGAAGAAGAAAATCTAAAATCAAACTCTAATCCAGCTGTTCTTACTTTTTTACATCCTGAACTTTGGAAGTCTGGTGAATGAAGCCCAGGGACTACTTAGAATCATGTTTATAAATATATAAAATATGATTACAATGGATATCAATTGTATTAAAATACAGTCATCTATCTATATTACATACAGATCTATCTCTTTGTAAATCTCTTAACACATAAATATATATGCATTACTATAATAGTAATAAAAACTACCTCTAAACTAGCTGATTAATGGCAAATAAATAAATAAAAATCTTCCCAAAACTCGTAAAACAATGATCACAGAAGAGAAAATGGATAATTGCAATGCATCGCATTTTAAAAGATTCTGCAAAAGCAAAATCAATGCAACTAACATTATGAAGGAAGCAGGTAATTGGAGGTGATAGACTGTTGCAGCAAGTTTCTCTGATAAAGATCCCCTTTCCGGAATATATAAGAAATAGATTCCAATGTATGAGAATAAAATTCATTCTGCAACTAATTGGTCAAAGGATATGAACAGGCATTTTTTTCTAAGGATTCCAAGTTACCGGAAATCACATGGAAAAAATTCTCCAAGTCACTACTATTTAAAGAAATGCAAATTAAGCAATTCTGAGAATCACCCTCACTGCCCTTAAATTGGAAAAGCTGACTAAAAGGAGAATGGCAAATATTGGAGGGACTGTGAGAAAACAGGCATTCTAATGCAACATTGGTTGAGACCTTCAAGAAAGTAATTTGGAACTATGCCCCTACAGTTCCTAAACTTTATGCTGCTTGACTCAGCAGTGTCACTAATAGGTCTATATCCCAAAGAGATCAAAGGAAGAAGAAAAGCCCCCTTATGATACCAAAATAGTATCTATAGTAGCTTTTTTTTTAGTAGGGACAAAAATCTGGCACTCAAGATGATGTTCATAAATTGGGGAAATGGCTAAACAAAATCTGATATATGAATGGAATGAATCCCAGGCCATCATAAGAAATAATGAAGAAAAATGATGAAGAAAGCACAGAGTCTTGTTTGAATTGATGCAGATTGAAGTGAGCAGAATGAGAGGGAGAATTTTATATTATAGCAATATAAACTCAAACAACTTGCCAGAGTTTAAGAACTCTGATCAGGGTGATTCCAAAGGCTCAAGGATAAAATATGTCACCCACATCCTGACAAAGAGATCATGAATATAAAGTGCAAAAGGAGATATACATTTCTGGACAATGCCAATGTGGGAAGGTACTGTGCTTGACTATTCATATTTTCACATTATTTTCTTCTCTTTTTCTTTTATTATAAAAGGGACAAGCTGAGGGGCTGAGGCATGGGACTAGGGGTAAGGAGAAGATTGCACAAACAAATAAAAAGACAAAAAGGTTTATTGATGCATTTTTTTTCAATGCCCAGAAGAGAATGCAACAAAGACCAGATTGCTTTGAAAGTTCCATGTTGAATTCATTATATAATTAAAAAAAAAATCAAACTCTACACAATAAAGATTTTAATTATCAAATCCAACCTTCTGTCCTAGAATGTTTTTTAAAATGTTCTTGGTGTTTGCTGTTTGTTAAGTTTAGGGGGAAAAAAAGATAAAAAATGGGGGTGGAATAAAAAATATGATCCTTTCTCTCCCCTATTCAGAATAGGAACAATATGGTAGTCAGAATGTCCTAGGGCCCTTCCAGTATCTCTAGAGAATCCCTTCACATGATGTCAATGCAGAAAAGGACTTCAGAGTAATCCAACTTATTCATTTTACAAAGGAAGAAACTGAAGCAGAGAGCATGGTGACACAGTCAACATCACATAACTAAAAAATGTCAGCGATGAGACTGGATCACAAGACTTCAGATGGCAAGTTTTCTTTCTCTCACATCATGTTAACTCTAAGATGCTGAGACCACAGGAAGGATGAGTCTACAAGCTTTAATTGAAACCTTTCCTGAAAGGTCCCCTGCCTATGTCTTATACGTAATGACTGGAAATTGGCTCTAGGTTGAAATCCACAACAGATTTTTTTTTCAAGTTATTAAGATCCTCAAAGTAACAGACAGAATTCAGTCTCTGTCATTGTCATGATTTCTGGAAAACACACACACACACACACACACACACACACACACACACATCTTTTAGAATGTAAAACCATTACAATTACAAATAAAGATGGCTACATTTATTATCATTGCATTCCTATCCCTATTTCTTTCAGTATATATTTAAATTTTGATTTAACGATTTCCATAAGAATTTATTTTATTTCCCTTCACTTCCTCCATTGAAAATCTTTAAGAAAAAAAAAATCCTCATAATGAATATGCATAGTCCAGCAAAAAAATTGAGCATATCAACCATGTGTGAACCCTGTATGTCCCTAGCACCCAGCACAGAACCAAGCACACAGCAAATGCTTATTAGCTTGTTGTAACAACTACAAGCAGAGTCACAAAGAAAAAAAAAAGAATTTTCCACAAAGATATCATAAATAATGAGAAGTGAAGATATAAAAAGTGAAATAAAATCCCTTTTTAAAAAGAATTAGAAGGAGAATAAACAATAAGCAGCCAATTCCCTGAAAATTATTCTAGACACAACAGAAATCAATGATTCCATAGGACAAAGAAAAATATTAAAACAATACAAAAAAATCAAAAAATTAGATCAAAATATAAAGTATCTGGTATCAAAGCAATATAGCTGAAAAACAGGTCAAGAAGAAAATTCAGAGTCCCTAAAAACCATTACTTAAAAAAAAAAAAGGGCTAGACACTCTATTTCAAGAAATCATAAATAAAAATTTCCCAGACCAGAAGACAAATTGACTATAGTAATACAGTAATCTTCTTCTGAAAAGAAGCCTAAAAGAAAAAATGTCCTAGGAATATTGTACTCAAAATCCAGAATTGTCATACCAGAGAAAATATATTGCCAAGCATTCAAAAAGAAACAGTTAAACCACAGTCAGAAAACAAAGAATTGAGTAGGAACTTTGAAATAGGACCATAAAGACAAGAAAAACCTAGGAAGGCAAATTTCTTTAAGCAACAGAAAGGCACTATAGGATGATATAGTGCTAACATTCTAAAAAGGGAAGAAGAAATAGGTGTCTCTTCTAAACCTTATTGTTTTTCAAAGCGTATCAAGGAAATTACACACACACACAAATGCACACACACACATTTATATACATGCTGGGGAAGGTGAATAAGTTGTGCTTTATAAATATAATGGATTAACATTATTCTATAATAAAGAAAGAGATGGCTGAAGAAAGAATACTGGATTACAAAAACTGAAATAAGAGACAAGTGAATAGAACCAAAAGAACATGCCATTCAAAGATAACAGCATCATAAGGAGAAGCATCTTTGAAAGTCTTAAACTTCCTGATTCATGCAATAAGCAGCCAAGTCTTTAGGACTTCTTAAAATGTGTTCACTCTCGACCCCTTTTCACCCTAGAATTTTCTTTTTACAATACACCAGGTATATAGGTATATAAAAGATATACAAATCAAACCTTACTGATAATGAATCCTAATTTTGTGACATTCACATTCAGTTACATGCCCCCATAAGGGGTCACAATCAAAGGTTTAAGAAACTTTTCTCTACTGGACTTTAGATGAAACATATTTCCTGTCTCCTGTCAGGAAGGTGATGGGGCCAAAAGTGACATACAGATCTGAACATGGTCTCTATGTGGCTTTGTTTTTCTCAACAATGGGTGTTTTTTTTTTTACAAGTAGTTTTTATTTTAATTTAGTTTTTAATATTTTTCCTTCTTTCAGTTTTTAAAGGGAATCAGGAAGACTGGAGGGTAGAAATTTTGGTGTTGTTCAGTCATGTGTAACTCTTCGTGACCCCATTCAAAACTTTCTTGGCAAAGGTGCTGGAATGGTTTGCTATTTACTTCTTCAGCTCATTTTACAGATGAAGAAACTGAAGCAAACAAGGTTAAGTGACTTGCCCAGGATCACATAGCTTCTGTTTGAATCTGGATTTGAACTCAGGCCTTTCTAACTCAGGACCCAGTACTCTATATAATGAAGCATATTAAAGTCCCCCCAAAAGGGCTTTTGAATTTTTTTTTTTTAATGTATAGAAGAGAGGAAATTCAGAGTGAACCAGAGAAGTTTACAAAGTAAGATATGGAATGCACATATTGTATGTATGCAGATGCATATAATATTGTAAATATAAAACATATAATATTAAGTATGATATGCATAATGCCTGTGTGTATATTAAAAATTGGTGGAAGGAATGAAATAGAGATTCAATTTCCTTTGCAGTTATCCCTATGTTCTGCTATGTATATGACAGTACTTTGCCAAGGTGGGAGGTGAGAGGTTTATGTTCAGAATTAAAAAAATAAAAATAAAAGTTACGTCCGACCACAAAAATTTCTCTCTGCTCCCCAATACACACCAGTCTCTCCTGGCAAAATTTAGGATCACATATAAATGTTCCTGTATAACATCTCAAATTCCCCCAACACTCACCCTTCCATGTTCTTAATCATTTTTTTTTCTTTTTTGGAAAAAGGAACATTTATTTAGGGGAAGAGATTACAAACAAAATGAAGGGATGTAATAGGAATGATAATTATTAAATAGAGTTTGGAGAGCATATAATTAGACTAATCAGTTCGCCAAAGTAAGGAGAAAGGCGCCATTAAAGTGAAGGTACTATGAGAGAGAGAAAGAGAATACCTTATAGTGGGCTTCATCATGAATATAATTTAGTTTTTTTAATCTTCTTTATCATTACTTCCTTCATCAAACTCTACAAAATCCCACTCTACTGATCCACTGACTATTTCACACACATAACATTCCTTATTCCATCTTGATGCCTTTGCACTTTGTCCTCCATATTGGGAACGGCTTATTCTTTACCTCCACCTCCCAAATACTCCAAGTTTTCTTCAGGACTGAGTCCAAACACTTTTCTACATACAGGGCTTCCTGCACCAGTCACCTCCCCTGGAACTTTCTTCTCTGAGCTCACTTTTCCCTTCTACTTATATACATTGTATGTCCCTAGTTATTTGCTTGTGGTCTCCCAGATGAACTATACCCTCACTGAGAATTTGGAGTATTTCATATTTGTTGTTTGTTTGTTTGTTTTTAATCCTCAGTATTTAGGCCCATGCCTGACAGAGAAAGCATTAACAAATGTTTCTGGATTTAATGATCTATAAAATTATATTAAAAAAAAAAACTTTCCAATGATGAAACCAGTTGACTTCCACTGCCACCAATGTCCAGAATGCTTCTTTACTTATTCTTCAAAGTTTAAGTGTGATAGCCTCTTCTCCAGCAAAACTGAAGTCCCGCTACCACTCTCTTACTGAACTCTCCCCTCGCCATCCTCTTCAGTAATGAACTTACCCAACACACCTCCCATACTACTGCCTCTACTTCTCTTCCAACTAACTTAACTATATATGCCTGATGACAAAATTTGATTTTGCTAATATGCAAAGAGTTGAGAAACTTTTAACGGCTCCAGAAGACAGATGAAACAAAGTTCCTTCCTCTCGGAAGAGAGGTAGAAGTCTACAGGGGAACAATGTTGCCCAGTACAATCACAATATCTATGTGTTAACTGTGTAAATAGAAATAAATACTTTTGCTAACTTTTTGTTTATTTGTTATGTTGAAAGGGAGGGAAGAGGGAGAAATTTCCAGAAATGAAATAATATAAAAACAAAAGTCATCAGTGTATGTGTGTGTGTAGTTTTATTAAATATTACAGGATTTATTCCTTTTTTCCAATTTTTACATGGGAAAACTACAGGATTAAGGACAATATGGGGAGCGGAGGGGAAATCTGCCTATGTGTCATCAGAAAAGAATATACTAATTTACCAAGAAAATTATCTGGATGAACCTGAAATTTTGCTTATTTGGAAAATTGTTGTTGTTGTACTTTCCCCCCCCCCCCCTTTTGGTTGGTTACTTGGTTCTAGTTTTTGTTGAATGGGGGGTAGGAAGAGAGGATCAAACCCAATCAACCCCAATACTCTCCTGTCCCAACAAAAGATTTATATTATATATATATATAATGCATATAATTATAATATATAATAAAATATGTTTATATAGAAACATGTAAATAAAATTTGGAAACATGTATTTAATAATTTATTATTGTATTATATATATTTAATATACACATATATATGGCAATCCATATAGAAATACAGAAATATGATGGGAGACAGAAAAATGACTATTTGGTTCAGAAATAATATTTGTGAAGTTAAATGATGTCCTTGCTTCCCTGCCAGGTTTAACTGATGTGTCCAAAGGCTCACTCAGACTTCACCTATCCCAGCCCCTCCAATGACCCTCTGGAAATCCTTTGCTATTTTTCCAAGATACCTTTCACTCTTTTCTGATTCCTAGAGGAAACTCCACTGACTAAAGTACTAGGCAGCTCCCCGGCACCACCATCTGCCCAGGGATTCAGAGATTCCAAGACAATATTGTGGCTTCTTTGTCAAGGAATTGGTGGAAAATATGTGTAGGAAATCTGAGCTGAAGTACAATCAGCAAAACACAGGCCGGTTCTCTGCCACTGGAGCCCATGGCTCCATGGAGCTATCCAGACCCATTTACTCGTTAATTAGGGCCCAGGATTTTAGCTGCGTGAGGCTCTCCACTGCCCCCCACACTACCGCCAAAGCTCCATACTTTAACTGTTTTCCAAGAATACGTCAAGTCTGAATGGGGGATTTCTTTTGAGCAGTGAAAGGGACATTTCCTTCACCAAAAAGGTCAAGATATACAGTGAGCAGCATCTCGGAGCATCTCGAGCTGGGAGCCAAATAGGATCAGTTAGCACCGAAGGCACCCCTCCTGCCGGCCTCTCCAAGGAGCAGCCCATCGCCTATTTTCAAATCCTCTGCTTACATCTGACAACGTCTTCATCATTTCTTAAACATTTCTATTTTCCACCGAGTCTTTGGAGGGCTCCGTTCAAACCGTTTTGTACCGAGATCAGACAAGCATGGGACTGCAATTACAGATCACAATGCTCGGTGCTGAATTCACATCTCTATTCATCTCTTAGAAACCCAGAAAGACAGATTGGCCACAGGGGGACAGATTAGCCACAGGATGACCTGTATTTCCCCACAAAAGGCTAAGTGTGGAAAAATAGCACCCTGTGTCACCCGTTCTTCAGAGCCTGAAAAAAAAATCCTTCATGAAAATCACCCTCTGAGCAGCCCTTTCCCACTCCGCGCCGAACAAGTCCCGATTGTTCTCCACTCCCCCAGATCACACACCAAAATGTGTGGCCACAGCACAGTTGGCTTGATTTTAGAAGCTGTCACCAAATAACTTTGTCCATGTCTGTCCAAACCGGAAACTGGGATGAGAGGGGAGAAGGGGAGGAGGAACGAAAAAAGATGCCGGAGCAGCCTGTGGTGGTTACAAAGGCTGCGTCCAATCACTTCAGCCCAGGAATCCCTAGCTTGCCCATCGAAGAAGCAGCTCCTTTCTCCTGCCACTGTGAGCTCCTTGCACTGGGGAAACATGGCCCTCTCTCCGGGCTTGATCTTCCCGCAGATTCCATAGAAAGGGGCGAACTGCTCGGGCAATTCTCAGGCTATTCGGTGGTTTGTAACAAGTCACTCGGAATTATTAAGTCCCCAACTCTCCCAGCAGGGCTCCCCACTGTATGCTCTAGCTTCCGCTAGCTGCTGCTTCCAGGGGCAAACCAAAACTCAAAAACACGGAAGGCTCCGGAAGCATGGTTGCTACCAGAATGATTCCCTTACAGCCATTTCAAGGCAGGCATTCTATCTCCTGACAAGGGCTACCGAACGTCTGTCTGCTCTCGTCCTAACAGCCCCAAAGGCTGGCTCAACAAAACGACCCAAAGCATCACCTGGCACCGGGAACATCTGCATGTTGGCTAACCGCAGGGCGAACTAGAGCTACCTCCCCCGTCCCTTTTTTTCCTGGGCCTCCCAGGGCTTAACTGTATCTTAAGTAGGCAAAAGAAAAGCCCTCCACAGTCCACGAAAGACAAAGACAACAGCCCTCCCTCCGGTGGCCTTCCAGTCTCAAAGAAAAGAGGCTAACTTTGCAGTCTGTGCCCTTTACAGAGAGAACCACTGGGAAGAGAAATTACAGAGGACCTGGGTGGGCAAAAGGAGGAGGGGGATGTTGGCGCTACGCAGAAAGGCAGGCCTGTATTGAGTGTCTCCCTTGTCTAGAAAAAGTGTGTCCCGGGACTCGTCGGCCCCATCTCTTTTAAGTCTGAACAGCTGAACTAACCAAGGGGAAGGTGACCCTCTCCTGTCCGTAACCCCGATTAAAAAGTACTTCCTTCCCACTGGAATTATCACCACCACCATTTCAGGTAATAACAGAGGCTCCACCTACTCCGTCCCCGGCAAAATATCCGGAAAATAAACCAGGTGAGATCGGCCCACACGGATTGGACTTTGGGGTAGGGAGTGAGCAAAGTCCCAGAAAGCCCCGCAGCTCCTCCGCCCCTTCCCGCTAACACTTTCTCTCCTTTCCGCTGGAGGGTTCCCTTTTGTTTTCTCTCTTCTACCCAACCTCTAAATACAAGTCATAAAAATGAAAGTGGTCAAATCCTGTCTTCCTTCCACCCGAGGGCACACACATTAGAGCAGCCCTCAGAAGCCGGGAGCCCTTCCTAATAAGGGCCACACCTTTGCTGCTTCTACAAGCCAGCTCCCCACAGCCTGCCAAGTCATTAGGCAGAATAGCTAAATATTGCAGATTCACTTTTTTTTTTTTAACCTGAAGTTAATGAGAATCTGCGAGATATTCTTCCTCAAAATCAATCTGGACGCTGAAATCTTTAACGCAAACAAACCACTTTCCATCTCCCGGAGGTAGGGCCAGGACTTTTACTCAAAGCACTGCTTGGGTGTTAAGGGAAAGTGGACTTCATTTTGGAGAGTCCAGGAGAAGTCTACGTTCCACGTTTTAGAATCATTTCTTTTCTTTTTCCTTTTTTGTTCTTTTCTTTTTAATGCACACAAACCAAAATCCAAAGGCGTGCGTATGGAAACAAATCTATTGAAATGTCGTTGTCAATATCATTAAAAATAAGTGTCCGGACCCCGACCAGGTTAAAGGCTTAGCTACGGAAAATCGCGAGACCCCAGACTGACACTCCCAAACCGCTGAGGAAGGAGGGCCAGCAAGGGCTTTAGATGTCCAAGCGCACGCCTAGTGAAATGCCCCTGAGTAGTAAGACGGCAAACTTTGATCTGGTTCCCAAGAAGTTTGTGGGTGTCTCTCTGTCTGTCCTAACTTAGTGGTGCCATGAAAGCTGCTTTACTTATGGGATCCCGGAGTAGCCTACTCTGGCCCTACACAAACACTGGGAGAAATAAGCTTTTTTTTAAGACGCTCGGGCTTCTCCCACGAGAAGCAGCCTCGTCCAGCAAAGAGTCCCGGCATTCTTAGGAGCTAGTTAAGCCGATACTTTTAAAATGAAGGAAGCAGCGACCAAGTTGGATCGGAGCTGCCCCGGCTGTTATTAAGTCCAGGGCGAGTGTGAGTAGTTTGTGGGGTGACAAGGAAGGAATAAAGGGAGGGGTTTGGCCGAGGCAGGAGGAACGGGGCGCCTTTGCAGCCAGAACCTGGGGCCGGCCCCCGGGCTCAGCCCGGGGACTTGGCCCCTCCACGTGGACTTTCCTGCCACCAGCCCGGTCCTGGGTAAATGAGCCCGGCCGGGGAGCGGGGAGGGCGCTTGGGCCCCAAAGTTACCGGCCTGGTTGGGGGACCAGGGCATGGGGCCGGGGCCAGGGGCGCGGGCCGGACTGCCCTCCGCCCGCTCTGCCAGAGGCCACCCTGCCCTTTGAGGGAACTGGGTGCCATCTTGAGAACTTGCGAAAGAGAGGGGGGGGAGAGGGCACCGGCGGATCGGCGCTGGTTCTTGGAGCCGAAAGAAAAAGGAAAGAAGGCAAGCGAGGGAGCCCCGGGAGCCGCGGGAAGCTGAGGCTGGGCGCCCGGTGCCGCTCCTCGGGGGGTCAGGGGGCCCAGGCGTGGTTCCTTGGGACGCACTCATTCCCCGGGCCGGGGGTGGGAGGGGAACAGAGGCTCTGCTGGGGAGGATGGAGGCTGGAGGAGGGGATGGGCGCCCCCTCCCCACCCCCCAGCCCCCCGGGGGCCCCGGGGCTCACCTTCCCGGCGCAGGTGCGCGTGGAGCGCCGAGAGCAGCAGGCAGCAGAGCGCCGTCCCGGCCAGCGCCCAGAGCGCCCGGGGCAGCTGCATCGCGGGGGCCGCCCGGGCTCCGCATCCGCGCCTCCAGCCCGCCCGCCGCCGGGGCTCCGACCGAACGACCGCCCGGCAGCCCGCCTGCCCGCCCGCCCGTGCGTCCGTCGGTCCGTCCGCGGCTCCCGCTCCCGCTCCGGCTCCGGCTCTGCCTCCAGCCCCGCCGCGCGCGCACACACACACTCACACACACATCCACACACTCTCACACACTCACACACACACAGTCCCCAGCACACACACACATCCACGCAGCCACATCCACACACACACTCACACACACTCACACACACACCGCTGGAGGGAAGAGTCCGGGCTGGATCCGGCGGCGGCGGCGGCGGCCGTGCCGATGCCTCCTCCTCCTCCTCCTCTTCCTCGTCTTCTTTTGGGAGGGGGGAGAGGGGAGCTGGAGGGGGAGGGGCGACTAGCGCCGACTCCGGGGCTGCGGCTGCGGCAGGGGCGGCGTGGGCAGCGGCTCAGGCAGCGGCAGAGGCTGGGGCAGCCTGGGGCTAGCGGCCCCAGGAGAGGAGGAGGAAGAAGAAGAGGAGGAGGATGGGGGGGGCCGGGGCTCCATGAATCAGCCTTCCCCCCCCGCCCCGGGGGCCGCCCGGGAGGGGGGGCCGGATTCGTTCTCCCCCCCCCAGGCCTCCCCTGGCCCCTCCTCCCTTTCCTCCCCCACCCCTCCCTGCCGCGGGACTGTTACCTGGCCCCGCCTCCTCCTCCTCCTCCTCCTCCTCCTCCTCCTCCCCTCCTCCTCCCTCCTCCCTCCTCCCTCCTCCTCCTCCTCTTTTCCTTCTTCTTTCTCCTCCTCCTCCTTCTCCTCTTCCTTCTCCTCCTCCTCCCGGCCGCGGACTCCGCTGCTGCTGCTGCCCTGACTGCCCAGTCCCGGGGGGGCCGGGCCCGCGGGGCGGGAGCGGGACCGGGTTTACCCCAAGGCCCGGCCGGAACCAGGCGGGGCTGCAAACCCCATCGGGTTTTCCTCCGGGGGCCAACCCCCCCCACCTCCCCGCCCCCCCCCAAGGCCCCGCCCCCGGTCCAAAACCCAGGCACTGGGCAGGCCCCCAGGTGAGGGGCTGGGCTCGGAGTGGGGCGGCCCCCGGGGGGCCCCCTCTCTAGTTTTTATTTTTTTTTGGGGGGGGGGGAAGGGGACGAGGAAGAGGGGGAAGGAAGGAGAAACCCAAGGGAAGAGAAGGGGCGGCGGGGGGGAGAGCGAGGAGAAGGAGGAGGGGAAGAGTAGAGGAGGAGACGGGGAGGAGGAAAAGAGGGATGGGGACAGGGAGGAGGGGAAAGGAACGAGCAAGAGCGGGAGGGAGAAGGAGGAGGAGAGGGAGGGGGACTGGGAGAGGGAGAGGGAGGAGCATTAGACGCAGGGGGAGGAAAGGGGCTGCAGGTTGCAGGGCGCTGGGAGGCCGGGGGGCGGCAGTACAGGTGAGTTCTCGGCCCCGGTCCCCTTCATCCTCCATTTCCATCCCCCCTCCCTCTCTTCATTTTTTTCTCTTCGCCACCACCTCTGAGAAGGCCGTCAGGCTTGGCTCTGGCAGACCGCCCTCCCCCGCCAGCCAGGTTTCGTCTGCACCGCATTCGGACAGCAAAGAGTGCCCGGAGGCGGCCCGAGACAGCGAGGCCCCGCAGGCCGCCCTCCTGGGCCGGGAAGGGGGGTGGGGGGGCGCTCGTTGCCCTGGTGAGCCCCTTTCACTGCCAACTGTTGCCCCCGGAACCAGAAGGTTTCAGGTTTCGAAGCAGCTCAAAGGCCGGGCACCGCGCCCAGCGTTCGGACGGAGCCGTTTGTTTGCCCCCAAAGCCGGGGTTGGGGGCGGAAACCCCCCCCCCACTCCCCAAGGCCTGAGAGCTGAGCATGCCCAGTTCCCTAGGAAAAAACCAGGGAAGAATTTCCCAAGAGAGCGGGATGGCAGCGGGGCACGATCCCAAGGCTGGGCACGATCTCGGTGCGGGGGCTGGGGGCTGGTACACGGGCCAGAGCAACAAGTACCGCCACACCGTGGTCCGAAGAGGAGAAAGGAGTCGCCCACTCCGGGTCGCCGGATCCAGCCACGTCTGAGCCCCCAGGCTTGGGACGCCGGGGGATACGATGAGGGTATTACGCACGGGCCAGTGGGAGAGCCCTGGCCTTCGTTGGGAAGGACTCCCAAGCCCCAAGGAGCTCCAAATGACCTTGGAACGCATCTGGGAGGGTGTCTCCAGAGGCACCTAAGTCAGGCAGGCCAGACCCTTGCCCTTTATCATATAAGAAGGAAAACAAGAGGGAGGGGGGGAGTATGCACCTTTTCCAAGGTCATATGAAAGAACACCCAGGACTTGAACCGTTCCTGTCTGCCTCCTGATCCGATGCCCCTCCATCCCGTCATTAGCCCCCTCCCCTTTGGTACAGGCTAGGCGGTAGCCTGGGAATGAAAGGGGCTGTCACTTTATAAGACAGGATTAAGGCCCCCATATTTCAAACACTATTCCTTGCACCAGGGGCATTCCCCTGCCCCCTCCCCTCCCGAGGAACTTACAGACTGGCCCACTGATATCAAAAACCTCATCATTTCAGGCTCTCTCCCAGTCAGAAGGCCCCTGAGGCCAGTCCCTACCTGAGTAGGAATCCTTTTAGAATATCCCCAACTAGTGGTCATCCATCCTGTTTTCACTTGGTGAGAGCCAGCGATGAGGAACTCACAGTTAATTTAGCAATAATCTGGCTCCAATTTATGTTTCTATGGGTGAGGAAATGATACCCCAAGAAGGGAAAGACAGGTCTCAAGGTCACCAGTAAATGTCCAAGCTAGGCAAGGACAGCCAAGGTTTCCTAATAGGCATTCTATTTGACTCTATACAGTCACCTCCACAGTGACTCACCAGTTTGGAGAGAAAGCAGCATCCGGGCTTTCTCAGAACACCTGGCAGCCTTAGAAGTCTAAGCACCTCTCCCTCCTGAAGAGGCACTGGAAAGATAGAGCCAGACCCAGAGGCACGGCTTTGAAGCCTGACTCTACCTTTTGCTAGCCGAGTGACCTTGGATGAATTAATCCCTCCCAACTTGTAAACCAGAGACAATAAGACTTGTACTAGGGGGAGGCAGGGAGGTGATTTAAAGCTCTGTATAAGCTTTAAAGTTCTATAGTAATGGAACTTCATATCCAACTGCTACTAGTAGCTGAAGTTCTGTTAAATGACTCCACTCTCCCCTCCCTGCTACTTCAGGGAAAGGGTCACAACATGATCTCTTAACACTTAAGTGCTAGTTCCAGGGATTGTCACTGAGACACTAACCTTTTCCCATTCTGAGTCTCAATGTTTTTCATCTGTTCAAAGGGGAGAGGGTGTTTTAGCTAGACAATGTTTGGGAGAGGAGGGAGGGAACAAGTATTATAAGTGAATATGCTTTACAAACGTCTCATTTAATCATAGCAACTAGGTGGAAGGAAGGGGAGAGGTATTAAGGAGACTGAGGCAGTCAAAATCATGTGCCTTATCAGAGTCACATAGCTAGTGCCTGAGGTTTTGTTTGAACTTAGTGCTTCCTGATTCCAGTACTCTATCCACTGGCTGGGGCAGTAGCATTGGAATTCCTTTGGGAATTAGTGGGAATGGGTATTGAGGCTTCTTACAACCCTGGATTCAGTAAGAATTCCCACATCCACTAGAACAACTCAAAAAAGTCCTTTCAACTTTGCTCAAACAATTCATGGAAGAAATTCATTTTTGTCCTCAGACAGGATAAGCACAATAACTGGGACTATGATTTTATTGGGAAGGGTGAATAAGCTTCTGATGCAACTTTTCTACTTTTTCTATTCCACAGGATTCATCAGTACAAGAGGGATCACACCCACTGGACCACCCTGACAAAATGGTCTTCTGATTGTTCTCCATCACACTCAACATTCTGATCTTTACCTCTGGGATTGGTGCCTGGAATGCCCCCCCCCCCCCCCCCCCAGCTTTTTGACTTTCAAAATTGTCTCCAGCATCACCATTCTTGTGAAGTCCCCCCTCCTCTTTTTAAAAAATACCTATCCCTTCCTCCCAGTCATAGGAATTACTTACATCTTTTTGTAAACACGTAAACACATATATCTGCCCTGGTACAATGTAAGCTCCTTCACAGCAGGAGAGATTTGGATTTGATGTTATAACCTCAGCACCTTGGATAGCGCCTGGCACTTAGAGCTATAGGTGCTTTATGCGCAATTGTTGATTGATTGGTTGGTTGATGCTATATTTGTTATACCTTCTGCAGTCTGATCTATGATCTAGAGTCCCCAGTACACAGAGCCGGGGGCTTGATCAAGAATTAGGCATCATGGTGTATTAGGTCAAGTGATGAAGTTAGAAAGGTTTGGATTCGAATCCTACTTCAGACACTCTGAGCAAAGCATTCTACCTATTTACATTGTAGTTTCCTCATCTGTAGAATGAGATGGTTAGTTCACTAAGGTCTCTTTCAATTCCAGTTCTATAAAGAATAGGATTCGTTGGGGGCATTTGTTTTTATTTTTTATTGAGTTATGTGTATGTTAGAGTTTTTGGTTATTTTTATTATTTTTTTGTGGGGGCAAATAAAAGGTGGTACTCATCTAAAAATTCCCTTTTTATTGGCCATCCATCTCATCACCAATGTTTTCCCTATGGTGATTATCCACAATTTATCCTGTCTACAGATAGTTTGTACAGGGTCCTTTGCATGTTGTCATTTCTATTACACTTAAGACTCTTTGAGAAGAGGGGCTTTTCTTGTCTTTTGCATCCCCAGCACTTAGCATGTGGTAGGTGATTAATAAATGTTCTTTGAGAAACTGACTGCTCAGTGGTGAGAACAGGTATTGATCATTCTTGGGAAATGCACCAATTCTCTTTGCTCAGAATATAAGTACTGCAATTTGCATTTATTGCACTTAGAATAATCACTGCACTGTGTTCACCCACCCACACACACACACACACACACACACACACACCTGGCACACACTAAAGAAAAAAAAAAAGAGTAAGTTACTAGAGTCAGCTGGGAACCAAAGTGAATTGAATACTAGGTACCAAAGTAAATTGAGTGTTAGGAAGATTTTTTCATGAGTTGGAATCTGGCCTCGGGCACTTACTTAGTTATGTGTCCCTGAACAAGTCACTTAATCCTATTTGCTACAGTTTTCCCATGTGTAAAATGATCTGGAGAAGGAAATGGCCAATAGCTCCAGTATCTTTGTCCAAAAATAAATTAATAAACAAATGGGATCATTAAAAGTCAAAGGTGACTGAAAAATGACTTAACGAGAAGTTACCTAGTGCAGTGACCTATCAGGTTTTACCTTCTTAGTGTGTAAGGCATAGGTCATCTGTATAGAGAGCAGATTAGAAACCATAAAAATGGCTCATGCTGATCTCTGAAAGGAGTGAGCCCAAGGGAGGCTCTCTGTGAAGGTGTAGGGGAGGTGATGTGGAATTTGGAAAGTTGTTGAAGTGAGAGGCCAGGCTCAGACTCATAGATACCATTGACAAGGCAGAGATCATCTCACTCAATAATAATTATCCTCCCTCCCACAACATACCCACAAATCATCCTCTACATTCAAGCTACTGGCAATGTCTTTCTTAAACTAAATGAAAGATAAAACTGATCTCTGTATCCTATGCCCATTATTCCAACTCCTGTTTTAGTCTGAAGACAATAGGAACTTAATAAATGCTGAACAACTGGAAGAATGAATGCATCCTCTGAGAATCTGAGATGCCAGTCCAATCTTACAAAAAATAAGATTTTGCTCATAGGCAAATCTTTCAAATAAGTGAGATTTTCCACATACTCCCCCCTCAATTCTCCTGCATACTTTCTCCAGACTACACAGTAGTTTAGTTGCAATAACTAACCCTTATATGAAACAATTTTGAACTGCTCCTCTTCCATCTCCTCCTTCCTCTTCTTTCTTCTCTTCTTGTTCCTCCTCCTCCTCCTCCTCTCTTTCAAGTACCTAGTCCATCCTTGGCAATGACAGAAGCTACAACCAAGATACCACCCAATATTTAATAAACCTATGTTGAATATAATAAAATTCTCTCAAAGAGGAAGTACTCTTATAAATTGGCACCTTCTTAAGCCCCTGCTTTTTATCATCTCCACCTTTGCAAAAACTGGATCTCATGAAAATCAGGGCCCAAAACTTGGTCAGATGAACAGATATACTCCTTTCCCTCTGCCACTCAAAAAGTCTTCCCTAGTTCCCTAATGCTTGGGAAGGAAGGTTCAGATTTCTTTTTCTTTCTCTCATGGACTCAAAAATCTGTAGCCAATAAAAAAGCACCTACTTGGTGGCAGATATTGGGAAAATCCAAAACCAAACAATAGTACAGTCTCTTCCCTCCAGAAACATACATTCATAAGAAAGAGAGAATATCTCTCTTCCTGAATCTATACCAAGCAAATAAAAGATCAAGGAGAGGGGAACAAGAAGTTAAGGCTTCATAGTCTAACCATCTCACTTGTGTGGAACAATGTATTCCAGTCTGTCCCCTGAATATATCTTTCACTCTCCCTTTTATCCCTTTTTATCCTGGATGGTCCTTAAGTTCCCTTGAAGGTCAACTTTTCTGATCCTATGAAAGGGAAATGGATTCCCCTTGACGAAGCTTTTTCCTGAGATCCTACTATGTGTAAGGTTAAGGAATATGAAGACAAAAGCAAATTCCTGCCCTCGAGGGGCTCCCATTTTCTAAGGGGAAACCACATTAAAGATTTCTTAAACGCCTACATTTATTAAAATACCTACTATATATCAGGCATGAGCTGAGTACTGAGGATGAAAAGAAAACATGATAGCTCAAGTATTATTTCCAAAAATTATACACAGTAAATAGAAAATAGTTAAGAGGATGGGCTCACTGCCACTTAGGAAATTAGGAAAGCCCATTCCTTCCCCCCAGAGGATTCAAAACAAAAATTCCAGAAGCACTGGCTCCAGTGAGTGACAGAATACAGATATGTGCACAAGGGAAGGAGGAAGACATTTGGAGTCAGAACAACCTTTACACTTCCATAGAGTAAGGTGTGACTTTGGCCAAGTTCTTTTCGCCTTTTGGATCTTACTTTCTCCTCTCTAAAATGTGGAAGTTGAACTGGCTGGCCTCTGAGTTTTCATCTGGCTCTAAATCCAGTGATTCTATGAAGCTGTCATAAGAGAAGCCACCGGGGAATAATATCCCGAGTGACCTTCATCTGAGGAAAATGGCTAAGAAGCAGTTCCCATAAAGGTTTGATTCCACCAATATTTACAAACTTATCTCCTTACAAACTGCCAAGCTAGCAGCCTAAAGGCTCCCAGGAGGGAGGGAGAGAGGGAGAAAGGGAAAGGCAGCGGGAGAGGGAGAGGGAGAAAGGGAAAGGAGAGGAGAGAGAAGGGAAAGGGAAAGAGAAAGGGAGAGAGAAAGGAAAGGATGAAAGAAAGGGAAAGAAGAGGGAGGGAGAAGGAAAAAAAGGAGAAGGGAGAAAAGAAAGAAGAAAGGAAAATGGGGAGGGGAGAGAAAGGGAAAGGGGGAGAGAAAGGGAAAAGGGGAGAGAAAGGGAAAGGGGAAAAGAAAGGGAAAAGGGGAAAGAGAAAAGGGGAGAGAAAGGAAAAGGGGGAGAAGGAGGGTACCTTGATGTGGTTATAGCACTGGGTTTAGGAAAATTCAAGCTGGCTGAAATGTCAAGGAGGAATTTCAGAACCTAAAGATGGCTATCACACAATGTCCTCCCCTACCCACACCCCATCTCAGCCTGACATGGGCTGCTTTCTGAATCCCTTTTCCAACATGTCCCCCTAAGACTCCCATTGAGAGACTCCCCAGGTTGCACTTTTTATCCTAAAATTCAAGACAAAATTATGACTTCTCCATTTCCACCCATATCTCAAAAACAAAACTGAGATTTCCTATAAAAGCAGAGCCTGCTAGATAAACAATGTGTCACCTCTAGCCATGAACACAATACCCTTCTTGTAACATGGTCTTAATTTAATGTAGTCTAATCCAAGTCAGCAAGCATTTACAAGACTCCTAAAATGTGGCAGGAACTGTGCTAGATACTGTGGAGATTTACAAAACAAACAAACAAACAAACAAAACAAAACAAAACAAAAAAAAAAAACAAAAAAAAAAAAAAACCAAAAAAAAAAAAAAACCAAAGGAACCTTTCCTGCCCTCCAGGAGTTTACATTCTTATGAGAGAGAGATAACATGGACACCAATGATAGAATTATAGCATCTCAGAGGGCCACTAATCCAAAGACAGAGCCCAATCTATTGCCTCTCCCAACAAATAACCATTTAGCTATTTTCTTGAAAACTCTCCACTCCACACCCTGTCAATGAGGGGGACTTCATGATCTTCCAACGCTGTTTAGTCCACTGATAGATCTCCTTCATTGTTAGGAAATGATTTTCCTTTTTTTCTTTGGAAGGGAAAATCCCACTTTATGTGAGGTTTAAATCAACTTCTCTGGGGCCTCTCCTTATCGCTCTAGGTTCTATACTCTGGACCAAATGGAACAAAGTAGATAATTTCTTCCACCTAAGTGGAATCATTTACCCACCTGAAGAAAGTTCTCCTTTCACTCCCAGTCTATTCTTCAATCTAACTATCCCCACTTCCTGAATGGCCTTTGCAATAGCTTTATCTTTCATTTCATCCCTTCCTTTCTTTGGGCCATGACCTCACCATCAATGACTTTCCACAAAGTGGTACCAGACCAAGGACACAATGCTGCAGATACAAAAGGGCCAGAAAGGATGAGAACAGGCCTGTTCCAAACATGGCATTTCTTTTTACTGAAGCAACTCAAGATCCCTCTCCTCTACCTGTTGGTGGAGCAACAAACCCAGCATTTTCAGTAAATCTCATCAGTGGCTTTGGGGAAAATTCTCTGTTGATTGTATAATTGGAGGTACCAAGGAGCAGAACCTGCTTTATGGCACTGGAGATTACCTATGTAAGAGTGAGCTCCCCTACAGTAGAAGGATGTGATCAGGGACAGATTATCATTTGTCAAGGATTTCTCAGAGGGTGGGAGATTACATCAGAGCTCTTAGAAAATGTCATCATTTTAAGATTCTAATACCTAACATTACTCTATGCAGGCTTAGTATTCCACTTACCAGGAAGCCTCATCAGTATTAGCCTTTCAAACATCTCTCCCAATCATCCCTGCTCTGACTCTCTATTCCCAACAATACTCAGAGCCTCATGTCTGGGCCTCTGAATGGCCCTCCCCACTTTAATCCATGTCACACTTGCTATTAGATCCCCTTTCTGTGGCACCGGATTTCTGATCATATTGGCAGTCTATAATCCAGAACTTCAAATAGTTCCTTCAGATCCATCGAAACTAAACACATCATTCAGTCCTGGAAAGAAACAACCCATAACCCCATTCTCTTCCTATATTTGACTTCATGACTAGTCCCTTCTCCTCCATTTCCTCATTCATAAAACAAAAAAGTTATATTTGAGATCCTCTAAGCTCCTTTCCCTGTCTGACATTTTGGGATATTATGATTGAGTCAGAAGAGATTGGCAGAGGACATGGCATCCATCCACCTGCCACAAGGCTCTGTCCATGGTTTATGGACTCCCCGCCTCAATATCCTCCTCCGCACCATCTTTAGCTTACACTTTATTCCCACCTTCTCAGAGGGAAGACAATTGTTGCTAGTGTGTATGGGGGAAGATGGAAGAAGCCAGCTGAAATCAAACATCTCAGCAAGAAAGGGCTCCCATCTTCAATGGGAACTGGATGGGATTTCTCATTATTTCCATAACTAAAATTCCCCACAAGTAGAGGATGATCAATGAGTGGCCTGGGGCTCTCTCAGCTGGGATCATGCATTCCAGGCTTGTTTTCAGTAAGCCTGGGGAGAAGGGAGGAGGAGAGAAGGGAATGAAGCTACACAGACTGAGTATCTCCTCCTTCCAAATGAACCTCACTGCTGGAACTATAAACAGATCCAAACATCCAACAAACTTTCCACAGTCCCTGCTGAATGGAAAAATACACAAATCCAAATCTACTCATTTCTACAAATGTTAAATATTGAATAAAATGAGGGATGCAAAAGAAGACTATGACCTCAATAAATCAACATATATTAAGCACTTTCTGTATGCTAGAAACTGTGATTGATACTGTCGATGTATAGACAGAGCAGAAGCATTCTCTGCCTTTAAAGAACTTACATTCTAGCCATGAAAACCATGTGTACAATATGGCTGAGCAGGTACATGTCCATGCACGAAAAAGAAAATGGGAGGGTAGGGATGGAGATGCTGTTGCAACTGAGGAGATCAGGGCAGGCTTCAAGTACTCATATGGACAAAGACGGAGGATGCAAAAAGAGCCCTAGTATGAAAGTCAACAGGATAAAGTGCTGTCACAGTCATATGACAAATCAATAGAGGATCAGGAATATCTTCAGTGTAGCTTGTCTGTAGCTTGTTTGTCCCCAGCTCTTTGGAGATTCTTTTTCTCTTTAGCCTCTGAGCAACTTGATAGCAGGGATTATTTTTCCTTGTCTCCCCAGGTCTCAGCACAATAGTTGACCTACAGTTGGCAATTAATACATGCTCACTGCCGTGGATCCAGAAGGGTCTTTAGAAAACACTGCATCCAAATGGTTTCAATTGGAGATGAAGCCAGGAAAGTGACCAAGTAGAAATATCATTGGATTGAGAATCAAGGGACCCGGATTCTAATCCTGCCTCCCTTTCTTTCTACCTCTGTGACTGTGGGCAAGTCGCTGTGCTTGTGCTTTAGCTTCCCTCTGCCTTACTTTCTTTCCCCATACACTGAGGATAATAATAGCATCCACTTCCCAGATTTGTAGTGAGGATCAGAGAAATTATTATTTGTAATGTGCTGTATTCAGGTGCTATATAAATGCTGATTCCCTTCTCTGCCTTCCCTTTCTCTGTATCAGTCTCTTAACCTCCAATCTTCAATTTCTTCATCTGTGAAATTGTTGTTTCAGTCGAATCTCTTTGTGACCCCATTTGGGATTTTCTTGGCAGAGATCCTGGAAAGGTTGGCCGTTTCTTTCTCCAGCTCATTTTACAGATGTGGAAACTAAGGCAAACAGGGTGAAATGACTTGCCCAGAGTCCCACAGCTAGGAAGTGACTGAGGCTAGATTTGAACCCAGGAAAACCCAGGAGTCTTGCTGACTCTTGTACTATGGTGCCATCTAGTGGCCATCTGTAAAATAGGAATGATCAAACTCACTGTCTCCCTCAAAGTACAAGGAGTTCTTTGTGAATTTTAAAGACTACCAGAAATGTGAGCATCATTTTGCGATTTATTTTTTTTATTATTGGCAAAACAACAACAACACCAATAGTGTCTGGAGGGAGGAGCTAATGCATTTTGGAGGGGGTGGATTTTAGCTAAGGATCCATAGAAAATAGATGGGAGCTTGCTATTCCACAAAGAAGAAAGACCGTAAATAAAAATATGGATCAGTAAATAAATGGCTACATCAGGTACGGAGGAGGGCTGGTCTAAAAGGGACCCTAAGGCTTAGTCCAATCACTTCATTCTAGAGATGATGAAGGTAAGATTTAGGGAAGGGGAAGGATTTGTTGAAGGTCACGGTAAAATAGCAGAAATTTGAACCCAAGTCTTGGGTTCACCCCTTGGCTGAGTGTACCCAAAGACTGGGAGTAAGTGGGAGGAGGTGGAAGCTTGCAGAATCCTCTGCAGTCCCGGAAGGGCCAGGTGAATGTGTGGGGATGGCTCAACTCCCATGATGCCATTTGGAAGCGTCAGATCACCTCTGTCTGTGGTGACACGAGGCAATTAAGGACCTTACTAAGAAGCTCATGGACAGATAGGAGAAAGGGAAGAGTTGTCATGGAAACTGATTCCAAATGACTGGACTAAGGAGGGCAGGGGTAGAGAACATCAGCCTGAGGGAAGTCTGAGCTCTAGTTCAAAGCTGCTCCATCCTTTCCTTTCCTTTTATTTGTGAATTTAGGAACTGTGCTCCTGCCCGTCATCTTCAGCTACATCACCTCCAGTGGTCCCAGGATTGAACAACCTGGGTTTGGCTGTCATAGTGAGGGGCTAATCAGCAAAAGGAAGAGAAAGGTTTCCTCCTGTCCTGACAAGGTCCTCTCATGGACTAATTATGTCCCATGGACACTGATCCTGTCCTTGCTTCTGTAACCAAGAGAGGTGAATAAAAGCATTCTTGTTCAATGTCATGGGGTGACAGGCCCTTGCGGGTCTAAGATCTACCCATGCAAAAGGTGCTACTGACACCAGATGGCATTGCAATCTGTGCATTTGTACATACATGTATGTGCACATGTGTGTACTGACGTGTTTCCAAAGGCTTTCCATGCCATCTGCTTCCAGATTCTGTCCATCACCTGCTTCTTATAACCATTCCTCACCATTTCTGGAAGAGGCCTTAGAACACAGTCAAAGCTGGAGTTCTCAGAACACAGAATGACAGAGTTTAGAAGGATCTTAGAACACAGAAAAATACATTCTAGCTCCTTGCAACAAAACCCATAGAATTTCCAAACCCAAAGGGACCTTAGACTATCACAGGACACAAAACATCAGCGCTGGGAAGGACTTAAGAATAAAAAGTAAAAATGGTCAAAACCACTGGGGAATTTAGAAGCTAGATCTTAAAACATAACACTTGGGAGGAACCTTAACACGTAGAAAAAAGAATATCAAACCTGGAAGGAAACACAGAACATGGAATATCAGAAGTAGAAGGGCCCACAGAACATAGAATACATGTCTAATCTGAGAGGGACATTACAACATCAGCATCCAGCTTAAATGTACCCAAAGACCACGGAACCATACAGAATGACCCCTGAGAGCCACATATTGACTTCATTTCAAAATGGAATATTCTCTATGTTTTGCCATATATTTTTTTCCGCTTGTTTATTATTTCCTGGTCATATTTTAATGTAGTTAGAGCTGCACCCATGAGTATTGTGGACTGTGTATTTGAAATTTTGCTTGGAACCAGAATATTTAGAAATTCCTAATTTTGCCATCTCATTTCTCCATATAAGAAAAGTAAAAGTAAGAGAAAGGAAAACACTGGTTCAAAATCACACTGCAAAAGAGTTAGCCTTAGAGGAGAGCTTGAGTTGATGGATCCCAACTGGAGGACTCTGATTTAGGAAATATCTTTCTTTACGAGAAAGTAAGGTTTTGTTAGGATGGGATTCTCTGAGAAGCTAGGTGATTCCCTTTCATTGACTGATCGGGATTCCAAGTACCTTGTCCTTCAACTTATTTCTTCCTCTCTCTTTTCCTAATCCCTCCTTTATCTCTACCTTTCACCAAGGAGGCCAGCCAAACTGTCAGAAATGCTCCCTTTCCCTTTGTTGCACTAGGGGTTACAGGCTGTTGCAGTTCAGAGGGATAGAGTAGATGGATAGTACCTTGAGTTTGGCAAATGAAGAGCTGGATTCTAATGCTGACAATGTAACTGATTTTAACCCCTTTAGAACCTGAATTTGTCACCCAATTTATTTGGATGATAGTTTGCACATCTATAAAATGGGGCATTTGTTCCCGCTCTTGATTCTGTCTTAAAGATGTCATTTTTAATTGAATATTTCTCTTCTAGTAATTTGAGAAGGCATAGGGATATATGGGTAGTTTACAGGCACATCAGTAGTGTGAGTAAGTAAACCACAACCCATTAGGTGCAGGGAAATAGAATGCATAGTAACAGGAATCACCAGAAGCATTTAGGAGAAAAAATGGGTTCATCATGGAGTCAGACTGAGGAGTAATGGGTAGACAGCTCATGGCCTTAACTGGTCTCATTCCAATGTCAAGGAAGAGGAAGAATGATGGTTTAATGTGTTAGGGGACCCCTGATCTAACTTATGGTAGGACACGAACAAGGATTCCTCAGAACTGAAGTGGATGATGATCTTTATTAAAAGGAACACCTATATGAATATACTTCTAGATCATCTCATTTGAGAATCCTTAACTTCAGAAAATAACAAGACTGAACTATAGAGACCAGGAAGCTTCTCTTGGAAACTTGATGTGCCCTCACAGTGACAATCATGAGTTCTGCACATAGTAGGTATTTTATAAATATTCTTTGAATGAAAATAATGGATGTTTACCCTGTTCATTCCATAGATGATCTCATCGGACTTTTAGAGAGAAATTATAGATAGGATTTTCTCTCTTTTGCTAAAGAGGAAACTGAAGTCGACTATAGAATCACAAAAGCAGCACATGTCCAACTCACTTGCCTGAAAGTTTAGCCCTCTCTGCCCTTCAACAGCTTGCTTCATGCTGGGGGAAAAAAACAATTAGACATCTATTCATAATTATGCCAATTTCAATGAGTATACCAAGGCACAGAAAGAGCCGTAACTGCACAAATGAGTGTCTCATTGTCCCCAGACTCTCACCAGAACTTCCTCCCTACTGTGTCTGGACAGACACCGGGTCTTCTGAGGTCAGTATGGTGCTGACTGCTCCGTCCCACTGGTCTGCCTTCCCCCTGCTCCTTGATGTTTCAACTGTCTCTCCAGATTTCTTCCAGTTCTTCTTATTTATCATTTTTGATGACATATCAATGGCTGGGAACAACAGAACACTGAGATCTTCCCAGAATTCCAATTGCTAGTAACTAAAAGGACAGTGGAACTGTTTGCTGAATTATATTGAACTCAGAAAGACCTGTCTACATTATTAGCAGGCTGTAGCATATGGCTAACAAAGAATGGATCAGAGGCAGGCAAGAACCAAAAGATCCAGGCTCTGTAACGTATCCTTAGGCAAGAATTTCCAGGGCAGTGGACAGCTTCTTCATTGAGGGAAGTAGTCACAGGAAGGCAACTTGGAGTCAAGAAGACCTGAATTCAAATTCTGGGCAAGCCAAAATTACTAGGTGTCTTAGTCTCCCCATTTTCAAAAAGGGGATAATAATAGCCCCCCTTTTTGCAAAATTGCTGTGAGGAACAAATGGATTTATACATGTAAAGCTCTACATAACTGCTAGCTTTTATTGTTATTGGTAGTGGTGGTGATCATCCACAATTCTGTCATTCGCAGTTCCTAGGTCCTTAACTGTTTTCTCAGCTCAAATAGCCCACGGTCTCAGGGCCCTCTCAGCCCTGATATTCTATTTCTGTCCTTCCTTGCTCCCCGACTGTTACCTGACCTGGCAAATCATTCTTGCTGGTAATTTTCCAGCTGAGTTCTGGAGGGTCTCTGTGGCAGTGACCCTGATGGGGGTCTCCTTCTGAAGCTCTCTCCCCTGCCCCCTTCCTGCTTACTGACTCACCTTTTCTGGCAGCTTTGCCCCTGAAGGATTGAGCTGGTAGAATCAGCTCTCATCACTATCCAAAGCAGGCCTCCATGGCTTTCCCTTCTCTCTGATACATTAGTACTCAGCATTAAGAGGTTCTTGGGTTAGACTTAATGTCTTTCTTTTATTCAAAGCTATGTTTGTCTTTTAAAAATGTAAATGAAGCCTGCTGTTTCTGAAGAAATCCTGAGTAAAACTGCAAACGACTGTTTCAGGCCTCTTCTAATTGTCTGTCCTTCACCCCAGGAATCCTTGGCACTCAAAAAACCTGCTGGGTAAGGCTCTCAGCGAAGTGGGACCTGCTATATTTTTGTGCCATGAGATCAAAGGGAGGATCGACTCTTCTTTTGGATGCTCCCCAAACTCTGGCTGGGTTTGGCTGCAGAAGAAACAAAGTCAGAAGCAAAGCTCCTCACAATTGGGTACAATATTCCATCCTCATTCTCCAGCCTCATCTCACAGAATCATTCACCACACAAGAGCTGAAGGGACTGCTTTCCTTGTACAATAAATATTCTTTGTACAATAAGACGGAACAGGCAAGGAGATTTCCTAGCAGTTTGATACCACCCAAGTAGAAGGCCCCTATTCCCCTCCTAGCTGATGTTGTTGCTGGTAGGGTGAAGTGAGTTGAGAATGAATTGGCCCCTGGCCTCCTGATAGCAAAACGTGGGACGCTGCTCACTCTATATGACTCATCTACCTTCTGCTGTGCCTCATTCATTATTCTTATTCTTTTCAGAGAAGCTCATGTTCGTGAAGACCTGAGCGTCCTTTGAAGTGAGCAGGAATCTGCCCTGGAATCCTGTCCTTGAACAGAGGGAGAGTCAAAATGAATCAATCCATACCAATTCTGCCGGACCTGGGGCTGCCTGGAGGATGCCCACAATTCTAACCACAAGGTTGTTGTGCTAGGATTCTAATATATTTAAAAAGCACTAGAGCTTCTCTAAGATTCACAAAGTATTTTCTTTTTGATGATGCTATGAAGAGATAGTATATACCATTATCTTAACTGCATAAGTAAGGAAACTGGGCCAGAGAGGGTGTCTTCTTACTATGGATAAGCATGGAATTCTGGGACACATGCTTGGAAAGTGTCTCTGCAATTTAAACCAGCAGTCACTCTTCACAGCTTGGGACCATCGACAAACATATCCTAACACACCCTGGTGGATTTTCTAGGGATAGCAAATGTTTACTTAGTGGAAGAATATAGAGGAGTGGTCCTTGAAAGTACCAACCTAATCGGAGAAAGGGGGTCAGATAATGAGATTTTAAACTATCTGAAAATCACCCCAGGTGATCCTTTTATGAGGTTCAAATTAGTTCTTTGAATGAATCAAAGGGCCAGCCTCGGGGTGACCTTTAAAAGTCAGTTCACTGAATCCAGCAGACGACTTTGAAAAGGAAACCAGGAAAATTGACTCAATTAATAAAAGGAGCATGGGCCTAGAGGAAAAGAATCTATAAGAAATAACCTGGAGCTAAGAAAGTGGAAGCAGGCAGAGATAATCACTACAAAAAAAGGGGGGTGGGATTGGGAGGGAGGCTGCATGGGACAAACAGGTATAAGGCAAATGCATACAGAAGCTGTGTTGCCAAAACTAGTGGGACTGTAGACCTCAGGGGGGTTATCTTAAATTTCCTTTCCCTGCATAGAAATCTTTGATGGAAGATAGCATGAAACTGCTTTCTCCGCTGTCCATGGTAGTGAAAGATTAGAGAAAGGAGAAGGGTGGGAGTTTGTTTACCTTTCTCTGCTTTAAAATGTTTACTTAAAAAAAAAAATAGCAACTGTAAATTTGATTTGTACTCAATGATAATATATTTAGGAGAAAGTAATTGAGGAAATATCTCCAGAGAAGAGAGAGGTAGATCTCACACTGAGGAACTTTGCCAAAAGTTCGATCTCTGGCTGGATGCTCAAAAACAACGAACATATAAAGAAAATTATCTATCTTTTGAGATTTCTTTCTAAAGTAGAGAAGAATACATTAAATTAGGGAAATCCATCTGAGTGACAAATCAGTGGTAGTGTAAGGGGCATTTTTGCCTTTATTAAACACATTATGTTCTAAAGTCCCTCTCATTTTAGTCATTGTCTGATAAAAATCCTCTACCACCTCTGACATCCCACAGTACCAACTAGCCCTTGCATCTATGTCCTAAGACTTATCCATCCCCTTGACTTCTCTGTTTAAAACTTGCATCTCTGACATTCTTATCAAAGGCTTTGTCCAGTTTTGACATTTTCCGTTCTAAAGTCACTCCTCATTCTGACATACTCTGTTGTAAGTTCTCTCCCAATTCTGATAAATTCTGTTCCAAGGACCCCTCCCAGCTCTGACATTTTGTGATTCTGCAAGTGGCATAATCATATTTTGTCCATAGCATGCTATGAAACATGTTCCCATTCAGTAGCTTACTTTATCTAAACCACACCTTGAGAACCTGCCAGGGGAAAAAGTCTTGCCCTCTTTTACAGGCAATTCCTACGATCAGAACATCCTCTAAGTTAATATACTTGCTTTTAATCACAGCCTTTCATTTAGTTCTCAGTTCCATAATTCTCAGATAATCTGAGATTGGATCTAATTAGTGAGTGTTGTTTGAGTAAATTATGTGCTTGGACTGTCTCCTCAAGCATTTATTAAGCACCTACTTTGCCCCAACTTTCAAATAATTCCTTGAAGGATAACTTATACTGTGATCTTGGAGTGCCCTGAGAGGTATAATAGTCCTTTTCTAAAGGTCCATTGGACATATTTAGTCATTGAACATATTTGGCTTACCTAATAAGGAAGGGTTACCAGGGTAAGAAAGATTTGGCATCTCTTCCTTCTATGCAATTTCTTAAGGGAAAAAATGGTGCGTCAAATTGGATTCCAACCTTCACTTTGAGCACAAATCCTGCCCAGGCAGCCTTTCATGGGCACCAGGCAGTTTAGTCAATGCACAGGGGACTCTTTATTTCTCTTTTTAACAGGCATGAACCTCTTGCTCTGCCCCTTGGAAAAATGCACATAATAAAACCAACAGGATGCAAGGATCATTTATTTGTATCTGCGGGCCTTAGAAGCACACTGGCCCCAAAATCCAAGAATGAGCTTTAGCCTGAGCCTGGGGAAAGGGGGTGGGGTGGGGTAAGGGAGCTGTAAAGGGAAAAGGCTTGCCTGTTTTTAAATATCAGATACAAATGGCTGAAGGTCAAAATGTTTAGGTTTGTTTGAGAGGGAAAAGACAAAGAGCGACTGGAAATCCTACTGCTGTCCCTTGGCCCACAGAGAATTCTACTAAAGAATAATCAAGGCTGCTCCTCCTTAATGCAGGCAGGTGCAAGACCCAGGTGAGTGCCAATGGAGTCTGAGTGTGTCCCTTGCAATTTCCCCTACTGCCCTTCCAAATGAACACACGAGGTCAGTGATCTCCATTACTGCATGTGTGATTTCCCATTACCGTAAAGGAGAAAAGGAGAGAAGGAAAAAATAATACAGGAATGGAAGATGGAACAGAAAAAGCAAAGAAGGAAGGAAGAGAAGAAGAGAAGTAAAAGAGAAGAATGGAGGAAAGAAATAGAGAGAAAAAGATGTAAAAAAAGGCAAAATGGAAAGAAAGGATGGTGATTTGAAGGGAGGAATGGGGGGAATGAAGAAAAGGAATGTAGAAATAATGGAAGAAAAGGAAGAAGGAATAAATGGAGGAAAGAGAGAGGGGGAGGGTTTTGTTGTGTATATTACTAGCTTTTTCAAAGATGAATAAGCGAAAGCTTTGAAAGACTAAATTTATGCTGTATAGTGTAGTGGAAAGGCCATTAAATCTGGGATCAGTGGAACTGGTTTTAAATCATGGCTCTGTTATGTTAATTATCTCCAATTTATCCTGTCTGTAGCCTGTTTGTACATGCTTGTTTGCATGTCTTTCCCCATCAGATTATGAGTTCCTTGAGAGCAGAGATGGGTCACTGCCTTCTTTTGCATCTTCAGCATTTGGCACAGTGCCTGGTATATAGTAAGTGCTTAATATATGCTTAGTGACTCACTGTATCCTTAGGAAAGATATTTTGATTACCAAAGCCTCAGTTTCCTCATCTGTAAAAGAAGGGGACTGGAGCAGAAGACTTCTTAGGTTCTACAGAGCTTTCTGATCCTCTCTGATCCTACGAATGACTGGTCCACAGTCCATAACTATTAAGGACTTGAATCCAGGGCCTTTGATTCTGAGCTTTTTTCAATACACATGCTGCCTCACCATTGTACAAATGAGGAAACTTGAGCCCAGGAAGGCAACTTGCCACAGGTCTCGCAGCTGATGGATGGAAAAGCTAGTACTCCTGATTTCCCACCACACCATTCTCCTCATTCTACATGGCTGTTGTGAGGATCAGTGAGATAAGCGTGTGATTCATTTCAGTCCTGTATCTTAATCCAGGCTTTTAAAAGTATGAAGCCCTGCACCAATGGAAGGGATTACTGGATTATTATCCACCCATTCAGCTAACATTTATTCAACAAACAATTAATGAGTTCCCACCAGCCAGAGAACTGGTAGCAGAGGAACATGGTTGAAATGAATGGAGAGTTTTAAAAAAGGTACCCCCCTCCCATTGGTATTGAGATTTAGGGTTTTTCACATAAATCTGAGCTTCCTCTGTCAGATGTAAGCTCAGAGTTCTTCTGATCATCCCATTGGGCCTCTACCTTGCCTTGGATGTGATTCAGAACTCTTCAAGGCTACATTGGCTGAGCACAAATTCTGATCCACCCTACAGAACAAGAGAAGCGTCCAGTTAAGCCGCAGTGATGGACTGTTAGTCAGCCAAAGACCAGACTGGTTAAGAGAGAGCCTCATCACCCGAGAAGTCATCAACAGGGATTTTCCTTTTCAGTCACAGCAGCTCCTCAAGACTGTCAATTAGGGCAGAGAGGAGTTGAGGTTCATGTCACTGGAGTCTAGTCACAGAATGAGAAGAATTGAAAATTAGCATGACTCTCAGAGGCCTGTAGTCCAATCACTGCCTAAAACAAGACTACTCAGAAAAAATACCTTAAATGGACCATTCAGCATCAGTAGACCTCACTGCCTCTACATCCATTAAAAAGGTTTGTTTGTTTTGTTTTGTTTTGTTTTGTTGTTTTGTTTGTTTGTTGTTTTGTTTTTGACATCAAGCCTAACCTGCCTTTTTGTCCTTCCCTCCCACCCACCACTGAGAAGAATCACATCACTAAATGCTAATATCTTCACAGATGGAGGTGCTCTGTCTGCTGCAATGTTGTTTAGAGAGCTTTTCATAAAGCAGAATATGATATTACCTTGAGACTAAGCTAAGAATGGTCCAGGTTGAGTTCTCAAGAGATTTACAATGCAATATAAAAATGAGATGAACATGAAAATCCAGCTGATCCAAAGTGAGCTGACAAAAGTGAATCAAAGACCTAAACCAGAGGCAGGGGAGTTTTTGGCAGAGGGGCCACATATAACTGTGGAAGTCAGGGAAGCCTTCGTGGTATGGTTGCCCCTTGATGGCAATTGAGGCTGAGATAGGAAGTGATAAGGTGTCCAGGGACTTCCTGGACAGGCCCAGTCATATCTGAGACAGTCCCCAAGCCTGGAACCTGAAGGCCTCTTTGTCAAGGTTCATTGGACCCTAAAAGCTTGGATAATTTATTTTTGTTTCCCTCACTTACAGAATCAAAGAATATCAGGGAGGGAAGCCTCCTGAAGCATCATTCAACTTAACCTCTCATTGTTCAGGAGCCCAGAAAGTCTAAGGGTTTTGTTCAAAGTTACACATAAAGCTCGTGCTGGAGCTGCTCTAGAACCTCATTTCCCTCATTCTCTCATACCTACTGTCATTGTATGTCAGTGTAACTCTGGCATTGTGCTCAACTCAGTGTGGCAGTCTTGCCTAAGGAGTCAGATGCTGAAGAGTAGCTATAATGAAGAAGAGGAAAATGGAGAAATATCAAATCACAGGCAGTTGGTGGTAGATTGGGGTGGGGTCATAGCAGTCCCAGTATTTTAACTTGGAGACTTCTCAGGGAGATACCGGGTACTTAGAATAACCTCCTCACCTGCCTTCCCTTCTCTAGACTCCCCTCCTTTCAGCTCCTCTAACACACATGGCAAAGGAATCTCCCTGATTCAGAGATCAGACAACTCAATAACCTTCTTTGGCTCACTTCTGCCTAGGAGAGAAAATGCACCATCCTTATAAGAATATTGCTTTCTTAGTCTTACTACATGCCTTTGCCATTTGATTTTTTGAGACTTCCCTTTAGGAAATCCATATTCCTGATAAAATGGAAGGTCTAACTTTTCCTCATTTGCAACCTCATTCTGCCTTTTCCCTCCTTCACTTACTTCCCTAAGTCACCAGCTTCTGTACCATCCCATTAAAGGCAATGGTCTGCTTCTTCACATCCCTCTATGCTAGGTAAAAGTCTTTTATTTTTCCATCAAGTAGCAATGATACCATAAAAGCTTCCCTGACACCTGAAGCTATATTTGGTCCCTCTGCCTCAAACTCCCCTGCTTCTGTTTTAGGTCTTTGATTCACTTTTGTCAGGTCACTTTGGATTAGCTGGGTGTTTATATCTGTCTCATCCTCATATCGCATTGTAAATCTCTTGAGAACTAGGTCTGACCATTCGTAGCTTAGTTGCTACCCCCCAAGCCCAGTCTTCTATATAGTAGTTACTAAATAAACATTTGTAGAAATGAAAAATTTAAGGTTAAATATGACCCATATTCACCACTGGAGCTGTGCAGACCACTGAAAAACCTCACCCACCACTGGAGAATAACGACCCATGGACAAGTCAACATATTAAAACAACAGCAGCAACAGCTCATGGCCGTCAGAGAAATATAATGACTACGTGGCCATTCAAACCCCTGCCAGAGGAGACCAGCTTCCTTACTGACACGGGAGGGAGACACCACACATTGGCTGAGGTTTTGATCTTTTAATGCATCTGCCTGCCAGCATTAATCAATCTTTAGTTACTTACCTCAAACCAGGAGCTGTGTGATACCCGCTAGCACTGGTATCATAGAGGGATGGCAAGGAGGGAGGGACATATGATCCTTTGTAAAAATGAAAGATTTGTTTCAAAAAACAGGTGACTCAATGCTTGAACTATCACAATCCTTCCAGACAGAAGGACTTTATTGTGTGTGTGTGTGTGTGTGTGTGTGTGTGTTTTATATGTATGTATGCACATAAACATGCAAGTATAGTTGGCACCCAAGGGCCAGCCTACCTCTTTCTTCTTTTCTCTCTTTCCTTCATTTTTCTTCCTTTCTATCTCTGTCTCTATTTCTTCCTCCCTTCCTCTCTTGCATTTTTATTTCTTTTTTTCCATCTTTCTCCATTTTCTTTCTTCCTACTTCTATCCTTCCTTAAAAAAAAACCCTGCATCTAATTAATTTTGTAATTGTCAAATGATAAATTTTAAGAGTCATAACTTATTGTATCCAGATGCATGTGAGCCAGTCATAAATAAGCATTTATTAAGACCCTTCTCTGTGCCAAGAAGCTCCCAATCTCATGGGAGAGATGACATACACAGAATTCTGTGCCAAGATGTTATAGGTAGGATCAAGTGTCAGTCAATATGGAGAGGGCAACATGGAGAAGGGTTGGATTTTGGCTGGGACATGAAGAAAGTCAAGAGTCAGAGGTGGGGAAGGAATTCAAGAGTCAGAGATGGGGAGGGACAGCATTCCAGGCACTGGGAACAGCCAAACAAATGCCTGGAGTGGGGAGATGATGTATTTGAATAATAGGAAGGTGGCCAGTGGCTTTGGGTCATAGAAGATGAAAGAGGGCAGGACATTACAGGACTAGAAAGGCTCCATGTTTATCCTTGTCCATATATCCACAGAGCCATCAGAGCAATTTACAATGCATTTGTGCCTTCTCACTCAGATCAATTCTTGTCCACACTTCCCCATAGATTCTTTCTCTCATTTCTTTTTCCTTCTTCCTCTTTTCTCTCTTGCTCTCCCTATTCCTTGAAGCTGTAAATCTAAAATTCCAAGAATAACTTCCTTGAAAAACATACATCAGGACTTTAACCCAAATCTTTTGCCTCTGAGAACAGAATTATTTTCAGTATTTAATGTTATCTTTCCATTTCACAAATGAGGAAACATTTCCTCTCTTTTTCTCTCTTCTTCCTCTTTTTCTTTCCCCTTCCCTCCTTCTCCTCCTTTTCCTCTGTCTCCATGTTGTCTCTGCATCTCTATCTTTATCTCCCTCTTGCTCTATGTGTCTGATTGTCTCCCTGTCTATATATACATATATATCTATATCTATATATATATATATATCTGTATGCCTTTGTTTCTCTGTCTCTCTTATCTCTTCACTCATCCTCTTCCCTTCTTTCCTCTTTTCCCCCCAGACAAGACATCAGATTAAGACATGTAAATATAAACCACAAGCTGAGCCCATCTTGAATCTCTAGATCCACCAAGAGTTGACATTGGTATTTCCATCCAAAAATGAGAGGATGAAGGGATCTGCCATAAAAAAGCAGGAACCTTGAGGTGGGAGATGGTGATGTAAAAGATGACCTCTGAGATTCCTTATAACTCTGCCACCCCATGTCTCCTAGGTAAGAAAAATAATTAAAAGCAATTTGTCTTTTCATTTTCCTAAAATAAAACTAGCTACAGGCAATTATGATCTTGAGTCTTAAAGATTATTATTCATAAAATGAAATGTATCATTTATTTTGCACTCACACACACACATATACACCAGACATCACTGTAGAAGTAACCTTTCCATATTCTAAAAGTATGCAAGCCCTCTGTGGAATAATATAGGTCTTTCCTTTTGTCTTTTGACCCCTATGATAGTGCCAGAGGAAGTGTTTAATCAATGCTTGATGACAGACTGAATCTGAGAACCTTTCTGAAATTCCTCTATTTCTGACTTTCTTCAACATTTTGATTGTGTAATGGGATGGGATGTATTCTCCCTCCATCTTGGCAAATCTCAACTTCTCTGGACTTTTTTGACTGATTTTTTGGATATAGAAGATGATTTTTAAAAATGTCAAAATACTTTGGCCAATATTCTCATGACAAGACAGGCTTAAGTCTAGCTTGGGCCCTTGCTAATGATACCTCTGGCTCATTCTCTCAGCCTATTGGAAGTAAGTTATCAGGCTCTTGCCCCAACTCTTATCCAGGTGCATACAATGAAAACAACCAGCAAACATTGACAGGACAATGATGGATGGGATTCTAGAAAGCACTGGGTGGAGTCTGTTGGTGTAGGCATCCTGACTTAGCATCCTTCCTGGGAGCCATAGCAGTTTCTGGCTTCCCCTTAGCAAGATGAGAAGTTTAGACAAGATGAAGATGATGTGAGTTGATGAGAGTTGAATTGTCATCCCTGACCGTTTTCCTGTGAGACAAGATGAGACTGTTCACGCATAAGGAAATCCTCTTCTCTCATTGGCCAGTATATTCTTTGTCTTCTTCTACGCTAAAGAGCAGGAGACTTTGACACTTTATGATTAATAATTTAAAAGGCAGTCAGCAGAAAAATGGAGCCATAGTTTCCTTACAGCAACACTTTATTGAAAATCTATTGTGTGAAGGGTGTGGGGCTGGGTACAATGGAGGAGGTGGCTACAGCAAGACCTACTCAGCTGAAACATACACTTCAGGAAGGAAGGTACAGCCTCAGAGAATGAACTAGCAATTTGGACAGAAGGACTTAAAATGAAATTGTCCTCTACTCTTATTCTTCCTTATATCTTTGCCAAATCCTTATCCCTCTCTGGTCCATAATGCGATGGTCCAGATCTCATATAAGCTTCCTTCCAGCACAAGGTCTAAATTCTACTTACACAGAAAACTATAGACTAGCTTTGAGTATCATACACCATGGAAGTCATGCTAGCTCTGGGGAATCCCATTTCCATCCCAATGTGGTCAGCAACATGAAGGACCTTTCAAGTGGTATATTGTAGAAAGAAAACTGAGCTGGATGTTGGAAGACTTGTTTTCAGTTTCTTATTCTGTCTTATTCTACCAACTATCTGCCATAGGGAGATTGATTAAATGGTGAAAAGAGGACTGGATTTGGTGTCAGACCACCTTGAATCTTGGCCAAAGGGCACTTATTACCTGTGTGACTTTTCTCCACTCTGAGCTTCAGTTTACTCATCTTTAATATGAGGATAACAAAGTTTGCCTTATCTAGCTCATCGGGTTGCCAGGAGGAATTTGTACACAAGAACACAATATTTAATTATTAGATTTTTTACTATTAATTTATGCAAGTATGGTACAGTGACTAGAGATGCAGATGTGGTCACACAGTGAGTACTCAATTAGTGCTTCTTGACTGAATGCTTGCTTCTATGGTGACCCTTTCACTAGGGTGCTGTAACTTCTTGATGCTGACCCTTTCAAAGATTTAGGGCAGTGGTTCTCAAACTTTTGTTTTCAGTATCTTTATCCTATTCAAAATGATTGAGGATCTCTCCAAAGAGATATTGTTTATCTGGATCATATTTATAGACATTTACCATATTGGAAATAAAAACTATTTTTGAATTTGTAGACCCTTTAAAAGGGTTTCAGAGATCCCCAGGATTCTCTAGACCATACTTTGAGAACCACAGATTTAGGGTTTAGTCAGAAAGGAACATATTAGTAAATACCAAAAAAAGTCATTATTCATAATGCAGGGGATCTAACTTGTTTTCTATGAACTTGGTTTTATTAAAAAAAAACAACAGCAACTGTGTTCCACTGTAATTACTTTGCCTTATAATACTATTTATTTTATGCATTTAATAACTGCATTATTCTGAAAAGGGGTCTATTGGCTTCATCAGATTGCCAAAGAGGTCCAAGGCACAAATAAGAATAAGAACTCCTATCTTGAAGGATCTCGTTGTGCAAATAAGCTATTGATTAAACAAGCAGGGGATTCTAAGTCTTGAGACACTGACTGTTAAGATGAAAATTAAAACATGATGACTCAGTTTTAAAGACAGACACATTCCCAACCTAGAATTTTTTCCTCTGAATTATCAAATGGGAGAGAAGAAATGAAGGGAGGAAACAAGGAAAAGAGAAAGGGAGAAAGAAAGGAAGGAAGGAAGGAAATAAGGAGGGAAGAAAGGAAGAAAAGAAGGGAAGAAGGGAGGGAGGGAGAGAGGGAGAAAGGAAGGAAGGAAAGAAGGAAAAAAGGAAGGAAGGAAAGAAGGAAGAAAAGAAGAGATGGAAAAAGAGAGAGAATGAAGAAGGAAGGGAAAGAGAGAGGGAAGGGGGGAGGAAAGAAAAAAAAAAAGCTAGCCCAGGCAAACCAATGAAGGGTGAGATTATGCTGCAAAGATATGGGGACTGATATGCAATGAATAAAAAATAGATCACAATCCCCCTTTGGAATGCTGTAATAATAATATAGCATTATCCTAATAATATTTAACTCATTCACCACTTGGGATATTCTATAACTTTTCTCATTCTCAAGGAGGTGGTGCTGAGCCTTCTAATGGGGGTGAGCAGGCAGGAACTTGGGGACCACAGTGGAGCCTTAACCTCATTCCCTGACATTAGTCTCCCAAGATGCCTTTCTATCTCTTGGCTAGGGAAAGGGGTGGTCCAACATAATGCTTCAAATCAATTCTACTCATTTCACCAAACACTTACTAACTAAGATACTGCTGCCTGCCAAGCCCCAGGCTAAGAGCTGGAGAAAATTGAGAATGGAGATGACAGGGTCATAGACGGAGAGCTTCAGAGGACCTTAGGGATCATATGATCATGGATTTATAGCTGGAACAGAGCTCTCTGTTCTACAGATTTTTTAAACATTTTACAGAGGAAGAAACTGAAACCTATAGATCATATCATTCAACCATCTTCTTTCACAGATGAATAAGCAGAGATCTAGTGAAGGGAAGAGGGGAAGAATTTGTACAAGGTCACAGAGGCAGGAAATGACAGACAAAAAGGGAGATTGAAAACCAAACCTTCTAATGGCAAACTCTGAGCTCTTTCCACTAAACCACAGAACAGAGTCTGCCCTCACTGAGTTCAATGTGAAAGGAGAGCACCTTGAATATTCAACAAACATCACTGGGTAAGTGCCCCTATGAAGGGGAAACAGTTCTGGGGGATATGTGAGGGGGAAGGGCCAATTCTCACAAAGAGTCAGGGAAGGTTTTCTAGAGGAGGGGCAATCAAATTGAACTTTCAAAAGTCAGATAAAATAGGCCAAGAGGGGTAAGGGGGAGCTTTAAAGCATAGAAAATGGGCTAGACAACAGGGAAGAGGCTACAGAATATAGGAAGCCTTCAGAGAAGTAGAGAGATCCAATATGGCTGGTGTTGAGCAAAATAATCTAACCGAAGGAGAGTTAAGATCGCCTCAGATTGTGGAGGGCTTTCAATGTCAGGCAGAATGGTGTACATTTGACTCTGAAACCAACAGACAATCACCGAAAAATTTATTTTGTTTTTTTAACAGAGCAGTGAGATGACTATATTTGTAGAGGGCCACAGGACAATGGAACTGAGAGAGATTGTGGAAATCTTACTTCCCCATTTCTACAGAGAGGAAAAAGGCCAAGAGGGAATCTATGGCATATCCCAAGTCACAGCAGTATCAATAGATAACAGTTTAGAGAATTAAAAGAGAAATTTCTCTCCCCACCATCTATATACTTACTCCATGACCTAAGCATGTGATCTCTTGCTCCCTTAATCTAGTTCACATCATCATCTATCAGCACCTGATTCACAGAATTCTGAAATGCTCCATACAGGAAGATAACCAATGGCTGAGCTTCAACTCATACCTAAAGCAAGACTCTCAATCCTTGAAACTTCTCATGTCCATTCCCATTAGTCTTTGCAAATAAATGCTGACATTCCTTTCTCTTTTTTTATTGGTTTGCTTGTTTATTTACTTTTGGGGGGAGGTTAGGCATCTAAATGACTTGCCCAAGGTCACACCACTAAGAAGTGTTAAATGTCTAAGGTCAGATTTGAACTCTGGTCCTCCTGTCTCCAGGGACAGTGCTCTATCCATTGCACCCTCTAGCTGGTCTAATTCCTTTCTTCCTAAATGCTACCAAAAACTCCATCATTTTTCAACACCTTGTTCCATTCTTGCATCTATTTCTTCTCTGGCTTTTTTTCAGTTACCTCCTATTCCTCCCCAATTAACATTTCTTTTTCTTCTAATTTAATGACTGAGTTTTGGAAGCTAATCTCAACTAAAGGGTAAATTCCTTGAGGGAATGAGTCAAGGCTTGTCTTTCCCTCTGGATGCCTTCCCTGCCTATCATAGGACTGAACACACATTGTATGCTTTGATTTATTGATCCTTTCCTTTCCAATTCAAAAATCACTTCCTCCTAGAAGCCCTCCTTGGTCTTGAGGCCCTAGTCACTAACAAATTTTGCTTTTCTCAGCCTGTGTCACGACTTAATAGTAGGAAGAACCTTTAAACTCAGCTGATTTGCATATCCCCGATGTCCTTGTATTAAAGTTTTAGGTGGGGATGGAGCCTTTATTTCATTAGAATAGTTGCCATTATGGATACTAAGGAAATTGACTAGAACAGTCAATTCTTCACAGGTACTTAATGAATATACATTGAATAAGACTTCATTGATAATGAAATCTATACCTACCTATCCACTTTCAGTTGATCCATAAAACTAAAAAGGACAGACAGGTCCTTAAACTTATCCTGATTGCCAGATCAATGAATATGTTCATGATTATTTAATTCTCCGTAAAGCTCACATGATGCCTCCGAGAGTATGGTTGGACCAGCTAAAATACTCTCTAAGAACCCTCCCAAGTCCGATTCTCTGATCTAAGTTTTCTTCCAGATTTCAAAGAAATTGCCTAATTCTAAACCCTCTCCCAGATCTGCCATTCTGGTCTCTCTACTATATTCTCTGCCCAGATCCTACTCTGACCTTCTCTGTTTCTAGGCTCTCTCTAAATAGTATGACTGGGCTTCCTTCTGAAAAACCTTTCCCATATCTATCGGGACATCTGCATCTTCTTATTCCAGACCCCCAGCGTTGCGGATAAGTCCCGATTACTGAACAAGATGATACATGAACTAAATCAGCTCTTTTCTCCGGGAGGCCGCATTAGTATTCCATATCCTGTGTCGACAGCAATGTCAACAGAGCACAATTATCAAATATCCCTCCTAATATGAAGTTGCAGACACATTTTATTAAAGATTAAATCATTCATGCCCTCGGTTCAACAGCAAAAGGAAGACTTGTCATTTTTCCATGCACGGAGCCACCTTTCTTCACAGCACAGCCGTGTTCCTGGAAAAAAATGCATGTTAATCGAATTCTTGTAAAATAAATTCAAATGAAGAAGAGAGGCGATGTGATCTTTAGTAGAAAGAGAACTGGATGTGGAGTTAGATGGCATGGATTCCAGTTTAGGCTCCGCCATTGAGTCACTTGCATTTGATGTTGGGTAAATGACTTCCCTCCTCTGAACTCATTTTTGTCACTGCAATGAGAGGGGATAGACCGGATGTCCTCTGAACTTCTCTTCAGTTCTGATACTCGGCAGTCCATTTTTCTGATGAAAGAAGTCTGATTAGTCAGCCATTCATAAGGAATAGAATCAGTGCCCAATTTGGTTAAGTCCAGATTTTATAAGTTGGGTTTGTTTAAAGAGAGGCATACCAGCAGATTAGAAAATGCTATAGGATACAGTGACCTAATATTTTCAAGGCCTAACTACTTCAAATAGGAACAAATATAAACTGCATTATAACCTTCTTTTCTTTGAGGTTTTCCCCAAAGCTTTGGCAGTTTAGTCTGGGCTCATACTCACTCTGTGTGTGTATCTGTCTTGTGTTTCTCTCTGTCTGTCCCTGTTTCTGCCTCTTTCTGTTTCTCTGTCTCTGTCTCTCTGTGTCTTTCTCTGTGTGTGTCTGTTTTTCTATCTTTCTCTCTGTCTCTCTGTTTTTCCCTCCCCCTTTGTCTCTCTTTCTGTCTTTATCTCTCCATCCTTCTCCTATCTGCCACTGTCTCTCCCTCTCCTTCTCCCTCTTTCCCTGCCCCTCTCCCTCTCCGTTTCCCTCTTTCCCTTTCCTCTCCCTTTTCCTCTCTTTCTCCTTCTCCCTCTCTTTCTCCTTCTCCCTTTCCCTCTCCCCTTCTTTCCCCCTCCCTCTCTCTCTCTTTCTCTCAACAAATAGGTAATTAGAATCAATATAAATGGCCTAGAAATGGAGGAATCAAGTGGTGAGTGCTTCAGGCCTCTATGTAGAGCCCTGGTTCTTCTCCATGATCTAATTAGGGCAGTGGTCCTCAAACTTTTGTTCTCAATATCTTTATCCTATTAAAAATGATTGAGGATCTGTCCAAAGCGTTTTTGTTTATGTGGTTTATAGTTGTAGATGATTGATCACATTAAAAATAAAAACAAATTATGAATTTGTAGACTCTCTGAAAGGATTTCAGAGATTCCCAGGATGCTCTGGGCCAGACTTTGAGAACGACTGAGTTAGGGGGTAAAAAGTAGGGGAAGAACTCTAGTTAAAAGGTGCTGAAGGAAAATCCTATCCCATCTGTTCTGGTCAACAGGACAAAGATGGCAAGTCTTTGATGGCTAAACTTAAGATTTGTGAAGGCTTTCTCTCAATGCTTTATGCTGATCCTGTGCCATATTCCAAAATCGATTTGGATAGTTGGCTCACACCATGGTTTTTAGGATTTTTCTTTGGCCACAACCCTTGTGAACTGCCTAGATTATTGGAAAGGACCTGGTGAGGAGCCTGGTTTTGAAATCTCAGACTATCAGTCTGCAGACATCACATTTATGCCTCCTAGCTGGAAACTGTTGGAGAAGCTGTTTAGCTGCCAAGGAAGGATCATAAAATTTTTAATAAATCAAAGATCAAAGCAAACTTGGATGTCATCTAGCCCAACTTTCTCAATTTATAGAAGACAAAACTAGATGAAGGGATATGATGCCCAAGGTCATTTGGTCAGTTGGATGGCAACATATTTCAAATTAATCTTCTCACTCAATCCTAGGGATAAGAACTCAACCTTTGGTGTCCCTTCCATAAAGAATTCTAAGATGAGAAAAGTCCCTCTATGGATGCAGCTTGGCACTTTAGAAATTTATAGTTTTAGAGAATTTTGTAGAGCTCTGAGAGGCCATGTCATTTGTGCAGGGTCATCAAGATCATATGTATCAGAGGTGAGACTTGAACTCAGATCTTTCTTAATGCCAAGACATCTTTCTACCTATTATACCAACTGCTTCTCTTTACTCACAGACTCACGAAATTTCAGGCCCGAAAGATATCGTTCAATCAATCAAAAAGCAATTGTCAGGTGCTTCCGGTGAGCCAGATTTTTTTTAAGTATAGCAGAACAATGGTAAATGTGAAAAAATAAAATTACAGCTGGGAGGGACCTAGATATTATTAAACAGTGAAACAATTTTTAACCTGGGGTCTAGGGACCTCCTAACCTTAGGAGTATGTGAATTTAATCGGTAATAAATGTATTTTCACTGATGAGGCAACTGGGTGGCATAATGGGTAGACCACGAGTGAGACCAGAGCTCAAAATTCTGACTTACAGAACAGGTAACTGTGGGATCCTGGGAAAATTCCTTCCTACTCTATCTTCACTTCTTCAGTAGCAAAATGGGGATAATAGCATGTACTATCCAGAGTTGTAAGAATTAAATGAGATAACATCCATTAAATGCTTTGCAGGCATTAAAGTGCTGTATAAAGTCTAGCTAATATAATGTCCAAAACTCTATCTGAAATTTAACATTTCCTTCAATTATTTAAAATATGATTCTGAGAAGAGTGGCAACTATGGCCTTCTCTAGAATGACTATTGGCTTTCTCTATCTCTCTGTCTCTGTTTTTGTCTGTCTGTCTCTCTGAGGCTGTCTCTGTCTCTCTCTGTTTCTGTCTCTCTGTCTCCCTCTCTGTCTCTCTCTCTGTGTGTGTCTCTCTCTCTGTCTCTGTCTCTCTCTCTGTGTCTGTCTCTCTCTTTCTCTCTCTCTCTCTCTTTCTCCACATACAAATGATATGACAGACAAAAAGATCAAGAATTACTGAATTCTAGTCAAACTACACCTTTTAGACAAGAAAACTCAGGCCCAGAGAGAAGAGTCATCATGGTTGCCTACAAGTGAAGCTGACAAACAGAAATGACCACAATAAGATCTGAATTTCCAATGAAGCAGGAGAGGTTTGTGTGATAGAAGTAAGAACTCAAAGACAGGAAGGGTTTTTCATGGCCACAAAGGAAGGCTAAGAGACTTTCTTTGTCTATAATAATCTCTCTGGATTTGTTTGATGCACAAGATTGACTAGATGATTCTTTAGAGCTTTAGGAATCTTATTATTACATGATTTCAGAGCTTACACAGTATTAAGACCTTGCCTCAAGAGAACTATCTTGCAATCAAGGTCATCTAAAAGCTGGAACAGATTGGATTTTCCTTTCTTGCTTTCTCTTTCTCCTTGGTCCTCCTTAACATGCTTCCTTTCCCAAGGCACACTGGTTTGTCTGCCATTCTTCAGAATCTCCTTGAAAACCTCTGATATGGCCTTTCCTTTCTATATCTACAGGAACCTCCTTGTTGAAATCCCACTCACCCTATGCAGATCCCCTTTACAGACTTTCCAACAAATGCTCATTCCACCTCTGCTGAAAGACTTTCAGGAATGGGATAGATGCCACCCATTGAAGCAGATCACTATGATTTTGGACATTTGTAATTGATGGGAAGTTGTTTGGTTTGTTTTTTGTTTTTGTTTTTAGTTTTTGATGTGGAGCTGAAGCCTAACTCTGAAAATACTTTTCACAGCTCCATCCTCCTCTCCGAGGTTAAGTAGAGCCCAAGTGCTGCTTCTTGTAGGGAATTAGGTAAAATAGTCAAGGATAAAGTGACTTCTCTACCTCCTACTTCTTTGAGAGGTTTCTCAGGGGACATAAAAAAGAAAACCTTCCTAACAAGTGATATTGTTCAAATGTGTAAATCACTGCCTTGGAAGGTAATAAATTCCTTATCAATAATAGGAAGCAATCCCTTGATCTAAGCAAAAAGACAATAATTTAAAAAAAAAATAAGATAAAAAATATTCTTTAATCTGCATCCAGAGTTTCCTCCAGAGTTGGATAATATTTTTCATCACAGATCCTTTGTAATTGTCTTGAATCACTGTCTTTATCAGAAGAGCTAAGTTTTTCACAGTTTATCATCCTTAGAATCTTGTTGTTACCATGTATAATGTCCTGGGTCTGCTCACTTCACTTTGCATCAGTTTATTTTTTTTTTTTCTTTCTGAAACCATCCTGTTCATCATTTATTGTAGTAAAATAATATTCCAACACAATCATATGCAACAACTTGCTCAGATATTCTCTTGGAAAGTGATGGACATTCCCTTGATTTCCAATTCTCTGCCACCACAAAAAAAAACACCTAAAATATTTTTGTACAATTAAGTCTGTTTTTCGTTGATATCCTTGGGATATTTATTTATTAGTGATATCATGGGTTAAAAAATTTGCAGTTTTATAGCCTTTGGGTATTGTTTCAAGTTATTCTTTTAAATGGTTGTACCAGTTCACCTCCACCAATAATGCATTAGTGTCTCATTTTTTCCATAGCTTCTCTAACATTTGTCATTTCTTTTTTTTTCATGCTAGTCAATCTGCTATGTATAAGGTAATACCTTATTACCTTATACCCATTACCTATGAATAAGGTAAAACCTCAGAGGTTTTTTTTTAATTTGTATTTCTTTAATCAATAGTGATTTAGAGCTATTGATAGCTTTTATTTCTTCTTCTGAAAACTGTATAGAATGAATATTTATTAAATGTCTATTTGCCACACACTGTTCTAAGAGCTTTCCAAATAGTATCTTGTTTGACCCACAAAAAACCTTGTTGAGTGTATGTGCTGTGATCCCCATTTTACAGGTGATAAATTTGGGTAGAGATAAAATGATCCACACAGGGTGACACAGCTAGTATATGAAGTTGTATTTAAATTCAGTTCTTTTGGACTTCAGTCTCACCCTCTTTCCACTGTACCATTTATTTGCCTCAGAAAATTCCAGTGCAGGAAAGTGAACCTTGTCTAAAGTCAGACAAGTAATTGGTGTCACAGAAAGGATTAGAATTCATGTCTCTTGACTTCCTATCTCTTGGCTTCCTTTTCTAAGTTCACAGCTAATAGACAGGTTTTAAAAAGTTATGTATGACAATGAAGTCATCCAGGCCAATTTTAATGGACTTGTAATGGGGAAAGCCATCTCCATCCCCAAAGAGGGGACTATGGGGACTGAATGTAGATCACAACATAGTATTTTCACCTTTTTTTTTGTTTTTTTTTTACTGTTGTTTGCTTGCTTTTGTTTTCTTTCTTGCTCATTTCCCCCCCCCCTTTTGACCTGATTTTTCTTGTGCAACATGATAGATGTGGAAATATGTATAGAAGAATTGCACATATTTAACACAGATTGGATTGTTTGCTTTTTAGGGGAAGAGGTGGGGAGGAAGGGAGAAAAATTTGGAATATAAGGTTTTGCAAGGGTAAATGCTGAAAATTATCTTTGCATGTATTTTGAAAATTAAAAGCTACTATTAAGAATAAATAAATAAATAAATGTTTTCTTAAAAAAATAAAAAGTTAGTTATGAGGCTGACCTTGAGGAATTCTCCAGGGGATGGTTGGTTGGTATTTAATATTCATGACTCAGAAACTGCATATCCTTTACTACCCACTAGCTCTAATCCAAACTAAGATGCCAAATGTTTTGGACTAAAGTTTTGCTGCCTTTCTTTCTTTGTCCCATCTAAAGTGAGATCTGCACCCCCTCCAAGGAAATACCTCCCCTCCAAAAAATAACCCATTAATAACAAAATTATAAAACTGAAATCAAGTTGAGAGAAAGTGTTCCCCTGATGAATGATTTAAATAAACCTATTAATTATCTGAAGCTTATCGTGCCTGTGTGTGGCAGTGGCAGCTTCTAAATAATGTAAGTTTGGAAGCCTCAGCATCTATTACATTTAATTACTTTTCCCCTGTGGCGTGTATGATAAAGACATAGCAATAAACAAGCTCAGGTCCCCCCTAAACCCATATACCAAAGGTGACTCTCAGCGCCCAGCCAGGGAAGGAGCCTGAGCCCCTGCTGCCTAGGAGTGATTCAGCATGGTTTCCACTGAGCAGGGAAAGTGGAAGGGGCAGGTCTGGTAGCCAGTGGAGGAAGGAGGCTGGGGTCAGAGAGATGATGGGACAGGACCCTGAACAGCAACACCTTCAGAAGCTGGCATCTCAACAAAAACCTTCATCAAAGCATCTTTTGCCTCTCTTGTGAACTTCATCCCAAGGGGCATCTCTGAATGCCCCTGGATCCCTGGGATTTTCTTGGGTGTTTCTTAGGCACCATGTCCATCTTTGTGGACTTTCACAAGTCTTTCACAGGGACATTTCTATTTCTCTTTCCCCTTTAATAGACACATTTATGAAATCAATTAATAAACTAATAAGCTTCTTTTGCTCTTCCATTATTCCTTTTAGTTGAGTATAAAACCCAGAATGCCCTGTTCCTCAAAATGCAAAAAGAATGCATTCCTCCTTTTGATGAAATAAAAGCCTAGCCTTGATTCCCTCTCAGCTCACTGCCCATCAGTCCAGATTAAGGTCCCCCATGCACTTGCCTCTTAAACTGGACCCTTTAGCCTCCATGCACCTGCTCTTTCACAAGATGACCTTCTTGTTTCCTCTTCACTTTTTAGCCTTCTCCAACCCTTCAAAAGGACTTCAAAAAGATTTTTCCCCCTACAGATCTTGTATCTAGTTATCTGTATCTATGTCATGCTTTCACTGATGCACTCTGAGGTCAGGGAGAGTCTCACTTTTAACTCCATATTTTGTCCCAGCCAATAGAAGATACTTAATCAGTGATTGTTAGCTTTTATTGAATCTTGCCTCTATCACTAACTCTGTGATCTAAGGCAAATACATTTTCCTCTCTGAGCCTCAGTTTTCTTATTTGTAAAATGAATGGGTTAAACTAGATGGTTTCTTCAACGCATGAGGGGCGCCAGGAGTCCCAAATGATCCATTAATTTATGGTCCTCTGGACACCAAGGTTTCTACTGAAGTTCAATTTTTCTTTTTCTCCCATAAAATGCATTTCTTTTTTGTTTCTTTTATTTTACTTTATTTAACATTTTCCCCTAGTTACATTGAAAATATTTTTAACATTTGTGTTTTAAAACTCTTTAAATTGTTTTAAAATTCTCTCCCTTATCCCCATCCACAATTAAGAAACCACCTGTAAAGTTATAAAAAACAAAAATACATTTTTTAAATATCTCTATCTCTGTTGATCTCTCTCTGTTTTTCTCTCAGTCTCTCTGTTGCTCTCTCTGTCCTTTTCTAGCTCTGGCTCTGGCTCTCTGGCTCTGACTGACTCTGGTGCTCTCTTTCTCTGTCTCTGTCTATCTCTCTTTGTCTCTGTCTCTGTTTCTCTGTCTCATACACACAGAGAGACACGCACATACAATACACAGATACACATCCCACAGACTCCTTTGAATATATATTGTATAAAAAGAATGGATGTCAGGGCAAAGCTGTCAGGAGAAATGAAAATGCATTGCCCCTGACAGAGGAGCTGGGATTGCAGCTGGAGCTCTGGAAACTGTTTCTCTGCAGACACTGGGCCCACGGCCCCCACACCGCTCCTTAGAAAACTAGGGGGACAGATGGGAAGGATTTGGAGACCTAATGCATGAGAAATGAATTTGCTGAGAGGGGGACTGGGAGAGTGGGGATCAATGGGGAGTGTCTGGGGAAAACAACACTGACAGCTTTATGTATATTTAGAAGGAAAGAGAGAGGAAAAATCCAGAATGGCCCAATGCCCAAGAAAGTGCCTGGAGATGCTTTAATGAATAGCAAAGGAGCTACACTGGTGAAAATATTCCAGTGTGGGGCCTTCTCAGTGAAGACAGTGGACAAAGCAAACTAAAAATGTTTGGGAAAGGAGGCTCCAACTTCTCTTTGTTCTTTTTAATGGTTTCTTAGATTCCCTAAGACAAGATTCCCATTCCTGTCTGTCTGTCTGTCCTTCCTTCAATGAGTAGGAGACAGCTGAGCAGTAATGGGCAGACAGCTGGGGCTGAAAAGGGAGACTGATTGAAATCCCAACTCTGTGCCTACCTTGCTTGGCCAAACGGCGGACCTGAGGAATATAAGAGGGACTGGACATGGAAAATATGATGGTAAATGTTGGCTCTGGATTTGGACAAAGACCTGAGAAACATTTAAGTATGGATTCAGAAGCTCATTCACCATCTGGTAGTGGGCAATTTACTTCTTTTGTCTGTGCCTCAGTTTCCTCATCTCTAAAATGCAGAGAATCCTTGCATTAGCTTTCTCATAGGTGGCATTATGAGACAAAGGGCATTGTAAGCTGAGTTGTAATTCTTCCTTTCAACTAAATCTCATACAAAGGCAGTGAAAGGAGCCCCAGCTTAGGAGACTTACAGAACCAGATATTCAGAGGTGAAACAGATCTTAGAAAGCAGCCAGTCTAATCCCTTCGACTTGGAGAAGCCCAGAGAAACAAAAATAGCTCAACCAAGGTTATAGGCTCATAAATTTAGAGCTGAAAAAATTGGGCTACTAGGGAAACTGAGGCTCAGAGAGATTAAAGTCGCAAGAGACAAACAGCAGAGCCACTTCCCTAATGACCATATAGCCTAACCCCTCCTCCTTTTACAGATGATGAAACTGAGGCTCAGAGAAGAGAAGGGAGTTTCTGAAGAGTTGCCTAGATTCTAGGGGTCCTTAAACTTTTTAGATAGGGGGCCAGTTCACTGTCCCTCAAACTGTTGGAGGGCCGGACTATATTAAAACAAAAACTTTGTTTTGTGGGCCTTTAAATAAACTTGATAGTCCTGGGTGAGGGGGATAATTGTCCTCAGCTGCTGCATCTGGCCCGCGGGCCATAGTTTGAGGACCCCTAGCATCAGAAGGTGGATCTGAAGCCAGATCCTGATTGTAATCACTGCTGATTTACTGCTCCATAAAGTCTCACAGGGTCAATGAAAGTAAATATAGCTCTGTTCTACATTTGTCAAGTCACCTTTAAAAAATAATGACCCTCTTCAGCCCTCGGTTTCTCCTTCTGAAAGAGAACAGTGACCTCTAAGGCCCTCTGGAGATATGACATCCTCTCCCATTCTGAATTGATCTGTAGGTATTGGACTACGCACTGATGTGTTTGTGGCCCATTTCCCCTTTCTAAGAGTCCTCAGATCCCACCTCCGAGTGGTAATTTAACTGGAGCATCTCAGAAAGGGACTGAAATCATCACAGAATTAGAAAGTGTTTGGATTAGGGATCAGAAAACCTGGACTCAAACTCTGCCCCTACCACCAACTGTCCATATGGTCTCAGGCACGTTAACTGATGCTCAGCTTCCCTATTTTAAAAGGGACTTATAGGGTCCCTTCTAGCCTCTATCAACTATTAGGCATAGTTTAGTTTCTTGTTTTTATTTGTAATTTCATAAATCCTGAATGACCATATCAATTGAGTATTTCTGAAAGATTTCAGAAAGATTAGACTGTACCTGAAACTGTGAATCTGTATTATATATACCGTGAGTTTCCATTTAAATAGGTAGTAAAATCAGTGGGCTTTCAAAGCTGCCCTGCTTGTCTGCATTTCTTCAGTTTCTTTTTCTTTTTTGGGGAAAGGGTTTTCTCCTTTTCCATCCTTTCTCTTTTCCTAATTGCCTCTCCCAAAGTAAAAAAAAAGATTTGTATTATTAAGGATTTACTATATTCCAGGTTCAACCTAGATGCTAAAGATACAAATATAAATATAAAGGATAAACTGATCCCTACTTACAAAGATGTATGTGTGTGTATCTATATATATATATATATATATATATATATATATATATATAAGAACGAGAAAGAAAGACAGAGACATAGAAATAGACACAGAGAAATAAACACAGAGAGACAGAGACAGACACACAAAGAGAGAGAGAAACAGAGAAATAGACACAGACACAAAGAGAAAGAAACAGAGAGAGACAAAGACACATAGAGAGATAGAGAGACAGAGACAGAGACCAAAAAAAAGGAAAAGATAGAGAGAAAAAGAGAGAGAGAGAGAGAGAGAGAGAGAGAGAGAGAGAGAGAGAGAGAGAGAGAGAGAGAAGAAAGGAGGAAAGGAGGGAGGGAGGAAGAAAGAAAAGGAGGGAGGGAGGGGGACAGAAAGAGATACAGACAGAGAGAGAGAGACACAGACACAGACAAAAGCAGATGGACAGAAACAGAGAGGCAAAGAATTCATACCCATAGAAAGTCCCTCCCTCTTCATGTAGGACCAGTAAAAATGAGAGTATTTTCTAGATTGTGTAATAAAGAATGGGGGTGTGTGGTAGAGATGTTCAGGAAGTTAATTTTAATCGCACCAATCTAGCAAAATGATGACAAAGGAGGAGGAGGTATTACTACCCAGTCTCTTGGTTTATTAGCCTTGGGGTATTTGCATTGTGGATTGCTAGAGCTCTGCCAGTCAAACTCAGAAATATATGTCTCATTGTAGCTCTTGAGAACATGAGGAAGCAGGTAGCAGAGCACACTTGAATGGGGAAGATTATTCTTCTCTATGACTCCATGTTTCCCACACATACACTTGTCAAGTCAGTCCACCAACTTCTCCTAGGATGGAGATTGTAGCATCCTGTATGAGATTGTCCATGGAAAACTCATTGATTCTGCCAGTACCCTCAGGAGGCAATAGCCACCTTGCTCAATGTTCAGATTGAAGTAAAAGAAGGAAATCTCTGAGGTCTCCTGAGCACAAAATTCTGCCAAATGGGGGATTCCCTGAGAAATCTCTCAGGGACCCATCTGCTGTCCACTCCCACTTTCAGTAGCCCTGCCCATGACATCATTCTGTACTTCACAAGCCAAGAGGATGGTATAGAGTTGCCATCCTGCAGCAGCAGCAGCAGCAGCTCTAGCCAAAAGGAGGATTTAGGAGTCCTTAAGTATCTTATTATCGTTATCTCACTGGAAGCACATAACAGGTAGTACATGGACATAGATTTTTGTTATTTTCATCTTACATATTGTGGTGTGACAGACCTAGAAGAGAAGTTGTCTAACCCAATCTCCTAATTTTAGAGATAAGGAAAATGGGTTGAACCAGAGGGGCAGTGACTTATCCAAGTTCCTCTAGGTGGAAAGGAGCAGAGTTAGTATTCAAATCATCAGCCCTTCTTTTCAAACCCAGCTGTCTTGTGATCACAATATGCGGAGGAAGAACAGAGGACTCAGCAAGGCAAAGGGATCTGGCTAGGAGCATAGAGTTTTATATATCTACATTGAAGGGATTGAGACACTATCAAGTCCAGATGGTAGACTACAGATGAGAAAACTGAGGTTCAGGGAGCTTATGACCTGTGGACACTCACACATCTAACAAGAATGTAGGAAGGATTTGAAGCCAGATTTTCTTGTTTCCAAGTACAGTATTCTATCCATTACATCACATCATTATGGGCAGTACTTAACCAAGATGAGAGTGGACTCCAGACCATCTAACTTCCAAATCTTTCTCCTACCATGACTATTTGAGAATGATCCTAACAGGCTCACATGGGGATAAATTCCAAGATTTTGTCTTCATTGGAGCAGTGTTGGCACAATGGAAGGAACCATGCATGGGGGTCAAAAGACCTATGTTCAAATCCCACTTCTGACACTTACCCCCTGTGTTATCATGGGCAAGTAACTTAAGCTTTCTGAGTCTCAGTTTCTTTATACAATGGGGATGATAGTATTTCAAATAGGATTGTTGCAAGAATTAAATGAGAGAATATGAATAAAGTGTTTTTAAAAACCTTAAATAACTATGAATTATCAGTGTTACCATCATCATGATTTCCATTAATATTATCATTATCAACATTATTATCACCATTAATATAACAAGCTAATGGACCAATGGATTACAAGTCTTTGCTAAAGTTGTGGTTCTATCAGTCACAATTTACCATCTCTGGGTAGAGAGGTTTCTGACAAAGTCAACATTTGTACAAAATCAGGAGTCAAAAAAAGCCCCCAAATTTATAAACCTCCTAACCTGAATTCTTATAGACAAGATAACATATTTCTAGAAGTTCTCTTTTAATGGCTAATTTTTAAATCTATTTATTTCTCCTAAAAATTTAGAAACGATTATAACAATTCTAGATTTGTAAACAAACAAGGAAACAAACAAACAAATAAGTAAAAAATATTTTTTCCTTATAAAAAAAATAGCCATAATGCTTTGATGGTTTGGTCTCTCTGACCTTCACTGAACCTCAAAGATTCTTGCCTGAATTTTTATTAAAATGCCTCAGTCTTTTAAATTGAGAATTCTCTCTCAGCTAGACCTCCTGAGGGCTCCCTAAAGGGAAATGAACTCATGGGACTGAAAATGTAATATGCTGTGTAGATTTTTTTTTATATGAAAGTATCAACTTCAAAGTTTTAATGTATACATTATTAATCATAAAACATACCAATTTGTGCTTAAAAAATAACTTTCCTAGAAGTGGAAGTGATTGGAAAACATTTCATGATTACAGTCATTCCATTCTGAACTAAAAATTTATTAATGGAAATAGGATGACCTTAACATAACTAGTGAACATAGACTCTGAACTTACCCAGTGACAAACACAGTCTCTCACACACACACACACACACACACACACACGCACACATTCCCACCCAACACCAATCCCCACTCTCCCATGGGAGAGTCTGCTGTGCTTTTGAGAATATTCTGAATTTCTACTTATTTCCTATATAGTCAAGATAAGAGGACACATTGCTCATCTACATGTAGAAGGCCCTTCAGAGATGAACTGGTCTAAACCCTTTATTTACAGATGAGCAAAGTGAGGCCCAGGAAAGTCAGAGAATCATAGCTTTAAAGTTCTGTCACATCAGAAGTCTTCTTGTCCACATGTATATTAGGACAGTGTGGGGAAATCATGGCATAGGTTTTGAGATCTTAGTCACTAATAAGATTCCAGGAGGAAAAGGTGAGGAGGAAAATTATTAGAGCAAAGGAAAAATCAATCTCATATAAGAAGAAAGGGAAAAAGTGAAGAGACACTGAACAAAGCTACAAGAACTTCAATCTAACTAATGCAAAAGAGCATCTGTTGATATGAAAAAAAGGGAAATGGAAAAAAAAAACTAATGATATTAACATTGATTATCACCATTTCCTATAATTCAACTAATGTAAACTAATTGATACCCTCCCAAAAGAAGCCAAATATTCACAAAAATAACTGCCTTGGCTAAGAAACACTTGACCTCCTTGCCAAGTAGGGAAAGATGACAGTCAAGAGAAATACTGATTTAAAATGCAAACTCATGTATAAGACACTACAGAATCAGATGGTGGAAGACTGGTAGCAGCATTATGACATAGCATAAAATGAAACAGATCTGTTCCATTTCCAATCTCTTTGTTCTCCTCCAACCAATTTTATTCAAGAATATATTCTTGAGTGTTATGGTTCATTTGGGTCTCACAGCTTTCTATAGAGAGAAAGTGGAACTAATTGCAAGAGAGAAAGAGAAAGAAAGAAAGAAAGAAAGGAGAACCTGAAAGGTACAGAAAAATTACTTTCACATTACACTTGTTTCATGAATTCAAACAAAAACAAGCCAATTTGACAACTGACTCAGAACAAAATATAATATTAAATGATCTTTTCCGCCCTGAAACCTCTTCTATAATGCCTGACGATAAAAAGGATTCTTTGATAAATACAACCATAAAGGCAAGTGTCATTAATGATGCTCCAGGTATTAACATCAATGAATCAGCTGTCATAGACAATGTTTTCTAGAGGATCCAAATGTAGAAGAAATTTCCCAAACAGACCGCCATATTTTAGATGCTTATGTTTATGGATGAAATTTGTTATTACTCAAAATCCATTATTACTCATTGACCTAGCAATTCAGAGAGAAAAAAAACTAAATGGATGAAAAAAATGCCTATTGCCCAGACTATGACATACAGATGTATCATCAATCCATTAAGTTTTTATATCAATGAATTTATCAGGGCCAAAACCACAGAGGGATAATGTTATGGGTCCCAAATTCAATGAGGGTGGAGTGAGTGGGAAGAGAGCCAGATGGATTTCATTTGGGAAAATGGGCAATGCTTTAAGCATTTCACACCGCTCCTTGGCATGAATGGTTATATTTTCCAGACAACTGTTCTGGTGATGCTGTATGTTTGTGAATCTGTAAACAAATGGATCCTTGGAAAATAAGGTTTATAGGACACTCCAAGAGCAGCGGAGAGATGGCTGGTAGACAACAGTAGGTTGGAATAGACTCTCAAAGGCATACTATGGCAGTGGTACCTGATTTATTTTGGCCCATGGATCCCACTGGAAGTCTGGTAAAATCTATGGAGCCTTCTCTAAATTATATTTATACATATATCACATGTACATGCGTGTATATGTTATTTATACACATGCTCATAAATGAAGAAAATGCAAATTTTAAGTTAGGTGTGCATGAAAATAAAGATAGTTTTCCCATCTAAGTGCATGAGTCCCTTTAAAAATCAGGCACGGACTCTCCTACAGAGTAAGTGATTGTTGTTGGTGGTGGTGGTGGTGATGGTGGTGGCAGTGGGTGATCCTTCATTTCTGAAGAGAACCAGTGATATCAGGAGGGTGAGTTCTTAACTTGCAAGTGAATTGGATATAAGTGAACCAGAGCTATGTATTCCTTTCTCCCACGTCATCAGTGATAAGATGTAGATCAGAACAACTGGAGACGATCCCCTTTTTAAGCTAAGGATGTAACTGAACAAGTGAATAGAGTCACCATGAAAATGGGCTAGGTCTATATTAAGACAAAGGCATTAACTGGTTAAGAGCCCAAGAGTTGCATTAGTACCCATGAAATGTGAAGGGAATTGGTTGATTCTCTCTAGAAGAGATATGAGTTGAAGGTGAACATGATGGATCTGGGATGGACAGGCCATTCCACCCTCAGGGATCTCAATTTGCTCATCTATAGATATAAAGAGGTTGAATTAGATCTTTGGAATCTTTTTGAATCTAAGATCTTTTCCAGATCTAATCCCAATGATTTTATGTGAAATACAAGACTTGTATTGGTCCTACATGCTTGTAAAATATAAAGACACTTCCTGTTCATTGGAAAGATTGGATACATATTCTAGGCAAATAAACATTGATCAAAGAGTCACCAAGACTTGACTTCCAATTGTGATTCTGCCACCATGTTTTAGCAGAAAAGCTCAGTTTCCTCATCTTTGAAAAAGGGATACCACGCACCTATAGTGCCTCTTTCATGGGGGTTTTGTGGAGAAAGCCTTAATAGACTGTGGCACCCTATATAAACATTAACTGTTGGTATAATAATTATTATCTCTCTCTAATGGCCCAATCAAGGCAAAAGTCTTTGCTTTGGGAAACTAACAATTAGCTTTGGTAAGAGAAATGCAAACAGATGATTATGAGTGACTTTGCTAAATCATCTTTTCAGTAGCAGACGTTAGTCAGACTTTATCTGATACCATACACAAAACACGTTCCAATGGCCATATACAAGTGTTTGCTATCTAAATAGTCATAGTAATGAGATCAGCTTTAAATGATATACAAAATCTCTCCCTCAGGGAAATCCAGAAAGGGAGCTTTTTCTGGTATTCTGTGCAGGGCTGAATAAGCCCAAGTGTTTACACAAGATTTTTTTTTCCCTAATTCTTCCCCTAAAGAGCATGAGACTGATCATCTGATGATAAATATTTATCTAAGATTTTTTTTTCCCAAACGTCAGTGTGATAAACTGAACCTTGACATAATCAATAAAGCCAAGAGGATCAGTTAATCTACATTAGAACCTTCTGAAGTTATTTCAGAAGTGGCCATGATTCTAAAGTGCTGAGGGGGCTTAAAAGGATTGACCCAATTAAGCACATAGTCTATGCACTTAATAAATCCTACCATGGCTTTCAAGGCTACATGGAAAGCAAAGGGCTAGATGCTGGGAAAATGCATGAATAGTTGCCACTGCTATAACAGTTTGAATGTGCTTGAAGACATTCTAATGAAGGATCAGAGAAAAGTCACTCTAATTCAGAAGGGAAGCACAAGGCTGTTGTCTTTTAGCTATAAAGGAACCTAGAGATCACCAAGTCTACTCTCCTGTCTTTACAGATTAGTAAACTGAGGCAAGGAGAAAAAAAGGCAAAGCTTTATAAGGTGCTGATGACAGATTCAGACTTTCTGATAGTGTGTAAATTGTAATATACTAGAAAGAAAACAAATTCCCTGGAGTTCTCAGCTAAGTTGATGGGCTTCCTCTGGATATGTGAATGGAATTTAGGATTTTAGTGGGGAGAGGGGAGGGTTTCATGTGTCATTGTGCAATACATTAGAATCTCCAGATCTTTTTCAAATTAAATTTTGTCTAGTGATACTTTACTGATATTATATTTGGAAAACAGATATATCTCAATTTAAGTATAAAACTTTATTCTTATCCTTATTACATTTCACCTCATCAGATCTGACCCATTATTCTCCATGCATCTACATCTTTTTGGATCCTGACTCCATTGTACAAAATGTTAACTGTTGCTCCAAACTTTTTTTTTTAATCTGAAAATAAGATGAGATATTTTATATGTATCTATATATATACTATATATATAGATACATATATATGTATAATAGATATATAGATATATGCATATATATATATATATATGAATGCATTTACACATATGCCTTTATCCACGTTTTATACACCACAAAGCCAAAGATAAATCCCTGGACACCACACAGGAGATGTCTTTCATGGAGGATAACACGGATTAATCTTGCCTTTGCCTTTCTACTTTTTTCTGCTCCACTTTAGGATACAGTCATAGCTCGCATCTCATCTCACTGAGAAAAATTGTATGAATCTCTTTGTCAAGTACTTTACTGAAATTCGGGTATACTATGTCTCCAGCATTTAACAAATCAAAAAAGAGAAATGAGGCCAGTCTGGAATGATTTGCTTTTGATGAAGCCATACTGGCTATTTGTAATAACTGTGTCCTCCAGATATTTCCTACCAATCCAGTTGATGCTATGATTTGGATTTTACTAGGAAAGGCAGTCTCACTCACTTGGCAAGAGTTTGCCAGTTCTGTTCTGTTTTCTTTTGAAAGTTAGAGCCATATGTGACCCTCTACAGTCCTGTGGTTCTTCTCCTGTTCTCTTGGATAATTTAGATCTCACTGCAAAAAGTTCTCCAATCATAGTCACCAAATCTTTCAGCATCCACAAGGATGCAGATCATCTAGATTCGATAGCATTAAGCCATTGAGGGCATTTAGGTAATTTCTTACTATATCCTGTCTTATTTTGGGCACAGGTTCCTCATTAGCCATAGATTGCTCTGTCTTTTCCAGAACATAGACCTTTATCACTTCCATCACAGAGAAGAAATAAGCAAATTCTGGGACAAGCACATTGTCACCTCTCTGTCTTCAATTATTGCAAACTCATTTTTCCTAAGCAGCTTCTTTTATCTTCTCCCTTTCCCCAAATATAAATAAATATTTTGTTCTTTGGTTTTTCATACTACCCTCAAGTTTGTTCTGAAGTTTAGAAATCCTGAAACTCTTTTTTATTCATGTTCTGCTTTTGCACCCCTTCTTTACATAGTCTTGCTTTCATATTCCATGTCATTAAAAATGATGTTGATTGGTAAATTCATTTTGCATCCTCATCAGTCTTTTAAAGCAATTCTGCATTTCTCTTCTCTTTAGTCACAAAAGAAGGCCCCAAACATTAAGGGCTGTGTAGTATACAAGATTAAAACATAGCATGCCAACATGTCGACTTTGATTTCTTTTGTTAATGCTTTGTAGTTGTGAGAATCGAAGGAAGGCACAATGAGTCTCAGCTTCCTCTTCTGAAAAAATGGCCATGATCATACTTATTTTAACTAATTCAGAGAAGTGTTGTGAGAAGGGCTTATTATGCTAATCATAAAGATCTACAAAAAATGACTTATTATTCAAAATTTCAACTGGAGTCACTCTTTAATCACTGCAGAAACACAGATAATTCACCTGTGGCCAAATATCACTATGGTACCATTCCCATGATTTAATCCTCCCACTCCAGCAGGCACATATCCTAGGATCTACCCCTCTGGAAGTAGTCTCCCACCTGTCATCTGCCATAATGCATTATTGGTGTCTTTTACAAATTGACCATAGTCTACTTTCTTTGAAGTTATTGTTCTACAAGCCATTTCCTCTGTAAGCACCGAGACAGCAGAAAAGATGTTTTATTCATCTCTCTATCTCCCCCAGTGCTCAGAGTGTTGTAGTCACTCAATTAATATCTGTCGAGTACAATTGTATTGATTGGACAGCTTCCTGAGGTGGTGAGCTTCTTGTCATTGCAGGTGTTCAAACAGCTGGATGACTACCTGCCAGGGATGCTGTGGCAGAGGCTGCTTCATTCAGAGAGAGGTTGGACTAAAGACACATGTCAGATACCATCACAGAATCTCAGGGGCAATATAGCCCAAAGGATATCTCACCAAAAAAAAAAATACCTTTCATAATAGCAGGGAAGAATCTCCTCATTAAAAATAAAACTTTCATTCTACCACTTTCTTATCTTATCTACATTAATTTTGTTTATGTAGATTATTTTGATTTTCATGGATCAAAATTATCTATTTTATAATTATTTTACTTGCTTGATTAAAAAAAAAAACTCGAACTGGAATGAGAGGGAAACCCAATCTCTACTACCTGTACTCAATAATCATAATATTCAGTTATAATCAGCGTCTCTAATTCCCATTCCATGTTCCTAGGCAGTCTATCTAGCATTGGACCTAGAGTCGGGAAGACTTGTGTTCAAATGCAGCCTCAGATACTTACTAGCTGTGTGATCTTAACCAAGTCAGCTAACTCCTCTCTGCCTCAGTTTCTTCATTTGTTCTATGGATATAATAATAGCATTACCTTTCATAGAGGCAGCTAGGTGACTCAGTGGATAGCATCTGAGGCTTAAGGTTAGGAAGACTCCTTTTCTTGAGTTCAAATCTGATTTCAGAAACTTACTAGTTGAGTGACCCTGGAACTAGATCTGAAAAGTGAGCAGGAGAAAGAAATGGCCAACTGGAATATCAGTATCTTTGCCCAAGAAATCTCAAATGGAGTCAAGAAGAGTGAGAGACAATTGGAATAATTCAGCTCCAACACCTCTCAGAGTTGTTGTGAGGATAAACAAGATCTTTGTAAAACTCTAAGAAAATCTTAAAGTTCTATAAAAACGTTAACTGTAATTCTCCCCTGGACCCACGCAGAACGAGGCTAATCCCTCTTCAGTATAAGAGTTCTTTAAATTCTAGAGGGCAGTCATCATGCTTCCACCTTAGGCTCTTCTCCATTTCCTTCAACTGACTCTCAGGGTCTTAGCCCCTTCATTAAACTACTTCACCTCAGCTTCCCAGAGTGCTTCAGAATGCTGCTCAAGTACATTGTCCAGGTAGGAACAAAATAATTCCTCCCATTCCCCTCCCCAAAGAAGAGATGTCGGATGATGTTTTTCTCATATTGTTTTTGTTTTAAGCACAGCACCCAAAGAACTACCACAAAGCACAGGAATGGCCCTTTCCTGAGGCAGATTATAGGCTTTGAAGCTTGGCAGAAAATGCATATTGAAACTCTGGAAAATGTGTTACTAGAGAAAGGACTAGATATCACTGTCGATGAACAGCACCTATTAACTGGTAGCAAAGAGGACATATGGAAGGCAGTAGAATTGCCAAGAACCCACCTGAGCCACCTGAAGTTGGGACTCTCTAAAACCTTTGGTTGCTCACCTCTGCTTTCTATATACTTCCCTGATCCTGCTACGGTTGACATGGGTTGACATGACATACCATGGACTCCCTTCCCCACACATGGTACATCCTATGTCTATAGCAAGTGGAGTGCTGAAGTCCATCCTTTCTAAGCTGCCAGTTTTTCCCATGAAAACAAACATCAAGAATATCTTGTGCTGTTAATCTGCTCTGTCATTTGTCCACTCTTCTCAATGCAAGATGCTACCATCTAGGATAGGCTCGCATTACTAATTAATTATTTGGGTTTCCTGCCTCTCTTCTCATTCTGAGCTAATTTATTTATTTTTGAGAGGTTTCCAGACTGACCTTTTTCATGCACTGATTAAACCATTCATATAAAAAAAACTTCAAATATTCTTAATTGTATACCAAGTAATATTTAAGACATTCAAGGCCTCTCTCAAATTAGCCATATCCTCCCTTTCTCATTTAAGTGCCCTCCTTATATTCAAAAGTCCTGACCACATGTATTCTTCTCTGCACCTTTACCTTTTTAACACATTATATTTATTCATAGCTTCACCTATGTGGACAATGCCATTCTCTATTTTTTTTTTTTGCTTTTTCCATTTAATTAAATCCTTATTCAATGAAATGATGTATGAAAACTTACAAATCTGAGAACTCCACTCTACATGAAGGATGGTAGGATATGAAGTTTTAAATATACACACAGAGCAGAACGATTAGCTGTTATTCTTCTGCCCTCCCCCACTTTACTCCTGAAAATTTTCCTCCAATTTTTCCTCTACTTATCCTAGTCCTTAAAGCTCCACTCAGTGCCATGTTCACAAGGAGAATACTCCTGATCTCACTCTCTGCTTTGACTTTCCCTCTCTGATCTGATAAACATTTGGGGTGCCACTCTCTAATTCACTTATCAGCCAACACTGCAGAAGAAAGTCATCTGCATTTATATCTGATTCCCAAACCAGCCACATAAGAGCAGGAATTATAGTTTAAATGTACCTTGTCTGTCCATCAAGGCATCTCACAGAGATCTGCACACAGTAGGTGCTAAGGAAATGCTTAATTAAATTCATTTTGGCCACTTCCTTCAATTACATAGTTAAAATAGGCTGCTACAACAGGGAAGCCATGTCCTTAATCAAATTAAGTTCCTACAAAGCAGAGGATTCTGAAGGTGCTCTCTCACCCTGTAATACTCTGGAAATCCTCATACTTCCCATGATACACATGCAGGTGCTACCCCTGGGCTTAAATATGTATCAGACAAGACAGATGGTGCTCCATGATGAGGACATGTCTCCAATGCCCATCTTGTCTATAGTTTAAAGAAACTACTCCCAAGAAATCAAGAGATTCTATAACATGAGACTTCCTGACCTTTGTGTGTGTCATAGAACTCTCTGGCAGCCCACTGAAGGCTATGGACTCCTTAGAATAATGTGTTTAAATGTATATAATCAAGTGTGTAAGAATACCAAGGGAACCAATTATATTGGAATACAGTTATTAGTATGTTAACACATATTCATAGACCCCAGGTTAAGAGTCACTGTTTAGCAGGATTTTTTGCACAATTAAAAGTGTTGTTGTTGATGATGGGGGTGCTGCTGCTACTGATGATGGTGTCTTTGCTAATGGTGGTGATGAGAGCTAATGTTTATATAACATTTAAGTTTTTCAAAGTGCTTCCTGTATGTTAACTCATTTGATCCTCAAGAAAACATGAGACAAAGGTGGTATTTTTTATTTCTATTTTCCAGAAGAGACAACTCAGACTAAGAAGGAGCATCCCAGATTGTTATTATTGTTTGTCCTTCAATGTATGACATTGACAATGAGACCAAGGAGGTGACGCCATGACATGCAAGTGAATTGGATTGAAGGGAGGGAAGGTTGTTCAAGATTACCTCTCACTTTCTCCTCCAGGACCATCTGGTCCAGTGGCTAGATATAGATTAGAACGACTGGAGATGACCCTAAATGCAATGGGAAATTTTGGCTTTTTTTAGCTGAAGTCTTCTACAGAACTCGGCATGACTGAGTTCACACACATTCAGTGAGTAAGGCTAGGTAGCAATTGAAGCACTTAGTTAAAAACTATCTAAATAAATAAATAAATCTGGGAGGGGAATACCTTCAGGGTTTCTGGTCAAGGCAGAAATGATTGCCATTTACATTCAATCTAATCCATCAGGACCCAAACCAGTTAGTAAGAGTCAACAGCATTGTTCCTAGCTCTGGGTCCAAAACTTTCTCCTGTTCCCTAAATAGCTTTCTGGATACTCTCTAACTAGCTACCTGGATCCCTTTCAGCTGTGATTTTTCAGCTCCTAAGTCGATCTCTAATGGTACTTCCCATGTTGAGATTCTATCAAAGTACAAATTTCCTTTGGTTTGTCCTCAACTTAAAGCTTTTAAGCCTGAATGGGGGCCCCCAAGCTCCCTCCCTCCAGGAGGCATTGAGCAGTTACATGATCATCCTATTCAGTCACCTCACACTTTTAAAGACTTATTGGATCATAGGATTGAAAGATAGAAAGGTCTTTAAAGACCATTCAGCCCAGCCCTCTCATCTGTCAGAATAGTAGACTGAAATCCTAGAGGGAAAGACCCTTAGAATGGAAAGGACCAAGGTTTCATCAATAGGATAGAATTAGCTTAGTAAATGCTCACCCGATGAGCTCTTTTCTATGAGGTTTTTTTTTTTTTTGACAGTTGGGCACACTAAGAACCTGAGAAGATGGATTCCTCTTCAAAGTTCCAGAGTAAGTGAGTAGCAGAGCCTAAATTTGAAGTCAGGTCCCCTGACTCTCAATCCAGTGCTTCATTCAATGCTAGTCAATAAATAAGCCCCTACTAAGCAATTCTTAAGAATCAGAGGCTGGATAAAGCACCAAGGACACAAAGAAAAAATAAAATAAAAATGTTTCCTGCCTTCAAGATGCTTCCATTCCAATGGTGAAGATTATACCACATAGCAGATGTTTTCTCTGTATAACAGCTCCAAGCCATGAACTTTCTAAAATGTCATTCAGGATATGATCCTGATTCCAGCTGTTGTCCAAAGTGATTCAGACGGGAGCCACCTGAACAGCAATGTCAGACTAGCATCCTCACCAAAATCATTTCCAGGAATGACCCAGTCACCAGAAAAGCAGAATATGGTGGGCAACTCTACCATTCATGAGCATTTCCAGGCAGGCAGTAAGAGCCTTAATATTGGGGGTCAATGAGCCTCTATATCTACACCCACCCACTTACTTTAGCTGAAAAGTCTTGCTTCTGCCCTACTGTATGGGCCCCAGGTGAAAGGGAGCAGGAAAAGATTGATGCAGGCTAAATGGCTGTATGAATGAGGGCATGTAGGGAACCCTGCGAAAAGGCTGCAGCAGTGAAAGTCATTTACAAGGATTGGGTTGTGAGAAAGCACTGGGTACAGGAGAGCAGAGAAGAGTGCCAAAGAAGAGCAACTTTCACCAGAGTGAGAGATCAGTCATAAATGCTTGTTTTCCCTCAGCAATGAGACCATTAAATCCTTTCATTTTTGAATGCTCTTTATAGCATCACATTCCCTGTGATGACATCCTTTGGTTTTCTCAGTTGGTTTTAGAGAAACCTTAATTGATTTCCCATTTCTCCTATAACTATATAAAAATGGAAAATGTCAACAATGGGAAAAACACAAGTTTGGGGAACTGAGGAAGTCAATATAACTAAATAGCTATATCACAGAATTCCATAAACTCAGAACTGGGAGCAACCAGCTATCTAAATAAGAATCCTCTTTCTATCACATATAACAAGTGGTCATTTATCTATGGGAAGGCTAGCTCACTATCTCCCCAGACATCTCATTCTATATTTAGATTCAAACCATTAAGGAGGTTATTTTTCCCTTTACTTATAATCCCGCATCTGTCTCTCTGATTTCTTCTATTTCTTCCTCATGGGGAGAGGCAGAACAAACCTAATCCCTCTTCCCCATGACAGTCATTCAAAAAGTAAAAGATAGCTATCATGTTCATCCCAAGCCTTCTGTTCTTCAGGCTAAACTTGCAAACTCTCTAGGTAGGAAGTGGAAAGTCGAGAATCTTCTTAGGTTTTTAGTGTGCCTTAATATCCTCCTCTCATTTTACCTCTGCATCCCTCCTAACATCAAATCCATATATTGATAGAAATTATTTTACATGTCTTTTCTAAAATGATATTGCACACATACTTTACATAATTCATAACCAAATATATTCTGCCAAAGAAGTCCATAAATAGCAGAGCAATAGTTTCTATTATTTCCCAATCTGCCTCTGGGCTCAGGCTAGCATTTTTCATCAGCAAGGTGTTTTGCCTAAAAGATGGGGCAAGAAGACCACTGGCTGAGATTAAAAATTACTGCTGTTCCCTGGAGTTACCCAGTATGCTGAACTGTATACTGAATTCATCCTTTCTGTTTCTCTGGGTGTCTTTCTGTCTTTCTATCTTTATCTGTTTCTATCTTTCTGGGTATATCAGTTTATCTGTGTCTTTCTATCTCTGTCTCTATCTCTCTATGTATATGTTTCTCTGTGTCTTCTCTCTTTGTGTCTCTGTCTGTATCTATCTCTCTTTCTCTGTCTTTGTCTTTCTCCCCTACCTCACCCCACCTCTCTTTGAATCAGACCTTCTTTGTGTCTGATTTAATCTCAATACTCGCTTAAACTTTGGCCCTTGAACTACATTTGAGAAATTTTGGAATAAAAGAATTATATTTCAAGAACAAAGAAAGCAAGTGTGGTTCTGAATTGAAGAGGGGAGAAGGAGAAGGAATCATCTTAAAACTAGTGCTTTAAGACTGATGAACTTGCCCAAGAGAAGAGTTTAGAATCTAGGCTATTTATGTCCATGAGATGGATATATGTGGACTAAATCATGGAATACTTACTTTAGGAGATCCAGAACTGGTTGAATATCCATACCCAAAGCGCAGTCATTAAAAACATTGACGACAATGTCAATGGAGATCCCCATTGGAGTACCTCAGAGATCTATGCTTACATTTTTATTAAGGGCTTATATGAAGGGATCGATGTCCTGCTTACAACCTTACAGCATATGGAGAGCTGGTAGGTACAGTTAACACAGTGGATATCAGAGTCAGAATTCAGATTTTGAGAGAGTACAGCAATGGATACAGTGCAATTTTCAGCATTAAGCAATGTGCCTAATGTCATTCTGCCAATAATGTCATGTGGTAGCAGAGCTGGGAAAACCAGGTATTCTCACCTAAATCCAGGATTTCTTCCTCTACTATTTTTAAACTTCACACACTCAGAGACCACATTAATTAATATATTCCACATGAAGCAAAATGTTCTTTAAATGACCCCTGTGATGCTTCCCATTTGACACACTATTCTCTTTTCCTTGAAGATCCTCCATTCTAATTTCCATCCTTTAGCAAAACCCTATTGAAACATCAAGGACAACCTCAAATAATCATCTCATTGAAATTTGCCTCAAATCCCCAGTCACTTATTGGATCATAGAATTCAATGTCAGATGGTTGCACAGAGATCCTCTATTGAGAATGACCCCTTTATTTTATAGAAGGGGAAACCGAGGCAAAGGAGCTTCCCTAAGGTCCTAGAGCCAGAAAGTAGCAGAATAGGCCGTTGATCTCAGGTCCTTTTACTTCAAATCCAGAGCTCTTGCCATTGTTGCTTGGACTTATCTTAGTTTCTAAATCCTAACTCCAGGACTTGCTGGAGTTACCCCATAAACTCCTGGTGGTAAGGAACCATCACTGATAATGAGAAATCAGCCACAATGGCCATCATAATGTGTGACAAAAGGTAGGTTCTATAATATGTATGGGAGAAATGGGTTATTGAAAATATATTCAGGAGAGAGCTCTTCCTAGTAGGATGCAGGATTTGTGGAATTCTGAGCCAAAGATGAGTATCCATTCTGGGGAATCATCCGTCACAACTGGGTCACATCATCCTGAAACATCTTAGAGAGCTACTTCTCTAGAGAACCAAACCCTTATGGGCTCAGCTTTTTCATGCCTTTGAGGCCCCTTCTGAAAAGATGGAAAATGTTGTTAGAATTGCTCTTGGGGAGGTGATAGGGCAGGGCAAGGATGTCACTGGATCAGTCAGTGATGTCCTTGGTTGTATTGTTTGCTGTTCAATCAAACATATAGACTCACAGAATCTCAGAGATGAGAAGGACTTTAGAACAGAGATTATCAAAGCTGGAGAGTCCTTAGAACAGAGAATGAGAGAATGCTGAAGTTTAGTGGAACCTTGGAGGACAAAAAGAGAAAAATAGAAATGATTTTAATCCCCTACCCTTCCTTCCTCCTTCTAACAAATGAGAAGACTAGAGTCTTGCGAGGGAATGTTACTTTTTAGAAAATCAGGAGAAAAAATATTTTAAGTTCATTCAATATAATCATCAGTTGAAGGGATTAACTGATTAGCCTGGAGGAGTCCAAGAGCTACTTTCAAGTATCTGAGGGACTACCATGGGCCAAAGATAATAAACATTTCTCCTTGGGCTCACAATAAAGCCCAGTTTAGGCTAATGGACATGTAAGGGTTAAGATCACTCCAATCTCAATATAACACAACCTAGTACAATCCATGTTTTTTTTCTAGTGTCGGCCTCAAACATAAGAACCAGTCTCTACTCCCTCTCCTCCCCCTACCCCAACACGTGGATTTCTCCTAATACTGAGTTATGGATCGCTCATCCCTGAAATTTATCTCATTTTTTGGTGAATCCTTCTATTTCAGTCTCATTGTTTATGTTATAATATATACACAGTAGGTGTGTCAAGGCTACATGACCATTTGTTGGCTACCAGAGGAATTAGATCTTTCTTCAGGTGAAAATCTAATTCAATAGCCTTTGAATGCCTTACAACGCTGCCATTTCATAATTCACCAATTGTCAGGGTCAGAGAGAGAGGGAGTGGAAGAAATAAGGCTTAGGAACCAGAACTTCTAATTATATTTACAGAGCTCTTTGTGCTCTTCCATAATGACTCCTTACACTATATGATCTTGGCTAAGTCCCTTCCCAGAACAGCTAGACAGGGCAGTGGAGAGAGCATTGAAGTTGGAGTCAGGATACTTCATCATCCTGAATTCTAATCCAGCCTCATACATTTACTAGCTGTGTAACCCTAGGCAAGTCACTTAATTCTGTTTATTTTAGTTTCCGTTAAAATGTGCTGGAGAAGGAAATGAAAAATCCCTCCAGTATCTTTGCCAAAAAAAATCTCCAAATGGTGTCATGGAGGGTTGGACTTAACTGAACAACAAAGTCCATTCTCCTTCCTGTGCCTCCATTCCCCCATTTGTAAACGGAGGAAGGTAGAATAAATAGATGGTCTTAAAAGTCCCCTCCATATTCTATGAACTACCCTCTTTCTTTTTCTGTACTATCCCATCTCCTGAAGAGAGTGAAGAGCTGATTCCTTCTTAGGGCAGCTGGTGGTTCAGTAGAAAGAGTTTTGGGCCTGGAGTGAGCAAGACTTAAATTCAAGTCAACCTCAAACAATTCTCTGTGACCCTCAGCAAGTCATGGAATCCTGCTTGCCTCAGTTTCCTCATCTGCCAAATGGGAATAATAATATCATCTACCTCTCAGTGTTCTTGTCAGGATCAAATGACCTGATCATTTTAAAGTGCTAGACACAGTTCCTGGCACATATAAGCACTGTCTAAATGTTCATCATCATCATCATCATCATCATTGTCATTGTTGTCATTGTCGTTATTGTTATTGTAATTGTTATTATTATTTCACCATAACCAAAAGCAGCTAGAGAATTACCATCCACCACAGCCACTGACCATGGAGTCTCATTTTCAAACTAAAATGTAAACAAGGACTGCTCTTTTTGTATATAACCTTAGCACTACCTTGCCTGGGGATGCTCAATTTTCTATCATTCAGCAGAAGTTTGGAGGAGGGACATTCACTGAATGAATGTCCATTTACAAGCTTTCCCCAGGGACAGTGCTCAGTACTTGGGGAAAAAGGAAAAGGGAGCCATGATGGTTCCCTGCCCTCATGGAGTCGTTAGTCCAGAAGGAGGACAAAGTAGCAGCGGGGAATCAGGAATGAGCTCGTGTGGGACTGACCTTAAGATTGTTGTATGAGGAGCTCTCTATGAGGAGACTTTTTCTTCTCTTCTGTAATTTAGATCTTAGACACTTGTTGGAAGCATTGGGAGACTGACCTAAGATCCTACAGAAAGAAAGTATCCAAGATCAGACTTGATCCCGAACTTCTAGACTTTGAGGGTAAGTTTCTACCCATGATGCTCATCTGGCCCATAGAAAAATGTGTATAATATTATACAACATAAGAACATAGCACAACATAAGAAGGGAATGGATGTAACATAATATAACACAACCTAGTACAGTCCAACATGACTTGGTTGTTTTTTCCTGATGTCAGCCTCCGACACAAGAACCAGTCTCCACTCCCTCTCCTCCCCCTGCCCCAACACATGGATTTCCCCTAATACTGAGCTACGGATCGATCATCCCTGAATTTATCTCATTTTTGGGTGAATCCTTCTATTCCAGTCTCATTGTTTGCGTTATAATATATACACAGCATGTGTGTCATACAGATAACTGCTTAAAAATAGACCCACATTCCCCTTTGAATAGCCCTGGTATCTGTTCCCCTTCTGCTCTCTGTGTATGGCTACAGAGAGATTCTGAAAATGCAATTCAGGCTTTTCTGGGTTCCATAGCCAACCTATCCAAGGAAGGGAAAGTCCTTGCGTGGGGCTCTGCTTGAGTACACACATGCTTGCAGAAATTCAATTACATTTTTTTTCCTACTATGCAATAACCTCAGTGATTTTGTACAGAATTGACTACACAATTTTGTATTTATAATTCAGGGCCTTCCCAGTATAGCTTTGGCCAGAGCCTGCTCATTTATTTCTCCCATTCAAACCTCTTGGACAGCCTCTAATCCCACAATGTCACTTTCCATGTAGCTTGCCATTCTCTGAGAACACAGAACCCAAGAATCATTTTTTGTCGTAGTCTGGCAGCCTGAGAATTGTCTGACAAGCAGATTTGACTTGCCCGTTATTACTTTTTTTTCTTTTGTTTTGTTTTTAACTTCATTTTGTTTTAGAAATTTCACTATTGATTTTGGTGTGATGGAAGATAAAGCTCTTAACAGGGGGAATTGTCTAAATGGGGGTAAGTCAGTAGGGAGGGATCACTGATGATTTTCAAGTGGAGACTTGTGGATGTTGGGATCAATCAGCCCACAAATTCATTATTAAACACCTACTGTGTGCCATCACTGTTTTGCTTTCTCTGATATGTTTGCTGAGATAACATCTAAAGTCCCTTCCAACTTGAGATGTGGTGATTCTCTTCCCTCCATTCCCTGTTTATGACATCTCTGAGAAATGCCCATGTAGCATGTGCTTGGGCACCTCCCAAGAGAGCTGGCTCCTTTACACAACCCTTAATTGAAGGTTGTTTTGTTATTTGTTTTACATATTGAGTAAAAGTCAACTTCCAAGTGACTTATCTTTATGACTCCTCAATTCTACAGTCCAGGGACAAATAGGAAAAAAAAAAAAAAAAAACTTCTGGCCAACCAATTCCTACACACATGCTTATTTCTGTAAATTGTGTTATTCTGTGTGTCATTGTGTAATTTCTGTAAATTATGTTAAAGAATGAGTTTTGAACTCATGAATTCATGTTTCCAACATAGGAAGAGCAACTTCACGTCACAATATAAAGGGAATATGTGTACATTTGTGTGTATCCATCCATGTGAATGAATGTGTGCGTGCATTAAGCAAACTTCACAGAATCACAGATTCTCAGAACTGTGAAGGGCCATCAAGGTCAGTCAGCAGCTGACCAAGAATCCCCTTTATACCATCCATCCCCAATATTGGACATTCAGCTTCTGCTTCAGTGATAACAATATCTGACATTTCTATAGTGTTTTAACATTTGCAAAGCATGTTATATTGCCTCATCCAGTCTTCACACTAACACTGTGATGTTGGTATATGCTTATCTCTGTTTAACACATAAGGAAACTGAGGAAATGTGATTTAACCATGGTTTACATTCTTCTGGCTTCAAGCTCAGCATTCAAATCATGACACTCATTTCAGGACAGCCATAATCATCAGAACTTTTTTTTTTCTCTTGTAATAAACCCGACATTTGCAGTGTCTTAGTTTTGGGGTCAAGTACAAGGCTAATCCTTCTTCCAATGACACTGCTTCCAATATGGCCTCCACGTTCCTCTTGCACTTTCTTTTCTCCATCCCAGCGACTGCACCCAAATCTCAGCTGTTGTAAACTTGAGATCCTTCACAATCATGACTGCCCCTCTTAAACTCTTCTAGCTTATTAACATCCTTCATGAAATGGGGCTCCCAGAACTGTATTCAAGATTTGAGATATACTTTAGACTTTTAGTACTGGAGTCTTTTCTTTTTTTAATTAATTAAGTCCAAAATTCTATGGGTATTGGGTTGTTGTTGGTAGCTGCCAGGTCAATGTTCTGGTTCATCCATACAACCCCCAAGAATGTTTTCACAGAAACAGCTACCCAACTGGGACACCCCCTTCTATGTTTACGGGGGTGATTTTTAGAACCTCAGTATACAATCTGACATTTCTCCTAATTTCTTCTCATCTGGTACCATTTTCTCACCTGTTGGGAAAGCATTTAGTTCTTCCCAGATAGTGGGGCCTGTCTATAAAGGGAGACTCCCCTTTCCCTCCCAAGGACCTGGATTTTGCCCCTGTTCCCTTTCCTTGTGAGCCTATTTTAAGGACAGTGCTTTGGAAGTGGGAAAAGGGAGATGATTGCAATATATAGTTTCTAGTTCCAAAGCTGGAATTGTCTAGACACAGAGGGAACAGAAACTGACCCCAGCCCCTCTTTATTTGGTTGCTTCCTCCTGCCACTGGCCCCAGTGTCTGTCTGGAGTCAGCCAAGCTGCCAGTGGCAGCTACCCCAGTTTGAACACAACAGTGCCAGCATTCAAATCCTTCCATTTGTATTTACTAACTTCTGTGATGAGAGGCGAGGCTCCGAAACTCCTGGAATGCATCATCTCTGATATGTTTTCCATAGGTCACAGTATCACAGAATGCAAAAAAAAAAATAATAATAAGGCAATTATTTTATCTGTGCTTGCTCACCTCCTCAGACAGAGAGCTCATCACTTCACAGGGCAACTGTAAGGGAGGATAATCCCAGAGGTTATGAGGCCCCCCTCTCTCCCTCCCCCAATGACTCCTGTCTTCTATTTAGTATTACTAGGGCATCCTCCCTCCTCCTAAGGCCACCACATGAAAACCATGAATAATATTTAAATGCAAATTAGGGCCATTTTCTGAAATGAATACAGATTAGTCATACAAAAAATCAGGATTGAAATGTATCTGGGACTTGGAATCTCTTTAGTAGTGTTAGCAAAACCCAGCTGCTGGACAATCCATCGGATTTTAATTTAAAGCTGAGAGAGCCCTCGGAGGCTATCTAATGCAATCACCTAATTGTCCAGAAGAGAAAATAGGGCCAGAGGTTGGAGGTGGAGGTAGGGCTTCCTTCTCTAACGTATGGAGGCTGTAATGGCAAAGCCAAGATTGAGGGGGGAAATGCAGTTCCCCGATACTTCCGCCTTCGTGGGTGAGTCACTTAATAACCAAGATGGTGAAGATGAGGCATGGAAAGGAAAGCCCAGCACCTAGGACCTAGGAAGGGCAGGGTCTGAGAACCAGAAATGTCAGGGCCGGGAGTGGACAATAAAAGAGCTGGAAGGAACTAAAATTGTCCATCGGAGAATACAGAGCTTGGAAGGTCAGGGCTTGGGACGCCATCTTCTCCAAAACCTACATTTTGTAGGGTGAAATAACAGACTCAAGAAGGGCAAGTGAACTGCATTTGGCCTAAAACATACCAACTTATGCTCCATTATGGAATCAAATTAGTGCATTTATTTTGCATATTTGCATTCAGAGACCAGCTTCAGATGGTTTTGCCAACTTCATTCAACTCCATTTCCATTTATGTTGTAATCTCCCCTGTGGGTCAGAATTACTAAGGTAAAGGATTTCCTCCTTTAACTGCAGGATGGAGGAGGGCTGAGACACATGGGGTCAGTGCCCTTCTGGGCTCACTATCTCACTGGAAGACAAAATTCAAATGCATGAAAGTATAGGAAAACAGGAAAGGGCGATGTAGGAAAACTGGTGGTGGCCATCACTGATTAAGGGGGCACCAAGAGCTTCTTATTATGACTAGACTAGGGTTTCCTTGATTCAATGTTCCTTCCTGGGAAAAGAAACAGAACTCCACTGACCTAATATTAAATAGAGTATAGAAGAGAAGATATTGTTAAGGCAGACCTTGGTGATTCTAGGGTGCGTTTCGTTAATCTGTTGCTGCCCTCTCTCAAGGAATAATTATGTGTTGTGATTTTTTAATGATTATTGTTAAGCATTCTACTTTTGTTACAGTTTTCATTTTTTGATAGATTTTCATATTTGTGCTGAACTAAGAATCCCCTGGGTATTTCATGTGTTTGAAAGATTTCAATGTACATGTATTTGCATGTTCCTTATTGAGCTAAGAATTTTCCCTATAATTCATACTTTGCATGGTCCCCATTAAATACCTCTTGCAAGCAAAACTGTGTCTTTATTTCATGGGGCTTAGTTTCCAGGCGCTCTCATGGCCTGGATAGAATAGGATTCAACAGATTTGGGGACAGGCTCAAGAATGCAGCCTACCGAACTAATCAATTAATTCCTTCCAGGAGTGGGGATGAAATGATCTATCGGGTTATCTTTCCTAGGATATATTAAGAATAGATTATTGAAAAACAGGAATGAAACTGGAAATTTAAACTATTTTTGGATCATTAAGCACCAATAGGCACTCACTCATGGACTCTACTAAATGACAAAACTAATTAGTTATAATTACTTAAAAGAGATCTATAACATCCCAGCACATAAACATGCAGCACATTTTTGGATGCAACTAAGAGAAACCATATAGGAATTATAGTCCTGATCTTAAAAAATCATAACACATAATTATTCCTTGAGAGAGGGCAGCAACAGATTTCCCTGTTTATCAGGCCAGAGGATTCCCTGTATAGGGGAAATTAGTAATTGAATTTAGTTCACTTACTTTGTTTCAACAAGGCTTCCTGGAAATGTGGGCCTTGTCATGTTCTAGGTGCTGTTCAGGAAGGATGGTTGGAATAGGAGGAAGAAAAGATAAAGGAGAAAGAAAAGAAATAAAAACAAAAATAGGAGGAAGAAGAGAAATAGGAGAAGGAGATTATATCATGGTCAAGAGACTGAAAGAAAGTCATAATAAAGATTAATTAGAGCAAAGCTCAGTGACAAATAATATCCATGATGAATCCAATGATGAATCTACAAGCCATTTGAAAGGGGCCAAGTGAGACTGTCATGTCCAAATAATGGAGAAAGGGATGCAGTGCTTCCTCTTCCACAAAATGGGACATTTCTCCCTGTATCTTCCTCAACACTGAGCACGTTATTATTATTTTTATATTATTAATAATATTACTATTATTATTGCCGCTATTATTGTTCTATCAGATCACAAGCACGTTTTTTAAGTCTCAGTCTCAGTTTTCCCATTTCTAAAACGGGGAGTTTTGCTAAAGGTCCTTCCAGCACTCAGTCCTCCGAGCCAACTCCAGTGGAAGCAGACGGCTCCAAACTCAGCTGGTTTTCACAGAGATGCAACAAGTCCTCGAGTTAGCGCTCGTGGCACCAACATCAGTGTTAGAAAAAAAAAGTTGGCAATTAAAAAAGGAGGAGAAAACATCTGGCCGCTCTGCTCTTTTCCAGCAAATAGGAGGAAAGCTGACATGGTGTTAATGTAATTAACACCGCTTCCCCACCCCTCTTTGCTATAGTGTTAATTTAAATAAAGCCCAATTTACATTTGGTGCAACAGCCCCGGGTTCCCAGTTGGGTCCCCAGAATTCCACCTTGTTGGGTGCTCCGGCAGCCACTTGGATCGCCTCCCCGCAGGAGAGGTCAGTGAGGGAGCAGCTGGAAGGCGGCCCTCGGGAGCCCCTGCTGGGCCTGGAGTGCCATCCTGCTCCTGGGCACCTTTGCAAACCCAGCCCCGGATCAGGAAAGGATAAAATCACTGGCAACTGAACCCAGAAAGGACCTTCTCTGTAGTGATGGCGGTTCTGATAATGAAGATAATTGCTGACCTTTATGTAAGACTCAAATGTTCACAAACCCTCCAGAGACTGTCTCTCCTGCCATCCTCACAGCAACTTTGCCCAGGGAGGCAGAGGGGATCTCGTCGTTCTCATCTTACAAACAAATAAGGACCTCAGGATCATGCTTTGGATCTAAGACCATCAAATACCCCTCTTATTTAACAGATGAAGAAACCGAGGCACCAGGAAACCTAGTGATTTGTTCCGGGTCATGACTCTAATATGTTACTGAGGAAGGATTGGAACCTGGACCTTCTTGTCTCCAAGTGTGCTCTCCAGCCACTCCATACTCCTTACTCAAGCTTATCTTCCGCAGGTCAGGACCAGACCTTCCCATTCCAGGCTGCAGTGATTTTTCCATGATATCATGACTGCCTCAGATCATCTTCTACACTTCCCCAAGCATGACCTTGCCATCTCCTCCAAGCCTCTGCCAAGGGCATTGCCGAGTTTCCAGGCACCCACCCTCAGCTCTCTCTCCGTCCTTCCCCCCAGCAATCAGCCCCCAAATCCTTTGATTCTGTGTCTCAGCCCTTCTCCCCATATTGCTCCCGAGCCACCATCATTACTTCTTTCCTAGAATATTGAAACAGCCTCCTAACAGATTGGCCTTTCTCCATTCTTCCTGCTCTCTGGCCCATCATCATTATTTGCTGTCATTTACATCCCCTGGTTCCCTTTCACAAGCTCACACTTGAGTCACACCAGACAAATGGTCATCCCCACATCTCCTGCCTCTGGACCTTGCTTGGTCCAAGCCATTTCCCATGCCCAGTACTCATGCTTTCCTCTTCTGCCCTCCAGCTCCATCTGGGCGTCCCTCTGGCAATGTCCCCACATTGGCAATGCTTCCTCTTCACAGGTTTACTTGCACCCGCATTGTGGTGCAAGTACTAGAATAGTACTTCCCACTAGAATAGAAGCTTCTTGAGGGAAGAAACTAATTTAATTAATGTTAATTTAAGTGAATGATTTTGTATTCTAATAGCCTACCACCATAGTCAGGGCTTAATAAATGCTGGATGACTTGCATGAAGCTTATTTATCCATAGATCTACTTATATTATTATTTTATGCAAAATCCTTTAGTACATCACTTATTATTATTATTGCTTCAAACTAAACTCCTTTTCCCTGATCTTCAAGGCCTTTGAGAATCAGATCCATTTATTCCTTTCATATATTCCTCTTCTCTGCCCAATTGCACCCCCCCAAACATCTCCATCATGTGTTTGCCAGTTGGAATGTTCTCACTCCCACTTTCTAAATTTCTCCTCATCCTCTAAAGCCCATCACAAAGGCCACTGCTCCAGGAAGCCCTCTATAGCAGCAATGGCCACAGCTCTCTTGCCCTAGTTTGATGTCATTATTACAAATATAAGATATTTGGTTGGTGTCTTTGGTGTGTTAGCACCATCTTCTCCCACCATCTTGGAGACCCCCAGTAAGCTCCGTGCTTTCCAATCAATGGCATCTGAGTTGAACTAATTTTCCTCGAGGCTCAATGTCAATCAGTTGCCCAAACCTGTTGATTCTACCTCGGCAGCTTCCTTCCTTTTTCTCCCTAGCTCCATATCAAAGCAGGCCCTCCTGACCTCTTGTCTAGACTTACAGCCTCTTCCTCTCCCTCTTATATCTCCTCCCACAGTCTCTCCAATACCAGCTTCTTTATACGCAGCCCTGAACATGACACTCTCCTCAGACAGTCCCTTCCAGGCCTCCCCATCACAAAAAGAATGAGGTAAAAACTCCCCAACCTGGCATTCAAGGCTCTTTACCATCTGGCTCCAGCCCACCTTTCCAGCTTTCTTTCACACCCCTCCCACTCACAGATTCTAACTCCAGCCAAACCAGATGACTGTTCCCTGAACGCTCTCCCGCCTCCACACCTTTGCTCTCCCCATTCCCTGTTCCTTTAATCTTTCCACTTTGGCTCAAATTTGTATTTTTCTGCAGAAATACACATCACTTTTGATGGCCTGGAATAAAAAACCCCATGGTTTTCAGCCATGTTATTAATCAAAATAAAAGCCCTTTTTATGGGGAGATGAATTTTCCAGGAGGAATACAGCCCATCTATGGAACGGTTCTGCTCAGTGGGGTGAGCCGGGCCTCAGCAAGTGGGGCTATCTGCCTGTCCCAGAGGCCTGTCTGAGAGATTGCCAGACACAAGGGCCAGGGAATAGAGAGATCCATCCATCTGTCTGTCTGTCCTAGGGGACTCTCTGAGACAATCAGGGGACCATAAAATATATCCTGACCTATCTATCCTTGGGGAATTTCTGGAACAAGAAGATCAAGCCCTCAGAATGTGTCTGTCTGTCTGTCCATTCTTGGGGACTAGCAGAGACTCTCCCAGAACTCTGCAATGGGCAGGGAGGGGACTTCGTGTACTTCCTTAGAGACAATCTGAGATCCAGCCTCAGGGGAGGAGGTTTGTCTCTTTCTGTCATCTGTGTGAAATATGAGCAGAACTCCAGATCAGCCCAATATCATCACTATCAACAATATTTATTATGTGCTTCCCAGGTGCCAAACACAACGTTACATGCTGTCTTGTGTCTATCTTTGGAAATTGTCTATGACACAGTCTCAGGACAGGGGAGGGAGTGATGGAGATGTCACTGGACCACCAGGCGAGGGAGCGGATCTGTCTCTCCATGCAGAGACACAGGATTAGCCATCTAGGACGCGGTCATCTTTCTGGGTGACATTTTGTCCCTCAGAGTCTGGCTGACAAAGGTTACCTTTCCCCAAAGTGTCAAGACAATTTCATCACCATAATTACATTTTACGATAGTTTTATGAAGGTTTTTGTCTTTAAACTTTATAAATGTTATTGCTAAAAATTGTTCCAGTCCTGTTTTTCCCCTCTCAGGGAGAATTACAACTCTGATGGGTAGATGGAAGATAATAGAGGCGATAACGGCTTAATGTCATTTACAAATGCCTTACTTTCAAACAGCTTCAGAGGAGATAAAAACCAAATGGCAGCTCCCTAATCCACTTCCTTGGTAATACTGGACCAACCTGAAGACTATCAACAGCTTTAGTGGAGCTAGAACCCATGGCGCCCATTCCAAGAGACAGCTAAGGATAATGGTTATGGTCTGCGTCATAGGGTCACTGATTTTCGACATCTTGGGATGCCATTGAACACATCACCTTCAATTTACATATCAGGGAACTGAGGCTTAGGGAAGTAAAATGATTTGACTGAATTAATATAGGAAGCAAATAGTAGTTTCAAACCCAGCATCTGTGACTCAAACCCGGTGGTTTGTTTAACTTTGTCCCATTATTTCAATCTGGAAGAATGGATCTTCTATCCAAATGTGCACTTTATAAATGTGAAACACTGAGTTCTTGAGATAGTAAGGGACTGCTCATATAGATAGTAAATAGCCATGCTAAGATTCACACCCAGATCCCTACCTTCCAAATGTTGTCCTTTTTCCTCCCTACAGAGGAGGGAGATGTTCTACTACTGGGGTTTGGGATACACTGGCCATTAAAATATTCTTAAGATCAATGATACACATTGGCCAAGGGGCAAGGCAACATCTGGGCTCATGGAGAGAAAGTCCTTAACCTTTATCAGCTGAGGTGGAACAGCTCAACCACCAGGAAACATTCTTTTCTTTTTCTAAAAATAAGTTTTATAGATGGCTTCTGTCTTTTACATCATCAGAATTATCTCAAGTCTACTTTCCCTTCCTCCTCCCAGAAAACCATCCCCAATGACAATAGGATTTTTAGAGAGGAAAAAAAAAAATGTTTTTTACATCATCAGAATTTTCCCAAGTCTACTTTTTCTTCCTCCTCTCAGAGGAGGACAATAGGATTTTTTAGAGGAAAAAAGTGAGCACAACTGATAGGAAACTTCTTTCTAGGAGAGTCAAAGAACAGCAGGCTAGTGTGGAGTCAGCATAAGGAAATGTGTGTTAAGGATGAGCATTTCCCTACTATGGGCCAGGTCGGGGGTACAGTGGTTAGAGCAGTGGGTTTGGAGTTAGGATGATTTGAGTTAAAATCCAGCCTTAGACACTAATTGTGTGATTCAGTCAAGTCTGCTTTTCGTTGTTGTCTGTCCTTCCTTCTGAAGAGGATCAAGCCATCAGAGAGGGGCTGCTATGACATGCAAATGAATTGGATTTAAATAAGGGAGGACTGAACAAGGTCACCTGCCACTTTTCCCTCCAGCGCCATCTGGGACTAGTGACCAAATTGGCCACCAAATGGGTCCCAATACCGTATAGTCATTGTTGGGCCCTAATGGACTTCGGTTGAATGGAAATGGCTATCATTTCTGCTTCTGCCCTAAATCCTGAGGGTCCTCCCCTCCCAGATTTATTTACCTTTTTTGGGGACTAAGTAAAGGAGGATATTCTTTGCCTCAATTGTTACCTACCCTTAATCACTGAATGGGTGCAGCCTCGGTCAAACTGTTGAAGATCCCAAGGCGTCTCCTTACTTATGGAATTAGACATGGTAAAAATAGCCTGTTGTGGGCTTTGACCAGAGAAGGTGAGCAGGATTCCTAGAGACCTCCATGTTCTATCTTGTCTAGTCAAGTTACTGGCTGCCTTGGACTCAGCTTTAGATGGGTACTATTTAGCACCAGGATGAGTGAATCAATGAAAGGTGATGGGCAGGATCGATAGACAGGCTAAATTTTGTTTGTAATTATAATTTAGTTTATCCAAGGAACAAAGAATGTCAGTACCCTAAGAGGCCTGGAACAATGTCAAAACTGGGAGGGAGCTCAGAAGAGAATCAGAACTAAAAGGGGCCTTAGAACAGGGGCCTTAGGGGTAGAAAGAGATTCCAAACAGGGCATATCAGTAGGGGCTTTTGGACCAGGAAGTCCAGCGCTGGGAGGTCATCCCAGCTTTCCTGCCCTCCCCATCAGAGCCACATATCCAAGGCTACCCTGCTTTTCCATAACAAAGCTATCAGCACACAATTTCATCTCACATCCCCAAAGGCAGGTCCTTGAAACAGTGAGCCCTCAATAAAGATAAAACAATGCTATACTATCTCCAAAGCAAACTGTCCCATCACTCTTCTCTCAGTTACAGAACATTTTTATATGGGACGTGAACCATTCCCTATTTCATGCCCCTCTTAAAACCTGGTGCTTAACGTCTGAGCAGCTGGCTGTCTAGCAAAGGTAGACGATATAGAGGATGACTCCATTTGAAATAAAAACCTGCACCATCCCTTGTAGCCTTGCAAGCAGGGACAAGCTGTGAAAGAGGCAGTGGGAGTCAAATCCATTGCCCTCCAGCAGCACAGATCTATGCTTGAGACAGCAGCAGCCAACACCCAGGCTCAGGAGCATTGCACAGAACATTAGGAACGAAATTCTGAATAGCATCATTTTGCAAAGCGGTGATAATTGGTGAATTATGAGATTATTTTAGATCAGCAGCTTAAGAGCTAAAAGAAGATCAATTGAGGACTGGACTCATGAATGGAACAAAATATACATTTTAGGCAATAAAAACGATCTGGTTATACATCTGCCATTGATAATAAAAACGGTAAAGTAGGTCAATTTACTTTCTAATGGAACATAGAGAAAGAATGTCAGAGATGAGAAAAGCTTTAGAACAGGGGATGTCAGCACTGGGAGGGAGCTTAGAAAAAGGGATGTCAGGGCTGGGAGGGAGATAACAACAGGGAGCTGAAGGGGCATTAAAACCTAGATTATAGAATCTCGGAGTCATAAGAGATCCTAAAACTTGAAATATCTGATCTAGGAGAGAACTTAGAATATCAGTTTTGGAGCTGGAATCACCAAAGGATACTCCAAGGCCATCTAGTTCACCTTCCTCATTTTACAGCAGACATAATGAGACCTAAATTGTTTCAATGTCTTCTTCAAGGACACAGGTGGTAAATACCAGAATCAGATGAAATCCTGAATGTTTAAATCCAAAAAGAAGATGGGCAGCTCGGGTTAAGATTAAAAATTTTCTGGTGCCCCGACAGCCTGTGTGTTCCATTGCTAGCCTTCTGATGCCAGGAGACAGCTCGAAAGATGCCGAGAGGGTCTGGTAGAGCCAGCTGTGGCCATCAGATGGTAGGACATGGATGAATGGGACAGAGCTAGATGGGGAGCTCGATTACAGGGAGTAACTGACCCACTTGCATAGTTGAGCTGTGAATTGAAATGACAGTTACTAGACCCTGTCTCTGGCTCTTATCTCAAGGTGGTCTTGTACTGACGGTCTGACCATACATACTGCTTCCTCATCCATCATTTGCCATCTCTTGGCTGAACTCATTGGTCCAGTCAATGAAAACAGTTGAAACTTATGGTGAATAAACAGATGGTCTCCTTCAACTCTTTCCCCATCTGGGTTCATTTCTTGATCCCATGGTTTCTTGGGAGGAGACAGAGCTGTTGAGTAACCTGGGCCTTGTGTCCATGCATGAAGCATATGGAAAGTTAAACTGTTTCCCCCAATATGGGAATAACTTCAGTGTTGTCTGACTCACCTGGCTGAAGCCCCCTTCAAGGTTCTTACAAAACAAATTGACTTGGAAACCCAAGGTCACCTCAGACTGCCCAACTGAGTCCAGGTACTCCCCTCCAAGAGCTTACACATAATGTTGGGGAACCCACCATATACATAGATAGTGACTATTTCCAGTTCCAACAATCTGTACTCCATTTTCTTGGGTCTCTTTAGCTCTGGTTCGCTTTGTTCTCTTGTCCCTCTTTCACCTATTGTTCTGTGTTCTAATGCCATCCCCCAATCTCCACTTGTACATCATTTGTCCCCACTTATACGTTAGATTTACCCAATTCAATTAAAATTCATTTGGAAGGAGAAAGACAGTCTCTGCTTTCTTGGGGCACAGACTCGTTTCCCCATTTCTACCCAGCTTGACGGCATTGGCTGCTGGTCTTCCCAATAAATATATCACTCAAATTACCATTATTCAACCATTATTCCCTGAAAATTATCTTGTTTCCTCTAATTTTATGAGACTGACCAGTCTCTCCATGCACCAAAGTTGAATATGGCCTTTTTGACTTTCAATATGCTGTCACAAGTCATCTGCACATTAAATTTGAGAAAAACTTGCTAAAGCCCACCATAAAAAATGAAAATTGCCTTTTTAAAATCGCATTTGTATGCAGATGTGTCTCAGCAGCTTCCTCCCACTGACTGCCAATGGCCAGGCGGGCACCACAGCGGCATATATCTGTGGGCCCCATCTGTGTGCCTTCAACCTGTTCATCTGCCAGAGGCATTAAGCAAGATCAGCTGAAGAGGGGCCATGCGAGAGCTCCTTTGCCTGGGTCCTGATCAGGCAGGCGTCAGCCCATCCACGGTCCCAGACTGCCTGGCTCTGCCGTGTCCTGCTTTTAAGGCTCCACTAGTGATCTCTCCCTATTGGGAAGACCCTTAGGAATTGGCAGGGGAGAGTGGAAAGAGTCTTGGATGTGGAGATGGAACACCGACTCTTCCACCTACTAGACTTTGGGTGGATCAAAGCCTTTCTTGAGGTCTATTTCCTCAAGTGAAATCTCTTCCAACTGAGATTCTGTGATACATTTCCTGAGGGATTTAGAGACAAGGACACACCATCACAGGAACATTGACTTGAAAGTTCAAAACTCATGTCTAGTTCTTGTTTCTTATCTGGGGGATCTTGTGCAAATTTCTTAGACCTCAATTTCCACATCCCCAAGTAAATGGGACCTAAGATTGCCTTCAACTCGGACGTTGTTTTTCTGTGTTGCTGTGACCTCTCCTATGACTAGATTTCTTTATCTTTGGCAAGGTAGTTTTCCCGGAAATCTCAAGAGATATGGGGTAAAAACGTGAATATCCCTATTTTTAGGACCTGGAAGTAAAGGACAGTCTCGTAGTCTGCCCAGTTTCATGCAAGTAAGTAATCACTGAGGTTGTGAAGTGAGTCCCCAGATTATCCAGCTCCAAATGAGTCCACGGCTCCATTATTCCCAACCTTCTCCATCATACTTGCATCTAAAACTCTCTCTCCCACCCTTACTCAGCAAGTCATCCCTTACAGTTAGCATTTGTACAGGTTAGCAAAGCACTTTACATTTGCTAACTCATTTGTAACAAAGAAAAAAACAGTTCAGCAAAATGAGCACTTGGACTGGATCTGCCAATATTCACTCCCCTCTGCAAAGTCCCACCTCTTCAGAGAAGAGGGAAAATTTTCTCATCAACTTCCCTAGAGCTGAGCTTGATAAGGGTCCATTCCTCTCTCATCTCCTTTTCCCACTTCTCTCTCCCCTTCTCTCCTCCAGTTCCCTTTTTTCCCCTCCTTTCTCTTCTTCTCTTTCTTCCCCCTTCTCCTTTCTTTCTCTTTTCTCCCCTCCCATCCTCTCCTCTCCTTCCCTCTCTTCCCCTCCTCTCTCCTTCCCACTTTTTCCTTTCCTCCCCTCTCTTTACCTCCCCCTTTCCTCTTTCTTCCCCTTCCCTCCCTCCTTTCCCCCTCCTTTCTTTTTCTCTCCCCTCTCCTCTCCTCTCCTTTCTTTCTTTCCTTTTTTTTTTTTGAGGAGGGGAGAGGGAGGCAGTGAGGGGAACAGCATGGCCTAGATCTGATTCAAATCCACCTCAGACACTAAATAGCTTTGTGACCCTGAGCAAGTCCCTTGATCTCCCCCATTCTCTGTTTACTCATCTATACAATGGGGACAGCCCCTAATGCACCTTCCAGATCTCCGTCTTTCCTGGATTGGGTGAGAGATATGGTCCCAGTCATGGACCCCTCTGCTCTCTTCTCATTACTTCCTCTGCTTTGCATCAGCACCCACAGATCTTCCATCTACTACAGTCATTGGGGCATGTGCTTTGTCACAATATCTTCCCTAATCTCTGCATTTTCGCCCTCCAAGCACTTTCATGGTTCTTCCCATAGGAGATAAGTAAGGGAAGTTCATGGGCTCAGACTGGATGTGTATTTGGAGTCTCTGACACCCACGCCCCTGCACGTCTGGGTGAACTCTTCCCCGAGACCTTCCCCACCCCCAGTGAAGGTCCCCATGCTACAAAGACACTTCCTGGCAGAAAAGGGGGAGGTCGCCCTTCCTGCTGCCTTTCTAGCCATCAATCCCTTCATTGTTCCTATGGAGAGCCAGGGCTCGCTCTTAGAGGGTAACACTGCCTCCTCTTCATTACCAGCTGGGCTCGCATCCTCAATGGCCTCCAGTGAGCCAGAGGGAAAGATGTCTCCCCAGGCTCCCTGGGGGTCCCCCGAAGCAGCCCGTTTCCAGATGGTCCCCCTTTCACCCAAATCCCTGGCCCTCCCAAGTTCTCTATGCATGTGTGCTAGTAAAGCAGATGTGGGGAAGGCCCACGGAGCCCACAGGCCCTTCCCACTAGAGGTTTAAGCTACTTTGATACACCATCAAGAGAAGAGGGTCTGAGTTCAAATCCCAACTGCATTTCTCACTCCCTATGTGACCCTTTGCTTGTACCTCAGATTTTTTATCTTTAGAAATGAGGAAGGGGAGGGGGAGTAGGACTATATGACTGATGAGAATTTACTGCCTCAGTTGACCATCAAGGGAGGGGGTGGATCAGATAGTCACAAAGGTGCCTTCCACCTCCAGACCCAGGACTAGGACCCACCAAATGGTATCTTTGCTATGATTCCCAGTGGATGCTGACCCTTCTTGGGGACTGGAGGATTCAGAGTCAGATATGCTTCCCCATGGCTCCCTTTGACACTGATGGGAAGGCTGGGCCTAGAAAGAGCTAATGGAGCTGGTGGGTGATCCATTTAGGGCCTGCTTCTGCAAAAGGGCCAGATGGATCACCTGATTGCCAGCTGTTAGGTTGGCAGAGATGGGACAAAGAAGGAAGAAGATGGCCATTTGGCTCCTAGCAAGTCCAATCTTTTACTTCATGCTCTGGACAATATCTTATGACATATAAAAGGGAAGCATTATTCTATTTCTTTCAGGTCATCTTCTCCCTGCTATTCACAGGAGGAGTGTGGGCTCATGTAATCCAGGGATTCTTCATCATTTTCATGCTGTGGACCACTTGGGTAGCCCGGGGAGTCTATAGACAGTCCCACTCTCAGAATGATGCTTTTAAATCAATAAAATAAAAATGTATTCAGCTACAAAATAAACAAATCCTACAGAAATACAGTTATCAAATTTTTTAAATCCAGAATAACTTTATGGAACTTTGCAAAGATGATAGTCTCTAAATTTTGGGGATCTCAGACAAGAAATAAGAATGTTTAAACCAAATCAACCCAGGACCTTTTGCCTGTTTGGTATCACTCTGCCATTCTTGATCTTGATGGAGGCAGACTCGGGGCTCTTCTCTATATCTGCTACTGATCTGAGTCTCCCCAGCCCCAGAGATTCGTGTCCTTCCCCAAGTAATTCACCGAAAGAAAGGTTTTGTGTTTTTTTCCCAATGGGAATTCCAGGAAAGAAGGAATATGACAATTGCTGTGAGAGAGGACAGGACTGTTTTATCCTAGTACATGAACATCTTGTTCTGAGATTCTCCCAACCTGTTCCTTAGTGAGTGGCTCAGTATTCAGGACTAAATAGCTCTTCTCCCATCTTAGTCACTCTTAGAAGTCCTACTCACCTCTTGGTCCAGCTATCTTTTAACACAATTAAATCCTACCACTTCCTCTTCCTTTGGTATACCTGTACCCAGATCCCTCCCCACTTCACTGGCACCCTTGCAAGTGTCCTTCGAAGCACTGTATTTGTCTGCTTTCTAGTATTAAGAAGAGGAGTTCTAAGGCCTCCAATATGCTGTAAATTAGTCCTTTGCCAGGACTTTGAAACTTATTGAAAGTAGAGGAAAGAAATAGCAAAGGGTACTGAGCAGACCTGTGCCCCACAATGTGAAAGGGGCAGAACCGCTTTCCCTCTACCCCCTGGCCACATACTTGAGGAACGTTCTTTCTCCGTGACAGCCAGCCCAGTATTTACAAAGCAGGATGCCATAGGTAGGGCTTGGTTGGTCCAATTGAAAAGGGGAAAATGTGCCAAGAGCATCTGTACCAAAACGCAGGCACGGGAAAAAATAGAAAGCGAGAGCCTGTGTGAAAGCTGAATCGTGCAAATGTGTGCTGGGGTGTAAAGCAAGGGAAAATTCCTCTCTGCTGGGACTGCAAACCATAGAATTGCAGAATTTCAGCCTTGAAAGGGGCTTAGAGGACATCAAAGTTGAAGGAATCTCTTGGGAAGATTCCTGAGCAGGCACCTCCATGGGAGACGCTGGCTGAGCAACAATTCATACGTCTCTAAGCTGGGGCTTCTAGTCAAACTCGGGATGAGTCACCACTTTTCCAGGGCAGCTAAAAAGCTAATCTGATCTTCAGATGCAGGAAGAGGGGCATGGTTCCCAGAGGCAGGGGCTGAATGCTCCAGGGGGCATGGGAATTGCACCTCAGGGGGCATAACCAAGGCACCCCAGAGGAAGGATGGGGGCAACTCTGCTGCCCTGGTCCCCAGACCCATGGGTCAGGGTCTCTGATGTTCAGTTCAGGGTAGCTAGAGAGAAGAGAGGCAGAATCTAACTGGAGGACAAACAGGAGAGGGAATGAGTTGGAGAGCCTTCCTGGGAGATGTGGGTGAGCATTCATCCCAAAGGGGAGATGACAGTTGTCTCTCAACATATGAAGGGGTCTCTGATGTAAGGAACACTAGCCTTATTCTTCTTAGCTTAGCTCAGTGACACCTCCTCCTGCATGAAGATGCTTGAGCATCTTCCATCCCCTCCAGAATGACCTTACATTCACTTTGCATACATTATATTCCTGTACATTCTGTTTCTCTCGACTGTGTGCTTCTTGGGGGAGGCTGTTTGTTCCTGTCTTTATATGAGCCAAGTTCCCAGCATGGCAGCGAGTGTACTAGGGGTGCTCGATGAACACTTTTTCATTGATTGAGGAAGAGAAAGTTGATGGCCCTGACAGGGACCATCATGCATTTATGTGTAGTGGGCTTTCGAGTGGACAAAGCAGGATCACACCTACTATCTAATTTGATCCCAGCAATAACTCTACAAGGCAGGAAGGAGAAAAGGATAATTTTACAGTTTGTTGTTGTTTGTCCTTCATTCTCAAAGAGAACCATAATATCAGGGAAGTGATACCATGATTTAAGTGAGGGATGGCTGGGCAAGGTCATCTCCCTCGCTTTCCCCTCCAGAGCTTGGGTCCAGCGGCCAAATGTAAACCAGGGACGACTGGAGATGGCTGTGAATGCAATAGGAGACTTTGGCCTTTTTGAGATAAGGTCTTCAACAGGTCTACATTTTTTGACTAAAGACTGAAGCTGCTCCCATGCAGTGATTAAAGCTAGGTAGCAACTGAGACAAAGAATCTCCTCATTTACAGAGTCCAAAAAAATCTAAATAAATAAATAAGCCTGGGAAAGGAAGACTCTAAGTATTTCTGTCCAAAGCAGAAATGATTAAGGAAAGGAGAAGTGTATCTGAAAGGTCATCTATCCCTCCTTGCAATACTCACAGAATTGCTTGGAACTGTACTTTGCACTGAGAATATTCTCATTTGGTTGTCTCTCTAATCTCCTCGCAGACCAGCCTAGATCAGCTTAGGGAGGGGTGTCCACTGGAAAATTGATTTTTTAATCTTCCTCTACCCCAAAGCTAATCATGAAGATGGTTTCATAATACATGGAGAAGTTTTACTCAGGGAATGAATAAAAAAAATTTATTAAGTATGATAGGCACTGAGCTGAGGTACTGAGAAGAAAAATATGAAAAGGAGGACAGTCCGTGTTTCCAAGGAACTTACATTCTAATAAAGGGAGAACACACTTATAAGGTAATAGTGGCCAAGGAGGGGATTTCCAGATTGGGAAGTCACATGGCCAATGATTATCAAAACAAAGCAATTGAGGAACGTGATCTTACTGTACTTGGATATCATAGTGTGATCTGACTACCATTTTTCAAAGCTAACAGTTTAATTTGGCTTCTTGAGGTTGGTATGAAGATGGCTGTAGAAAGTAGCGGGTGCCATGTTTGAGTTGAGTTGGCCATGCAGAAGGATGGCCAGGGCAAGGTACAAGAGTGGAAGCTGGAGAATCAGCCAAGTGGGAAGCCATGGAATAAAGAAAGCCAGATAGTTGGTTGTGAAACCATATACTCCTAAAGCCAATCTTTCCTTAGATGGAGTTGCCATATGGCATCTTTCTACTTTTCCTCTTTCTCCCCTCCAGGGCCAAATAGAACAGTCATTCTTCCATAGGACAGCTCTGAAAAGATTCGAATCAGGGATTGTGCTATCCTAATCAGATCACATTTAACTTAATCCAGTCTTTCAAGTAGTTAATGGAGGTATTTTCACCCCTACAAGATACACAGTAAGTAAGCAGCATACCTTTCACCATTCCTATTTGACACAGAGGAAAATCAAGTCTCAGGGAAATTAAATGAATTGTTTCAAGTCACATGACTAATGAATAGAAAAGCTCGAAACAGAAGCTCTATGTCCTACCTCCTGTTTTTCTGCCTTTTCTATTAGGTATTATTGTTACAGAAATAAATAGTGTAAATAGGGTAACAGAATACTACTAATTTTTATTTCTCAAGTCTGGCAAAAGTTGTAGAGCAGTTGCCAACCTGCATTTGTGGAAGGAATTTCTTTCCTGGGAGTTCCACGTGCCCAAAGAACCATAGTTTCATCTCTCCCCTTAAATTATCCCCATCCTTCAAAAGTATGCTCCTTTCTCAAAAAAAGTTAGAAAAAAGGTAAGTAGTACATGTATTATTCTTCCCTTTTCCAGATACTTTAAAAGATGTTCTGAGAAGCAAGTGGCTTGCCCAATGTCCCTCAAAAGTGTCTGAGGCAGATCTCTTTATTGCAAACCCAGCTCTCCATCTGCTATATACTGCTTTTACATAATAAGGAGCAGAAGAGAATAGAATGAAGATGAATAGAAATAGCAGGTTGACTAAGTCATGGTTCCTAATGAATTTCACTAAGTACACAATACCTAGGAATCCCTGCCCTTTCAAGCGTGCAAAGTGAACCAGAGAATTTGTCTTGCCAAGTGCACTTAACCAATATCACCAAGGGCAACTTTTACAGACCCATCATGTCATAAAGGGATCTTTAAGTGTAAATGTTTAAACAAGTGAATTCAAATACTATTGCACTAGGGCAATTCAGAAAGTAAGTTTGTAAAGTGATTTGTTAGCTCATTATGCAAATAATTATTGAATCAAAAAAAAAAAATCTAAGAACTAGACCTCAGAGGATAGGTAATTCCAAACTTCTCTTGGTCAGTTTGTCTTCCTTCTACAATATTCCCTAGAAGTGGCCAAACAGCCTTCACCTGAAGGCCTCTCATGGTAGGACTAGTTCCTTTCGCTTGATAAATCTAGGCAGTATGATGCAAATCATTCTGGACCTGGAGCCAGGAAGACCTGAATGTGAAACCAAGCTCAGACACTTACTGGCAATGAGATCACATAAAGACATTTAACTCTACTTGCCTCAGTTTCCTTTTCTATCAATTGGGGTTAATAATAGTGTCTACTTCTTAGGATTGTGAAGATAAGTGAAATGATCGCTATTCAGTGCTTGGTAAACTTAAACACCATATGTTAATTATTATTGTCGTTAACACAATTCTTCTATTATCAACATCTTCTCTAAAAGGTCATTACAAATGGAATTTGGACTGATCTTGGACTGATGATCACCTCTCTAATTTAGAAAAAAATATTTTTCAAATACAAACTAACACTGCATTAAGTTGGATGATTCAAGGAGATTTAAAGAGGGAACTGAATGGAGGAGGAAAAAAAAGATGAAAAATGGAAAAATTTGTTAAACTCTTCTTCCTTAAGGGTAGCAAGGCCAACACATGTGAACTCCCACTGTATATTTCAGCGGTTGTATGAAGACTAATGAAAATAAAACTAAAGTGAGAAGTAGATGAACTAGCCCAGGTACACGTTGAGTTGAGTCTTCAATGAAGGTGACATAATTACGTGCACATAATGTGGACATTGGGTTGTAATTGCACAAATAGAAGGAAAATCTCATAACTGGATCATGCCCTATATCCTTGGAAGTGTCACACTAACTCATAATGTGTTTGCATCTAGATCTTCCTTCCAATATTTCCTATCTCCATCCTGTATTGAGGTAACTGATTTTCTGATGCCCTCAAGTATAGTCAAGTCTGTATTAAATTGCATCTTATTAAATTTTATTAGTTCTTTTTTCTTTTAGCATCCCTATTCTCTGATCTAAATCAATCACAGCCCCGCCTAGTGTCTTGTCATCTCTGTGCCATCTTTATTTGTCCAATCTGATCACAGTGTGAGGAACTCATTTCTATGTCCAACAGCTACCTTCCTTCCCCCTGACACAGGTCATAACCCAAACTTGGGATACTGAATCTCTTCTTGTGTTCTCTTGAAAGCCTACCCATCTTTCTAGCTCAGATACTGTTATCCAATGAAGCCTTCTCCCATTCTTCCAATTGGAAAGGGTTTTCCATGTCTATGAATACACATGCATTGTTTGATATTTATCTTATGCACTTATAGCTATCATTATTAAGTCATATTCTTCAGGTGTGAGAAATTCATACTAGAATGTGTACTTCCACGAAAGCAGGAAGGGACCGTGCTTTATTTATTTATGTTTTCTTAACTCCTAGAAGGGAATGAGAGGTAGAAAGAGATAACTGGATATAGGTCTCCTCACAACCAGAGCCCCGAATGATTCCCTGTGGGATTCCTTCTCTTGGAAGTGGGGCTGAATAACAATATACCGGGACTATAGAACTGGAACCAAATGCTTCAGACTCATCTGCTGGAGCAGCAGAACACAGCTAGTGGGGACATCTCTTTCTGCATCCACAAATCGGTCTCCTGAGCACAGAACAAAGAGGGTTTATATTTCTAGGCTACAAGATTGCAAACCTTCCTAATGATGCCACTGGGGAGCACAGGATGGCTCTGTCTGTCTCATTTTCAATCTAGGTTCTCTTGGTCTTCTCAGACCTGTCAGAGTTGGGTTTCGATTTTTTGATAGCACCTTTTTGGGAAACTGTGCAATTGTGTGACCTTAGAAGATGAGAGTTGGGAGGGATGTTGGAGCCTATCTAATCTGACCTCCCCCCTCCCCACTTTATATAGGAAGAAAATAAGGACCAAAAAAGTGATTCTTTTGAGTTCATGGACCTAACAAGGGATAGAAATAAAATTATGGGTTATCCATGACTCTTGACCCCCAAAGGAATATTGGTTTCCCCGTATCACATCCTTTCCTAAACTAGGTATTTCTCCCTGATTATGCTATTTAAAGAATTATAGAATATTTTTAAAGACACCAAAGCTACTTTAGCCAAAGTCCATGCCATCCAAGGGTCCCATAAATTCTGCCTGAGGACCTGTAATTTTGAGAGTCATTTAACACCCCCGCCCTGGCAATCATTCTGTGGATAGATAGTTCCAACTGGTAAAAGCCCATTTCCCAGACTGATGTGAAATCTGCTTCTTTGTAATTTTTACCTTCTGTGAATCACTGGATCTCAGAGTAATCTGAGGAAAGATGAATTCCAACTTAGACTTGAAGCATGAATCATTTCAATGGCACACTCAACAAGTATTTATCCAGCTTGAAGATCTCTAGTAATGGGAAATTCAATTCTTCAGTCAACCTATCTCACTTTGACATGGCTCTAATTATTAGGAAGATTTTCTTCAGATCCATCTAAAACCTACCTCATTAATTTATAGATGAGTATCACTAAAATCAAAAGGTATCACTTTGAAGATGATGAAAATTTGGCTTAGTGAGGGTGAATAACTTGTCTATTGCTAAGTCATTCATCCTGACTTGTTTATTACCATCCAGGTAATGAGTAGCAAAGTCAAGAATTCAAATCCAGTTCTCTTTTTACCTTCATCTCCCTTTGAGACCCCTTTCTACCCACATATAAAAATGCTAAAGTTCTCCCAGTCCCAAGTGGGGAAAAAGGTCTTGCTTTAATCCTCATCTAACAACTATAACCATCATCCTCTCCTTTTGATGTCCATACCCTGCAGGAGAAAAAAACTACAACAGGAATGGTGGTACTAATAAATCCAGCTACCTGAGAGATTGAAACTAGGAGATGTCTTGAGCTCAGGAGTTCTTAGATGTAGTAGACTAAAATAATTGGGTGTCCACTCTGGGCTTGGAATTAATATGGTGAATCACCAGGTTGCTTAAAGAAAGATGAGCTAAATCAGATCAGAAACAGGATAGGTCAAATCAGTGGAATTGGGCCTGTGAATAGTTTCTGAAATACCAGTGTCAAAAAGAACAGAATAGAAGCGATCACCTACATTTAATGTCTGCTCTCCCATACCATCTAATCTTTCTCTCCTCAGAGCTGGAATTAGGGTGTGTGTGTGTGTGTGTGTGTGTGTGTGTGTGTGTTCATGTCTGAGACAGGGAAAAGAAGGCATACTCAGTTGAAGAAAAGGTTTTGATATCAGGGTAGGCATATGGGGGAAATCAGCCCCAGAACACCTGCCTGAGACTGCGCTGGAAACATTAGGATGGGGAGAGCTGGACAGGTTAAATCACTATCAGTGTACCCAAACTCCAAGATTTTACTTAAAACCTTCTATATATTCTCTGATTTGTCATGATAATCCTATGTCCTAGATGCTATAATCATCCCCTTATTTTATAGATGAAGAAACTAAGAATGGAGAATGTTCCAAAAATATTTTTCTACAATCATAAAAATAGTATTTGGGATCAGGATTTGAACTCAGGGCTTCCTCATTCCACCACAAGTGCTGTCAGCCCTGTCTAATTTGGCCTTCTGGTGTAAGCTCCGTTCCTCTGCCCTATGGCTATGTCTCACCTGAACCTCCTGTGATTTATCTTTAATTCTGATACCTAGAGTCCAGCAGTACGTGTCCAATCCCAGTCCATTTCCAAATCTGTTAAAAGCTACTTCAGATACAATCTGGTCAGTTTTCTGCCTCAAAAAACTCCATGGAAACAATTCAGACACCCGTCATCCCCAACTGGGTTTCTTCTTCCTTTAGGCAATTTTCATCAAGTTACTGAGGCCATAAAATATTACCAAGCCTCCCGTGTAACATCAGGTCCTGTGTGGAATCCAAATTCTCAGTGGTCCACAGGAAGTCAGGTTTTGCTCGTGACAAGTCAGGGTGCCCTATTTGAGAAAATATACATTTACTGAGATATTCATATTGATATAGATAGATATACATATACATATATAGACACATTTCCACATACATATCCCGTTATATATTCATTAGCTGCTGGAAACAAAGACACTCTGTTCTCTAACATGCTGAAGGGGAAAGGGGAGGGTGGATATGGCAGCTGTAAATGAAGACAGACACGCTGTTGACATGGAAACCCAACAGTTAAAAAAAACTCTGCAGGCAGTTTCAAAATGTCAGATTTTGATAATCAGGTTGGAGTCCTTGTTCCTCTGTAGTGAAATGTTTGGCAAAACACACGCTGCCATGAATTTTTGACAACACATCATCTCTGCAACGTCAACAGAGCCATATGTCTCTACGACAATGAGAGAAGCAGAGGCTAGCCATGTACCCAAGACCAACAGCGCGGAGAAGATTCCCATTTGTCGGCCAAGGAGGAAGATTTTTTTTTAATCGGGGATGTATTTTATGAACATAAAATGTTCAGGTGAGTTGACTATTTTCCGCTCCATTCTAGTCTGGGTGAGGGAAAAACCTATTTTAAAAAAAGCCTAATTCTCTCTTTACAGTTCTCAATAGATGCATCTTGGACTACATCTGAATTTGCCTTGAGCAAGTGATTGTATGTGTCCAAACCTTTGCTAATTAATTGTAAGTGAGGGGAGAAAAACACATTAAGAAGCAGTCAAACACCTACACATCCATAGTTGCCAGAGCTTGAAGGATTAAGAGAAGGGAACCATCTTGGGTTTTCTGGCTTTCTCTGGTTCTATGTCAACTTCATTGTTGATGGGGTCCAGGAGTTCATTTGTTGTCACTCTTTACTTGATGGTATTGTCAAGTAAAATCAAGTTTATATATATGTATGTGTATGTATATGTATATACATATATATGTGTATATATATGCACAAACACACACACACAAATATCTGTGTGTAGTTAACTCCACTAGCCAAGCTAAGCCCAGAGAAGGTCTTCACTTTAAAGCTAGTCACTAAAAGATTATTTGCTTGGGGTGAAGGTTGATTGGGGATGGGAAGGAGCAGCATTTTAAGATGACCAAAGCAAAAAAATATATATTTTTGGAATCCAAAGTGATCAGAAGAAGTCATGAAATTACAGGATCATTGGATCTGGAATTAGAAGAGGGCTCAGAGACAAACTAGTCCTGACTTCTCATTTTAGAGAAGAGGGGGTTTCAGTGAGGTGAAGGGATTTGATAAACAAATAAAAAGCATCAGAGGAAGGGTTTGATCTGAGATTCAGTGGCTCTGGAATAAGTACTCTTTGCACTAATTACAAAGTAATAATAAAGCTAATGGTAATAGTAATGACAATAATACATCTTGTGGGCATAGATGTGCCCCCTTCCCTCATGTTTTGTTTATTCTTGCTCCAGATATGGACTTTCACAGGGAGTAGGAAACACCTACCACATCCAGAGAGAGAACTATGTGGATTGAAGCATAGTATTTTTACCATTTTTGTTGTTTGTTTGTTTTTTCTTTCTTGTGGTTTAATCCATTTGATCTGATTTTAATTGTGCAGCATGACAAATATGGAGATATGTTAAGAGAAACTGCAAATGTTTAACCTATGTCAGATTGCTTGCTCTGTTGAGAAGGAAGGAGAGGAAGAAAGAGGAAGAAATTTACGAACACAAATTTTTGCACAAGTGAATGTTGAAAACTATCTTTTCATGTATTTGGAAAAATAAAATACTATTTCAAAATTTAAAAAAAACACTGTTTTGAGAGGGATCCACAAATTACTCCAGATATAAAGGAGTCCATGACAAAAAAGACTGAGAAGACATTTTCAGAGGATTGCCAAGGACACTGAGATGTAAAGGGATTTTCCTAGTGTCAGAAATGGGGCCTGTTTCAGAAGTAGCACTCAGATCCAAATGTTCTCCACTCCACTCTTCCATGATCTTATAATCTGTAAAATGAGAAAACTGGTGCATTAGAACTCTAAGTTTCCTTCTATCTGTAGATATATGATTCTTTGGACATAGGGATATCTGCACTTCAAAAAGGTGGGGCAGAAATTATGCTTCTTTCCTGAAGAAATTAAACAGTAGAAATTCAGGGTGCTTTTAGTAATCACAGTGGTGATGTTCCCTTGGGCAAATGAATGGCTGTTGGTCAAGGGACTGGATTTCTAACAACTGTATGGAGGAGGGCAAACTAATCAGTCAGCAGCTTTCACAAAATCGTCACTTAATAAATGCTGATTTTATTTTAAATTAAAATTATTTTTTTTTGTTTTCCAACAAAACACAGAGAGAACACAGAATTTCCCAACTAGTGTTGGCAACAGGGGACTCTCTCACTGGCTCCAAACAGAACTTAACCAATCTCTCCTCAACATAAAGTCCTTTTAGACTTGAAGACATTAAGATCAGCTTGATGATGTCAAGAAGATAACAGAGTAGCAACATCAAGCTAGCATAAATCAAAGAAGTGTCCACTGTTGCCATGGAGGATGACCAATACAAATTCCAAATAGAAGAGGAATGCCCTTTTCATGGCCAGAAGCTTGTAAAAGATAGTGTGCTAATTAAATTACATGAAATGAGACATTACAGGGCCAATTCATGGGGACCCATAATCATTCAAAAAAGAATGTGCCATCCATTTGCTTAGAAAAAAAAGTGGATGAAAAATATGTATGATGTAATCCAGATGTGACATTCAATTAAATGGGCAGCCTATAGTGTGAGTCCATCAAAATACACACACACACACACACACACACACACACACACAATTATGTATACACAATCTGGATAGATAATGCAGGTGAAATGCAGAACAGAATAAACAAAGGAGATTTGGATTAAATGCACTTGAAAAATGGTGTAGTACTCTAATGACTTCAAGTCACTCCTAGCTATATGAGCCCTTAATTTACCAATCAACATTTTCCTAATGATGTGTACAGCTCTGGGTTTTGGAATACCCTGATCTCCAACGAACTAAAACTGCAAGGGATACAAGGTAATGCAGAGATATAAAGTAGGCTGAAGTGCTGGTAACAGTTACCAACAATGGTATTTGGAAGCAAAGTGACATCCTAAAGAACATTCTTTACCTGAAAAAAGTGAGGTGTCTGTCATGGAGATAGAGGGAAGAGTGCTACATAAAAAATACTCAGACCTGGAGCTACTCTGCTATCTACAGAATAAAACACTAAAGAAATAGAGAAAGAACTCCAGCACCATAGAGAGGTCATAGAGTTAAAGAATCACCCAAATCTTGATTTTGGTAAGTTTTTTTGTACATTCTATGTTGAAGGAACCTCCTTTTATTTTGGAGGGGACTATATTTGTATCCCCAGAACTTAGCACAGTGCCTGACATAGAGTCTCTATACATGACTCAAAAGGATTCAAGCTAATGAAGAAATATAAAGTAGGCTGAAATGCCTAACCAGTTACCAACAATGGTATTTGGAAGCAAAGTGATATCCTAAAGGACATTCGATGGAGAGCTCATCTTCCATCATCTCAAAAAGCAGTCCTTTTTACTTTGGAGCATTTCTCAGAGCTAGGAACTCTTCTTCTATATTAATGTCAACCCTTCTGTGTCATAGACCCTTTTCTATCTTGTTTGCATTTTGCCCCCAGACACCCCTTTCAAAGGGTAGATATAATACCAAGGAAAGCAATCTCATCAATAGATCTGCTACAGTGTTTGTACATCTCATATTCTGAGCTGCTGCCTTGCTGCCTTCCTTCTTCAAGTTGAAGAGTGATGGAGAGGAAAACAGGAGAAATGCAAGAAACTAATCATAAAGGCAATAACACACAAAGGGATTTAATTTTGGCTGATCCTTCAAAAATCTTTTAAAAGAAGAAACAACCATAAACTAACAAAAGACTTGAAGTTGGTCAAAGGACATTAAGTGTTCTCATAGGTCTCACAGAATCATAATATTTTAGAGTTAGACTTGGACAGGAACTTAGAAAGCCAAATTAATTTCATTAATTACCCAGGAATCTCAGGGCTGGCAAAAGGTAAGAGGTTCTAGGACCTATCAAAATGCTGCTGCTTCTAGTACAAACCCATGTGCTTTAATAATAGTGGGTTAGACCTAGAGACTTTTTCTCTTCTCCCTTGAGTCTCTGACCCCCCTTTTTATTCTTCCTTCCTAGCCTTAAAATGTGCTCCCTTTGTTCTCTGCAGCTCTTCACTCATTCTGAGATTCCTAAGAACAGGTGAGAATGAATTTCTTTTCTGATCTTTCTGCGTACTGACAAAGGTGAAATATCAAAATTATAATAATGCTCAACAAGTAATCATTAAACAAGGAGCCAACATTTGTAGTAAAAACCAGAAGGAATTAGAGATGGATAGATGAGAAAAGATTGCTTATTGGTGACGCTGGAGAGTCACTTTCCTAATTTGAGCATCAGTTTCCCTTTGATGAATGTCTATTCTCCTACAATCCCCTTCCAGGTCAGCTATTCTCTAAGCCCAGATGGATTATGGCATTTGTCCTGATTACAGGATAGATTTCTAAAGTGTTAATAGCCACAGAATCTGAGGGCTGGAAGTAACCCCTGAGTTTAACTCCTACCTGAATAAGAAGAATCCCTCTAGAACATCCCTAACAAGTAGCCAGCTTGCCTCTGGTTAGAGAACTCCATTGAGAGAAAATTCACTATCTCTTGAAGTGACCCAGTTGAATTTTTGTACAAAACCTAATTATTGAGTATTTTCCAACATAAAACAAACCTTCCTCTTGATAGCACCATGTGAAGCCTGGCTCTGTCCCTGAGATTCTGTTCCTTGAGCTTATAATTTGCTTTTAATATTTGTGATGCTATTATATGTTCACATCCGTCCTGGGAGGTAGGAGGTAAGACACTATGTCTACTTTACAAGTGAGGAAACTGAGGCAGGAGGAAATAAAATGACTTATTTATGAGTACATAGCCAGCAAGTAGCGGGCTGTGATTTGAACTGAATTTCTTTCTGGCTCCTAGTCCTTAACATACTGTGCTCTCATCCCCACCTTACTCCAAGCACATGTAGCATCAAATCAAAGCTTCTTACAAAAGCATTAATCTAGTCTTTATCTAAACCTGCACATTTATAACACACTTGGACAAGGACTCATGCATTTGAGTGGAAAACATTCAATGCTGAACTCGTGAGGGATTCCCAGAGCACTGTTTAGAGTTTGACAGTCCTGACCATGCTTCTTACTATCCATGGGACCTTAGACAAACCATTTCCCTTCTTCAAGAATTTAAAGAGAGGAAGTTGGGTTAGATGGTTCAAATTTTAAATCTACATGTAGTCCAAAAAACCAGATGTCATTGCCCAGCTTTTGTTTGAGGAAACCCGAGTACCCAATGCAATAAAGATGATGTATCTTTCAGCAAAGTTCACTTCTAGAAATGAGAGGTTAGCTATGAGCACAGTCAGAAAAGCAAAAACAAATTACAAACATAACAGTCCCTACTTTCTAAAAGCTCCCAGTCTAATGAGCGAGACAACATTCCCAATGAATCTCAAACTCGCTAATTAAGAAGACATGGCTTTAAGGCAGCTGTCAGCCCCTCCTTTTCTTCTCCAGCAGATTCTAGCAACCAGTTGCCCAGCCCTTGCATGACCTGCTCTCCCATCATCTTGCCCATGTTCCATTGATAACCCATCCTTAGTGATCTGTACATTGCACCGAAACCCAGTTGCCTATTTTAATAGGAAGTTGAAACTATCTCCTAGCAGAAAGTTGGACAGTTAATGACCAATTGGACTTATTGGCAATGTTTCTCAGCCGCTACACATGAAGAATGAAATTAATGAGCTGGTTAAAGGAAATAAGAGGGGGAAAATCTGATCTTATTTTTCTGTCTGTCTCTGACCTCAAATGTTTCATGATCCCTAAAATGCTTTTCTTGCTCTGATGTGTCCCCGTGGGATTCTGTTATGGATTATGACCCTAGCTAAGTCACATTACCCATTTCGGCTTTGTGTATTCCTCTTCTGGAAGGCAGACCTCTGGGGCACAGATGTAAAAGCAGGATGGTGTAAGAGGTAACCTAGTGCTCTAATAACATAATCACTTTACAGATGAGAAAACTGAGACTTAGGGAGCTTGTGGCTTACCCAGCATTGGGAACTGTCAGAATTTGAATTCAGTTTCTCTAATTCCAGAGTGTTGGCTCTTTCCATTGTGTCATCTATACTTCCTGCCTCTTGATATTGTTATGAAGAAGACAACCTCCTGGCCTTAGAATGTCATACAAGTGGAGGCTGATAGTCTTCCATTGCTGTCAGCAGCCTCATTTTCACATAGAGAGACGCGGTCGGCTTTTGGTACATGACCCCCATGTTCCAATCATCCCTCTTGCTCTTGTTGTGTCACCCCTGACAAATCAATTAACCTTTCAATATTCCTAAAATCTCAATCAAAGGGTTAGGCAGATACAATAGATGAATAGATAGAGAGATAGATGATAGACAGATAGAGAACACATAGATAGATGGATGAATACATTGATAATTGGTGGTGGGAAAGTCTTGGCTCAAGCATGGCCACTTTGACTCCACAGGCTGACCCAGATCTAGGTCTCTCAAGGGAAAGCCGGAAACAAAGGATCTCAATCTGGCCATTTATCAAAGGGTCTAGAGGGTATCTCATTTAAGTGGAATTTCTCTACAGAAAGTGTAGCTAAAGTCTCTCCCCCATGTCACCTTCCATCTCCATGACAACTGAACTGTGTGTCCAGTTATCACTGTAATGAGGAGTTACTAAACTAATGACTTGCTCTGGTGGATCCTGTGGCCCCCCACCTTCCTCATCCAGTTGGTAGGGACGAGCAAAGGGTGGTTTTACAAGGGGTAGAAAACCAGGGATCCCTGCCCTTCACATCATTGGAGGGTCCTCTGCCAGCCAAGAAGCACAGGTGGACCATATCCTGTGTGTGTGACTCTAAGCTGGGGGCTATGGGCAAACAAAAAGGAGGGCTTCTAGTCCCTACCCACAGTCTGGCTGGCAGGCAAAGCATACTGTAGGCTTGTAAGGGCTGCTTAGTAATCATAGCTCCTACAGGTTGCCTGGCAGAAAACTTTTTTTTCATATCCATTATCTGAACTTAATTTCATAATGCCCCATGAGAAGCCAAAGTGGTGCTCCTAGAGTCCAGTGCTGACCATGCATCTGCCTCGTTCAATGAGGTCTAGCTGCAGCCTGGTGCATCTGGGAACAAATATAAAGCATGATGGCATTTATAACCCCAAACAACCTAGCTGCAACCCCCCTTACTAGAACCCAACCATTAGGTTTCCTTGGCTTCTTGGGTTGGCTCACTATTCATCAAGAACACGCCATAAATGTGGATGTTTCCCCAAAGCTCTATCTCTGTCCTGGGCCATCTCTAAGCTCTCTCCCTCTCTCGCTGTTATTTCTCTGTATCTTTATCTCTCTATCTCTTTCTATCTTTCTCCCTCTCTCTCTTTCTTTCTGTCTCTCCCATTCTCTCTCTTTTTCTGTGTCTCTCTTTTTTTCATTCTCTCTATCTCTGTCTCTGTTTCTCTTCCTTCTCCCCTCTCTCCCCTCCTTTCTATTTCTCTCTCTCTCTTTCTCATTTTTGCAGATCTACACATCCAGCACCAGTCTCACAACACCAATTGCCTATTGGACATTTCCAAGTGGATGTCCCAGAGGTATCTCCATCTCAGCATGCCCCAAACTGAACTCATTCTCTTTCTGAACATTCCCCTGCCACCCAAACTTCCCTATTTGGGTCAAAAGTGCCATTAGCTTTCCAGTCTTCTAAATTTGTAATCTCGATGCTATCCTGGACTTCTCCCCCTCCCTCATCCCACTTAGCCAGTTGTTTGACCAATTTTGCTGTCTCTACTTTTACAGTCTCTCATAAACAATCTTTTTTTTTCTTTACATGTGCATGAGCACACACACACACACACACACACTACCTTAATTCTGAAACGCCTCCACTTCTTGCCTACATTATCACAGCAGCTTCTTAATGTTTCTTTGCCTCAAGTCTCTCCCACTACTATCCATCCCCATAGTGCTGCTAAAGTGATTTCCCTTAAGCACAAACCTGACCATGTATCTGTTCTACTCAATCAACTCTCATGGCTCCCTATTGTCCATAGGATAAAGTACATTTCCTGTTTAGCTCTCCTTTATAAAATGGTCCCAAACCACCTTATTACTTCCCCTTCTGTGTTCTGTCATCATCAAACTGGTCCAACTCCTATCTCTGATGGAAGGAATAATTCCTTCCTCCTTCAACTGATGGATATATGAACTGTCCTGTCCCTTCTCCCACCTCAAGACCATCTCCTGGTGTCTTCCACAATGACCTCAGTCCATGCTCAGGACCGTCCTCAGATCATTTTTTCTTTGACAGGACCTTCTAAAGTTTGCATTTCCTCACATGAGGAGACACAAGGAAGCAGCCAAGGTTTTTAAGTGTTAATGTTGTGATTCCTATTTCCCCACAAGAAAGGTCAGCGGCAGAGCAGTCACACAGTTAACAGGTGACAAATCAGAGACCTAAACAGGAGAGCCTAGGCCAAGAGCTAGAAAATATCCCCAAGGGCATCTTGTCCAAATGAATCATTTTACAGAAAAGAAATCTCAGGCTTAGGGAGGAGACATGGTAGATAGTCAGAATTTGAACCCACTTCTTCTGACTATAGAGTCATCTTCAGATTCAGGTTCATCTTCCACATGCCTGCCCCAAGGTTTTTAAGTTCTGATTAGTGGCTAACTCTGCACGACCATTATTTCAGGAAACTCCCAGCTGTGTCTCACATTTCTCCCAAGTCTTTGACCATTTCTTCCATGGTCCTTTCCACTGTCTTGCCAACGTCCTCTTCTCTGAATTACAAGACAATAAACTATTATAAGGGGGGAAAGCACCCTACTATGTTCTGGGTCCTGTGCTAAGTGCTTTTTCTTTTGGTGTTATCTCATTTGATTCTCACAACAACTCTGAGAGGTAGGTGCCATTATCAAATCAAATCCATCCTTATTCCTAGAAGGGATATATCAATCTACTCCCTCATGGTCACACTCACCATCCTTGTAAACTTCTGAAGCAAAATACCCCTCCTCTGTCACCCTCTATATATACCTTCTCCCACTTTAGAATGTCAGTTCTTTGAAGCCACAGAATGGTTCCACCATTACATCCTAAACAACCTTGTGTTGGCACACAGTAAGTGCTTTTTTTTTTCCCATTCATTCATCCATCTATTCATTTATTCATTTTTCAATGTACATACAGATCTCAGGACTTCCGATCCTTCCTCCACTCTTCATTCTAATACTCTTACATAGAGTACCCTTGAGATCCATTTCTGGTGATTTGCCTGGTCTCTGGCAGAAGGTCCTAGAAGGCAGGGAAGGATAGTCTTGGACCAGTGTGAGCCTTCTTATCCTCTCACTCAAAGCCCTAATGCTTTTTAACTTAGTCCATGTTTCTATGACTAAGGACTCCAACCTCCTGCTTTCAGTCAGATGATGAGTTCCTCCCTGTAGAGTTAGGTGGGCTGAACTTTTCAGAGCATCTATGGCTACATCCATATGCACAAGAAGGCAAAAATGACTTTTGGCTAGACTGCCTTGTAAGAGAAGACAGAGTATTTAGTACAGAGACTAGATAAATGTGCATCAAATACATAAAATAATTCATTTTCTTTATTCATGATGAAGAAATAGGTTCCTCTTTATAATGGATCATATGTATGAGAATCTTCAAGGAGACACAAAGCACTAGACAAATGTCACTTGGTAGGATGATGAATATTTTCTTGGAATGTGCCTATATCCAGGCTGCCTATGCCCTCGTTCTTCTCACCAGTCACTGCCAATTTCAAGAAGGAACATTTCACTGTCCACCATGATATGTCCTTGGCCATCTACTTTGGTTGTCAGCAACTAAGAAGGCACTTGGATGGTGGGCTAAGAATCCTTGGAGAGGTACAAAAATATGAATCTCAAGTAAAGACAGTCTGAGAAAGGTTCAGAAAAGGCTTAAAGATGCACCAATAGTGCTTGATAGCTGCTCTGACCAAGTCTTCATTGTTTTGACTAATGAGGCATCTGGAGGATTGGAAAGGAAAGTGGGAGGTGAGATTAAAATGTTCTGGGCTACAGCAAGCTACACTTGCAGGTTCACCCTGTCAACAGATGGAAGTTAGAAACACCTTGGTTACTAATAAGGGGATTTCAAAGGCCTGAAATATTATTTTTCCTAAGTAAATCAACAATTCACTTCCGGGTCTAGGCAGGTAGCTACCACCAACCCATGGTCTAACGTCTCTCCCAGCCCTGATGTCCCTTCTTCTAATACCCCTCCCAGCCCCTGATTCATTTATGGATACATTCACAAAGAGATAATCAAAGCTGAGCAATCTGAGCGGGTTCTCTTGGCAGGGAGATGAGGTTAGATGGTGTCTTGTCAGAAATATGACAGAAGGCATTGCTCCTCAGTCATAAGCTTGACTAGAATCGTCCCAACATAACCTCCAGCTCTTAGATGCTAAGGATCTGCAGTATAGCAGGAGTCTTCTATGCATTCTGAGTTAACTTTCATCTACTTTTTGTATTCTTTATAAGCCTGTTTACATGTTCTCCTCTTTTGAACGAAAGCTCCTTGAGGGCAACCACTGTGTTTTTGCCTTTCTTTGCAGGAAACTTAATCCAGGGCTTGTTGATTAATTTATTAACACAACTCTTTAGAGACCAGATTCATTATATCACCTGAGTGTGACTTTGCTTGGAAATGTCAGACAAGTCCACTAGATGCACCACAAAGAAACAGATGGAGAGATATTGAGAGATACACAGAGAGAAAAAGATGAGACAGGAAGACAGGGAGAGAAACACAGAGACAGAAACAGAGAGAGAGAGAGAGACAGAGACAGACAGACACACACACACAGAGAAAGAGAAAGACAGACAGACAGACACAGAAAGAGAGGGAGAGAGGAGAGAGAGAGAGGAGAGAAAGACAGACAGAGACAGAAACAGAAAGAAAGACAGACACACACAGAGAGAGAGAGAGAGAGAGAGAGAGAGAGAGAGAGAGAGAGAGAGACACTATCTGACTTAGATCCTCAGGATGTTGGACCTTCTAATCTACACCCTCTAATCTTATCAGATACTGTTGTCAATCAGTCCATTGGAGCTTGTTCCTCTCCCCTACTCCAGCTTGGCAGATTTTCATCTAATTGTTTCTTGATTGAATCTGGGGCATTACACTCCGTAATCTTGCCCAGCTCGCTTTTCTGCATATTGATGATTCTGTAGAGGCCAGTGTTTCTTGATGGCGCCACAGCCCCCAACATTCCTTCTCTTCTCATTTGCATTTATGTCTCTTGCCTTTCATCACTTTCTCATGGAAATCACCGTGCTCCAGCCCACACAGTGTATTCCAATTAAACAAGAAAATGAGAAATTTCAGAAGGGGAAAGGTCAGTCAATCTGTTTGGAAATCATAGAACTTCCTCTTTATGTCCCACCCCAAATTTTCCCACTTGGCCCACCCAGGGTCTGCCTTACTCTCCCTAGTTCTCCATGTACCCCCTCAGAACATTTTACAAAATTCCCAGATTCAGGTAATATACCCAAAAGCTGAAGGGACCACAGTAGCCAGTTGGGTCAACTGTATCTTGAGGAAACTGGAGCCTTCAGAGGATAAATGGCTTACTTGAATGATACAAGGGGGGGTAACATTTGAAAGCAGGGTCTCTGACTCCAAAATTAGTGCTCTTTCCCTGGTTCTATGCTGCTCCCCTTGGGAATCATGAGCCTGAGCTTCTCACTTTACACACAGTTTGTCTTACAACCCTTTTTCTTTTCTTCTTACACCTTGGCTCTCGGTGATCTCATTTGGCCCCATAAGCTCAAATACCATCTTAACACAAATCTCTTTTCTTTATGTATATATAACTAATCTCCAATCTGAGCTTCAGTCCCACATCATTAACTGTCTGCTGAGCCTCCCCACTATCAGTAGCTCTAAGTCAACATTTCTGACATGGAACTTATTCCCTCCCCTCCAAATTATGCTTCCCTTCCACTGTAAAGCATTATCTTCCTCTCAGTTATCCATGTTCATCAATGAGTCCCCCTTCATCAGTGATGCACAATCAATCACCAAGGTCTGTGGATTCTGCCTCTATCTCCCACATCATTCCTCTTCTCTTCATGTAGCCATTGCTGAAGAATGTATATGATGCATTTCAATGTTTTGCAAATCTTCAAACATTATATAAACATGAACAATTAATTCAAGCCCTTATCACTTGGCCGTGGGCCCCTGGAATAAAATACCCCTTGCTCCCAGTTTCTCTTCGCTTCAGCCTCTACGCTTCAATCAAATTAGTTCTTTCCAGACACAGCCATGACTGCATGTACTCTTACTGAACAATCTTCAGAAACTCCCCATTTCTTCAAGGATAACATGTATACTTTAGGCAACATTTAAAAGGCAACACAATAAGGAGACTGGCTCCAACCTGTATTTCAACCTTATTGTTTCACTTTACAACCTTTCCATATTCCTGGAAAAAATGGACTATTTCCTGGTCTCAGAGTATGAAATATGATCTGTTGTCATATATTTTTAGTCCTCTTATGCTCCTTCCTTTCAGAATCCTTATATTTTCCTTCAGGGCTTACCTTGAGTAACACTTCCTCAGAGAAGATTTTCTCTAATACTATCCCTTCCATCTAGTGAGGAACAATATTTTCTTCCTTGGACCTTTCCCAACACTTTGCTGTGCTCTTCACTCATGGACTTATGAAATAATGAATTGACGGAGTTCTCTTGGTTTTGTCTTTTGTCAGAACAGGGGTCCTAAATTATCGAAATTCTCCCTCTCTCTTTCTTCTCTCTGTCTCTGTCTCTCTTTGTCAATCTCTCTCTCTCTCTCTCTCTCTCTCTCTTTCTCTCTCTCTCTCCCTATTTGCATAGAGGAAATATTTTTAGATTTCTTTGTGTGTTTGTTTCAGATATGAGAGGGACAAAGCAAATCAAAATGATCACAAAGATATAGATTTAATCTCTATAATCACTTATCTAGTCCATGCTTCTCACATCAATGATTTGGAAATTGAGGCTTAGGAAAATCAAGACTTGACCACGTTCTCCAAGGAGTAGAGCAGGATTTGGACCCAGGACTTGTGATCCCCAATGGAGTGCATGCTCTACAGTTGCATGCTGCCATTTGTAGGAGAAGTTTTCTTTTTCCATCTCTCTTTCTGTCCCTCAGCTAGGACAGAGAGTTTACTTCCTACTCTGGTCTGCCCATTTGAGCATCCCAACCAGCACCACTCAACCCTTTCTTTGTAGGCTGCGGGCACCCTTTGAGCAATGTGCTTTGTTAGGGAACAGATGGGGGAGAGTTACACAAAGGAAACCATCAGAACGATTCTCCAGGGACAAGAATGTCAGGTCTGGAATCCACTAGCTCCATAATTGCATGTCTAGGAATGAGACTTGTCACCTGGGGAGAATTCTTCCAGCCCAGAGGCTGCTTCTGATATCTCCATGCTCATGGGAGAATGCATCATCCAGAACCAGCAAGGCTCGTGGGTGGGTGGGAGTGGAGAACATCAGGAGGGAGAGGAGGTTCTGGGTGCTGCTTCAGGAGGAAGGCACATAACTCCCTTTTACATGAAGACAGTGCCCAACAGACAATTCTCTGAAGATGCCTACTGTGCACCCAGAAACATTACTTCTCCCTTCTCTTCCCCACTTCTCTTCCCATCAAATCATTACCCCATCCCCACCCTGCTTAAGGACAAACTTCCTAGCAACTGGAGCTGTCCAGCGATTCAGTCCAACAATTCAACAGCCATAGATTAAGCACCTGCTATGAAGCACCAGAAAGATATAATGTTTTCTACCTTCAAGGAGACTACATTTTATTAGGGGAAAACATTAGAAACACAGTGAATATGTACAAATAATGTACAATAATTATGAGGTCTTGGTGAGAACCATAATCTCTGTGGGGAGGAGGATGATGACAATCTTTGTGTAGGGGGTGCACTGGATCTGAATCTTGAAGGAAGCCAGAGATTCAATGAGGCAAAGGAGAGGAGGGAGAGCATTTCAGGTTGGGGGACAAAGGCATGGGAATGAGAGATGAGAGGGAAGAGATATTCAGCAATGAGTGAATGTAAAACTAAAGACATACACACACAAACACACAGACCAATGAGTTAGCATAAAGGCCAAGCAAGCATGAACACAAATGTTAAATTGTGTGATGTTGGGAGGAAAAATTAAACTTCATTGGAGGGAGGGATTGTCATGGACAGCCGGTGTTTGGAACCAGTGCTGGATGTGATATAATGGGATGGGAGCTGGCCAACTGCTACTTACTCATGTAACTCTGGACACATTGCTTCATTCTTTAGACCACGATTTTTCTCCTCTGGGAAATAAAGAATTGGCCAATATGTTCTCTAAGGCATCTTCCAGATCTAGATTTATGATCCTGTGAACCTCTGACATTCTAACCTTTTTATATGAGCAGGAATTTATCTTTCATAACACTCCTGGTTAGTGGCCACCTGGCTTCTGTTTGGAGACCTCCCTAAGTGGGGAAAGTCGAATCCCTTTCACTCAGCATCAAGCACCTTGACAAGAAGTCATGGAAAGGTGACTTCAGGGAGCTGTTCTTCTTCCTGATGTCTTTTAGATATAATGAGTATTTTGAAGGACAATGAGACTCAGACAGCCCCAGGACCAGTTGCAAAATAGGGCTGTTACATAGAGTGCATCACAAACACACCAGAAATCAATAAAGGACTGATTGAGAGGGTTGGGCAGGTACCTAGGACCAGACTAGTGCTAGTTCCCATTGTCTGTCCTTTATCCTTCTCATCCCATGTCTTAGCAAGCATTCATTAAGCATCCACTGTGTACCATGCTAGGTACCGAGTAAACAAATCCAAAACCAAAGTGAACCAGCCCCTACCTTCAAGGAGCTTATTTACAGAGTGCTGGGAAGAAACATCATGTCCACTAATAAATAACCATGGATAGACACAAAATAAATGCACAGTGACGAGATTGGCGAGTGGGGTCACTAGCAACTTGCAGAGACTGATTGCACACCATTGTGTCCTTACTGGCTAGCATAACGCTGGGTTCAAAGCGGGTTCTTAATAAATGCCTGCTGATTGGGTGATTGACTGTGATCACTCTCTCATTCATTCTCATATAATTTCCATTCATTTTTTTTCTTTCTTTCTGTGCATTCTTCACTCATTTTTTAGAATCCAAGGGGCAGCAACATCTGCCATCTCTGCCTTTGTTCCCCTTCACAGTTCCCAGTGGAGACAGCTGCCTGGCTAGGGCTCTCAAAAGTATTTCTGCCTGGCTGGCTTTTATGTTCGGCCTCTGCCTTCCTCTTTTAAAGGATAAGGAAAAGCAGAATCCTTTGGCTAAAGTGCAGTAGCCTCTTCTATGACTTGCTGCCCAAGCTGAACTCATCCTTCTTGCTGTTTTCAACAGGTGAGTATGACTTGCTAACGGACCACCCTGAACCTCATTCCTGAAGCCCTCAGGACCCTCTTTTAGCTCCTGTTTTACTGCTTTATGTAATTACAAAGAGGAGAAGGGACCCAGGGGCTTTACCAGGATGACAAAGAGAGCTGTGAATCAAAGAGAAGGGTTAAGGAATCCTGAAAATCTAAAGGACCAAACGTCAGGCCAGTTGGAAAAGCTATTTCCCACCAAAGGAATGTCCCAAATTTAAATCTGCTGTTGATGTCCCAGAGGGAGATGTATAGACTTGGGCCCCAAGGCTCTAATGACTTAAGGGCAGAGCAGGAGGGGATGATCAGAATGAGGAAGGGGAAACTTGAGAATCCACAATGGACACAAAACCTTCAGCTCAGTCTACACAAGAGATCACTTAGAAGGGACGGGATCCCTTCTTCCAAATATCCGAAGGGTGGCGATTACATCAAAGATAGCGCCAACTTCTTTTTCTTGGCCCCAGTAGCAGCTGGAAAGTGAGAAGAGGAAGACTGGGGCTCAGCTAAAACATATTAATATTTACAGTGAAAAAGTCTGCCTTGAGAATTAATGTGCTCCCTTTCACTGGAGGTCTTGAAACAGGGGCTGAAGGACCCTTGGCCCAGCACATTACCGAAGGAATCGATCTTCGCTCAGGTACAGGTTAGACTGGAAGGTCTCTGGGGTCCCTCCGGCTGAGGCTCTCTAGCCAGACAGGCTTGGAACAACCTTTGATGTCTGGGCTCTCTCAGACTGGAGAAAATAACTAGAAGGCATACTGACTGCATGACATCTGATGGTCAGGCATCGAAGCAGAGTGAACAAAAATTAAATGAGTAAAATCCTGGCTTTTAGCTTTCTCCATTAAAATCCTCTGCCACCTGACCTCCTCTAAGGTGAGGAGCACTGGCATGACCTCCAACCATAATTTAGGATTCCTGCCTCAGAGTTCACCACCAGGAACAAAAAACTATTCACTAGAGGCAAGTGGCTCTACAGGGCTTGACTTCTGGTATCCATAAAATAAAGGAATCAGATTTAATAATAATAATAATACAATTACTAGTAATAACTTGTATTTACAGAGGGCTTATGAATTGCACTTTAGACCCTGCCTTGCTCTGCCATTCTTGATTCTAAGGAAGGGAAAGGGAGAGGAAGGGAAGGGTCAAGAAATTAGGGAGGGAAGAGATAAAAGGTCCTGCCCCATCAATCCAGACCTAGAGAGAGAAGCAGCAGCTCAAACAGAGCTAAGTCAATGTTATCAACAACCGGAGAGACCAAGGTCACTCTCTTTATCTTTCTGTCACCAGAGGGAGAGAAAAGCATTCAGCAGTCAGAAAAGCCAACCTCTCCCATGCTTGTCCACGGCAGCCCTGAACGGCTGGTTCTCTGCCAGGCTTTGGAGCCTGGTATCTCCCTTCCTGTCTTCTCTCCCCTCCTTCTTCTCTGATGCCCCAGGAATGAAGGAACCAGACAGGATCACAAAGGGACATGCTATGGAGATTTGGTCTTTCAGATGGAAGTCTTCTATCTAAAAGGGGGCAGTGAGGAAGGGAGGGTCCTAAGATCTATGGAATCTCTCTGTAGGTTAGAAACAAGAGGGGAGCTTCTCATTTATTAACTCAAATATGATTTCTACCCCGATTCCCCAAACTATCATTTTCCAGCCAAAACCCAATGATAGCAAAGAGATAAGAAGCAGGTTTAGCTCAAGACCCTCCCTCCCATTATAGGAAGTCCTTATTGCTATGGACACAGATCCTGTCCCCTTCTCAATGAGGTCCTCACCTTGCTGTTGGATGTTTCTGGCAAACAGATATGCTTCCTTCCTGACCAGATTCCCAAATGTAGGCCCCAGGTATGTGAGGGCTCCTCCAGACTGTTTTCTGATTTCTTCCTCAGAGATGTCTTTTCGATTTTAAGGAAAATGACATGATTACTGGGTTGAGTTCTCCAAATACCTCCTAACTTAGAGCTCTAATCTGTCTTTGTTGCAAGGAGTGACAGGTGAGGGAAGCTTCTGCCCTCCCAAGTCTTCCACAAAAATTAACCATTTTGTAGATCGGGCCAAAGTATCCAAGATCAGAAATAAAAAAAAAAATTACAGAATGAGCTTCTCTGACTTCCTTCCCCAACTCCCCAACATTATTTCATCTAATCTGATAAAATTTACTAAGCCCCAAACCATGACAGTTGATCTGCTACAAGTTTTTTTCTCTTTACAACCCCGCTGTTAGGTAGCTTAGTAGTGGGTGTACACTACTGTGTACAGTAGTACACAGCTGAGGTGTGTGAAGGGGATGCCCACAGATCATTCTATCCAGATCTGAGACAAGAATTGAGGATCACAGCAGTGTCTCTACTGGGCCTGTAAATAAATAAAAGGAATAAAAAGGGGAAAAGACCTACGTGTACAAAAATGTTTGTAACAACCTTTTTTTGTAATGGCAAAGAACTGAAAACTGAGTGGATGCCCATCAGTTGGGGAATAACTGAATAAATATATGAATGTTATGGAATATTATTGTTTTATAAGAAATGATCAGCAGAATGATTTCAGAAAGGCTAGAAGTGACTTACATGAACTGATGCTAAGTTTGGTGAGTAGAACCAAGAGAATACTCTCAGGGGGTCCTCAAACTTTTTAAATAGGGGGCCAGTTCACTGTCTCTCAAACTGTTGGAGGGCCGGACTATAGTAAAAACAAAAACTTTGTTTTGTGGACCTTTAAATAAAGAAACTTCATAGCTGTGGGTGAGGGGAATAAACGTCCTCAGCTGCTGCATCTGACCCGTGGGCTGTAGTTTGAGGACCCCTGCGACACAGTAATTATGTGGGGATCAATTCTGATGGATGTGACTCTTTTTAACAAATAGGTGATTCAGACCAATTCCAACAGACTTCTGATGGAGAGAGCCATGTGCATCCAGAGGAAGGACTGTGGGAACTGAGTATGAATCACAACACAGAATTTTTACCTTTTTTTTGTTGTTTGTTTATTTTTGTTTTTGTTCTCATTTTTTTTCCTTTTTGATCTGCTTTTTCTTGTGCATTATGATAATTGTGGAAATCTGTATAGAAGAACTGCACATATTTAACATATATTGGATTATTTGCTGTCTAAGGGACAGGGTGGGGGAAAGGAGGGAGAATCTAGAATACAAGGTTTTGCAAGGGTAAATGCTGAAAACTATCTATGTATATATTTTAAAAATAATAATTAAAAAAAAAACCCCACAGGAATCGAGGATCAGAGTGAAGAAAGGACATGTCCAAAGTCAAACAGCCAGGATGAGGTTGAGCCTGACTATGAACCTGACCCCAAGTCCTAGCCTCTCTCCAAGATCTAGGCCAGGGTCCTAGAGATGGGAACCCTGCCCTCAGAAAGCACAAAATCTACATTTAGAAATTACACAGGTAAACAAATCACCACAATATCAATTTGCCAGTGATAAGTATAAAGAAGACAATAATCCTAGCTGAAGAGGATCAAGAAAGATTTGATGGAGGAAGTGGTCTTTGTTAGGCAAAGATGGTGCCGGAGTTTGATGAAGAACTTTTTCCTCTAGTGAGAGGCACTTCCCCATGTCCACCCTGATCCAGTCCCAGCTCTATAATGGCTGACACAGCTGTAGTTTTATAAGGATGGGAGGATGTGGGGCTCACCCAGTCCTGTCATGTTGATGTCAAAAAACAGACAGGTTTAGGGAGTTCTGGGATCACTGTTGTTAGGAATGCTGTGTGGAGAATCCATGGATTATAGCTATGAACACTACTTCTTACTCAGCTTTTTCTTGGAGGTTTCCTGGACATCTCAATGTTTCATTTCTTCCCCTCTTATCCCTTGTATTCATACTTTCATTTATCTGTGCATTCAGTCATTTGATCATGTATGCTTTCATTTATTTTTCCTTCCTTCCCTCCCTCCCCTGCAGATATGAAACTAAACTAAATTTAATTTAAAAAATACACTGCACTGTCCCCTATCCTTGAACATTTTGGTCCCTTAGATATTTGATCATTTACATCCTATCAACTTTCTACTCCTAGTAATTATTTTCTTATATCTTCTCTTCCTTCTTCTGCCTTCCCCTTCTCTTCTATTTGGTTTCCCTTCCTTTCTTCCAAGTAGAATGTAAGCGGCTTAAAGGTAGGGAATATAGTCTTGGAATCCCTAGCACTTAGGGCACTTGATAATTCCACTTAAATTGAATTCATTGATTCATCTATTCATTCATTCATCTTTCAAAGCATAAATCCATTAATTCATTTGTTTGTTCAGTCATACATTCATTCAATCCAATCATATTTTTAAAATGCATCTTATCTGCCAAATTTAATTAGGCTCTAGATTTGTAAATGATGAATTCATAATGTAAGCTATTAAGAAAAGTTAAGGAGGTATTTTAGAGTTGGGGGCCAGACAAGAAAAGAGGTCCCAAACATCTTACACTGAAATTTTGCAGCCAGGCCTATCTTCTCCCAACATGTTCTGGGAGTAGCTATCTCAGAAAAAAAAAAAAGGAAGGAAGGAAGGAAGGAAGGAAGGAAGGAAGGAAGGAAGGAAGGAAGGAAGGAAAGGAAAGAAAGAAGGAAAGAAGGAAGGAAGGAAGGAAGGAAGGAACAAAGGGAGAAAGGAAGGAAGGAAGGAAGGGAAAGAGGAAGAAAGAAAAGAGAGAGAAAAAGATAGAGAGAAAAAGAAAGAAAGAGAGAAAGAGAAAGAGAGAAAGAGAGAATGAGAGAAAGAAAGAAAGAAAGAAAGGAAGGAAGGAAGGAAGGAAGGAAGGAAGGAAGGAAGGAAGGAAGGAAGGAAGGAAGGAAGGGAGAGAGAGAGAGAGAGAGAGAAAGAAAGAAAGAAAGAAAGAAAGAAAGAAAGAAAGAAAGAAAGAAAGAAAGAAAGAAAAGGAAACACGCATTGCGATGGAAGAGCAAGGGGGAGGGGATGCCCTGGAAAGAAAGAAGGAAAAAAAAGTTTGTTTTGTTTCATTCATTAGAATGTTTCCCCAGAAGTGGTATACTCAACTTTCATAAAACATGGAGTTCTAATAAGCATCCATAATGAAAGAGAAAAGATTTAAGGGAGAAAGAATGCCCCCCCTAAAATACCCAAATTCACAAGAACTCCTCAGAATCTTCCTCCTTTTAGACAAATGGCAATTGGAGCCCACAGTTGATCCATTGTTAAATTTTCCTAATGATACATTCATGAATTCATGAAAAAAAGCCAAACAAAGGAACTATCAGCTCAGCATTTAGAACAACATATTTTGACAGTGTATTTTTAAACTAATTTCCCCCTTCCAATGGAAATGCCATCTTGCAATCTTCCTAAGACTATTCGGTATCTACCAACATGATCATCTCATTCTTCTGATGAGAGCTGGGGCTCCCGGAATGACAGCACAATCAACATTTCAGTGTCTTCACCAGACACTGTTGCATCAGACCAGGAAAGAAAAAAGCAAGAAAAGGTACCAGGATGCAAAGAGCAACCTGGGCCAGGTATCATCTCAAACCTGCAATGATAAACAAGGGCTGAAATCTAGGAGACACCCCCCAAAGCCCCCATGGAAAAGTCTCCTTCCCCTAATTTTGTCGTACTTAAAGCATTGTAGAGGAGGTTATACACACAGAAATATATACTGGAATCTCAAATAAAGATCTCCCTAAAGTGGCCTTGCTACATTGACAAAAGGGAAGGAGCCAGCTCTTTATTTTCCACCAAATAGCCTCAGTATACTATTAACAATAGAACCCCATGGACTACGGAATGGAAAAAAAGATCTTGGTGATTAGCCAGTTAGTCCTTGCTTTTCAATCTGTGGGCCATAGGCCCCTAGTGAGCTAGAGTTATTGAAAGAGGTCAACAAATCCATACTCACACTCAACATTGCACCTTTAATATTTCTATAGTTCCATAAATTCCATGGATTTCCAGTAGAGGTTAATGCTGTTATGCTCAACAAAATATACACATTTGTTGAACAGTGTTAAAGAAGTTCTAGTGGATTTTTGTCATCATGAATTTCCTTAATTAATAAATACAAATACTGTAACTACTGGTCTGTAAAAATGAACAACTTTATAAGCCATAAGAATTCTCATCAGTGGTATGACCAAATATGATTCCTGAAAACCAAGAAATATGTTACTTATCTCCTGATAGAGAGAACATGTATGCCGACCAGTGATGTGAGATTCAAATGGAAAGGAGGCTACAAAGTCATAATAAGCATTCCTATGGGTTGCATATTGCCCTAGAAAATCACGTTAACATTATTTATGTTTGATTGATTTTTTTGCTAAATATTTCCCAATTATATTTATTTTGAATTTTTAATTAATAATGTTTTTACATGTAATTGGGGAAATAAAATATTATTATAAAAATGATGATTTTTTTTCTTAAAATTTTAAATTCTGAATTCTCTCCTTTCTTTCAACCCTTCCGGCACAATTGAGAAAGAAAGAAATGTGATCTCAATTATAAAAGTGCAATTATGCAAAACACATTTCTATGTTAAACATGTTGCAAAAAAGAAAAAATCAAAAAAGTGAGAAAAATATACTTCCATCTAAATTCAGAATCCAGCAGTTTTCTCTCTTGGCGTTTTTCATTGTAAATCTTCAGAATTCTCTTGGATGATTGCATACATCATAATAGCTAAGTCATTCACAATTGGTCATTGTACAGTATTGTTGTTATTATGTATAATGTTTTCCTGATTCTGCTGACTTTACTATGTATTAGTTCATATAAATCTTCCTAAGATTTTCCAAAATCATTCTTCCAGTAGCATTGTATCACAATCATATGCCACAACTTCTTCAACCATTTATCAATTTATTGGGCATTGGAAATTAAGAAAATGCCCAATGGAAAACCTTCTCCAATTCATTTCACAGATGGAAAAACTGGGGCAAAAAAGGTTAAGTGACTTGCCCAGGATATCTGGGCAAATATCTGACTTTGGATTTGAATTCAGGAAGAGAAGTCTCTTAACTCAGACCTAGCACTCTACCCACTGTACCACTTAGCTGTCCTGATAAAACTACTAAAATACTTTTCACTAATACGAAGGTCTATATTGTTTTTTAAATCAAAAAAGAGTAGTTTTTTTTGAATAAATGGGAATCCTTGATCTAGGTATGATAGTTCATTTACACTAGAGGAAAAATTGAGGAATAGGGATTAAACCAGTCAATTAGGAAAAAATTATTCACATGCTTACTATGAGCCAGGGACTGGGGTAAGCACTGGAGAGACAAAGAAAGGGAATCAAAAGAGGCACTATCACTCAGGAGCAAGAAAGTTTGCTGGAGAAGGGTGGAATTTGAGTGGAATCTTGAAGAAAGCTAGGGAAATTAAGAGCAAAGATGAGCATCCCTATGGAGCCAGGACAGAGGCAGAGATGGGAGACAGAATTTTGTGTGTTAGGAATGAAAACTAAGTCAGTTTGCCATGATAAAGTCACTGATTATCAGTAAAGTGAAAGAAAGCAGGAGAGGTAGGAGACCACATTGTGAAGAGCTTTATTCATCAAATGAAAGAAGATGCTCGAGATGCCGGCCAGAAGGTGATGGAGCAGAATGAAGACTTGAAGCAGAGAGATCAATGAGAAGACTATTGCCAACATACTGGGTAAGTTTCATGGTGATTTCTACTAGAGTGGAGATTGTGTGATCGGAGACAATTGAGTACACTTGAAAGATGCTGTAAAGGTAAAAACAAGATATTGACTATATAGGGTCAGTCTAAGTGGGGAGTCAAGGATAACACTGAGCATTCAAGGCTGGTTGATTTCTGTTCCTGACAATGATAGAAAAGCTAGAAAAAGGGGGAGAGCTTTGTGGAGAAACAAAGAAATGCATTCTTTTTTGATTCTGTTGGATTTATGGGAAATCCAGTTTGTGACACCCAACATGCGGTTGATTATATAGGAGAGAAGTTGGGGAATTAGGACTGGATATATGGATCTAGTCATAATTTACATAGAAAGAACCCATAGAAAGTGATGGAATCACCAAGTGATCTTAAGAAGGGGAAGAGAAAATGTCTCAGAACTGATCTCCATGGGACACCTTTGACACAGACACTACTGTGATCTAGATGAAGATTCAGCAAAGGAGCCTGCTGAAGAGGGGTTATACAGGTAGGAAGAAAATGAGGGGACAGCAGTGTCATCAAAACCTAAAAATAACAGAAAGATACAGGAGCAGAAAGTGACTGACAGTATACAAGACAACAGAGGGCTAAAAAAGAATAAAATCTGAGAAAAGAACATCTGATTTGGCAATTAGGAGATCACTGGTAATATTGGAGAGAGATGTTTCAATAAATGATGAGAATAGAAGCCAGGTTAAGAAAGTTTTAGAAGACAGCTAGAGAAGAGAAAATGCAAGTCCCTTTCTCAAAGAGTTTAACAAAGAGAAAAATGGGAATATAGCTAGCAGGGATGAGAAGGTATGGGAAAGTTATAAGTAACAAGGAAGAAGCAAGTAGATAAGAAGACATAGAAGATAGGTGAGTGGGAATGATAGTGGGATCAATCTACTGGAGAAAATGGGAGGGATGGAATCAAGAGAGCATATAAAGAGGTTGGCCTGGGCAGGGAGAGAGGCTGTCTCTTCATCTCAGACCAAAGTGACTTATTTGCCTTTAATCAAAGGATTATATCATCATAGCTTAAGAACTAGACAGAACCTCAGAAATCTAAATGAATCCCCTCATTTTCCACATGAGGAAACAAAGCTCCCATCCAAAGGAGGTAAATAACACAGCTTTTATTTGATCCATGTTTTCTGACTCCAAACTGGTGTTTGGGCTACTATTACTCACTCCTTTCTTAGTCTTTCTGAAAGACCCATTCTATGGGAAGATTTGATCCCTGTCTTGGAGAAGTTTAGAGCCAACTGGTCAATAGCTAACACATACACATACATGTACACACATACATACACACACATACAAAGCAAACTTCAGGTGGCTGATTCCTAAGATACCAAGGGAATAGGAAGTTAGTGCTAAGAGGCTGGGGTAAGAGTGATCCGAGTTAAAAGGGTTAATATAGAAAGGCTTTTCTAAAACAGGCATATCTTGTAGCAGCAAAAGAAAGTGGTATGATAGGAGAGAATGCACAGGAAACAGTAAGAGTGGTTCAGAGAGGGGGAATCTCTGAAGTGAAGACATAAGATGATGAGAAAACAAGAAAGAAAATTAAAAATTAAAAATAACAAGCTAAGTATGATAGGTAACAGCACAGCAATCTGGGGGCCTTAGATTTAGAAATAGGGTTCCACCCATTTCAACAAAATTTGAGACAGAAGGGGAGAATTCCAATTTGGGAATAACAGAAAATGGCAGTGTTAAGAAGGGATGATAGGAGAGGTGTAGTTATGTCAAGTCTAAACGTAAAGGAAAGGCTCAGCAAAGGATTCCACTGAAGATGTCAAAAGCAAGTAAAGATTAACATGCTAGCCTGGGGCCAGTTTCCTTACACTTCGAGACAATCCCTCAAGAATTCATGCAGAAGCTAATTCTAGTTTACCAACAATTTCTGAGGAGTAGTTGCTTCTCCAACCCATACTAGTTTATATATGACAAATCAGGAGGTGATACAACTGTACTTTGTAATTGAGAACAAGATGGGAGATAGAAAAACTACAAAAAGCAGACACAAGAATAGAGATCACAATGGCAAAATCACCACAGCCTGCCAAAGGACCTTTGTGATGATGTTTTGGACATGGCACTCTCAAGCTATAATGTACACAAGTTTCAGATGAAGTCATTTGAAAAAGTCATTGCTTCTGTGATGATATTGGAGAATATGTACTGTGTAAATGTGTACCTTAGAATAGAACTAGAGAATGTCAGAAATGGGAGGAGCTTTGGAACGCAGAATGTCAAGGCTGAGGAGGACTTTAAAATGTAGAGTATTTGAGCAAGGGGGTGATTTAAAATACAGAATATAGAATACTTATTCTATATATAGAATATAGAGTATAGAACTATACGGTGTAAGCTCTCAGAGATTTTAGCTGGGAGACTGCTTAGAACCCAGAATGTCAAAATTAGGAGGGAATATACAAAACTCCACTTGCTTAAGGTCACCCAGAATTAGTATGTAAAGGTCAGGATTAAAGTGATTCTTTGATAGGGGAAAGAAAGAAAGAAAGAGAGAAAGAGAGAAAGAAAGGAAGAAAGAAAGAAAGAGAGAGAGAGAAAGAGAGGAAGAAAGAAAGGAAAGAAGGAAGGAAGGAACAAAGAAAGGAAGGAAGGAAGGAAGGAAGAATGAGAGAGAAAGAAAGAGAGAGAGAAAAAGAAGAAAGAAAGAAAGAAAGAAAGAAAGGAAAGCAGGAAGGAAGGAAGGAACAAAGAAAGAGAGAGGATGAAAGAAAGGAAAGAAGGAAGGAAGGAACAAAGAAAGAAGGAAGAAAGAAAGAATGAGAGAGAAAGAGAGAGAGAAAAAGAAGAAAGAAAGAGAGAAAGGAAGAGAGAGAGAAAGTGAGAAAGCAAGAAAAAGAAAGAAAGAGAGAAAGTGAGAAAGCAAGAAAGAGAAAGAGAGAGAGGAAGGAAGGAAGGGAGGGAGAGAATGAGGGAGGGAAGGAGAGAGCAAGGGAGGGAAGAAGAAAGGAGGGAAGGAGGGAGAAAGGAAGGGAGGGGAGGGAGGGAGGAAGGGAAGGAGGAAAGAAAGAAGGAAGGAAGGAAGGAAGGAAAGAAGGAAGGAAAGAAGAGAGGGAGGAAGAGAGGGAGGAAGGAAGGGAGGGAGGGAGGTAGAGAGTAAGGGAGGGAAGAAGAAAGGGAGGGAAGGAGGGAGAGAGGAAGGCAGAGGAGGGAGGGAGGAAGAAAGGAAGGAAAAGTTCTGTCCTGAGTACCAGAAGTCGGGCATTTCTGCGGGAGCACTGGCTAAGCAGCATCCTTTTACGTCTCCCGTGTGAGTACCACTGCATCAGACCAAAAGAAAGCCCCAGTTAGCCCCTGTCACATCATTTGGTCCTCCTTTCTAATCTTCCCACACATGACTTCTTGGTTATTGACTTTTCCTTAAATACTGCCCAGCAGATCCTTACCTGGGGAAATGCACGCTCTGATTAATAAACATAAGCTCTGTGATGGATGGTTCCCAGCATCCCTCCCGCTCCCTCCCCAGCCAGGGCTGGCTGTGGCTCCTCGGCCGCTCAGGCCCCCGCCCTTTCCCCCTTTCTCTCTGCGGCCCAGTCACGCTCTCCTGCGGGGAACTCGGGAAGCTGTGCGGGTTTGCTCCTCTCTCAGGAGCCCAGATCCGGAGGCAGACTCCTTCCTCCCATACTGTCATCAGACAGCTCTTGGGATCTACACCTCAAAGGCTCGGCCTGCCACCTAGTGGGGACTGTCAGAAACACCGCAACCAGGCAATATTTCCTGCCCTCTCCCTCTCCCCCAACTACTGCACCCCTTCTTCCCCCCAACACAAGACCTTTGTGGAAAACAGCAAGGAAAAGCCATCAGGGGAAACAGAAATATCATCAGATCATAAAGCAAAGTTTAGAACCTGGGCCCGAATCCAGTTTCTGCCACATGTCACTGGTGTGATGTTGGGCAAAACATGTCACTTCTCTGCCCCCCCCTTTGTCAAATGGATGCCCTGAACTTCTAAGGCCTCTTTCAGTTCCAGATTGTTTTGTTGTGTATGCGAAACATGTATGTATATGTTGTAATATATAAATAACCTATAGGATATAACATATTAATAGAACTAAACATTTATAGTTATAATTTAATACAATATTTTGTTGTAATTAAAACACAATAATAAAATATAATTACATTATTAAAATATTTATATGTTAATATTTATAATTGCAGAATATAATATTAATATTGTAATTAAAACTGATATTTATATTACGATTGCTATGGTTACATTATCATTATGATAAATAGCATTTCTATTTATAAAACATACATTGAAAGACAACACGGCACAGAGAATAAAGAGGGAGTTTCCAAGTCAATAAGAACTGGATTCAAATCTTCCCTGTCACAAATAATTGTGTGACCACAGCAAGGGACTTAAAACTCTCAGGTCCCCAGGCAGCCATCTAAGCCAAGAAACGATGGCCCTGCCTGCATGGTGGAAGGGCTTCTATACTCAACAGGTTTCTCCACCAAAGCATCTCAGAGCTAGACTCTTTACCCAGTTGCTTTTTGTATATGATGTATACCTTTTATTAAGCATTCAAACATGCAAACATGTTTGTGGCTTCCTGAATTTCTATATCCCTTCCAATGGCATGGTTTTGGGACCCATCCATCCCATATCTGACCATTCAGTGGCTGTTTTCATCCTTGGACTCTGTCTGTCTGTCTCTATCTATCTATCATCTCTCCTCTGTCTGCCCCCTTTCCCTCTCCCTCCTTCCCTTTTCCTCTAAGACTTCTTCTTAATTTCTATTTATTTCTATTTCTCTCTTGTATCTATGTCTCTCCTAGTCCAAACACCTTATTTTACTGATGGTCATACAGACAGTGAGTGAGACATTCAGTAACTGAACAAAAGCAGACCAATGGGAGCCTTCAACTCTCTTTGCACAGCAGACATCTGAGACCTTTACTCCTCATCCCCAAAATCATCAACCTCAAAAGACCAGTCCTTCTGTTTCCTCTGCCTCCACATCCATGAAGAAAAATCTCATGCTTCCCCATCTTCTCCATCCCAAATATATTTATTTCCTTCAGCCCATCCAACCCATCTATGACTTGGTCTCTTGCCCCCGTTTTATGCTGGACACCTACGATCGGTCAATCTGTGACTGGCTTCCAAAGCCATGGATTAGTTCCATTTTGTTTACCACTTTTCCAAAGGATGGAGTCAAAACTTATTCCAGATGTTTCAGATGTGGTCTGACCTAGGGAACTAAGGTTCTAGGTTATTGATCACAGATACTGTGATTTCCAGTGACTACCCAAATAGTTATAAAACATTATCACTATTAGGTACTGAGTCCCTAAGAGCAGAGACTCCCTACTACCACTCACACCCCTACCTATACTTGATAAATGTTCCTAAACTAAATAAAGCAAAGATCATATTCCAACACCCTTCCCTCCCAAACAGTGCTACCTCCATGTTGATGGACCATTTCCTAGTATTAGGATTCCATAACCAGCATTAAACTTTAACATGAGCCATTTTAATTCATTAAATCAAACATTTCAATGGAACCATCGTTGAGATAACAGATTGTCACAGTGTGAGTCTAATACTCAGCTGAACCCATCAAATATGAATCTATTTCCAGACATTATCATGTATAATTATACAGGGGAAATGGCTTTGGAAACCAATCACAGATTGACTGACAGAAATGTACTAGAGCTGATCACATCCTAAATCAGAGGGGTTTGAGGGTAATAAAAGACAGCAAAATGGAAAGTGTAAATATCAAATTATGAGTATATGTATTCATTAGATTATTGCCCTAGAAAACAAATCCTATCACCAGTAATCTTCCAAACCACAACTTTCAGGGCATTGGATGCTTCTCCTAAACTCGTTTTTGTGAGATTTTTTTTTTGCCTTTTCTATCTATGTTCTCCTTGCTAACCCTTTCAACTCCCATTCCTCATCACCCCCAAGGAGGAAGTGCTTCAGAGATGGTAAATTACTATGGATTCTTAGCACTGCAAAGATTCAAGAGCTGGGAGAGAATTTAAATTCACCTCTTTTTTTTTTTCTTTTCAACAAAGAAATTGTGGCCTGAGGAAGTTGTGATACGTCCGAGGTCTATATAACTGACAAGCATTGGCTTTGTTGTTGTTGTTATCATTTTTATTACCATCGACTAAAGTGTCTGTCTCTCTATCCATGCAGATCATCATCTCTTCAGTTTTGCTGAATTTCTATAGCCAAAAAATCCATAACTTGGTGGCTTGAAGTAATTATCCATTGAGGGGTTGAAAGCCCTCACAAAAATGTGAAACAGTATGAATAATGGCATCAGTCAACACAGCGGTCAAGCCAGGAAGTCTTAGTCAATGAAAGTATCACATCTTTCCCTCTTTCTTTCTTTCTTTCCTTCTTTCTTTCCTTCCTTCCTTCCTCCCTTCTTTCTTTCCTTCCTCCCTTCCTCCCTTCCTGTACCACAGTAGTAGTTCACTTAAAAAAATAAAAATTTATTATGTGGCTACAAACTGGGACCTGTTGAAGATCTTAGCTTAAAAAAGGCTAAGGTCTCTCATTTCATCTAGGATCATCTTCAGTCATCCTGATCTATATCTGGCCATTAGATTCAGTGGGCTCTGGAGAGGAAAGTGACTCTGGTGATCTTGCACAACATTCCCTCACTTAAATCCAATTCACTTGCATGTCATGCCATCCCTTCCCTGATGTTATGGTCCTCCTCAAAAATGAAGGACAACCAACTACTTACCATGGGTTGTAGGATACAAAGGCAGAAACTACACTGTCACTGTCTTTAAAGAGTTTTACAGTGTCCTGGGGTGGACAGAAAGAGTCACAGAGCTGGAAAGACCCTAAGTTTGACCTTGGGCAAGGACAGCACTGGCTGAATCCCTTCCTCCATCACTTCCCTTGGAGATAGACAACCTAAATTTAGACTTTAAAATAGAGGGCTTCATTCCATCATCCAGGTAGGGGATCCTGTGTTTAGTCCAAGAGATAAAGAGATGAGAAAAAGAAGACCTGATCTGAAGGAACACAGTTTAGTGAGGTAGGGACTGCATGTGTTCAATAAAGTATAATAGGAGGTAGAATGGGAGAGGCACAAAGGGGAGAGCTGAGCCACGTAAAGGGCTTTGGAGAAACTGGAGGATGGACATGAACTTTTCAACTTAAAAAAATTGTGGGGGGGGGATGCCAGAAGTGATGCTAATTGGAAGGTATTCAGTTCGATCATTCAATTAATCCTGTTTTGGCTTCCAATCAATTAACACAGAGAAGACAGGAAAGGGAATTCATTCTGGAGATCACTCCTCTGAGGGTCATCACCCCATAATCTGATATCCTTTCAACTCCTTTCATCTGTTACTGAGTTCGAACAGGAAAATGGGGGTCTGGGATCATAGCACATCCATGGTCCTTAGCAGTGACAGTGAATTGTGCTAAGACTCTGACAGTCTAGAATTCTGTTTCAGATCCCTTCTAGCTCTGACCTTCCAAATATTCTGTGATTTTAGATTTCTCCTACCATAGACATTCCCTAATCTAAGGTCCCTTTCAAATCTGACATTCTCTATTCTAAGATCATTTCCCATTTTTCATATGCTAAGGCCTCTCCCACATCTGACTTTCCATGTTCCAAGGCTCTTCCCAGGTTTCATATTCTATATTCTAAAGAAGGCTCCTCCTATTTCTGACATTCTCAGTTCTAAGCTCTCTCCTAGCTCTGACATGTCCTGTTAGAAGATCTCTTCCAGTTCTGACATTCCCTATTCTAAGTTCTCCCCCAGCTCTGACATTCCCTGTTCTAAGCTCTCCCCAGCTCTGGCATTTTCTAGTCTAGGACTTCTTCATCCTCCTCTAGGGTAGCTCTCAGCTCCAATATTCCAAGTCATCCTGTGTCCTCAGATTAGTTTCAGCCCTAGCATTCTCTAGAGCTCCTGCTATCTCCGATATGCTATCATTCTATCCAGCCTCCCTAAAACAGAATTTGGGTCAATCATTTCACACCTTCCCAGAACACAAACAAAACACCATTCAGAGCCATCTTTAAAGATGCTCAGAGTTGCTGTAAACAGGGCCTCCCCCACAGAACAAGTCAGAGAAGAGTGTGCTGGGAACCCCATTCTCCATTCTCACCCATTTTGGCTTTTTCCCTGGAAGGAGTGCCCTGTCTTCCATCCCTAAGAATCTCAGGGCTGACAGGGGTCCAAAAGGACCCCTTTAACCCAACCACACTGCAGCAGAACCCATCTCCATAGCATCCTGAAGTAGGGCTCATTCAGCCTTCTCTCTCATCTTCCATGAATGGATTTAGAGTGGCCTGTTTGCCTTCTGGAGAGCTCCAATTATCAGGACCATTTTCCTTAAGTGGACTATAATATCTGCTTGCCTGCAACTCCCTCCTCGTGCCCCTCCTAATGCTCCATTTTGGGTTATCCCTCTCCTTTCACACAATTGTCTTCCCTTTCCCATCTCCTCCCATCAACCTTGTTCTCTCCAGCTTCAGCATCTCCATTTCCTCCAAACAAGCTTTGAAAGGCATTAACTACAAATCTTCAACCTCCTGGTCTCTGGATGCTCCCTGTGAGCTTATACTTCATAGTCCATACTCAGCAGGACAAAATGGGAAAAACCAGACATTTTAAAAGAAGCTCCTTTCAAAAAGCCCCATTTTCCCTTTGATAGTCATCCATAGTTCAACATAAGAAAATTAGCAAGTCAAAAATAATGTAAAAATAGAAGAATTCACATTTATTTAATCTATTATGATCTATAAGTCCTCTTTGTATCCAAATTCTCTTTTGCTTCAACTACTATGGGCTGGGATCAAGGCAGGGCTGATTATACCCATTCTGTAGGATGATAAATGGAGGTGCTTACACTCTAGGACATTCATAGACATCTTCCCTAATGTGTTTGGTTTATTTGAAGCAATCCCCAATTAACTGCATTGTGCAAACTGCAGCCATGTCTTCATGGAAGAAACAAGAGATCAGTAATCAGAAGAGATGCATGTTTAAGCTCTCCTGTTCCTGGCTGATCAACAAGCTGCTTCCTCTCTCTGGGACTCAGTTTTTAAATCTGGGAAATAAAGGTAGCACCTGCCCCACGTATCTCATATAAAACTCTTGCAAAGACCAAATGATATCAAGAATGAGTCTTTTGTGACCTGCCAAGTTCTTCATTCCTCATCAAAGCCTCAGTTTCTGTTCTATAAATGGGGATGCTATCTCTTGTACCATTCATAGCAGAGCTGCTTTGAGGAAAATGCTTTATAAACCCCTAAACTTACTAGAATTCTAAACTAATCATTAATTTGAGGAAACATGGACTCAAAAGCTGGAAAGGGCCTTGGTACTATATAGTATAATTCTCCCTTTTCTAGATAGAGATACTGAGACTGAGAGAGTAGGGGGGAGCTACCTAAAGTCAAACAGGTAACCCTCTCCCTACTATAAAGGAATATCCTTGAGGACATAGTATATCTCATTTTGTCAACATATCCTTTGTGTCTATCAAACAGTAAGTGCTTAATAAATGCTTGTTGCTGGGTCAGTTGCAGATACATGACTGGAACTCAGATTCTCTGACTCCCCAAATGGCTCTTGCCTGTCTATTTGACTGTTTCTTCCAAGCAAAGGATGTAATTCCTAGAGCCACTTGTTAGCTTTTGGCTGAGAGAAGAAGGCTCTCCCAATCCCAAATAAAACTCCTTTTTATTTCTATCCTGGACCTACACAGCAAACATTTGGGAAGTTTCATTAATGCTGACATTTTATTTCAATTATCATCTGAGCCAAAAAGCTCAGACCTTATTTTTAAGGCTAACACTGCTTCTGTCCCCATCAAAACCTTGAAAGTCTTCAGGAGATGAAATATTTCCATTTCTGGCCTGACACAGAGCTGAGAAAGGCATCTGCTGCCTAAAAGGTAAGTGTCCCCTCTCTCCGAATACAAGAGTGGGGACTCTTTCTGGGAGACAAACACAAAGCTGAAATTACCTAAGCTTTTGAGACAAACTTTGGTGATATATACAGATAAATACCCTGGCTCAGACATGAAGATGAGAGCTGTTAAGATAGGGAAGCTTGGAATAGAGATGGAGAGTGGAGCTGTTAGGATGGGGATTGGAACAGAGATGGAGAGTGGAACTGTTAGGATGGGGAAGATTGGAACAGAGATGGAGAGTGAAGCTGTTAGGATGGGGAAGATCGGAACGGAGATGGTTAAAGGAGATTATGGGGGGAGGAACCACCAAAAGCCTCGCATGAACGACCCGGGAATAAGTGGCTAAAATCAGATTGAGTCATGAGAAAGAGAGAGAAGAGAAGAAAGAAGTATCTTCTTACTCAACCTTCTACTTATTACCTACATCAAAAGGCAGAGCCAACACATTGGCAAGAGAATATCATGTAACAAACACAGAGAGGAATCGCAGACTGCATTCGCTGGAATCAAGCAAAAATTATCCTCAAATGTCCCCAAAGCTCATCCCCCAAACTGACTCTCTTCTTCACTCCATGATTAGTTCTGGAGTACTGATTGCTTTCTTTTTGCAACACAGTAAATAGTAAATAGATATTTCTTCCCACTTTGGCCCAGCCCTAGGCCAGTGAGCCTCCCCTTGTAACAAAGGGAGAAAAACAAAGCAAAGCAGAAGCAACCAGAAGGCCTGGCAACACAGGCAGCATCCACACAGAGAGTCCTCCAATTCTCCATCTAAACCATGGAGGGACATGCCCTACCTTGTCTCTGGGACCAGGCTTGACTATGATAATAAGATAACATTTCTTTCACTCACTGTAATTTAGCCTTCTCCTTTCCAGCGTCTCCAATTGGGGAACTTTACTCTTGACCATTGGTTATACAGATGGCAGGTCATATAGATGTTCTCGGCCATTGGCTATTCAGATGGCAGGTCATATGGATGCTCTTGGCCATTGGCTATACAAATGGCAGGTCATATAGATGCTCTTGGCCACTGATTATACAGATGGCAGGTCATACAGATGCTTTTGACCATTGGTTATACAGCTGGTGGGTCTACAGATGCTCTTGACCATTGGTTATACAGATGGCAGGTCATATGGATGCTCTTGGCCAATGGTTGTACAGATGGCAGGTCATATGGATGTTCTTGGCCATTGGTTATACAGATGGTGGGTCATACGGATGCTCTTGACCATTAGTTATACAGATGGCGGGTCATACAAATGCTTTTGATCATTGGTTATACAAATAGAAGGTCATATGATTGCTCTTGGCCAGTGGTTGTACAAATGATGGGTCATACAGATGCTCTTGACCATTGGTTATACAGATGGAGGATCATACGCATGCTCTTGACCATTGGTTATGCAGATGATTAAGATGAAAAAGACCTTGGACTAGACCACAAAATCATTGTTGGAAGAATCTAGGACTGTATAATCTGGGAAAAAAGTGGACTGGGGTGGTGATGGCTGGGAAATTGAGAAGAGGCATTATTACTTTTTCTCTATTTGGTCCCAGAAGGCAGAAGTAGGAGCCAATAGTGGATATTACAGAATGGAGACTGAGGCCTCACACTAGGGAGATTTCTTCACAAATTAGAATAGGTTAGAAGTGGTCTGTCTTGAAAGGTAATAAGGTCTCTGTTGCTACAAGTCTTCAAGTACAATGAAGAGAGAAGCTTGAGGATTTTGTTCATGGGATTCCAGCTCAAAGTCGCATTGGAATGCTCTTCTGAGGATTTTTTTTTGGCTCTGAGGTTCTGCATTCGAATTTTAGGTCTGTCCCTAAACTGATATATGACTTTGAGTCAGTTCCTTCCTCTCCCTGCACCCTACTGCCTTCGTCCTTCAAGTGAAGGGATGAGTAGATGAACTCTAAGGCATTTTCCTGCCCTATACATCTATGATTCTGTAACACAGAAAGGAAGCCACACATCAGCACAGACAACATCCTCTAGAAACTATATATTCCCTAACTTTCCTGCTGTTAGGTTTGTGTAGTACAGCTTTCTGCTTTGGGGGCTATTGAAGAGGACTATGCCCTGGCCTGCAAGAATCACAAAGTAACTGAGGACCCAAGAGCTATAACTGGTATGAAACCTGGAATAGACCCAGTGAGACAGCATGCCTTACTTACACTAAGCAGCAACAAAATAGCCTGGAAACCAATGCCTTACCTATACTAAGCAGCAACAAAATAGCCTGGAAACCAATCTTTAAGGAGGATATCATCAGGGTTAGAAAGACCTTAGACCGGGGACTGTAGCTTTCTTGGATAAGATACCTCAGGATGCATTAAGAATGTTAAATGAAAGGATTCTGGGAAAGGAAGCAGGGCAGGAGCTTCTCAATGTTATGTAGCCACCATCTATTAGCTTCCTACTTTGATTAATTTTTCTTGCTCCCTAGTCATGCAATCAGAGAACAAGTACTTATCAAAAAGCCTTCTATACCCTGGGATGCATTGGAATAAGACTGGGTATTAAAAAAAAAAGGTTAAAAAAACAATCCTTTCCAGCCCCTTGTCCCATTTCATTCAGAGAGTGACAAATGAGTTCACATCAAATAGGAAGGATCTATAAAATAGTTTGGACAAGGACCTCATTGTTACCTGACTCCATGGTCTCCAAGAATCGCTAAAATTTTCCTTTTTAGATGATAATTTGATCCATTTAATATTATGTATTATGTCCTAATCTCTGTGCTATGCACTAGAGATATGAAGACAAAAAAATAATGTTCCCAACCTTCAATTGGTATTTCACGTACATGGAGAAATAAATAAAAAGCATTCCTAATGTCAAGGTGTGATTTTCCAATTTTATTATTTTTCCCACTGAATTTTGTTTTTTAAACTCTTCACTCTTCTTGAACTCATTCTCTTCTCTCATAGAGATATCTTGTCTTTTGTTCCCTTCCTCTCATCTTGTTCCATTTTATCATGCTTTCCTGGTTTCAATTCTCTCCCTCCATGGTCAGCAATGACATCAATACACACTGTTTTCTACTCATACTTCCTTAGCCCTTTGTCCTTGCCTTTGCTCAGGCTCTGCTAATCCTCAATCCTAGTTCAACCATTCTAACAAGGAGCCTTTTGTTCTTGCTCCCATGTCAAAGAACCCAGTTGTAGGAAGTCATAAAACTGTTTCTTAGAGCCAACAAAAACTCCCATCTAAACTCACTGCTGTAAGACTACCCTTTTTCATCCTTGATGCATTTTATATCACTGCTGCTATGCCCAATGTCTTTCCTCAAGCCTTTGACTCTATGACCTTCTATCTTCTTACAGTGGAGAACTTTATAGGGATGTGAGCTTTGTTAGGTTCCTTCTAACACAAATTCACGCTCTTCTTCCCTTTAATCTCATAGGATGGAGTGAGTTTCCCTTCTAAGATTCATCTCTCCATTTGTTCCCTTCACCTCCTCCACTTTCATCTCTTCTTTGACCTTGTTTCCATAATTATTCTGGATCCTCCTCCTCAGGCTCTCTCTGAGACATTTTCAGTCTTTCCTTTTTCTTTAAATCTTGCCATCCCCTCAGAATGGCATCCCTTTTTCCTTCCATTTTGCTTCAGCAGTTCTAGAAGGAGTCACCTCTATTCATTGTCTTTATTTCTTCACCAGCCATTCACTTTTCAGGACCCAGCAATGTGGTCTTCATATCACCACTCTACTGAAATTACTTTGAGTTATCAATGAGCTCTCAAATGCCATTCTAAAAGGCCTCTTCTCTCTTGAACCATTTAGGATATCTTTTTACCCATACTCTCCTCAGGCTCTTTTTTGCTCTGGCTTCTTCCACTGGTCTCTCCTGCTTCTCCCATTTAAATGAACTCTTCTCTTCCCCCTCATTCACTGGGCTCCTTGGTAGAGGAGCTATCTCTTTGTCTCTATAAGCTAAATTCACACAGAGAAATTTGATACTTTTTTCCCCTAAACCCAGAAATGGAAAAAATAAAACCAATATTTGTGATATTTTATGTGCTATCTGCTGCACTGATTACATGGAAACCACTGAGTACAGTGTAAGTTTTACAGAGCATGTGTTTGTGTGTGCCTGTATGGGCTTTAAAAAAAAATCTGGTCTTTTAAAAAGATAACTTGTCTTTGTACTTTCCTTGGAGGAGGAGAAGGAATTCTGCTGCAAAACTGAAAATCTCGATTAACATGAAAAGGCCTTTTAATATCCTATTTCTCCACAAATGACTTGTTTTCCTCCTCCTAGAACATGAAGGACATTGTTGATATTCATCTCTGAATTGGGGGACCTTTTATTATTATTGTTATAAACATTATGGAAAAGAGTTTATCAATATGTCCTGTCCGTATATTTAGTCCCACATATCCAAAGCTGTTAACTGCTACGGGGGGACTGTGGCCACTTCAGCCAGCCAGCATCATGCCAAAGCACATCATGGGGTCATTTAAAATGTAAAGTTGTCACTTACAAAACCTGTGAAATGACCAGTATTATACATACTTTGTATTTATGCAGCTGTGACTGAATTATTGTTCCAAGGGTCATTAAGTGCTGGCTGCTCAATCTGCATTTGTAAAATGCAAAAGACTGGATAGCTGGCTACCATCTCAGTTCCTTCTGCACATTATCGGTTCAATTTAAATAAACAATATAATAACAATGAAAAAAGAGAAACGTATTCCCCAAAGCTCTGTCTTTAGCTCCTTCCTTCATTCTTTTTCCCTGGAATCTTTTAAGATCCCATGGGTGTAATGATCACTCAATACTGATGAATCTCAAAGTTATATCGTCAGCCCTTCTCTCTCTTAGCTCTAATCCTTCATCATCAAACATATCAAGTTTATGCTTATCTATCTGACTGCCCTTGATGGAACTTCCCACCTGGGTGAGCCAACTACATCTCAAATTGATTATTGGTAAAATGAAACTTATTAACTACTGCCCCATGAACCAGTTTCTCCTTCAAACTCTGATTTTTTGTTGTTGTTGTTGAGCACATCACTAACTCTTCCAATAAAGTTAGAAACTTTCAAGTCACCATTGACTGATCCCTTTTCCTCACCTCCATAGTCACCATTCATCAGTGAATCTCAATCTTCTGTCCTTCCTCTTCTCCCTATTCCATATAACTATTCTAACTCAGGACCTCATCTTCCATCATTTGGATGATTGCATTAGCCTACTATTAAGTCTCTCCTCTGTCCCACCCATCCTGCACACATTCTCTTTTGTTCATTTCCTGCTCAAAAACCTTCAATGGCTCCTTGTTGTGTCTGCACAGATCCCCAACTCCCCAGCCACATTATCTGGCTTCAATTTCTCTTTTCAGGCTCACATCATATTATCCTCCATCCTGAAAAACAATATTTCAGTCCAACTTAAAAGCTACCCATTCCCGGCACACGATTCTCTCCCTCCCTTCCAGGTATAAATTGTGTCCCATGCCTAGAATGCATCACCTCCTCATTCAGTGAATTCCTTCTCTTTCTTCAAAACTCAGCTCAAGTGCCCACTCCCCCAGGAAACCTTCACCAATTTCTCCATTCTGCTTCCCAGGTGAACATCCTTTCTCCTGCATTGAATTTCCGTTGCCCCCTTCATGTGTAAGATCTTGGATGAAACAAATTTAATCTTTAGATCTCTCAGTGCCTTGAACACAGTGGGTGCTAAATAAATGTTGACTGAATTAAATTAACAACCATTTATCAGCCCAATACAGAAGATAGATTGGGTAAACAAATTAGCGTGATGTAGGGCAAAATGTGACAGGAACACAGGAGAGATCCAAGCAAACTGTGCCAGGAAAATCTGACCATGGAGAAATGACTTTCAGCCCAGACAATGTATTCAAAGCCTGTGGACCTAGAAATATTTAGCTCATTTTTGGCTCTAAATTAGAAATCAGGGAACCATGTGGGTAAGGAAGAAGAGAAGATAAATACATTTAAATGACGTTTAGAGCTAGCCAGGGTCACTGTTGCTTATTGATTGACTGATTAATGGAATATGGGGAAGGCGAGCCCTGGTCTTAGTGGCGTGTGCCCACTCTGGCTGCCCCCTGGGCACCCCAGCAGTGGTATGGTTGGCTTAGCTCTCCTAAAGGGAAGGCAAGGAGATGGCCTGGAGCCATGAGGGACTGAATGGGAATAGCCACAGTGGCAACTGAACCTTGTTCAGGGCTAGAATGGAAAGGGTCCCCGAGCACGTGTTTGTCAGAGCTGCAGGCTCCGGGACCCCAGGCTCCACCATGGAAGGGCCCATTGGCTAAGAAATCCTGGTTTATCTCAGAGCACACTCAAGGTAGAAGATATATCACCTCCCCTAACCCTCCAAATCCCACATGAATGATCTCTCAGAGTTCCTCAAACTTCTGGCACAAGGCTGAACTCCCCCTTTGCCCTTAGCATGTCCTCCCTTTTACTACAGATGAGCTTCTGAAGGACAGGTCCTAACTGTACATTTTCACCCTGAGGCTCAGGAACATTCACCCAGGAACCCTTTAATATAAAGGTTGGTACATTTGAATTGAAACTCTAATCCCAATGAGCTTGAAGAAAATAGCTAAAGTGTAACGACAGTATTGGAAGGGCCCTAAGAACCCAGACTCCCAGAGTAAATAAAGAAGACCATGGCACAGAATAGGGTTGAGTGAGTTCTTAGACCATAGAACAGACTATAAGAAAGGGAGGGCTGGAAGGGCCTTAGAATAGGGGATGTCAGAGCTGGGGGACTGGACCATAAAACAGGGAAGGTCAGGGCTGGAAAGGATATTAGAACAGTGGACATTAGAGCTGGAAGGAAGCTGAGAATAGTGGGTGTCAGAGCTGGGAGGGAGCTTGGAACAGGGAAGGTCAGGGCTGGAAAGGACATTGGAACAGTGGACATTAGAGCTGGAAGGAAGCTTAGAACAGTGAGTATCAAAGCTGGGAGGCAGCTTGGAACAGGGAAAGTCAGGTCTGGAAGGGGCCTTAGAAAAGTGAATGTCAGAGCTGGGAGGGAGGGAAGGTCAGAGCTGGGCAGGGATTTTGGAATAGACAGTGTCAGAGCTGGAAACAACCTTAGATCACATTATAGCAGAATTATAAAGGACCTCAGAGATCAGTTTTAGAATTCATCCCTTCAGCTGCACAGTGAGGGAGACTCAGGCCTAGAAAACCACATTCCGTGCCCTGCCCATGTCCATCCAGTATGCCAGGGCCTGGCCCTGACCTTAATAGCCAGAGAGTGGGCAGGCGGCCTTGGCCCGATTGCCCAGTGTGGGGACGGGGTGGGTGGCCGCCTTCCAGCAGTGTCTCCTGTCTGTCACACTTCAGCGGAGCCTCCCCCAGCTCCAAGGACAGTTAAGGAAGCTGTTGGATGGCCTGTTTCTCAATGGATCTCTCAAGGATTCTGAAGGAAGGGAGAGTGATTCCCCCAGGACACAGAGAAGGCATTGCAAGTTTGCCCAAACGAAGCTCACCCTTCCACCAAGGATAAACCCCGAGCAGAAATGACAATGGTGTTTTAATGACAAACTCAATAAATATGGAGGTAATTTTCAAAAAAGGCAATTTGCTTCTCTCATCATATTTACCTTTTACACTTAATGGATCGGGGGCTATTTGCTGCGGGGCCGCTGCAGCCGTCAACCCCAAGTTCTATTTGTTGGTGATGGATTTCAGAGCTGGCACATTTATAATAAACACCATTCACTGCAGACACTGCACAGGCCAGTCTGGAAACCGCTCCTTAGAATGTTTTGTCTTTATTGTTGGCTTAATGATGACTAATGCCTGAGTGATTATTGTGGCTTTTTTGGTGTGCAGAGCCTGGAATAAACAATATCATTAACATTACTGGAGGTGAGGGGGGAAGGGGAGATCATGGGCTGAGAGGAAAAGAGAGAAGTCACCAAAAGGTAGACAAAGTCAAAGAAAATACTCAAAGACAAATACGGCTCCACTGAGGCAAGAGGGCACAAGCCAGGGTTCCTTGATGATGATTCCTGCTTCTGGAACCTGCCCCCTCCAGCTTCCAATCCTCCCTCCCAGCTGGCAGGAAAATCAGCCCAGACTGGGAAGGAGATTTTTCCAAAGGCACTGGTTTATTTTTTTAAGGCCTCCAGATGTGCATTTTAAGAACTTCCTCCTGCTGTGTCAATAGCACCATCAGAACAATGACAGCTAAATATATAAATAATAATAAATAAAAATAAACAAAAATTTAATTGGTGGAATGGACCAAAGCAAATAGTCCTGCTTTTCTCCCTCCCAACACTCCCTTTCCATCATCTGAAATTCTGTGGGAAGAACTCATCAGACAATTAAATACAAAACCAATTTTCAGACACCCTTCAAGGGTTTCTGTACCATTGTTTAATCTCTGTGTATACAAACAGCCTCCGACTTGGGTGATCTTAGAAGGTGGTTTGTCAGCCAGCAATCTGGAAAGGGGTTGTGTCCTTCTTTGAAATAGTGTTGTTCACTTTATGAGCAAAAGAAGTCTTTGTGGGGTACCTTGGGTTGCTAGTTGTCTCTATAGGCAATCTATGACCTTTCCAAAATTCATAATAGTCTTTTGGGGCTAGCCTCAGTTTCTGGATTCTTGAGAGGACTAGCCTAAGCTATGCAGCAATCATGCAAGACATTCTGTATGTGGTATTATATGGTCTGAATAGACTTTGTGTAATCATAGACACTCAGAGCTAAAGAAATCTCAGAAGTCATCTTGTTCAAGTTGTACATTACCCAGAATGCCCTCTATTGCTCCAAAGGATTGAGAAGGGAATCCATGAGCATTAAGGCAGCCAGAACAGGATCCAGAGATTCAGAAGGGCTGGTTCCAAGACCATGTTACACTCCCTTCTAGCAGCAAGAATCTGTCAAAGTCAGCTAGCCTCTTTAAGTCTCAATTTCCTTCTCTGTAAAATGGCGCTAACCACCCCACCTTCTATCTGACATGGGGTCATACAGAAATGGATGTAAAAGACTCAGCACTCATTAAGGCTTGGAATGAAACTCTGGGGCTCATCACCTCCAGTTCTATCAGAGCGGGCCCCGGCTGGTAGAAAAGGAGGGTTGACCTAAAATTCAGGAGAGTTTGGAAAAGAGGGACTTTATTTCCTAAAGATCAGATGAGATAGTGTGTGAGATTAGAGCCAGCAGAACAGTGGGGGGAGATTGGGGGAACAAGCACTGGTTTTGATGTTAAAAGACCCAAGTTTGTGCCCTGATTTTCCCCAGCTGTGTGACTCTTGATAAAGTTGATCAACTTCTCTGAACCACAGTTTCTTCCACTGGAAAAGAGAAATCGGATAGATGGCCTTGAATTTCTCTTTCTGCATAAGCTATATGTGCTTATGCTGACATTGGCTGCGAGAGAAAAGAATGGAAGGTCCTTGCAAGAAGAAAATGGCTCACTTTTTTTCTTGGATCCCTAGGATCTAGAAACAGCCTGGTACCCTGTACTGGATTAATAAATGCTTACTGAGAAACTGATGGTGAACTTTGATCTGCTCCAGAAATACGAGTGGTTATTGCAGCTGCAAAGTTTCCTATAAACATAATTAGAGTTTATTAGCAGAGTACTGAATGTCAAGTCCACAGAATTAGGTTTTGAATTCACAGCTCATCTGTGAAACCTCTCTGATCCTTATTTTTCTCATTAGCTAAATTGAGAAAATGAGATCCTTGCCTCACAAAGTTTCCAGGGTCATAGATTTCAAGATGGAAGAGCAGGCAAAAGTCGCTTGTGACCCCTTCGTTTTACAGATGAATAAACTGAGGTCTGGAGCACTTACGTGACTTGATTGTTGCCAAACAGGTACTGAGCCAGAATTGAATCCAGGCTCTCTGACTCCCAATCCAGTGCTTTTTGCCACCTGGTCACACTCCATTTGTTGTCCAAATAAGGCTTTTGAAGACTGTGGATCTCGCTTTACAGATGCTTCAGGATTTGACATCCTCTAGAGCCCCCAAGAGGAGAACTGGGAACACAGGTGAATGTGGCTCAGGAAATGCTTGCTGACTGGCTGACTGACTAGAATTCTCCACATTGCAGAAGGACACACTCCCTGCCAGGGTCAAATTTCATGGGGTCTGAGTAGGTCCCCAAGTCTGATGTCTTAAAAGTGTTTTTCTCATCAGACTAAAAATAGTCTTTGCCCAGCTCTGGAGAAGTGATCAGGGATGGAGGGGAATGGCAATCCATAAGCACAGATTAAAGACAGAAAGGGACCTTAGAGGCCTCCAACTTAGTTTCTACAAAAAAAAAAAAAAAAAAAAAAAAAAAAAAAAAAAGATTTTGTGCTAAAACATCCTTAACAATGGCTTCTGCTGATGTGGAAACCCTCCAGTGCACCCAAAATGGCCCCTTCTACTTTGGGACAGCTCAGAGTATTAGGAATCTCAAGCCTAAATATTCTTGTAGGCAACTTCCAGTCGCTCTTCCCTATTCTCTCCTCTATACCAAGTAGAACAAATTCATCCCTCCCCCATAATGACAGATCTTTCAGATCCTCAAATACAGCTCTCATCCCCTCCCCTCCAAGTTTTCTTCTCTGGAAGGTTCACATTTGATTCCTTTAAGGGATTACTAACAGAACTCCCAGATCCTCTCTACTGGGGCTGGTGACTTCTGGACACACTCTAGCATCTCTTGGTCCTGAAAACTGAATACAACTGGGGGAGGTGACCAGGTGTGAATATCTGCCCAGACAGACCAGCTGCTGCCCTCAAAGAGGAGGCTCATGTTCCTTGTTAAATCACTGCATGATAACAACATTAGGGTACAAGGCTGAAAATTATTAAAAGTGAAAGAATCTCAAAGCAAAGGCAAAAGATTCTTAAAACCTCTCCCTCCAACCAATGCATAATGAAATTTAAATTGAATCTAGTTTAAAATCATTTACCTTTTGACATCACATATCAGTACGCTAAGCAGTGGTGGGGAAAGCAAATCACCTTCCAAGCAGAATAAAAAATTACTCTGTCTCTTCTGATTTCACAGTAATTTTCAGATTCCAGCTTCCTTCTTAGGGTTTCCCGAGGGTCAACCATGCAGGGGTTCTAGGAGCTCCCTAACAAGACTAGAGAGGTTTCAGTTTATCCCATATTGCCAAGATGAGCCCGGCCCAAAATTGGGCAATATGGAGAACAGTGGTACACGTGAGTTTATGCTTAGTTAGCCATCCTAGTTTGCAAAGGGCTTTTCCTCTGAGCACTCTTGAAAGGAAGGTACTCAAAGTGTTCAGAGGACGAGGCCATTGATGGGTGAAAAAACTGAGGTTAAGGGACTTTCTGGGGCTACTTCTCCCTTTCAGCCCTAGGATCTCCCAAGCGTCAGTTCTGCATCACTAATCAACTCCTATTGACTGGACTTCCCAAAGTTAACTCTATCTCTAAATGTCCAAAACAGAACTCATTCTCATTTCCCCTCTTCTCATCCATATTTCCTTGTTTCTGTGCAAGATATCACACATCTCCCAATCCCAAGGTTCATAATTGTGGCAATATCAATAATTCTTTCCTTTCCCTCATCCCTCACATCCAATCAGCTGCTGAATCTTCACAGCATCTCTTACCTCTGACCGCTTCTGTCTCTTCACACAGGGTAGCCCTTAGTGGCCACACTTTTTTTGATTTCTCATGACACAGACTGCCTGAGTATTATAGTTACTACTATTAATGACATTTCTACAAGAAGATTACAAAGCTAGTCACCTATATGAATGCATTCGGTATTCACAACAATGTTGTAGTAGATGCTATCGATACCCCTATTTGACAGATGAGTAAACTGAAATAGTAAGAGTGACTTGGAATCACACAGAAAAGAATGTCTGAAGTTACAAAATCATAGAATTACATTTGGAAGGGAAAAGTGGGCTCCAGTTAGGAGCATAGGAATAGCTTGCAACGGGTAGAAATCTCTTAACCATTGTTCTCAAGGTACCACCCTTAGGCATAGTGTGAGTTTTTTACTTGCTGGCTTCTTTGTAGAACTTGAATCTCATTTCCCCATCATTTCTAGTCCTTGGCTCCTAATACAGGAGTGACCAATGGCCTAGAGAAACATAGAAATTCATTATCTCCTTGACTTAGAATTTTTGCAATTTTATTCTGGCCAAAATGGATGAAAGGAGATGTAGCAGGGCTCTGCTTCTCAGGGTTTAGCTAGAACACTCTCTCTTCTTCATTAGAGGCACTTACATATCTTGAAATCCAAACCAGATTTTCATTTTTTTTTTACTGACCATTTTATAAAGGGCCACACTTAAAGATCTGGTTTTTTAGGCCTTGTCTCTACCTAATTAAAAAATGAGATGTTTAATTTACCTGATGTATGTATTGGGCTTGTTGATTTGAACCCCACTTTTGTATGGATGGGGAAGATCCAGTTGACAGAAGTAAAAAAGACAGGTCTTCCTGACTCCGTACTTTGTCCCTGTTTGGGGAGGCACTAGTTCAGGTATGGTCCCTGACTCACCACTAAGACCATGTACTCCCCGAGGATCAGCCCAAGTGTCATCCTTTTCACAGATATACCTGACTGACTTGAAAATTGAACAGGCAAAATTATTTGAGTATTCTCATTTGGGGATACACTGGATTTGCTCCTAAGATAAACCATGCATTATAACTTCAACACAGTTCCCACTGAAGGCAAGAGATAAATATTGGCCAAGCTCTCTGATATCTTTTCTCATTGTCTCCATCTGGCCCCCAGGGAGTCCTATGAAGGGCAGGGGGCTCTTCTTACGGTGATAGATTCTTGACCTCCTCTAAGGGCTCTGGACAGGGAGTTCATCTAGGACTAGGAAGCTCTTCTTGATGGAAACTATCCCTTCCCCCTCCCACCTCCTGCACAGCTACCAGGGATGCTCAAAATAACAGTCTTGTTTTTCAGTTCAGTAATATTTACATGTCAGAGCATGAGGAACAACTTCACTGAAAAGGACCCTTTGCTTTTTTTCAGACTAATTTTTTTTAAAAGCCAGTTCCCTTGAGGACTTTGGTATCCTGAAGCTAGCCAGGTGTCAGCCACTTTTTGAGGAGAGTAGGATGGGTAGAGACTAGAAGGTGCATTTGCCACTGGACCCTATGGTTCTGATTCAGGGGTCCTCAAGCTTTTTAAATAGGACCAATTCACTGTCCCTCAGACTGTTGGAGGGCCGGACTATAATAAAAACAAAAACTTTGTTTTGTGGGCTTTTAAATAAAGAAACTTCATAGCCCTGGGTGAGGGGGATAATTGTCCTCAACTGCCGCATTTGGCCCGCGGCTGTAGTTTGAGGACCCCTGAATTAGAGGGACCAGAAGATGTGCCTTAAATTAGGCAAGTAAAATATATCTTTTCTACCAATATTTCTGTTGCTAGAAATCCTATATTATAAATTCCTCCTTTTCAAAGAGATGCCAGTTTATCTTTCCAGGACTTTTGAATTTTATTCCCCTTCAGGATCAAGGCAAACTGCTGATCTGTTTGCTTCTTGGGGAACCCAAATTTGTCCTCCATTCTAATTATACTCTTTTAGTCACATTTCAACCTTTGTGAAGAATGTCTTCTCTCCTTTTTTGCACTTGGAGAATTACTCCCAATCTTTAAAGGGTTCCAAGAAATCCTGATTGCTTCTGTTTTCTCTGTTGATAACAATAATGATAATGATGGCACTAGAGAGATTTACAAAGGGCTTTACAAATGTCAGCTGGTTGGATCCTAACAATAATCTTGTGAAGGAGGAGCTATTCTTAATCACATTTTGTAGTTCAAGAAACTAAGATACAAAAAGATTTAAGTCACTTGCCTGGGGTCACTCTCTCCTTTCACTGACTTCTGTTTTCCATGAGCCCTTTGGGGGAGATGCATTCTGGGTTAGCTATTCATGCTCAAAGAAATGCAATGCAACCATGAATTATTAAATGCCGAGCAGACCCAAGCTCTGCACCAGTTTGAGTATGTAATGACACAGGTAAGAACTAGTCTTTGCCTTCATGGAGTTTGCGTTCTCCTAGGAGAACAGGAAATATAAAATAAATGAGTTCAAATGCAAAAAAAAAAAAAAAAAAAAAAAAAGGTGCCAAAGAATTGTTAATTGAGGTGAATAAAAAGGGCTAAATGAAGAAAGTAGAATAAGCCAAGCATGAGGAACAGACATCCTCTTAAGGTATGAAAACAAGACATGCAATCTGGAAGTTGGAGACTAACAAGGAGACAATGTGCATGAAGAAGGAAAGGAATATGCAATTAAAATTGGACAGCCAAGCCAGATTGCACAAGGTTTAGATACCACAGAGATGATTTTGTATTTTATTCTGGTGGCAATAGGGAGCTAGTGAAGGTTGACCAGCAGAAGAGTGATAAGTTCAGCCTTGCACTTTAAGGAAAAAGTCATTCTTTTTGTGAGAATTTTCCCTCTGTCAATTATAAGCCTGTTGAAGACAAAAGTAGTTTGCATTTTGTCTTTATAACTCTAGCACACACGAATGTTTGTGGCAGCCCTTTTTGTAGTGGCTAAAAACTGGAAACTGAATGGATGTCCATCAGTTGGAGAATGGCTGAATAAATTGTGGTATATGAATATTATGGAATATTACTGGTTCTGTAAGAAATGACCAACAGGATGATTGCAGAAAGGCCTGGAGAGACTTACACGAACTGATGCTGAGTGAAATGAGCAGGACCAGGAGATCATTATATACTTCAACAACAATACTATATGATGACCAGTTCTGATGGACCAGGCCATCCTCAGCAACGAGATCAACCAAATCATTTCTAATGGAGCAGTAATGAACTGAACAAGCTATGCCCAGAAAAAGAACTCTGGGAGATGACTAAAAACCATTACATTGAATTCCCAATCCCTATATTTATGCCCACCTGCATTTTTGATTTCCTTCACAAACTAATTGTACAATATTTCAGTCTGATTCTTTTTGTACAGCAAAATAACGTTTTGGTCATGTATCCTTATTGTGTATCTAATTTATATTTTAATATATTTAACATCTACTGGTCATCCTGCTATCTAGGGGAGGGGGTGGGGGGGTAAGAGGTGAAAAATTGGAACAAGAGGTTTGGCAATTGTCAGTGCTGTAAAGTTACCCATGTATATATCCTGTAAATAAAAGGCTATTAAATAAAAAAAAATAACTCTAGCACTCAGCACAGTGTGAATCATACAGTGGATAAATGATAAATACTTGCCAGATTAAATAAAACATGGGCAATCTAATGGAGCCCTGTATAAACTGGATGTGGGGTTACTGTCATTAATGCTGTAATCATGACATTAGAGGGAGAATATTTTTTTGTAGAGGAAATAATGAAGGGAATGTTTTTAGAGAAATCTGGGAAAAGGAATCCGAGTTGAGGCAAAATGGAGTGAGCAGCACTAGGAGAACAATTTATGACAACAACAGCAATTCTCATCAACACAATGGCCAACCATCATTCCAGAATACTGATGATATAACATGGTATAACATCTTCTGAGAGAAAGGTGATGGTCTTAAGATCCAGAAGAAGCTACACTGGAAATGGTTAATATGAAAAGTTTTGCTTAATTTTGCATCTTTCTTATATGAATTCCATTTTTTTGTTTGTTTTGTCCTCTCATTCTCATGGGGGATGATTGGTGGGAGAAAGATAAAATAAATGCTTGTGGAATTGAAAAATAATTAATTTTAGAAAGAAATGAAACAGAGGGCTGGCCAATCTATAACCCATCAGATGACATAAAACCTTAAACTCATCTTGCATTAGTTAAGGTGTTTCTTTCTTCATTTATATGGTGAATTCTCAGGAGAGACTGGCTTTTCCTTCAGGTAGCTGGCTGAGGTTTGCCCTACTTGGTAGAAAGCAGTGTATTCTCTCGAGCAGGACTTAAGCTTTTTCCACTTGTAACCCCTTTCTTCCCAAGAAATGTTTATCTGATCCCGGGTATATAGCCACACAGATCAAACATTTACAAGTTAGAAATCTTAATTTTGTGACCCCTACATTCAGACATGAGATTTCAAACTATGGTTTAAGAAGCTGGACTCTAGAGATTTGTAGACAGAGATTCTTACTCTACCACCCATAATGGAATGTAATTGATCCCAATATGCACATATAGACCTACTCTAGAACCTGGCCAGATCAAATCACAGAATTTCAGAGATGAAAGAGACCTTACACCTATATGGACCTGTTCTCAACAGGAATCCTCTGTAGAAGACCCCAGGCAAGAGACCCTCTAGCATCTGCTTGAGAAAAAACCTGTTGCCATTTCAAGCAGCACTAATCATTAATATATTTTCCCCTTATATTGAGTTGAGAATCTTCCTTTCTGCAACTTCTCCCATGTGATGCTCTTTCAAATATTTGAAGATAGCTATTATGCATTGCCTCCCTGCCCACCCACTCTCTCCTCCAGGTGAAATAGCTCCATTTCATTTAATAGAGCCTGATATAGCCTAGCCTCTAATTCATTCACCATTCTAATTCTCTTCCTTTGGTCAATCAGTCAACAAGTATTTATTAAGCTGCAACTACTAGGCTAAGCACTGGACGGGGACAAAAGGGAAAAAAGTAGAATCTGGCCTCCTGAATCTTACACTCTATTGGGGGAAAAACATGCAAAAAAACTATGTACAAACTATATATAGATAACATAAATAGATGATAGATAGATACTTATATGTTTATACAGGCTAAATTGAGAAGGTTCAAAAGTGGAGAAGGACTAGATTTGTTGCAAAAGATGGCATTTCAGTGGAGACTTGATGGAAGCCAGAAGGCAGAGATGAGGAAGGTGAGCATTGTAGGCAAGAAGGCGACCAGTTGGCCAGGCAGTTGGGATTAAGTGACTTGTGAAGGAGGAGCTATTCTTAATCACATTTTGTAGATCAAGAAACTAGTTTCTAATGCCGGATTTGAACTCAGATCCTCCTGATTTGAAGGCCAGTGTTCTATTCACTTTGCCACCTACTTCTCCCCAACAATCCTTTGAAAACACCCCACCCTGCAGAACTGGACAAGGACAGAGGTTGAAGCTGGCTTTGGACAAAGCCTCTCCCTGCCTGTTCCCTTTTTGTGAGACCCTGGACAAGCCCTTGGGGTCTCAGTTTCCTCACTTATAAAATGAGGAAGCTGTACTGGATGACCAGATGATCCCTTCCAGCTATGGAGTTAGACTCCTCTGATACCTACTGCTCTGAGCCTTTAAACACAGTTTAAATGCAATCTGGAGAAACATCAGCATTGGGGCTGTCATGTTATGTTCTTGACTTACCTAGAACCTCCCATTAGCTCTAAACTGTTCAGGTCTGCTGGGGGTAAACTGCTGACTGGTCTTCATGAAGTCTTTCTGAATCCCGCCAGCTGCTAGTGCTCTCCCTCCCAAACTTCTCGGTATTTAATTAACATATGTTGTGTGTATACTTTAAATTTATGTTGTATATATATTTTACATATACTTTTTATCTCACCCATTAGCATGTAAATTCATTCTGAGTAATGATTATTTCATTCTTTGTATATATCCCCAGGCCTAGCACAGTAACTGGTACACAGTAGGTGTTTAATAAATTTTTGTTAATTGATTGATTGATTTTGAACCTGTAGAGTTGATTTAAAAAAAAAAAAAAACTTTCAGCTCAGGACTTTTCTTCTATCCCTGTCAAAATGAACTCCCTTTGATTTTGCCCCTAGCGCCATATTGTCAAGACCTTTTGAGGGGTTATAGCCCAGTGGGGGAATCAGGGAGAGGCTATGTCTTGGTTGTCTCTACTCCATTGGCCCCAGAATGTCACAGCACTGAAATGATGGTCCCATTGAACAAAACACTTGTTTAAATTACAGCAAAACTGAAAGGCCCCGAGGCTTCCATGCCAGGAGAAGAGGGGCACGAAGAATTAAAAGTCTAAAAAGGGAAGGATTGTGCTGAGATCACCAGGAAGAGTATTAAGAAAAGCCGTTAATATGTAGTTAAAAAAGTCTTAATCTACATGAGCATATGCTGTTCTACCTAATTTTGATCAACTTAAATGTAAAAATGTCTCTATCCTCCCAATTGGGTTTACACCGCCATCTGGTTTAATTAGTCCTTAGGTAGCATACTCTAAAGTTAATAGGGAGAATGCTGCTGAACCAATCAGGAGACAGGTTACGTCCCGATTCTTGCCTGAGTTTGTTGCTGTAAAAACACATTTACTAGAGAGGTCAATGCTGTAAGTTTGCTAAGCAATAATAGCAACAGCCCTACTTCTTAGAGGATGTTAAGATGGCAGCATCCCCTGTTGGCCTGGCCCATCTCCATCTCTGTTGATGGTACCATTATTCTCCAAAACATCCAAACTCAGCTTATTTCTGACTTGACTTTATCTCCCCCTCCATCTCCTAATCTGATGCCAATGAATACGGGTTGTTTTGGTTTAATTTCTCTAGGACCCATTTCCCTAGTCTTACTCAGCTCAAAAATGGAAAGAAAGCTTCAAAGGAAGCCCCCATATCTATTCAGGCATTCATTCATCACCTCTGATTTCCATGACTCTTAGGACTTTCCTGATATTTTCCATGATTCCATTCCAATTTTTTGAACCCATGGGAAGAATTTGTGTATTTATTCTTATTAAATGTCTTCATATTGTTGTTAAGTGCTTGATATTAATTAAAATGGATTGAAGAAGAATTCATCAGATGGAAGAGTCTTCTTAGGAGACAGATGCTTTGTGGAAGGAGACAGATTTGCCCTGCTGGACTGAAGAAATGTGGGTGGCAGTTCAATGAAACCAATTCCAGCCCAATGCAAAGCCAATCTTCCCATCAGAGAAGCTGTCCCAAAGTGGAATGGGCTGGTTTAGGAGAGGGAATCTTGAATGAATTTCTATTCAAGTATTAATATCTACTAATGCTTTTTCAACATTTTTGGGATATTGTGAAAAAAGGTGATTTAGCTATCTATCTTTGAAGGTGGGGGAGAACTAAATATGTATGGGAAATTAGGCTGGGTGATCTCAAAGCTAAAAATCCTAATTAGTGATTTTGTTTATTTTTAATAATTAGAATTAATAAAAAAATAAAAATAATAAAAGTTAGAATTTGTTTAAATCTACAACAGGGGGGCAGCTAGATGACTCAGTGAATAGAGCACCAGATGTGAAGTCAGAAGGACTTAGGTCAAATCTGGTTTAGACACTAGCAGTGTGACACAATTTCTTCACACACACACACACACACACACATATACACAAATCTAAAACTGAATAACACTTCCTTCAAGATTCATCTCAAGGAATCATTCTTTGATGAGCCTTAGTGCAGGCAGAGGACTGATCCCTCACGCTGCCTTTCCTGCACTATTTTGTAGAATCTAAGCAGATATCTGTAGCCTTTGTTTTTGTTCTTCAAATTTTTAAAAGACTTATAAAGCAATGGGAATTCAGAGTTGGGAAAACCCTTCAAGGTTGTGTGCAGTCCAACTTCTTTCTCTTAATACAATAATCTCCATCAAGGTGTCGGCCAGTTTTTTCTTAAAGGCCTCCCATAATAGGGAACTCATTCCCCAGTCATTTCACTTTGGGACAGTTTTAATTTTTAGAAAGGCTGCCCTTACATTTGTTTCAATATTACTTTCCCCCATTTGTCCTAAATCTCTAATCTGGGACCCAGAGGTCCAATCTGATTCCTTTTTCATGAGAGAAACCATTTGAAGACTAAAACCATGGTTAAATCTCCCTCTGGCCTACCTAAAAATAATTCATTCCTCCGGAAAATCCTCATATGGCACATTCTCTTACCAGCTTGACTGCCCTACCCTGTAAGATCTCCAGCTTGTAAATGGCTTCCCTAAATGGTGGGCCCCATCACTGAACCATGGAGTCCAGAAGGGAAGTCCTGACCAAGGCAAAGGAAATGGACCATTCTTTGCATTAATCTTAATACTTTACTTCAATCAAAGCTCAAGACTTAGAGCTGAAAGGGACTTTGGAGCCTGGAAGGAAGGCCCAGTTACTCTGAGTAAAAGACTTTTTTTCTAAGACGCCAGGCTGCCTCTGTCACAAGCCACATAAAGAAGGGCCTCGTAGTCCTGAGTAACTTATAATATAGAAGCAGAGAGCTTTGCACGGAGCGCAGTGCAGAGCACCCAGCAGGTAAGTGCCTTAATGCTTATATCCTGAATTAAGAAAGAAGCCATATGGGCAATACCCAGAGTCCTGAACTAGGGATATGACAATGCAAGCCTTTATCCTGGCTCTGAGAGTCTCAGGAAGCTTCCTTCTCCTCTCAGAGTCTTATTGTTCCTCTGTAAATCCAAGGGCTTGGACAAGAAGCTGTCCTAAGTCCCTGGTAGCTCCTGCAATTCAGCATTGCAACATCCCTCCCAGGTCTGACATTCCTTGTTCTTAGGCCTGACATTCTGCATCTAGTCAGTCATGAAGCTCTCACATTTTGTGTCTATGCCAGCTTGACTCAGGTTCTGGAGACCGGTTCAAATGTCTCCTCTGACACAGTGTGGGTGACCTTGGCAAGACAGTACATTTCTGTGGGACACAGTTTGTTCATCAATGAAATTAGGCAATTGCCCTCGTCGATCCTTGAGTATCTTTCCATTTCCAGTTGTGTGACCCTTCATTTTAAAGTCACACAAAGCACTAACATTCTTTTTTTTTTTAAACTTTCAATAGTATTTCTTTTTCCAAATACATGTAAAGATAGTTCTCATTTCTGTAAATGTTATGTTCCAAATTTTTCTCCCTCCCTCTCTTGCTTTATCCTTCCCAAAGACACCAAGCAATCTCGTATAGGTAAAATTTAAAGTACTAATATCATCCATTCTGGCATGCTGTGACTACAAAATTAATTGTAGAAAAAAATTAGCTTGTAGTTCATTCTCCCTCACACTCCCGACCTCCATCCCTTGGAAAGCAGCAAAGAAAATCTGTTCCTCTGTTTCTCCAGCAGAATGTGCCATTGGACTTTATAAAGAGTAGAAATAGGTGTGGAATGACCCAGGCTAAGATAGCGAGCACAAGTAAGCGTGGATGTTTAAACACCTGTGCAGTTGCCTCTGGGTAACTCTTTATCAAGACAGCCACATTTAATAGGTCTGGAATGGCCAATGTGGTTTAGAAGATTAAAAAAAATGTTTGGATGGCATTATTATAGCTAGAGAAAACAAAAAAGCATGGTACTTACTAAAATTGGAAGCATAAACCAATATAGAATCATATAATCATTAGTCATCTGCCCATTGTATAGATGGTCATACAGAGGAATAGAGAGTAGAAAACTCACATAGGAAATAAATGGCAGAAACAAATGAATCCAAGTACTCGGCCTCTCATCATAACCCTTTCTATGACACTATCCTGTTTCTCTAATAAGACAAAGAAGAGATTTTTTTCCCCCAAGGAAGAAGCATCATAAATGGTAGCTCGTGGAACCCAAGGGTCAGGACTCCCCTTGGAGAGAACCCAGTCAACGGTGCTCTCTATATCCAGACACCATGTCAGCCTGAGAACTGATCCAACTAGGCTGCGCTTGGGGAAGCACATTCCAGGATCAGGCTTGTGCTCAACGAATCCAAAGCTCTGCATCCTTAGAAAGAAGGTTGGCACTGGGAGGCTCCAACAGACCCAAGTTCATTATCTTTATACCACTGAGGCTATCTCACTCAAGATCACCCAGGCAATTAGGAAAATGGCCAGAATTAGAACATGGGCACCTGGACACAAGATCAGAGTTATGATCTCCTTTTCAACACTGGACACCTGAATTCACTACTCACTCAAGCAGAAGCAGGAATGCCTTTTTGATGTCCGATCCCTTGATGATTTTTTTTATTTGACTCCAGAAAACAATATCTGTGGCTGAAAGCAGAAAAATGACTTCCCAGCTACTGAAATTAGATGTATTACCATGGAAAGGGATTTCAACTAATTTATTAATCAATTGAAAAAAGAATCCTACATTGTAATGCAAACATAATTACTTGGCCCTCTCCCCAATAGGTATTGCCAAGAAGGCACCATTTTCCTTGCCAGTGTGTTCTATGGTTTCCAACAGCTCACAGTCACTGAAAGGTAAAAGAAAAAAGTGTTCATTGGGAACTCCCAATGGAGGCTCTAAGTGTGTGTAAATAGCAGTCATTTCTGCTTGGGCCAGAAACCCTGAGGGTCTTCCCCTTCCAGATTCATTCATTTAGTGATTTATTTAGATTTTTTTTGACTGGGTCAGGGTACCTAGCCTTAATCCTTGATGGGTGCAACCTCAGTCAAACTGAGATCTTAGCTTAAAAAGGTCAAGATCTCCTACTGCATTCAGGGCCATCTGGGACCAAGGTGCTACTGTACTATGAGGTTATTACTTGAATAGTAATAACAAAGATATTTTTAAAAGACTAAGTGAGAAGTAGGAACAAGCTCTGTTCTGGGAGGCATTCACCATCCCATTTTGTGGTCCTGGGTTAATAGAGTATTGATATAGCAACTAAAGGAATAAGATCTTGTTCCAAAGAAATGAAAGTGTGAGATAAGATGAAGAGAATGTAGAGGGGTGTAAGCTTAAAGGTGAAGGCCCTTGAATCTATGTTATACAGGGATTAGTTGAAATTCCAGGGGACATTTAGCCTGTAGAAGATAAGGCTGGGGAGAGAGCAAGGGAGGAAATAGGAAAAAGGAACTAGAGAATTAGAGATGAAAGATATCCTAGAAGCCATCTAAGTTCAATCCTATACCTTTCATTTTATAGATGAGCAAACTGAGGCACAAAGAAATTGTGACTTACTTATGGTCCCATAGCTAATAATTGGCTAAGTTGGAATTCAAATTCAAGTCTTTTGGTTCTATATTCAGTGAACCTTCCATCATATACACTGTGTAACAGCTGTCTTCAAGTACTTGAATGTCATATACACTGGGGATTAGCCTATTCAGTCCCCAAGGGAAAAAGTAAGAGCAATACTTGAAGACAGGGACCCCCCTCCCTCAACTCTCACTTTCAATTTACTTATATATTCTCAGTCTCTAACTCAACATCTGTCACATAGTAGGTTCTTGGTTGATTGCATTGAAAATTCAAGAACCTACTATTGATTGATTACATTGAATTAAATTGAGTTCTAAATATTAGTTGTGTTTTTTTCTGTAAAATGATCACTGAAAACTTTTCAAACTGGACCGAGATGTCTCTGGAGGGGAAAGCGAGGCAGCTGGCCTTACACTTAAATCCCTCACAAATCCAATTCCCTTACATGTCACGGCATCCCCTCCAGATTTCATGGTGCTCTTCGAGAACCAAGGAAAAACAACAGTTTTCAATGAAAGGGCAGGCAGCAGACATTCATCGAGTCCCTGCCACTGTGACCAATGGGAGAGGCAGGGCAGTGGATCTGGGAGAGGGCACAGACGGCAGCTACTGCCGAGAGGCTCAGCCAGGTCTCAGTCTCTCTTCCTCCTTGGAGGCTCCCAGAAAAGTAGCCCGATGTTCTATTGAAACTACAGAATTGAGCGTATTGACAGGCAAGAGAGCAAGGGGCTGGGGAAGCCAATTGTTTGCACGTCTCTCCCTCTGTGTCTTCATCTATAGATTGCCTATTTTGCATGTTCTTGGAGAGGGTCTCTCTGTTAGGACTGTGCTGTGATCTATCAGCCTGAGGTCTCACTGACTCTCAGATGAGTATTACAGTACAACATCACAGTATTTAGAAAATTCACCTCTTGAACACTTCCCTGTCCCCTTGTGGGCTTCTCTCAGAATTCAGGGACCACTTTGGTTCTGGAGACGAGAAAGAATATCAGAGACTTGGAGCTGACCTTAACTTGAATGTTGGCTCTGTGGGTGACTTTGAAGGAAGTGGCTCATTTGGGGACCTCATATAAAGGTCTTTATCTTGAAAATGAGAGGGTTGGAACAAATGGCACCTAAGGTCCCTCCTATCCTTAAATCCTGGTCCTATCATGTTGACAGCTCACAGTCTCAGGTCCCTAACAAGGAATCAAGCCCTAGCACTCTTAACTAAGGGACTCACAAACTGCTTGAACAAAGAGATTGGGGGTACACGCAGAAAGTTCAAATACAAATACCAGATGGTTTTTCATCTGTGCCAACTTTTATAAGGGCCTTCCTCATCCATGCTCTGCCAGCTCTTCCCCACACCACATGAAGAAACCGTGAGCCAGGGAGCTGGTGAGCACCCCTTAACGCCCGGGAGGCGCCTTCTCCATGGGCAGGCAAAGCAGCCTGATTTGGGGGAGATGTGCAGAAGCACTGGGAAAGCCTCGTCCCTCCAGCCCCCCCTCCATCTGCTGAAATCTGTCTGTTGGGGACAAAGGCTTTCATCCCACAGAGATTGCGGTTCCCCCTTGGAAAGGCAGAAGAGTGAGTGACTCACCATTCACAGTGATTGGTAAATGACTAATCATGGATTCTTTCCCCAGAACTAGGAGAGGGGGAGATGAAAAGAGCAAAAGGGAGGACAGAGAATCCAGGGAATTAGAATCATAGTATTTAGATCTGGAAAATACCTTTTATACTTGTACAATTCAGGGCTTTCTCATTTTGTGGATGAGGAAAGAAATGGCCAGAGAAGTCAAAGCATTTGTTCCAGTAGCTCACAAAAGCGTACCCTGGCCCATCATCTTTCCTTGTCCAAATAAGGTGGAATGGGACGCATCACAAAGTGGATCTAGGAGAAGGAGGTTGGGACTAGGAAGAAAAAAATGTTCAGATGCCCCGAATTGGCCATCAGAATGTCATGGCAGAGTCCTTGATCAACTCCTTTTCCAGTCTCCTTATTATGAAGACTCTAGAAGTGAAAAACCATTAATAGAAAATTAATTACTCAAGCTTCTTAGCAAGTAGTGTTTGGTTTCCCCACTCCTATAACCCTGAGAAAAATCTTGTCCTCAAGGTGGTAATCAGGAATAATGGCTTAGGAAGAAGGGAAGGTCTGTCTGCAGCCTATCCATCCACCCTCTCTTGATTCTCTATTCTTTCTTATCCCCTTTTGCCAGCTGTCCATAACTCCTTCTCCTCCCTGGCCATGACCTAGCTATGCCATCATATTCTGCCTTCTTCTCTCCACCCACCCATCTCCACACAATTAAAATAGATCAGATCAGTGCTCTCTTCCTTCAGACCTGCTGGTGATTGAATTTCACACTAAGTAGCATTGACTGATAACAGTTGTATGCTTTCCTCCCTTTGGAAGACATGTGGTATGGGGAATTTGGGGGCCTTGCCCCAAAAGGAGATCTGAAAATAGAAAACTCCATGCAATGACTCCTTAAGGACCCCAAAGTGGAAAATTCTACTCAGAAGTGAATCAGGTTAGATGGTCTGAAGTCCCTTCCAATTTTGAGACTGTGATAAGAGACAGATTGTGGAATAAATGGATTTCTGGTTTTCATCATACCTAGGCACCCTCTTAGTGATAAATCAACATACTACTGATCCCTGGGATGTGGCTGTTGAAATGGCCACAGATAGCAGAAGCAAGATCATAAAATTAACAGGTTTTTGCTGGCTTTGTGAAACTGCATGCAGTCTTATTTCTGCTACCAAAACCGCTTTTGGAACCAAGTTTTACTCTGAAGATGGGAACATGGCGTATTGGAGACATGTGTTTCATCTTGTCATTTAAGGTAGCTCAACAGTGTGTCATCTTCTGAAATGTCAGAAAGATGAGGGATTGGCAAGCACATGTTCAATTATCAGAGGAACTGTCAGCCAAAAACCCAGCCCAACTTCCAGTAAAAAGGAATGTTAGATCAGTCTGCTGCTCCAGTTCTTCCTCTCTGCCTCTCCCCAGAAGGCTTGGTGGCCACACCAGCAACTGACAGCATGATAAGAAAGACGTTCCATATTCTAAAATTCCTTCAGTCCTAACAGTCTGTGTTTTAGGGACCCTTTCAGCCCTGACATTCTCTTTTCTAAAGCCCTTCCCAACTTTAATGTTCTACATTCTAAGGACTCCCCTCTGACATCAAACCATACATACATCTATATACTTTCCTTAGAGTAGCTCAGTGATACATTGGATAGAGAGTCAGGAAGGCTGAATTCAAATTGAGCCTCAGATATTTACTAGATGTATGAATCTGGGCAAGCCATTTAATCTTGCTTACCTCAATTCTCCCATCTGTAAAATGAGTTGGAGAAGGAAATGGCAAACCATCCCAGTACCTCTGATGAGAAAACCCAAAAAAGGGACATGAAGAATTGGACAAAACCAAAAAATGACTGAACAAAATACTTTCCTCTTTCATGGAATAGTTTTCTCTCTCTACTTTCCCCCACCTTCATTTACATTTCCCAATATATTGGGCCCAGTCAAATGTTCATAGAAAATAAATGTCCTAGGAAGACTGGTTGATGAAATGGACCATACATCCTGAAAAAGAGGTACCTTGGGCTAAACATGGTCATCAACTTCAGATACTTTAAGATCTGCTTTAAGGAGGTATTTTCTCTGGTACTGGTCTCAATCTGTTTGGCTCTGGAGGGCAAGTCAAGAACTATCAGTGGGAATAAGAAATACAAAAGCAAAAGATAACTCCAGGTGAAGAACTCCTATACTGAGAAGCCCAATAATGAGGACAGACATGTCAGGTCACAGACAATATGCTCAAAGGATAGTTATGTGATGGAGAAGTTCTTGAGGGTATCTGATTCATGCACAAATTGACAAATGTCCTCTGAAAGCCCTTCTTGGCTTACAAGGCCATGACCCTAGGATATCTTCAACTGTGCAGCATTCCCTGGCTCAGTAAGCTCAGCCCAATTTTTTCTGTAAATTTTTTCTGTGTGTATTAGCTGAAATGTCCAATTAACAAGACATAGACTTCTCTAATCGCTGACTTTCTATATTGAACCATTTAGTGATATTATCCAACTGGGTTCTCACATTTTTTCAATGGCCACCTCTTGGTTAGGGAGTGAGCTCCTTGGAATTTTGGGTCCTGGTATATTCTTCCCTATTCCTCTCTTAATTTGAAAAGCACAGTCCTACCTAGACTCAGAATCCCATATTTTTTTTTTATTTGAAAGGATGTCCAGAGCCATGAAGAATAATAACCTCTGGGAGTAGGGCTATCATCTTCTTAATCTCAGTTACTAAGCCTCTCATTGTAGTTTAAGATTATATTGGGCATTTTTTGCTTTCTTTTCCCCATTTTTGGCCATATTGAGGTTGGAGTTTGGAGCCCCCTAAGGCTTTATCAGATCAACTGTGTAATCATACCTTCTCCAATTTGTACTTCTGAAGTCCATTTTTTAATTCATACAACTTTTCTCATAATCCTACTAAATTTTTATCTTATTCCATTCAATCCAGTGCTTTGTCCTGTCAAAGTCCTTTTAATCCCAATTTTGTCCTTCAGTATATTAGTTAGGATTTTTCTCAGCTTTTGGTCAACTGAAAACTTGATGAGCATGTCATCTATACTTCCTCGAAGTCATTGATCTCTAGAGCATTCCACTGCAAACCTTTTTACAAGTTGATGGGGAACCATCAGTGACTATTCTTTGAATGTGGCTGTATGAAACACTGCAAATCCATCCATATGGCTCCATCTTTCTCATAAGAACAGCACAAATGACTTGATTTAAGCCTTTGCCAAAATTGACGTGTAAAATCTATATTTTCCTGATTGAAAGTAGGTAAGAATAGGGATAGGGAACTGACCTAGCATTTCATTGCTAGCAGGAATATGAGGAAATTTCCTTTACTAATGCAAGTCAGCATCTTGGCTGCAATTTAAGAGTTTTGAAGAGTTTCCTAGAGCACTGAGAGATCATGTCTCACCCAGACTTGCAGCCCCCATGTAACCAAGAAGTCCTTGAACTCAGGCCTTCCTGGTCCCCTTCTGTTACTCTTTACAAGATTAGGAATGTTGCCACACAACACAAAAGGGTTAATCTGTCATGCCCTGCTTTTTTGAACCATGTTGACAGCCTGCAACTCCACCCCCCTTTTCTAGAGCATCACCTTCTCTTCTAGAACTCATTCTATAAATTTATCTAGATTTTGAAGAACATTGAACTCAATGTACTGCTTAAAGTGTGAAGATTCTATTTCCTTTTTATTGCAATTGATACTAGTCCCAAATTCAAGTCAAGTCCCTTGCCTCTTTTCCAAGACATATCTGGATACTACTTAAATGAAAATCAAACAGATTTTCAGCATGCACACTCAATGGATGGCAGACTGTTGTATCAGAGAGACCTGTAGAATTGATTCTTAGAAGCAAGAGTCAAGAATTCCTCGGGATATTCTAAAATGAATTGTTGGAAGCAGAACGGGCTCTTTCTGGGGGTGGTGAGCTCCCCATCACTAAGCATCTTTATTTCTGTTTGTCCTTTGCTCTCCAAGATGACCACGACATCAGAGAGGTGATGCTGGGACATGCAAGTGGATTGGATTTAAATGAGGGAGGGCTGTGTCTCACCGTTTCCTTCCAAACCATCTGGGTCCAGAGGCCACAAAGAGATTAGGATGACTGGAGATGGCTCTGGAGGCAAAGGGAGACCTTGGTCTTTTTAAACTAAGATCTTCAAGAGGCCTCAGTTTTGACTGAGGCTGCACCCATCCAGTGATTAAGCCTGGGTAGCATTTTAGACAAAGAATCTTTCCTCTCTCACCCAATCAAAAAACATATAAAATAAATAAATAAAACTGGAAAGGGAAGACCTTTGGGGTTTCTGGCAAAGCAGAAATGATTGCTGTTTATATTCAATCAGAAACCAAATAATGATCAAATGGGGCTTGGCCCGGGACCTATTGGTGGTCAGGCAATGACAATCACAATGGTTTGGTTTTAAGGCACTCTCCCTTAAGAAAGAAATCTAACAAATAAAGCCTAAGGTATCTTGGGAGGATTCAGAGATCAAAAAAACAAAACAAAACAGAAAAAGAAACAAAAAGCTTTTAAGAGGACTTTTATGTTGAGGCTTGATGTTAGAGGTATACAATAACACAGAAACCTTCCGAGGTCCCCAGAAGCTTGGAAATACTATGATTCCATGGCCCAATGATCTCTAAGGTTTCTAAGGTTTCTTACAGCTCTGAACCTGTATGGTTCTATATTTTCCTGACACAGAAAGGGAAAAACCAGTATAATTCTTTTTTTTAATAATGAATCTGAGTGGGGAGAGAATAGAAAGTCTTCCTCAGCCCCCTCATACTTCCCCTTTGGAGAACAGTGGAATCTCCTGCTATGGTTGGGGCCCACAATATAAATTGGCTCCTTCCCCAGCCCCCTCCCAACATTCACAGGGAAAAGTGCTGAAGTCAGCAGCGCTGCATAACAGCACACAGACGTTACCAGACAAATGGAAGCACATTTTCACAGTGAATTATTGAGAGAAGGAAGAAAAAAGGAGCCTTGGGGGAAGGGGGTGGGGAGCTGTTCCTTAGTCAAGGGATTCTCACTCAGTCCTGCCTCTGTCCCTTCCTGAAAGAATAGCCACTCGTGGAAATTGGAGCAGAAGAGGAATTGGGCTTGATTCTGGAAGCAAGAACATTTTTATATCAAGGGTATGGATAATAAACATTTATTAAGCACCTACTAAATGCCAAGCACTATGCTCAGCAATGGTGTAAGTTTTCTGGAACCAATTTCATTACTGAAAGAACACACAAAGAAAGGAATACTGGCTCTGAATACAGAGGTGCTGGGACCAAATTCTGGCTCTGGTACTTAGAACCTGAATGAGATCTTGGGAAATCACTTATTCTTTTCATTAAATGAAAAAGTTGGATTCTATCAGGGGGTACTTAACCTGGGTTCCTGAGGGATGGGAGACATGCAATAAATGGGGAATCCAAGGTAAACAGAGAGGGATCCCAGAAACCCACTTCCCCAATTTCATTACATTGCTTTAGTCTAGTCTGTGGACTGAGACTACACAGAACAAATGAGAAATCTGTTAAAATTAAAATCTAATACATTGGCAAAAGACTTTAGAATTGACGGAATCTTAACTCACCCATCAGAGAGAGCAGGGACTTCTTTGGGAGTATAGTAGGCGTCCAATAATGTCTTTTGGATTAAATTGAATCATCTCATTTGCAAGAGTCCTGTGAGATGCACAAAGGCATGACTCCCATTTTCTAAATGGGGCCACTAAATCTCGGAGAGTTAGTCTTGCACCAGAAGGAGGCAGTAGAAGGGCTGGTGCTTGTAATTTAGATTTTTGTTCCTTTTCTCCTCGGAGTAGCTGAGCTCATCCACATGTAAAGGACTCCCTCTCCCCAAAAGAGCCGATGGCCTTGGACCTTCCATGGATACTAAGATCCATTCCTAACCTCCTGTGGGAAGGTATGGGATCCTCTCTCCAGGAATCCCCTTCCCTCAGCAGCCCCAGCTGTACCATCCCATTAGTCATCAGGAAACAAATGGGATTGTCTTCTTTCTCCACATTAAGCTTCTTTTCATTAGCTGTAATTGAGTTAAGGGGACCCATCCAACTGTTTACAGACCATATATCAGGCCTCAAGTTGGGAAGAACAAGCTCAGGCCAAAAGCTATCTCTGCTTTTTTTTTTCCCCTTTTTCTTTTTCTTCAAGTAAATCGCAGCTGGGGCACGTTCAGTGGGTGGAAAGCAAAAAGTGGGGAAGAACAAAAAGAAAAGAAAATTGGAGGCATGTGAAAATTACTCTGGGAATCTTTTCCTTTGAGAAGCCAGTGGGGGAGATGCAAACCCTTTGTCATTCACCCCAGTTAACAATCTGAAGAATTAGCCATTACAAGCACCAGGATTGGTGGCAGTTTTGGCAGGAAAGCAAAAAGTCCACTTAGTAAATTGGGGAAATTATATAGACTTCTGTCTTGGCCCCAGGAATGAAGGATTAAAAGGAATCTTAGCAAGAGCTTATCTCAGGTAGGTAAAGTCTGTGTCACAGCTCTTGGGAGCCAGGCAGGCTTCCTTCCCCAAGTGTCCCTGCCCCACTGAGGCTTTAGTAATCATGAATCTTAGTGGAAAATGGCTTCTTTGCCATCTGTAGCCAGCAGCCATTTTCCTGCCCAAATTGAAGGGACTCAACATTATCCAGGGACTTAGAATTTCACCTATTTCACAGCCTGGGATCTGCTTTCAGCTGTGAGAGCTCATGATCACCCAGGTGACCCGGGTTATAGAAAGGGAAATGGGCTAAGAGCAGAGAATAGGAGAGATGTGCAGAGGGTCTGGAAACACTGTTCCCTCTCTGACTGGGGGCTTCTCAAGAGTCATAGAGCTGGAAGACTCAAATGACCTTTTGCATTTATTTTCCTTATAGAAATTCGGAGAATTCACAGGGACAAGGTTCCATCATTTCAACCAACTGGCTCCTATAATGGTCACACCTGGAGCACCACTGCAATTTGGCCAAAATCCATTGTTTTACTTAAGGCAAAAGTATTCAAAGCAGAATGAATACTTTTTTTGTTCTCAATTTGCTTGAGATGTACTGAAGGTCACATGATATATACTGATAAATGAAGCCAAAACAATCAAGACAGGGTGAGAGCATTCACACATGGGGGCAAGAGTGGTGGTAGGACAGTAAAAATCCCATGAGTTGAAGGTGAGAAGGGGGTGCATTTCAGGTATGAGAGAGAGCTTGGGCCGAGGAGCAGAAGATGGAATCCAGACTTCAATTCAGGGGTGAGTTAGGGGAGGTGAGACCCAATGGCCTTAAGTCCCTTAAAGCTGAAAATCGATGACTGTGGCCAAGACTAGAAGAGAAGCTTAGCCAAAAAGACAAGGATGTGAATGTCAATCCCGTTGAAGCAAGCTGCAAAGAAAGGCTGGAGTTCCAGGCTGAAATGCCAGGCTGAGAAATTAGTACTTTATTCTCTCAATCAAGCAACAAGCATCTATTGTTCAATGCCTACTCCTTGCCTGGCACTCTGCTGAACACTGGGGATAAGAAAGCCAAAATAAAAAAAGAAATAAAACAAAAAGCAGAATTAGTTCCTGGCCTGGGGGAGCTCATATTCTCATGGGGAAAAGTCAGGAATTATTGGGGGGGGTGTATATGTGTGTATATGTCCCATACATCTTTTATGTATCCATACAAGATAAGCCCAAAGGGCAAGTCACTAGGAGCCAAGGAAACCAGGAAAGGCTTCTTGTAGCAGAAGATGCTTCATGTGAATCGTGAAAGAAGCCATAGTGCCATGGGCCATGGAGAGCCACTGATGATTCTTGCAGAGGAGAGTGACATGGTGAGAACAAAGAAAGGCTATTCCACTTTCTGACTATCTAAAACTTAAACGGCTCTAGTTCCTCCTCCTTCTCTGACCATTGAGAAAATTCTCCAAGAATAATGCCTCTTGTCACTCCAGTGACCTAAGGAATACAAAGTACTTCCCTCAAAATACCTGGGGAAGCAAGTGAGAGGAACTTGAAACGTAGAGGTGGAAAATGACTTGGCCATCACATAGCTAATGAGTATCATATCTGGAATTCAAATTGTGATCAAAATTCAAAGTCCAGGGTGAAAACCTTTTTTTACCAACTACATTGGCCCTAACGTTGAAGGCACCCAGTTGGTGGAGTGGAGAGAGTGCCAGGCGTGGAGTCAGGAAGACAAGTTCAAATTGTGTTCTGGACCCTGACTGTGTGACCTTGGGAAGGACACTTAATTTTTCCATCTTTCTCATCTGTAAAATGAGAATGATAATACTCCCTATTTCTCAGGCTTGTTGTGTAAATCAAATGAGATATTTGTAAGGTTCTTTGTAGGACTTAAAATGCTATATAAATGTCCAGTCATTATCGTCATCCAGTGAAAAAGAACCTAAGCTCCTGTTTGGCACTGGAGAAATTCCAGGGTCACACAAATTGTTTCTCTATGTATGTGAAGCCCTCTCTTCTGGTTAGAGAGATTGGACTTGGTTTGTCTGACCACAGAAGACAGAACTGGAAGCAATGAATTTAAGGTTCAGAAGCTCATTGGAAAGCAATAAATTGTCAGAAAATTATAGTGACCTCATTACGGAACAGTCTACCCCGAGTGGTAGTGAGGTCCCCATTGTCAGAGATCTGCAGAGAGGATGGAAGACCATTTTCCATGCATATATTATGGTCGGAATTCCTGCTTGGGACCAGGCTGGACTCAATGCCTTCTCCATTTTGAAAATTTTAGGATCCTTCCCCAGCCCACACCAAGTTCTCCCTTCTCTGAACTCCTGGCCCACACCTTGCAACCTGTCCCCTGATTATATATAGTCTTTTTTTGTGTCCTGTTTCACAGCCAGTTCCCCTGAAGCAATTCTGAGCCCCTGGGAAAGCATCAGATAACAGCCTCACAGCTGGACTTGGCCCATGCCATAAAATGACATAAAAAGCCATAAAAACCTCTTTGGCTGCCTCCATTGGGGCATGAGCCATTTCTAAAAAAAAGGACTTTGAAAGATAATTCAAGCTTATTACTTCAATTATTCCTAAATATACATACATATATCTATATACCAATACCTCTAGCTATCAACCTATCTATACCTTTAAAATAGCATCACCACTTTTGAGGGAAGTTTTCTTAAAATTATATTACATACTCTTTCCCTTAGAAGAAAGGCACCATGATGTCTAGAACACTAGACTTGAAGCCAGGAGAACCTGGGTCCAAATCAAGCCTCAGGTACTCCCAAGCTGTGTGACCATAGGCTGGAGACTTAAACTCTTTGTGCTTCAATTACTTCTGCCAAAAGGGGGAAAGTGAAATTCTCGCTGCCTGTGCTGTGGGACTCAGGGCCTAGACTAGTCTTGATAGAAGTCCAAAGCCTAGACTGGTCTAGATGGATGCTTGAAGTCTAGACTAGTCTAAATAGAAGTCCAAAGCCTAGACTGGTCTAGATGGAGGCCTGAAGTCTAGACTGGTCCAGCTGAAGGATGGGAATGGGTCAAACATCCTCCACAATATTACACGTGGGTACCAGAGAGCTGCTGTAGAGGGAAAGGAGGAAGAGAGGGAGGGAAGAAGAGAAGAAGAAAGGAAGAGACAGACAAACAGAAATGGACAGAGAGACAGAAAAAGAGATATAGGGAAAGACAGACATAATAAAAGACAGAGATACAGGGAGAGGCACAATAAGGGACAGAGACAAAGGCATAGAGATAGATAAACAGTGAATGAAACAGAGAGAAGACTATCAAGAGAGCAGAATTAAAGCAATAATATTAAGGGGGACCAAAAGGGCCTCTTATAGTAAACAATTTTAGCTGAGACAAAGCCAGCCAGGAGTCAGACATGAGGAGGCCATTCTGTGCATGGTGAACAGCCATTGAAAAGGCAGAGATGCAATATACAGTGTGATGTCCAAGAAATAAAAAAAGAGGCCAGTATTACTGGATCACAAAGTAATCACACAAAGTGTGAATGAGGGAAGGAAAAAGGAAGCAGGGAGTAAGGTATAAAAAGACCAGAAAGGTAGGGAGGGGCCAGGTTATGAATGGCTTTTAATGCAGATTTTGGAATAAGGGATTTTGCATTTGATCCTAGAGGGGAAGAGAAGCCTTTAGAATTTTTTGAGTAGAAGATGACATGATTGCACCTGTGTTTTAGGAAAATCCATTTAATGGCTGAACAGAAGAAGAGTGGAAATGGGGAGAGACTGAGGCAGACAGACCCTTCCCCCCAGCAGCAATTGCAGCAGATCAAGTATGAAGTGATCAGGGCATGCATGGGGAGGTATTCAGTCTCAGAATTGAGAAGGGGTCACACTGCAAAGATGGCGCAGAGGTGAAATTGAGATTGGATATTGGAGAGGGGTGAGAAACAGTGAGAAATCTAGGTAAACTCTGAAATTGTGAGCCTGTGGGTCTGGGAGGATGGGAGAAGAGAAAGACAGGAAAAAAGGGAAACAAAACCAATATTCAGTTCAAGTCTCATAGATGTGAAATCTGGGTGGCAGCATGGACTGCAGTCCGGGAGTAGACACAACTGGAAAGCCCTATTGCTCTTTCAGTGCTTCATGTCAGACAAATTACCAGAATTTCCTATATAGTACACCCCATGGCTCCTAATGAGTACTGCTTATCGTCAAATCCACAATGGTCTTCTCTGGGATCACACTGTTCCTACTTATCATCATCACCACCACCATTATAATCTTCTTCTTCTTCATCATTACCATCACCACTCTCTTCATCATCATCACCATCACCACCAATGTCATTGTCTTCTTCTTCTTCTTCATTACCATCACCACCACCTCTTCATCATCACCATCATCATCATCATCTGTGCCCAAAAAGATGGCATTAATCCTCAAAAACTGGATTCGAAGTCAGGGTAGCACATTGGAAAACCATTGGCTCTCTAGTCAAAAGACACAGGTTTGAATCCTATTCAACTGAATCCTATTACTTCCATAACCTTGGCCATGTCATTTTCCTTCTGTGTGTTAGGGACTGGACTTCTAGAATTCAAGCTGAAATACCTGACATTTGAGGTCCTTCACAGTTCTAGATTTAGGAAGCTGCTTCTTTCTTCTTCCTCTGTAAAGTAAGAGTTGTACTACATCATTTCTAATGTCTCTTCCACTCCTACATCTATAAATCATTTCACCTTTGGGCCATTTGAAGTACTAATTCCTTGGGGAGCATGGTAGTCCATGATCTCATAATATTGTATCTCTGGGAGATGATTAATGTTCAAAAGATAGATTTGTGGGTCAGGGAGCAGCTTGGGATCTCTGAAAGTGGCAAAGAGTTTCTTGATGTAATGTAGGTTATTTTTGTCTTTCTATTCCATTCCAGTCTGCAGTGGCTATCCAGGATACTGATATAGATGTACTCAGTAGGCTGATTACCCAATTCTGTGCCATAATCTGAACAACATTCATTCTTTATTGACTTTTTTTTCCTCATGTAGATTGCTCAGCTATTGTCTTTTCAGTTGCTTTAGTCGATCTTGTACTCCCTGTATCAGTCAGTCAACTGTGGTATGTAGGAAGTCATTAAAATTTTATAAATGAATAAAAAAAGTAGGGAAAGGAAATTCGCATGGCTGGCTAATGGTGAAGTTGAACCAGAATTTTCTACTCTGGTCCTAGGCTCTTTCTGCTGCTCCAAAGAACCATTGTTCTTTGCTGCTCTGAGATGTTCTGTTAATTGTGCTTGTCTTCCCATTTCTATCACTTTATTCTGCTACCTTGACATGGCATGAAGAAAACACTCAAACCTTAAAGATTATGCCAGTAGGGTCTGTATACCAAAGAAATCATAGAAGGGGGAAAAAGAGCAGCATGTGCAAAACTGTTTGTAGCAGCTCTTTTAGGGGTGACAAAAATTGGAAAATGAGTGGATGCCCATCAATTGAGGAATAACTGAATAAGTTATGATATATGAAAGTAATCGATAGTATTGTTCCATAACAAATGATGAACAGGCTGATTTTAGAAAAGCCAGAAAGATTTACATGAACTGATGCTAAGCAAAACAAGTAGAACCAGGAATACATTATACATAGCAACAGCAGGATTGTGTGGTAATCAACCATGAAAGACTTGGTTCATCTTGGCAATTCAGTGATCGAAAGTAATTCCAATAAACTTTGGGTGAAAAATGCCATTTGTATCCAGTAAGAAAACTATAGAGATCAACTGTGGATCAATGCCTACTACTTTCATCCTTTTTTTTTCCTTCTGTTTTTTTTTTCCTCATAGTTTTTTTTTCCTTTTGTTCTGATTTTTCTTTCCCAACATGACTCATATAGAAATATGTAAAAAGTAAATGTACATGTATAACCTATTAAAAATAATATATATACATATTTACATATAAAGATATTACATATATTTTTATAACTATATATCTTATAGAAATACCAGTAGGGAGAGCACCAGTTACCCCTTGGCTCAGCTTGGGTCCTTGAAGCTTTAACTATTGGCCTAAGGATGAATATAAGGCATTTTCCTTATGAGGATCCACTTAGGTTCAGAGAGCTTTATATCAAGGTTAGTTTCAATATTTTACCAGTCTGTACATCTCTTGTAGATTGTCTACCAAGGTAGGGTAAGCTCAGGCACCGGAAACATTGCAACAGGTGGTTTTATGTTTTAAAAAAAACGTCTTAGAACCCAGACAGGGATTTAAATTTACATTCTTCTACCAATTGTCCCTTCCAACTGCAGCCCATCTCCATCACCATTGGACGCAATTAGCCACAAGGCAGAATCCCATCGTTGTGTCTCTTTCTTGGAGGAGGGAAGCACTGGACTCCAAGGACATGACTTGGGAAAGAATAAAATCCATTAAACTACAGTTCACAAATCTAGCGTCAGCCTTTTTCCTTAATTCTGCCAAAGGCTGTATCCAACACATGTTTGTAAAGCATACCACCAGCGGCAGAGCCGGGTTAGAATGCGGCAGAGCCATGCTCCTCCAAGCAATGTTTGCTTCTGAATGCCACAGGGAGTGCCAAATGGATCTTCCAAAGTAAGCAATCTGTGCATTATAATGACTTTTTCTTTGGGAACAATAAACATCAGAGAGCCCGAGTAAGATGGGATCTGCGGAAAACATCTGGGCAGTATGTCCATCCCCGTCTACATCAACCCAGCTGTCTGTATCCCTTGTCAGCTTCTCTCCATCCATCTGAACTCACACACGAATGGGGAGTGGAGAGGTCCTGCCTTCTTAGCCCCATTGTGTAGCACTGATCACAGCTCGATGTTTTCCCCACTTAGAGAAAACCAAACACATAAAAAAAAATAAAAACCTCTATTATGAGGCCATATTAGTTCAAAATCTTAGAACATGGAAAATTAGAACATAGAAATTAGGTTTTAAAAGATAGAAGGCCAAATCTGAGTGAAATCTCAGCATACCAAACAAAGAATATCAAGGCAGAAGGGACCTTAGGACCTAAAATGTCAAGTAGAAGGGAACCTTGGAACACAGAACATCAGACCTGGGAAGGACTTAGAGCATGGATTGGCAGTCCTGAAGCTGCCCTGTTCAACACAGCAGCACTTTGGAAACTTGGAATAACAGAAGAGCAACTGCCAGAGAGAAGAGGAAGAGAAAGGGATATGTCGGATCCAATAGAAAGTGGACAACAGGAATATTAATGGCACGCAGACCATCTGAAATCTTGGACAAAGGTTTCAGAGTTTCCTCACCTATACGATAAAGAGGTTGAACTAAATGATTACTGACATGCCTTCTAACTCTCAATTCTAGGTAGGGTAAGTCTTCAAGATCCCCCTGTTGTAGGAGAAAGTGAAAGAGATGAGAAAATACAATACACCCAAAGATGGATAAGAAGGAAAGGGAGATAAGACTCCAGTGGTCACCAATCCCAAATCACTGTCTTATGCATGATCTATTATCATAGAACCTTATTGTAATGACTAAAGACTTGAGAAGCCCACTGCAGAGCTCACCAGAAGGGATAAGTCAGGGATACAATCTTCATTTGCTTTGAGGTTTCTTATAGAATGTTAAAAGGAACAGGAAGACTATAAAAATGGGGGGTGATAAAGAGTAGGAGAAAGGCAGGATGATCACACAGGGAATCCAATTTTATTCCCTTCTCGCCCTAACAGTGGTGCAGTCTTAAAAGGAATGGTCAGATAGCAGTCAGGAGGAGTGAGTGATTAACAGCATCAAAGGATGCAGAAAAAAGAAAAATGAGGATGGAGAAAAAGGTCAGTCATTGAAGCTGATAAATAAGAGAATATTGGCAATCTTGGAGAGATCAGCTTCAGTTGAATAGTGAAGTCCAAAAGGTTGAGAAGTGAATGAGAACAAAAGTGGAAACAATGAAAATAGACTATTTTTTTTCAAGGAGAATGGCTAAGAAAGGGAGGAGAGATATGGGATTATTGTTCATGAGGGTAACAATCTACTGAGTTGTTCTGTAACTTTGTTGTGTCTGTTTTTGTTGCTTAAGGATGAGGGAGATCTGGACATGTTTGTAAACAACAGAGAAGGAAACAGGAATTAGGGAGATGTTACTTAAATTATTAAAGATAAAATTTTATGAAGGGAAAGGAACATTGATAGGGTAGCTGACTGGAGCCTACAAGACAGGAGACACAGGAAGGTAGTGAACTGTCCAAGGTCACAGAGGTAGTTAGTGGCAGAAGTGGATTTAAGTGAACAACCTCTGACTGAATCCAGCACTGTACGAAGATGACACTCATTATTTTTATTTCTGTTAACATCATTACTATGAATGTGACTAATTTTCACTAGTATTGCTACTGATTTTCTATAATTGCCATCTCTAGTCATCTTTCCTGTTCCTCTTTTCATTATTATTGCTCCTCTCACAGTTACTATTTTTGTTGTGGCTGCCTCGGTTCCTATTCCTGTCACTTCCGTTAAGGTTATTGCTCTTTCTTGCTGCTCCTACTTAGTCATATATCATTCCTATTATTCTACCTAATATTACTGTTATTATTCGTTATCCATCCACTATGGAGAAAATAGGTGAGAGGAGATATACAATAAAAAATCTCAAAAGGTTGAAAATAAAAATGAAGGCTCATTATTTTCCTTCAAACCCCAATCCTATTTCTGTTGTGGACACTCCCATTCTTAGTGACCCAGTTTTACAACCTCAAGTCATCTTCAATTTCTTACTCTCCTACCGAGAGCTCATCTAGTCAGTTATCATGTATTATCAATTCTCCTGACACAAATTTATCCCATTCCCTGGTCTCTCCATTCACAAGACCACCATCACCTCAAGCCTTGATCACCTCTTGCCTGGACTATGGCAATATTTTCAAAATTGAGTTATTTCTCTGTAGCCAATTTCTTTCCTCTCCACCTGTCTTTTATATAACTACCAGCGTAAGTGTGTTTTGCATATATATAACACCTATATCAAATTGCTTGCTGTCAAAGGGAAAGGTAAGGAGAGGAAGAAAATTTGGAACTCAACATTTTTAAAAAAATGTTAATTTTTGTTTTTACATATTATTGAAAAAAATAAAATATAAAAAAAAACTACTAGAGTGAAATCCTTAGGTCATTCCCCCAGTCAAAAAGCCATAACCATTCCCTCTTACCCCAAGTATAAACCACAAATTCCTCTACTGATATTTCAAATCTTTCACAAAGTAATACCAAACTATCTCTCCTGGTGTGCCATACCTATCAGAAAGCATTTCATTTCCCACCTTTGTGCCTTTACATAGCCTGTTCCTCATACAAAGAATCCATTCCCTCCTCATTTTTGCCTCTTGAAAGGGTTTTTTTTTTTTAATTAAAAGATTAGTTCAAGTATAATCTCATTTATGAAGCCTTTACAGATCTCCACATTTGCTAGTGCTCCCTTGAAGTGACCTCCCTTTTTAAAATTTTACTTAAAGTAAGGAACACAGAATGTGGATTATTAGATCCAGGAGGTACCTACACATATGTCTGAACTAGGAGGGAAGACCTTTAAAACATGCAATGTCAGAGCTTGAGAAGGTTGTTAAAACAAAAAAGAACAGAAATAAACTGGACTTGAGAGATGATCTAATTCAACATCTCTGTTGTTCTGAGAGGACCAAGTTCTGAGAGGAAGAGAGACTTGCCCAGAGTTGCCCAATGACCTGCCACCTGACCTGCCGCCCACTCCAGCCAGTCCACATTCTCTCTTTATCATCTTACCAATTCCCTTCTGCTTCCTAATATAGAAAGGGAGACTGCCCTTTCTATCTTTGGTAATGACTTTCAAAGCATTTCCTCTTGCTAACATTGAAATAGGTTTCCTGCTGCTTTTCCAGTTTATTTGTTAATTTTGCTTTGAAAATTGTTGATTGTCCCAATTGGCCTGAGTCATCGGCCCTGGCTGGAAAGCGGGAGACTCAGCCAGCTCCTTGCATCCCTCTGCCCAGTGCTGCTTCTGTCTCTGGTTTCAGTGTGTCCTCAGCATCTCCTCCCACCATTCCTGCTAACAGAGGGCAAATGTTGGGGTGGGGCAGGGTGGTGGTGCAGGGAACAAGCCCTTCATGGAGGCAGCATTTTGTGGAGGACACTTAGAGACACATGGCATTAGGATTGGGCGGCCATGAAGGAAATGGTTCCCCTCAAACTATTATCAAACTGTCCCATGAAAGATGGCGTGTTTGAGTCAGGAAAAGAACCTTGTAAACTGCTCCCTAAAAATAAGATTGCAAGGAGGGGAAGAAGCACAGGACTTGGACCCATGGAAAGAGAACTGACTGGGGACTTGGAGAACTTGAGCTCTAATCCTGCCTCTGTCAACCAAGACTTAGATGACTTTAGACAAGGTGCTTGATCTTTCTGGGACTCAGTCTCTTTATCTGTAGTATGAAAATGACTGCCCTAGAGGAATCCTGAAGTCCCTTCTAGACTACCTGTAAGTCTTGGATTCTAAATCTCAATCTGCCCCCTAACCTGTGGCAGGCCACATTATATTCCTTACCTATTTTCCTTAGATTTCTCATCTGTAAAATCACACTTTTAAGTAGAAATTAGAGAGATCTAGATGACATAGGGGCAATTCAAATTCTCCTTTAGGCCTCTGCTAGTCTTGTAATCCTGGACACATCACTTAAAATCTCCAAATCTCAGCTTCCCCCTTTATAAAATGGGGAGAACAATAGCACCTACCTCATTTGGTGATAATCAAAAGAGAAATATATATATATATATATGTATATATATATATATATATTTCTCTCTGTGTTATTTTGATATTTTTATCATCATCATCATCATCATCATCAAAGGTTTCTCTCAATGTCCTTCAAAGGCTCAGCTCAATGTCACCTGCCACAGCGAGCTTTCCCTGACACTCCTCTCTTCCCTGTGGTTAGTATTCCTTTTCTCTCCTCAGATTACCTTGCACTGACTTATTAGTATACATGGGCACATCTATGAGAACATAAGGCTGCTTGAGGGTAGGGACTGTCACTTTTTAATAATAAAAATCATAATGATAGCAAATATTCACAGAATACATTGTCTTGAATAGTGCTTGACACATGTTGTTTCATTTGTCCTCACGAGGAGTTGGGTGCTACTGCTCTCCTCCTTTTACAGATGAGGAAACTGAGTCTGAGAATGGTTTGCATCCCAGCATCTCCACAATGCTCTGCACAGTCACTTTTTGGACAGGATCAGTGATTTCATTGTTCCAGGGAACTAACTGCCTGATCCGCAATTCAGGCTTGGAGCCTTTGTTGCCCGAGGGCATAGGGAGTAAAATAATTTGCCTCAGATCAAGTACCCAGTAATGGTGGGAGTTCAGCCTCGAGCCCAGGTGGATCTGCCTAACTCAGAGGCTCCTTCCCCAGCCATCATCCACTCATCCTCAGTCCTACCCACAGTAGGGGCTTAATGCATCCTCAATGACTCGAGGTGATTTCAGTGGCCACAGGACAAATTTCAGGATATTCTTAATTTTGCCATTATGTACACAATTGGGGATTATCAAAAATTCAAGGAATATTAGAGTCATTGGAAGCCCATTCGCTCCCTCAACAGGGGAAGTACCTAATGCCCGGAGAATGGATCCGACTCTCAAGGACACACAGCGCCTGATGCTGTTGGAATCAGAATGGGAAAACAGGGCACCTGTCTCTCAGGCCAGCCAATTTAGTCCCATTTTTGGTCATGCTACTTACCGCTCTAAGTATCTCTTCCTTTCATCTTGAAGCTCCAAGACAAAGATAGAATTGAAAAGATTGTTCCACTCAGCAAAAGTATTTCAGTTTATAAAGCAAAGCTGATTATGATTGCAGTTTTACCTTCTTGAAGAGGTAAGACTGTTTCCATCATGCCGGCTTCCTAAGTGCTGGAGGAAGGGGGGACACATGGGCCCTGGCAATATTTTTAAAAGCCGAGCTGACGAACGAACACAGTCCCCATTATCTTTTAGAAAACAATTTCTCTTATGACCTGTGTCTGGGGTAACATGCGTCCTGCGTGGGCAGGATCCAGAGCACAGCGGCATAGTGAGTGTGTGTGTATGTGTGTGTGTGTGTGTGTGTGTGTGTGCTCACAGGCGCACGTGTGTGTGCGATGGGGAAAGAACCCTTTACAACTCTCGTAGTTCTGTGGGTGGATTTTTGCAAGCCTGGCATTGTCTGCTCAACTGAAATTCAAACCTATTTTAATCCCCGACTGCTGCCAACATAGTGAGCTGGGTTATCCCCGACATCCTGAGATGATTTTTCTACGATGCGGTTTCTTAACTTGGGGTCCATGAACTTATTTAAAAAAATATTTTGATAACCACTCTACTCTAATTGGTTTCTTTATGTATTTTAACTTAGGCTGTTGCCAACATGATTCCATGATTCTTTGATAGGACGCCTACCCCTAATTTAGATGAGATGAGAAAGGTCTATGATCTTGAACACTCAGTTTCCTCCTGTCACATGGAAACATTCCCTTAAATGATACCTCAAATTCCTTTCAGCTGTGACAGTCCTAATTCTAGACAAATAAATAAATCTGACCAGATGATTCCTGGGCCCCCTTAGCAGTCTGTTGCTCAGGTTTGACCCCTAAAGGATTTTGGATCATTGGATCATGGGAGTCTTATAAAAATAAGAATTTTACTATCTTTAACAGGTATATGGTGCCTCCTAGGTGCCAGGCTAAACACTTTACAATCATTATCTCATTTGATCCTCAGAAGAACTGTGGGAAGCTGGTGTTATTATTATCATCTGTATTTTACAGATGAGGAAACTAAGGCATGATGAATTAAGTGACTCCCTCATGGCCACATAGTTAGTATCTGAGACTGGATTTGTACTTAGGATTTCTCAAGTCCAACGAGCAGCTCCAAAGGGACACAATGAAAGAAACTTGGTTGTCTGGAAGGAGACAGGAGATTGTAATTCACCATATGTGAAAAGTGGGGTGGATATTACTCATGGATGCAAACACTTGAACACAGTCATAAATCTGAATTCTACTCAAAAGCAATAGGGAGCCACTGAAAAATTGCAGTGAAAGAGAAAAATAACCTGATCTAGGCAATGATATTAATAACTGGCATTTCTGTAGATCTTAAGGCTTATAGGGTTCACATAATGATGTTGGCACTGAAAGCAGTGTTATTTCTTTTATACAGATGAGGAAACTGAAGTAGAGTCTTGGTCAAGCTCACATGGTCAGGGAGTTTCAAAGGTAGAATGAGAAATGAGCCTTTTCTGACTCCAAGGGCAGTCCTATTCCCATTATATAGGAGCTACTTCTGTTTCAGGGGAAAGAACACAAATCTGGGAGGTGGGAAGAGAAGGCAATGACAGAAGCAGACAAGGGGGAAAGATGGTCTTTCCCTTTGTTGATGAGCTTTTGAGCTCAGACCCAGACAGGGATCTGGTTGATGTCTATGGGCAGCTAGATCTGTGGATCTGGAGATCAAGTCTGTAGTCTGGTCCATAGATCTCAGCCTGGAAATCATCTGCATGGAGTTGGAATTGGGGGATTCTGTAAGATGGCTAAGAGAGAAGAGGTGAGGACCAAGGACAGAGGCTCAGCAGCATATCCTCCGCCTCTGGGGAAGGACCTTTGAGAAGCTGTGCCCCTCTGATCCCCATTTAGGAGGCCAGCTGAGAAACATACATCAGCAGCAATTTGCAGTCATATTTACTTAATGAACTGAATTGAAATCTGGGGAGGGGAGAAGGGAATGATAATTAATGGACCCTAAAAAGGAAAAAAAATGTCAAGTCCCTTGATTCCCGAGAACTTGGCTTCCACATTTGTCAAGACACAACCCCACGGTGAATTCAAGGACATTAGCATTTTAACAAGAAAAAAAATAATAATATGAAAACACTCGGGAGAGCTGTTGCCATACTTCCCCTCTCCCCACCCCAATGAAAATCAAGCCTTCAGGCCCCAGGCTTATTTCAAACAACTTGCTTCTGCCTTTATTAAAGTCAAATATGCCCCAGATATTGAAAATTCTGCCAAGCCCAGCAAGCGCCTCTGCCCCAGAGTCATTCCAATATCTATGACTACTCTGCTATTGACCTCAGTGTGGCCTGGAGCAGGCTTTCTCAGGCTAAACCAGCTAAAAAGATGACTTGAAATTATCTTGTTAACCAATAGATTTTTTTAAAGATACTTCAAATATTTCATCAGCATCTTTTAGGGATTTTAATCCACTTCAGAATCCCAAATAATAAGACTCCATTCTGGCTATAAGCCATTAAAAGATATTCTCAAATGTCAATAAAAAAAGAGGTTCAGGGGCTATCTACTTTGGGGTCAATTAAACAACAAGCACTTCAAAACTGCCTACTATGTGGTGTGGAAATCCAGGGTCAAGGACATTTTCAAAACTGGAATGGAAGCTGGTCAAAGGCTGTGTCTTCCTAAACCATACTCACCACCATTTGAGCTTGCTTATCCTCCTGGTCAAGTCTCACCATTCCACCAGAGAAGGAAATGCAGTTATACACAAGGAGCCCAAGCTTGTAACTAGGACACTTGGTTTGAATCCTTTCCAAGGCACCTCTTCAGCTATGTGATCGTAGATGAATCATTGAAGTTCTCAGAGCTACAACCTGATCCTTTATTGAGGGCATGTGATGTTGTTATAGGATTATAGGAACAGGGGTTAAGTTGATGATTATTTCATTGCATTGATAACTACTGAGGGTCCTCAGTCAGAACAAACCTATATTAAGGACTTTAAAATTTGCAGAGTATTGTGTATTCACAGATGAGACTCGTAAAAGCTTACCCTTCTAATCCAGGTCCTTGCCACCTTCTGTCTTATTGTGATGGCCTCCTAGATGGGAGGTGGGGCAATCTCTCCTCCTTTCAATCATCCTACCACATGCTGCTAACAAACCTCAGTACTACACAGCTTTCCAGTGCTCAAACCTTCCTTATCATCTATAAAATACATCTTAATTCTTATTCCTTGTATTTAAGGCCCCCAATAGATGTCTTTCCATCTCTGGAATATCTACGAAAGCCCATTCTCACTACCATAAGAACCCAATTTCATTTCCCTAACTCAGTATCTTCAACTATAAAATGAGGCTGGGTAGCCTCTGAACCCCCTTCCCCTTCTAGACTAATGATAGTTCCCCCCCAAACCTGTTCCCAAACTGGCTTTCAGAGCTTAGCCGACCTTTCCTTCTTCCCACACCAAGCTCATTCTCATTTTGACATGTTGGTTCATGCTGTCTCCCCTTGCCTAGGAATGTCTTGCTTATCTCTATGAATATAAATCTCATTGAGGTCAGTTCAACCTCTCCTTTATGATGCTTCCATTCAAGACCTTGTTCCATCCTCATATGTTACAGGATAACTAAGGCCCATGCATGTATTATGGCTGTCTCAAGAGCCAACATGAGCAAATCAAGAAGTTATTTTAAGCCACTTTCCATGGCTATGTCACAGATCCCTACATGAAAAGTAACCATGGGATCAGCTAGAACACTCCTGCCAATCCAGGAATATGTCCTACAGAATACTTGAGTGACCTTCTGCAAACTTTTCAGGCTTTTTGGCCATAGTTTTCTTTTCTGTTCCAATAAGGAGATGACACAACCTGAGAAAATGGATTCTCCCCCAACTAGAGTCCTCAAGAAAGTCTATGTGAATCTTAATAAAGCACATCTGTTGGCTTGAATTAAGAAGCACCAGGTGTTGACCCTAATCCCGGTTCTCGGTTCTCAGATTAAAGATCCAATATGGTTGTGCCATATGAGAGAGCCTCTCAGGACACCAGTCTAATAGTAGGAAAGATGGTGGGATGGGTAGGATTAGACTGATTCATTGAATTTTCATGCTAATTAAAACAGTAGCAAACCCAGTGGCCTGTTAATACAGAGATTGTCTCATTTAATCCTTACAACAATCCAGGAAGTGAGTGCAAGCAAAGATTTGGGGCTCACTTTATAGATGAGGAGATCAAAGCTCAGAAAGGCTAAATGGCTTTCCCTTGGTCAGACAGTTAATGATATTCAGAAGCAGGATTTGAACTCTCCTGACTTCAAGGCGAGGACTCTTTCCATTGAATTTGCTAGACCCATGATTTCTTTCTTTTTTTTTAATTATAGCTTTTCATTTTCAAAATATATACATGGATGATTTTTGATAATTACCCCTATAAAACCCTATGTTATAATTTTTCCATCTGTTCTCATCTTCTACCTGAGTTGGCAAGTGATCCAATATGTTAAACACGTGCAATTACTCTATACATATTTTCACAATATGCTGCACAAGAAAAATCAGATCAAAAAGGGAAAAAAAAATGAGAACGAAAGTAAAATGCAAACAAATAACAAAAAGAGTGAAAATACTATGTTGTGGTCCCCTATGAACTCATTCAGTTCCCACTGCCCTCTCTCGGGGTGCAGATGGCTTTTTTCATCACAAGGTCATTGGAACTGGTCTGAATCATCTCATGGTTGAAGAGAACCATCTCGATCAGAACTGATCATTGTATAATCTTGCTGTTGCCATGTATAATGATTTCCCGCTTCTGCTTATTTCACTTAGTATCAGTTTAAGTCTCCCCAGGTCTTTCTGAAATCATCTTGCTGATCATTTCTTATAGAACAATAATATTCTATAACATTCATATACCATCACTTGTTCAGCCATTCTCCAAGTGATGGGCATCGACTCAGTTTCCACTTTCTTGCCATTAGAAAAAGAGCTGCCATAAAAATTTTTGCACATGTGGGTCCTTTTCCCTCCTTTATAATCTCTTAGGATACAAGCCCAGTAGAAACATTGATAGATCAAAGGGTATGGATAGTCCTGTAGGCATAGTTCCAAGTTGCTCTCCAAAATGGTTGAATCGGTTCACAACTCCACCAACAGTGTATTAGTGTCTCAGTTTTCCCACATTCCCTTCAACATTCATCATTATATTTTCCTGTCATTTTAGCCAATCTGAGAGGTGTATAGTGGTATCTCAAAGTTATCTTAATTTGCATTTCTCTGATCAATAATAATTTAGAGCATCATTTTCATATGACTAAAAATGGTTTCAATTTCTTCATCTGAAAATTTTCTGTTCATATCTTTTGACCATATACCAATTGAAGAATGCCTGGAATTCTTATAAATCAATGTCAATTCTCTATATGTTTTAGAAATTAATCCTTTATCACAACCCTTGAATGTAAAATAAAAAATTCCCAGTTTATTGCTTCTCTTCTAATTTTGTTTGCATTGGTTTTATTTGTACAAAACTTTTTAACTTATTATAATCAAAATTATCCATTTTGCATTCAATAATTTTCTTTGGGCCACAGATTCCTTCCTTATCCACAGATCTGAGAGGTAAACTATCTTTTTTCTTCTGATTTGCTTATAATATCACTCTATGTCTAAATCATGAACCCATTTTTATCTTATCTTGGTATAGGGTGTTAGGTGTGGGTCAATGTCTAGTTTCTGACATACTAATTTCCAATTTTCCCAGGAGTTTTTCTCAAGTAGTGAGTTCCTATCCCAAAAGTTGGCATCTTTGGGATTAATATAGTTTGACTGGTTTTGGACCTATGATTTCTACAGCGCAAGGAACTTGCAAATTCCTTCTACCAAAGTGAATGGCACTTGCTCCTCAATTCACAATCATTGAAAGGATAAATGACTTGTACAGGATCACACCATGAGTATGTGGCAGAGGCAGTACTGTAATGCAAATCTTCCTGACTCCAAGATAGTTTCTCAGTGCCCTGCCTTTTTTCCCTAGGCTTCAAGAGAAAACTGGATAGATATTTTTTTTTTCCAAAGGAGGGAAAGGTTTGTTATATTTTTTTTTCCTTCAAGTACATGAACAAATGCTGTCAGGCCCAAATTCTCCAATGGTGTGTGTTACTTATATCCTAACTCACTTCCTTCCTGTATTGGATCAATGCTGATTCAATTGTCTCTGGCTGTGTAGGGGAAGCGAAGAAAACAGCTGAAAAGGGGAAAAATAAGTCAGGACACCACTCATTCATGATAACAAATGGTTGGTTGGATTCGTTTTCTTATTTATTACTTCAATGAGTGAACTCTCTCATCGTCAGATGGCTGGATGTTCCAAAGTCAGGATGGTGGATGCTCTGCCTACAAGGGGGCAGGACGAACACCAAATGAGCTCTTCAGCATTTCTAAGCCTGGTACTCTGCACTTGAGGGATGGATGTAGGGTTATAGGTATGCTTATGAACCTCAAAGAACCTTGAGTCTGGCAAGACACAGATAATTGCCACCCTATGCAAACAAAACAACAGCAACAGCCATGATATAGTGCATTCATATGAACCTCTACTGACATTCCTTTCTGACGCCTCACTGTGATGGGAAGTGAATCCTGGGTTCCTGAAGACTCTACCATTCTGCTGTTAGGGAAATCAACATCTAGCCAAGTGAAGGGTACTTTAGTGGGTAAATAGGGACTGGAAGATTAGATCTAGCACATCCCTACACTCCATTGGAGTCTCATCATGGCAGGGAAAACTCTGAGATCATAAAGATTGCCAATCTTCATGACTTCCCACTATAATCCCTTTGGGAAAGCTTTAAGGTTGTAAGCATGGCATACAAAGAGTAGAGATTTTCTTTGTAGCATTCTTTCATATTTATGTCATATTATCTGATCCTTAAAAATCCCATTCTGTCTCCTCCTTCCAACCATTGCCCAGGCTGTGCTCCATGCTTGAAAATGCAAAAATTAAAATATGCAGGAATACAAAGGAAACCAAATTATGGAAATGCAGTTAATGAACATGAAAACAGCAACAACAAAGTCCCCAGCCTCCAGACTAAGAATGCCTGCTCTAGAATAAAATAGATCTCTATTAGTTGTTTAATGCCCTTCACAAAATATCCTAACCAATCATTCCTGCACACTCCTCTCCTTTCTCTTCTTTGTAATTGCAGTCAAAAACAGAGTTCTATTGACTGTTCCCTATGCCCATCTTTCCACCTCCCATTTCTGTGACTTTGTCCAAGTGTCCTTCTTCTAGCTGAATGACTCTCCATTACTATCTTCTTCAGGTGTTGGCTGATTTCTCCCAGGGGCTAGTGCCTCCCATAATCATTCTGTATTCCTTGTTTGTGGCAGCCCTTTTTGTAGTGGCTAAAAACTGGAAACTGAATGGATGTCCATCAGTTGGAGAATGGCTGAATAAATTGTGGTATATGAATATTATGGAATATTACTGTTCTGTAAGAAATGACCAACAGGATAATTTCAGAAAGGCCTGGAGAGACTTACATGAACTGATGCTGAGTGAAATGAGCAGGACCAGGAGATCATTATATACTTCAACAACTATACTATATGATGACCAGTTCTGATGGACCAGGCCATCCTCAGCAACGAGATCAACCAAATCATTTTTAATGGAGTAGTAATGAACTGAACTAGCTATGCCCAGAAAAAGAACTCTGGGAGATGACTAAAAACCATTACATTGAATTCCCAATCCCTATATTTATGCACACCTGCATTTTTGATTTCCTTCACAAGCTAATTGTACAATATTTCAGAGTCTGATTCTTTTTGTACAGCAAAATAACGTTTTGGTCATGTATACTTATTGCGTATCTAATTTATATTTTAATATATTTAACATCTACTGGTCATCCTGCTATCTAGGGGAGGGGGTGGGGGGGTAAGAGGTGAAAAATTGGAACAAGAGGTTTGGCAATTGTTAATGCTGTAAAGTTACCCGTGTATATATCCTGTAAATAAAAGGCTATTAAATTAAAAAATAAAAAAAATCATTCTGTATTCCTTTTTAAAAATCAATCTTTTATTTATTTATCTGCGAAAATGTTCTCTACTAACCAGCCTTGTCATCAAAATTGAAAGCTTCCTGATGGGAGGAACTCCTCCTTTGTGTTGTTCTGCCCAGAATTTAGGGCAGTGCCTAATGCATGTCAGGCTCTTCCTAAATCAAAGATCGGTTCCCAATCAATCACCATATACCGTGTACTTTAAAATTCCATCTATTTAAAAGTAGTGCCTAAAAGCTTCCCAGAACTTAGCCTAGTGGCTGCAAAATCTATTTTCTTCCCTTTTTCTTTGACAATTGGGACAGATGGCCTTCTCCACTCCTGTCATCTCATTCTCATTCTCCATGGCCTTTCTAATATCACGGACATTTTGCTGTTGAAAAATCCACATATCTTCACATCAGTTCTTTCATTTGACTGAACTGGATTGGGATTATTATTTCTATTTTGCTTGACAGGAAACCAAGCTGAGGGAATGGAAATGTCCTGCCCAGAATAATACATCAAGGAAGTCTCAGGGTCAAAACTTAGATCCCAGCTCCTAACTGCCTAATGGAATAAGCAGCCTCTCACACAACAGTAAAAACTGGACCTACTTTTGATCTATCAGCCTCTTCCCACTGGCCAGTGGTCAGTTCCTGTGACCCAGAAAACATGCAGGATCAAGGCCAGAGTTGCTGAGTGCCAGTGGGGTGGGAAATACCATCTCACAAGTGTTCCAACCAAGATGCTTACATGAGTCACGGACCAAAGAGGGAGGCGTTTATGGGACGAGTGAATAATCTCTTAGAAGCGACAAGGAGTGTTTTGACAAGATGGATTTTCCAACTCAGCCACTGTGTTATCTGGGTACAATAACAAACTTCCAGGGGCCTAACTTGTTTTGCGTTAACGCTAATCACCACGATTGTGCGGGCTGAGCAGCACGTTCGACAGCCCCCTCCTATCACAACAAACCCATCGTCCCGAGGCTTGACAAAGCCCAGCTGGCTGGGGCTCCTGCTGCCTCACCATTTTAAGGCCTGACACACTCCTCCAGGATCGTTTCCATGAATTTAAAACCATTCGAGCAAACACAGGACAGCCCTCTTGGCTAAACAGCTCATCAAGTCTGTTGTTTAAATTATATATGTAAAAAAATAGGGGGAAAAACAGGTTTGCTTCTTGAATGCCTGAAGCTCTAAAAGAAATACATTAGTTCAACAATAATCTCTTACCAAATACATTGCACATTCAAAATCATTAACTCCTTGATTCTGCCAACAGCCTAGTGGAGCATTCTTATTCCCATTTGACAGATGTAGAAATAGAGGCTCACAGAACTGTGATGAATTGTCATGAACTCTCGGTAGGCAAGAGACAGAGGCAGGAATCCAAACTGATTTCTCTGCCTCTCAGAATCTTGGAGCTGGGATATATCACAGGATCAGATCTTGGAGCTGAAAGGACCAGAGCCCAAAGAATTCAAGCTTCTCATTTTGAGAAGATTGAAACCTGGAATAAAGTATCTCACTTAAAGTCTGGTGGTGATTCTTCTTTAAGAACTGGACATTTCTGGTAAGAGGATACCAAGCAGTTGAAGACTAGGTAACTAAGATATAAACTTAAAAATAAAAGAGGTAAAATACTGCTGGGCAGAGAGCATGAGCAACACTGAACATGAGCCCTCTTCCCTCTTGGGGAAATGGAAAATAATTAAAAAAAGGAATCAGGAAAAAGGAAACAGTGGATCTGTCCCAGGATTAACAGTCAAAGAGGAGAGAAAGCTTGATCACCAGTTCAATGGTTTTATTGCCATTAGTAATGTCATGATGCCATTAAATATGGAGAAATGAATAAGTAAAGGAGATGGGATATACAACTCTGCCCCCTCTTTTTATTATTGTTTTCACTTCTGAAACGGAAAAAATTCCAAATTTGGTGAACAAACACTACCTACCCTGCCACATATATTTCCCCATCTTTTCCAATCCATATTGCTGAGCGAATTTTCTATATTGGACATGAAATAATTGGTCAAACAAATATTTGTTAAGTATTGACTTTATGCAGAACTTGTGGTCAGTGCTAGAGGATGAAGTTCCCATAAATTGTCCTGCTATCCTGGAGCTCCAAGGAAAGAGATAAGATGGGCTGCCACATGATGCAATATTATAGGAGAAGAGAAAACAAAAAGTGGTATGGAGATTCAGGACGTCTTCCTGGAGGAAGTGACATCTGAATGGAGCTGTAAAGAATAGACAGGAATTCCACAGGTAAAGAAAAAAAGGAGAGACCTTCTAAGCCTGGGTGAGAAGAGTGTAAAAACAAAGATGTGGAAGAAAATAAATCCAGGAGATCAGGAAATAGCCAGTAGTCTATTTTTCCTGACTTGTGACATACTTTGGGGAGCAGGAATAAGTGTAAAATTGGGATAATAGGATGGTACCTAATTATGGATGGCCTTGAATGTCAAGAAAGAATTTGAGCTTTATTCCAATTCTAAAGACATAATTATCAAGGCTTCATATGGTGGAGAGGAGGATCTATGTCTTGTTGGTACAAATAATGGAAGTCACTAAAAAAGTCTCAAAATTTAAAGTTGAAGAAATATGATAGGACTAAGGTTGCAGAAATCCGAGAAAGAATAGGCCTCTACCTGCTTTGATTAGATGTAGATGAAGAAGCAAAAGTCCAGAGAATTTTTTGCTTAAGATCACATGGGCAAGCTTCCCCAATAGGGGACATTTGCAGTTGGGTGATGGATTTGGAAGAGAGTTCACCAAGAGTCATCATGGTCTCCTCCTGCTCAAGGTTTAGCAGAGAAGGCTAATGGTGGCAGTACCCATCAGCAAGTCAACAGATCCAATGTATGGCCAAGAAAAAGGGCTTTGAAATAGTTTAAGGAAGTAGTCTCTATCTATGAGAGCAAAGAGTTATTGTGAGAAGGGGATCTTAAAAATCCATATGTGAATCAGGCTTTATTATTTTCATCTTTCTTTAATACCAACAAAAAATGCAGTGTGAATCAGTATAATAATCAAACATGCTTTCTGTAGACTGAATAAATTATATGCCTTATAGACATTACTATTTTCCCAATGTTTGTAGATGTCATTGTGTGAAATAAAATATAAGCTTATTTAAAAGTGTTACTGAATTCATAGAAGGTTTTGTTATTATGTATTTTCTTAATCACCACATTCTCTACTACAGTTACTGTCGTCTGAGGGACTGAGATTTTGTGATGTGAATGAGGAGTGCTCATCCTCAGAGAAACTGGGCAATATTGGCCTCTAAGGCCCAGACTATGAGGGCTGAGATGAAGGGATCATAAAGTGATTACTCAAATCATTATTAAATGGAAAACGGCACTGGACTGGGCACTGGGACTCCAGAGGCAAAAAGGAAACAGTCTCAGCCTTGAGGGTTATTGAGCATTCCATTAGCAACACAACAGGAAAATGTACATAATATAAATATACATATTTATAAAGTAATACTTTATACATACACATATAACAGAAGTAGTAAATGGTATAGGAGAAAGAGAGCTGGCCTTGGTGCTATTAAGATTGATCCAAAACTAACATTTGACACATGCAAGGTATTGCCATTGGTATAATATATTAGGATGGTTGGCAATTTAAAATCTAATATGCATGTGTGTGTGTGTGCATGTGTTTTGTGTTTATGTCTCTATATTTCCATATCCTTTCTCTCTTTGTCTCTGTCTCTCTGAGTTTCTGTCTCTATCTTTCTCTCTGTGTCTGTCTGTCTGTCTGTCTGTCTCTCTCTCTGTCTCTGTCTCTGCCTCTCTGTCTCTCACACACTTTTAAAGTGATGCACAGATTTCCTGAGTCTTTTTTTCCTCTTTTGTTTTTAACCCCTTATGGCAAAGCACCAAAATGCCTGCAGTTAGTGTGCCAGCCCTGCCAACAGGTTTTATAAGTGCTTTCTGTAAAAACAAAATAGAGAGTTGTGCAAAAAGGAAGACAACAATAAATTTGAGTAATGCATGCAGATGCCTCAGAGGGATAGAATCCAAATCCTCCAGTGAGTAGGATGAAACAAAAGTCTGCAAACACTGAGAAACGAGCACCGGAAAGGTAGCCTTGCCCTCTCTGGCCTGCTGGGAGTGATGCCCATAGCACAGAAGGCCAATCTGGAAAGTGCTAAAAGTTGGGAAAGGACCCAAGGGGTGCCTTGTGTTCAGCACTGGGCAGGTTTCTAATGAATCAGTCCTTGGTCAGAAGCAAGGTCCAATCAAGACGATTCACATGGAAAAGCCAAAAAAGGCCTGATCTAGAGTTTGAGTCCAGACCCCACCACTAGTTTACAGTGTAATTCTCAGAAGTCACTGCAAGAATAAGAGCCTCCATTTTCTCACGTATAAGGTGGGTAAAAAGTATTTACTCTTGCCTTGCTGGGCTCTATTGAGAGATGATGAGAAGTGGTAAAAATGCTTTGTGATATATCCATTAACCTGACGTTATCATTCACTGGATTAATAATGTCTTTTCCAATTGCACATATTTAACTTAAATCAGATTGCTTGCTGTCTTGGGGAAGAAGGGAGAAAATTTGGGGAAAAAAAGTTTTGCAAAAAATGAATATTGAAAACTATCTTTACATGCATTTGGAAAATAAAATGCTATGGGGGAAAAAAATGTCTTTTCCACATCATGCTTCTTCCACCTGTAGAGAGGAATAAATGATGCCTTGGGATTTGGAAGAGCTCATTTTCCATCCTGACTTCATAATTTGATAGCCAGAACCTGGCTGTTCAGATAGATCTGTAAGCTCCTTGAGGGCAGGGATCATGCAACTCTGGCTAGCTTTGGTCACAGAGCCTTGCCAAATGTAGATGCTGATTCAATTTTTGCTGAACTAAGTCACTTTGCCTCCTAAGTTTCAGAATCCTTAGCTCTAAAATGGAGAGATAGAATCCTAGATCAAGAGCTGAAAAGGACCTCTTGACTTTCTAACCCAATTCTCCCATTTAACAGAGTCTCAGTTTCCCAGCTGAATTTCAGGGAAGTTAACAAAAGAGTGCACTTGAGATCACTAACATCTAGATTAAAATCCTGCCTCAGACACTTCTTACTTGCATGAACCCAGGCAAGTCACTTCACCTCTCCCTTTCCTCAGTTTATTAATTTGTAGATTATGGGGTTGTGTTCAATAGTGTCTGAGGATCTAAATCTGTGATTCTATAAATGATTTGCCTCAAGTCACACATTGGAGAGGACATTCTTTCTAATTCTAGTGAATTCCCTCTGTTAATTATTCCCAATTAATTCTGAACATATCTTGTTTGTACACAGTTATTTGTGAGTTGTGTCCTCCATAAACCATGAGCTCTGTGAGGATACAAACTCTTTTGCCTTTCTTTGTATCCCCAGCACTTAGCACAGTGTCTGGCTCCCAGTAGATATTTAATCAAGATTTATTAGTGACAAGTAATGTGATTTTTTAAAATCTCTGTTCATCTTAACTCAGTACTTAACAAATAGTAAAAACTTAATAAAATGCACCCCATGCCCTGGCACAGTTAGGTAGGAGTTAAAATGAGTAGGATTGCAGTTAAAACACTATTTTTTTCTCACAACAAAGGCAAAGTTTGATTCTTGGTTGTGTTGTGGGTCGGAAAATTGGCACCTGCACTAACCATGGCAAGGGCAGACTCCACCTAAATCATGGTGCCCCTGGCGAAAGACTCACAGTCCATCCTTTGAGAAGCACCAGGTCCCCTGAAAATGTTGCTGTCTCTCTGTCAAAAAGGAGCCTTCATATCTGGATGTTGGGAGGGGTTCCAAGATTAGTATGCAGGAAAAATGTTCTGAGCTTGGCCCTCCCAGTGTGGCCCCAACCTCTCTTAACAGGTTCTCTGCTCACACAACCCCTCCTTATGCTGGTACATAGTCAGTCATGGTTCAACCGGGTATAAGTCCATTGGAGGAGAACCACCCCACCCCCTTGAAGAGCTGCTCTCTATGCCCCAGATGGAAGTCTGCAGGACACTGCCTACAGAGATAAAGCCCCTTCTGAGAAACTGGGAAGTTCGCTGGACCCCTCCAGATCACTGCATTCATCCATCCATCCACCCACCCATCCATCCATCAAGAAAGCTAGCACCAACTGATTAGTCATGAGGCCTTTCCTTATGCCCCTCCCTAGTTATCTTATATTTGTGTTTTCTCTGCACAAGCTGTCTCCCTGATGGAATGTTAAGATCCTCGAAGGAGTCAGACACATAGGACTGACTTAATAAATGTCTGTGAATTATTACAAGGATCGCTCAGTGCCAGGCACTATGCTAAGAACTGGAAAGCTGCCCTCTAATGGCTTACATTCTCCCATGGAGATAAAGCAAGTCTGATGGACATCCCCTGTTCTAAGGCCTATCTCTGACATACCCCCATTCTAAGCCCCCTCCCAGCTCTGATATCCCCTGTTCTAAGCTCCCTCCCAGCCCTGACATCCCCTGTTCTAAGTTCCCTCCCAGCCCTGACATCTCCTGTTCTAAGCTCCCTCCCAGCTCTGACACCCCCTGTTCTAAGCTCCCTCTCAGCTCTGACATCCCCTGTTCTAAAATCCCTCCCAGCCCTGACATCCCCTGTTCTAAGCTCCTTCCCAGCCCTGACATCCCCTGTTCTAACCTCCCTCCCAGCTCTGGCACCCCTTGTTCTAAGTCCCCTCCCAGCCCTGACACCCCCTGTTCTAAGCCCTCTCCCAGCCCTGACATCCCTTGTTCTAATGTCCATCTCTGACATTTCCTGTGCTCAGGTCCCTTTCAATGAGCCTGGAAGAAAGACAACATGGTACCTAATCATTATCCTCCTAGCCTTAGATGACTTCATGGCTTGTTACATCTTTACACTCCTATAATCCTCTAAAATCCTGGCCAGGAGGAACCATTCTTTCACTCTGAATTGCTCCTCATGTTTGGCACAAGACTTGGCAGACAGGGGCACTTATATGTTGTATAGGATGGATGCACCAGCTCACACTATGGAACTCTGTGATCAGGGGTCTTGGAAGAGCAGCAGGTCACAGGTCAGATCACATTCCCCCATATCACCCCGCATTTTCCCCCTCATGGCCCTGGGGCCCTTCATCTAATGGATTCTCACATGACATCTCAGGATAGGGGAAGGGGCGACGAGCAGGTGGCATTTTGTGGAGGTCATTAATTCATGGGCATTGCATTTCCATTCCAAACTGAACCCTCCTAAACAAGGTGCAGCTGTGCTGCTCTATAAGGAAATGGGGGGTTTAATGCTTTGTTTTCATTCATTTTCTAGTGTCCCATTATCATAACATTTCTCCATAATGATCCCCATAAAAGTCACCTGAAAATACTTTACGCCAGGAAGGTTGATGTATACATTTCATCATTATTGTGAGTCAGGAAGGAGAGCCAAATGAAGTAGCAGGAATTTAGCCCGAGAGCACAGCGATTTTCATAGTTACAGGATTAGCTTTCTGCTTCGTCCCTCTTTCTTTGGACAAATCAAGCCTTTGTCCAACAGGTATAACTGAAATATGATGGTACACTTGGCAAGAACTTGACATCTGACCATGGATTGTAAGTTCCAGCTCTGAGGCTGAGGAAAGACTAAAAGGAATGAAAGTTTCAACCAATTCATCAGACTTCTCTTGACCTTGTCACAAAATGGTTCTAATATTCCTTTTCAGCAATGTGTATGTATTAATCCTCAATCCAGAGATATAATCTTTGGAGATCTAGTTCACCCTCATTGTTTTCTCAAGCATTTGTCCATTCACTCTATCCTGAAATCTATCAAGGATCCACTCTTCCAGGGAGATAGCAAAGGTCATACACAGCTTTGGAGTCCAGTGACCCATATTAAAAGTCCTCTCTCTGTCACTGTGACCTGTGTGAACTTGGCAAGTCCCCAAGAACCTTGTTGGACCTTGGCTTTCTCATCTGTGAAATGAGGGGGATGGAACATGGGATCTCTGGTTCTCAAACTTCCAATCCTATGATTTTTACATTGTGAGTTACCCTTTAAATGAAACTGATAAGAATCCCTCTTTATTTTCAGAGGGATATGGAGGAGGTATCATAGTGCACAGAGCCCTGGGTCTAGAGGGAGAAAAACTCATCTTTCTAAGTTCATACCTGATCACTAGCTATGTGATCCTGGGCAAGTCACTTAACCCTATTTGCCTTGATTTCCTCACTTATAAAATGAGGAGGGAAAAAAAAACACTCCAGTGTCTTTTCCAAAAAACAAAAACCCAAATGGGGTCACAAAGAGTTGGGCTTGATTGAAATGATTGAATATTAATATGTACTTTCAAAGACAGCTACATGAAATATTATGGAAGTGTGATGAGGGCTGGATTTAAGCTAAGAAAACCATGAGTTCCCATCCTGATTCACCTACTTTCCTCATCTTTGCTTTGGGTCTCAGTTTCCTTATCTGTAAATGAAGATGTGGGACTAGATAGTCTCTGGAGCATCTTTCCACCTATAACTATAGGAGCCTTTGGATACATTGCCCCTCTTCCAGTTTTAGGACTAGCCCTTTGGGTGACATCCCTTTTCAGTCAGATTTGGCTTTGATCAGCAGACACCTAGTCCAGAAGTGAGCTCTCATCTCAAGCTTATCCAGATATGTAGGCCCTGCCCCTGAAGTTCCCCTCATCATGGAGCCTCAGAAGAGAATTTAACACACATAAAGGCTCTCTCCTTAAGGACCACAATCTCCCAGGCCATGTGTTTTATTTTTTCTTCTTCAGATCCTAAGGTAATTTAAAATAAATTATCTTAAAATGTTCACATGTGCTTGATAATTGTTTCCTCCATCAGAGTTCTTTCAGGCATATATTTACAAGAAAGTGAAAAAGGTGCTGAATCAGTCGATCTCCAGGCCTCTGTGCCAACACTAGGCTCGTTCTGCTTCATTTCTTTCCTGACAGGGGTTCAGATACCAGCAAATGTCATTTAGAGTGCCCTCTAATGGGAAAGTGACAGAAATGGCCATAGGCTGAGCACCTGGTACCTCTTGGGTCCTGGCAACAAGAGGTAGCTGTAGTGCACTCTTTGGGAGAGGAGAGAAAGCACAGCACTGAAAGCTCCTGGAGCTGCTGTCCAGCATATCTGAGACCATCTAATCCAGCCTCTGCCCAAAGAATAAATCTTCTAGGTCTCCCCATACAAAAAAAGTCACCTTGTTTTGTTTGTTTGTTTGTTTGTTGAATTATTCTAATGATGAGATACTCATCATCATAACACATCATCCAGCCGGTGTCACTTCCTACAGGAAGCCCTTTCTGATCAATTCCCTTCTCCTTTTACTTGGTAAAAACTTATCTATGTGCCTGTTTTCTTGTCCTGGTAGATCATAAATCACTGGAGATTTGTTAGCTATATTAATTGCTTAATATAATACCTTACATACAGTAGGTAGTTAATGCCTGCTGACTTCAGATTCTGTTAAAGAATTACTAAGGTTCCTCCAAATAATCTCTCCATCTATTTGTGCATGAAGAACTCCTGGCTGGGGGATGGAAGATGTTCCAAGAAAATACAAACTGTGCAGTCCTAGGATTCAATGATTCCAAGTAGTTATTCTGAAAGGCAGCCCCCTTTCTGAGGAAACTGTGTCTGCATGATACCAAAGATCCTCTGATGTCCATTTTGGATGATGTATATTCCCCAGATTTATAAAATCCTTAAAATTATTTTACTGGTTGTTGGAGAATAGGAAGGAAGAGGGAGAATGAAGAATTTATGAGATTGAGCTTCTTTTCTGAAACTATTTTAATATAATTGATTCTCTCTATAATCCTTTACTATTTTATTTTGTGCAATAAAAATGTGAGAAGCCATCCGTAGGTTTACTAGATTTCCAAAGGATCTGTGAAACCCAAGAAAAGGTTAAGAAGCTTTAATTTAAGGGAAAGGGAAATAGCCAATCCTATCAGTGCTGGAAGTTTGGCAGGTGGATTTCTATTCTTCTAAATAGAAAATTAAATTCAAGAAGGAAAGCAATATGAGAGATGAACTTCTAAATAGCCCTGCTTTATAGCATCTCCTGCACTTTCAATTTTATTCAATCAAGCAGACCACAAATACAATCTGAGTAGCAGCAATAACACATCTTTTAATCTCCCAAATACAGAATAAACAGCAAGGATTAAAAAAAAAAAACATCAAAATGCTTGCTCTTGGGAAGTATTTTCAATAAAAGGTTACCAATGTCCCATGATGATTTACCGTATGGCTTTAAACTTACTCTTGCACCAGATAACTGCTTTTAAGAAAACAGTGATAACTCATATTTGAGTGTTATTTTTCAAAGCTTCAAACTAGTTCATATGCATTTTCTCATTTTATTCTAATAAGAGCCCTGTGAAGTCAAGAGGATGTATGAAAGATGAGGAATCTGGGGCCAAAAAAGGGAAGTCATTTGCCCCAAGATACAGCCAAGAATTGACCTCGGTGCTTCTAAGTCCCTTGAATTACTGAATTAGTCATTCACCACACTGACCCGTAGTGAGTGTTTAATAAAGGCTTATTGACCCACTGATTTTTCTTACTTGTTTACATCTTGGTGCCTCCCAGGGTAACAAACAGAACTCAAATTTGGGGAAATTTTGATTCAGATTTTGCTTTCTCTTTTAAAATCTTGTGTTTAAAGAATAATCTTCTGAGCCCTAACCCAGCAATCCTTATCAAAAACTTTAGGATTCTGATGGTTTCAAATGCAATTTTTTATCCTTTTTGTTATGTAATTTTTATGCATTTTTGATGTATTCTTGTGCTTTTTTTTAATGCTGATTCCATGATGGCTCCCTTGGTCTCCCATCTTCCTAATAATCTTTTTTTCAGGCCTCCCACAGTACATACAATGTACTTGCATACATAATACGTTATGATGCAGATGCCATGTAATTTTAAGCATTAGAAGCCTGTGTTACACATCCTTCTTGAATTCAAGCTCCATGAGGGCAGGTATTGTTCTTTATCTCCATACTATGTTTCCCTTGGCACCCAACCCAGGACTTTTCACAGCATAGGTTCTTAATAAATATGTCTTCAATTTCTGTCTTGTGCACAAGCTAGAGCATAAAGAGAGCAGGGGGATGAGGATCTAGCAGGAAGATTCTGAATCACACCTGAATGAAAGAATGAGGCCAGGGCTCAGCTCACTTTTTTTCTCAGGACCTACCACAATTCCTGGTATACAGTAGAAAATGAATAAATATGTGATGATCAATTGATTATTTTTCTCGTACGCCATAATTATATATATTTTTTCTCTGTACATTTATGGTGCTTAATATATGTCCAACAGACCCTCCAATAACGCCATCTATGTCAAGTCATAAGGAAACATAAATGCCCCTGAGACAGCATGTACACCATCATTAAATTAACTGCTACATCTCCTGTGTTGTGCTTAGGGCTTAAAGAACTATTATCTTCCCTCTCATTTGTTTCTGACAGCAACAGATATTGTCATCTCATTTTTGTAGCTCAGCAGAATTGAGTGTGACCTTAGCATAGCTGTAGTGAGTGAGGATATTCAACTGTGACAGAGTCACCCCAGAAATCATCCCCAGCAGAACAAGTCGCTGGCCCTGCTACTTTCAAATCTGCTGCCAAACTCAGTTAGAACCCCCCCCCCTCCTGAAAGATGCCGGTTCTGTTTATTAGTGTCATCTATGGAAATCTCCCTGATATGATCTGAATGGCACCAAAGAGTGGAGGCTGCCCTGGCAAGACTGGGGTTGGGAAGACCTGGGTGCAGGTATTCTAATTGGCCCTGGGCACATCAAGTAATTTTTAAATCATGTCTTACCACTTTCTAAGGTTATAAATTACAACCGGGGTACTAGTCTCCATCTGTGGAGGAGATACCTGAAGTGGAAGTTGTCAGTGACATGAATTGCCAGGTCTAGACTCATCCCTATTCTTAGGTATATATATATATATATATGTGTCAAATACACACATACACACACACATACATATATATACATATCTAAGAATTTATGAATACATCATGGAATATGCAAGATGGAATCGTTAGCATTTATCCATTAAAACTATAGATGGTCATAACTTAAAGGAGTTTAGAACAAAGGTCTCATTTTATCAAATAAAACCCAAGCAACGGCTTGCTCTAGCTCCCACAGCAAAAGCAGAACTGGGTGATCTCCTGACTCCTAAGATGGATTTCTGCCGGCTGTTATACTTGACCCCCTTTGCTTCCTGTGTATTTTTAATTGATATTTCCACCTACTTTTTCATTTCGGATTCTTTGTGACATGGACCTCCTCATTTCAGTGGCTTAAATGCATTTTGAGGGACATTTCCTGGCAACATGACAAATGAATGTTACAATCTCATCTCCACCTCCTAGCGCCTGCTCTGGGACAATGACTCCCCTGGGATTCCCAGAGTGCACACTATAGCATGAGACGCTATGTGAACTTTTGATGTTGGCAGGGTCTCTGCACCTGCTGAAAAAATACATGCCCATATTAAAGCAAGCACCAGTCCATCCCCTTTTGATTTCAACTATGTATGCATCTTCCTCACCTCCCCCCCTGCCCAGTAATGGGGGGGGGGGGGGGGAGACAAGCCTTGGTTTCTATGGCAACACATCTAATTGGTGGGCTGCAGGTCTCTGTCCAACCATAGGGTGGAGCTAATCTCCCTAAATATGAATCCAAACATTTGAGAAAGGAAGACTCTTTCATAGAGGCCAGGCAAGTCCCGGATTTCCAAATTCAAAGCCAGGCTCAAACAGAGTCAGTGCTGTCTTGGGGGAAAGGGAGAGAGAGAGAGAGACTGAGAGGAAGAGAGAGGGGGAGAGGGAAAGAGAGACAGAGACAGACAGACAGACAGAGAAAGTCAGAGAGAGAGAAAGAAAGAGAAAGAGAGAGAGAGAGAGAGAGAGAGAGAGAGAGAGAGAGAGAGAGAGAGAGAGAGAGAAAAGAACCCTAAGCTTTTTCCACACAGACAAGAATTTCATAGGGAGAAGAACTGAACTCTTGCATCATGCTTATCAGTGTTCCCAAAACTAGAATAAGAAGAGAACAGGTCTGTTTATAGGAGAGAAAACTGACCAAGGAATGCAATTTCTAACTGCTTAGTAAAATAACTTGCCCTTAAATACATTAAATATCCTCCCTCAGCCCGGATACTTTGGAGGCACCAATGGAAAATCCGAGAACCATTCAATTTGCATTTTGATCACTGTTGTTGGCACAATGAAAGTCAGAGGTTCCCCCATGGGATTAAAGTCCCAATGGGAGACATAAAGGATTAGGGCATATTCTAGGTTTTGAGGTTTTTGTTTTGCTTGCTATGTTGTAATTGCATTTTAATAGGTTTATATGTGTGTGTGAGAGAGAGGAGAAGGGAAGAAGGCAGGGAGGGAGGCAGAGAGGGAGGGAGAGAGACACAGAGAGAGAGAGAGAAAGAAAGAAGAACAGATTCAGAGACAGAGACAGAGATAGGGAGAGAGGAAGGGAGGGAGGGAGGGAGGGAGAAAGAGAGGGGAAGAGAGAGGAAGGAGAGGAAAAAGGAGAGAGATGAGGGTGTCTACATTCGATATAATTATATCAATTTCATCATAGCACCATCAGATAGATCAAAAATATGAAGTAAACTAACGCTTTCCATCAATCAGGCTTTATAATTCCCCGGGGGAACAGCTACTGTAGTAATGTTCTTTGGTCTTAGATTTTCTTTTCTTTTCTTCCCCTTCTCCCCTCCACCCTCATCACGTTCCCGACGTATTTCAATACCAGGTCACGGGTGAATAAGAGCAGAGACTTTCCCTCCCTGGGCTCCTTCTGGGTACTCGCATCTCCATCCCCAAAATCCCCCCACCTGGCTTTGCTTTCTCGATGGCAGACTTACTGCCCACAAGTCTCTCCCAAGGCATTAGCACTCAGGAGCTCCTAAACTAATGCGGGTGAGCATTGGAGATGGCACCTCCAGTCATTAAGTCAGGGAGCCAGGCGCAGAGATGCTGGAGTGAGTTGACACTGCATATTTTAGACGTTGCTGGTGTGCAGTGAGCCCTGGGTAGCAGAGAGGAAATTCAGGGTGTTTGAGTAACAGGAGGCAGGGTGAGATTTGCTTAACAAAACAATTAGGAGATTGTTCTTTTGAACACATCAAGAAGCTGTTCCATTTTTTAGAGCCGTGAGCTTTCCAAGCAGGGGCTCACCTTGAAAGCGGCAACTTTCCAGGGGCAGAAATCAGCCCATGGATGTGACACAAAAGAGCGGAAGTCATGACAGAATGGAAGATGAGGGCTCTCACTTTCCACCACGTTGGAAAGAATTCATTCCTGTCACCTCAAATCAGGGTATGGCCAAGTCCACACACTGCGGGAGTCCTCCCTGGTTAACCCACTGCAATCTCCCAGAACTGGGCTGTTCTTCCCTAGGAAACCTGTGGCTAGCTGGATGTGAATATGCCAGAAAGGAACCCATAGGGAAATGGGGGCAACTCTGCTGTGTAAATGTGGCGTCTGCTCATGCTTACTACCCGAGCCCTGAGATAACCCCCTGTCCTTTGCTTTGGGGAAATCTCAGAAAGCACTGGGGCTCTGCAGAAGTCAATCATTTATGCCAACTCGGAGACACCTGAACTGCTCCTCGCTCGCCCAGCTTTCGCCACAGCACAGGCCTTGGCAGGGACCCCGAATGGCAAAGGGAACAAGGACGCCTATAGTCTGCTGAGGGGAGTGAGGCTGCTGGGAGGCTGTCCGAAAGGCTCCGAAATGGAGCCAAGTGGGGGAGCAGATTCCTTCTCTGCTCACTGCAACCTCATTTGAGAGGCTGCTGAAGGATGTTGCATCTGCTCAGGCAGGAAAGATGGGAAACAGGGGTGAGGGAGGGCCGGAGCCGGCCTCTTCTCGCCAAAGGAAAAAGCTAGGCAGAATCTATGATTCTTCCTCCTCTCATCCAACTCCCATGGCAATTGCCTGCCAACCTCAGCACTGCCCTGGGTCCCCAAGGCTGAGGAGAGCTTTCCACGGCTGTCCCGGGGCACTGACCATGGCCTCCCCCAAGACAGAAGAGAGCTATCGATTAACTCCCAGGGCTACTTTTCTGTGCTCAAGTTGCCCACATCCTAGAGGGGGCTTGTGAATTATTTTACTATTGCTGCAGGTTCCAGCTCTGTTGCTTTTTTCCCTTTGGAGAGGGGAGGAGATTGGGAAAGCGCAGAAGGAGAGAACCTAAGCAAACAATGTTCCATCCCTGTCTCTCCTCCACGATGCTTACTCCATGTCTCCCCAGCTGTGCCTGTTGGCTTGCCCTCAGAAAGCTCTGCTCTTACTCCAAACCCGGGAAGCTTCTGGCAAGAAATGAAGTCGCACTTCTCTCCATCGAGAGGCGGCTTCTCTCCCTCTCCCCACATATCGACCCCCCAACTGCCCCAGCAAAACCAAAATAGTCTCTAATTTGGAAATCAGAAGCCCCATCTCCCTGCACCAGGCAGGACTTCTTAGGGATACGTCAGTGTGGAGATGGCGTCTTTGAGAGATTAACATCCAGCAATCAAACGACCGGGCAGTAAGAATAGGGGGGAAATAATAAGGAAAAAAATAAAACCCTCCCAGAAATCTATGGGAAATTGGACGGGATGGATGCATTTCGGAGAGACCCAGGCGAGGCTAAAGCAAAGCTGGGGTCCTTCCCAAGCAGAGATTCCCCGGTCTGGAAGCGGTTTTACATCACCCTAGAGATAATGAAGCCATTTGTCACTCCAGAGCGCCTGGCCGTCCCCTTTGCCCAAAATCCGGAGGAGAACGGGGACGGGGGAAGCCAGGTGAGGGGGCTGGCCACTGAAAGAGCCGCCCCTGAGTGTGGCCGAGGGGGGATCCGCGGGCAAGGAGCCTCCAGCTCCCTCCCGAAGTAGGCTCCGGGGGCCGGCGGCGAACTCACCAGGAGGTGAGCTTCCCGGCCCCGAGATGGGACTCGATCTCGCCGGGAAGGATGCGCCCCTTCTGCCCCGAGAGCCGAGATCAGCCAGGGTACCCCGCTCCCGCTCCGGAGCGGTTTGACACCAGGATCACTGCCATTTTGGGTCCAGTTTCCCGGTTGGGCAGAGAGGGGAAGGAGAGCAAGGAGCCGTCCTGCGGGGGGTCTGGGGGGGGGGAGCGGGAGGCTATCCGGGGATGGGGCGGGGATGCCAGGGCACCTGTCTGCCTTTGCCCGGGGCACTGCCTGGGGGCCGGGGCCGGGGCGCCGCGCGGCGGGCAGAGGATGGGGGTGGGGGGCAGCGGGTACTCACTGCAGTAGGCGATCAGCAGACTCGCCAGGATCATGAAAGCCCAAAAAGTTGAGGACATGCTCGGCAAGGCGTTGGCATCTTTCCGGCGGCTCCTCTTGGGGGATGGCGCCATTGAAGCCGCTTCTCCGGGGCACGGGGGTGGGGGAGCCGCGCGTCTCACCAGCCGGCGCTCCCCGGGGCCGATCCCGATCGCCTTTCTCCACGTGTAATCCCAGAGAGCCTCATCTTCACGCCTGGCCTCCCGCGGCACAGGCGGCACGGGCACTGGCACGGGCGGTGGCACCGGCGGCGGCGGCGGCGGCGGCGGCGGCGGCGGCGGCCCCGTCACGTCTGGAGGCGCATCGTCGCCCCCTCCGCGCCCGCCCCGCCCCCAAACTGCCGAGGCCGCTCTCCCCGAGATCCCCGAGCGGCTCCTCGCACCGGCGGCTCCCCGGCCCCGGCCCGCGCGGGCGTCCCCGAGCCGCTCCGGCGGGGACAGGGGCGGGGGGGCCCAGACGGCGGCCCGGGGGTGGCGGGGGGCAGCGGGAGAAGTTGGCGGGCGGGAGGGCGGCCCCCCGCCGCCGAGGCGCAGGGCTGCGGGGCGCCCGGGGGCTGGCGGAGCGAGCGGGCTTGGGGCGCGGAGGAGCGGGGAGCCCCGGAGCCGAGCGCAGCGGCGGCGGCGGGCCGGGAGCAGCAGCGACACCGGGCCGAGGGGGCGGGGGCGGGCTCCGGTCTGGGCCCGCCCCTCGGCGCGGCTCCGCGGGAGGGGGCCGGAGGAGGCTCGGACCCGGCTCCCGGGGGCCCTGTCTCTAGCTGCTTGGCCGCCGCCCGAGCCCGGGGCAGGCCAGAAGAAATAGGTCCCCTCCGGGAGCTCTCGAGCCACCTCCCCGGAGCAGGAGCAGGGATGGGGATGCTGGAAGGGGAGGAAGAGGGGGAGGAGGAAGAGGAGGAGGGACGGGGAGGAGGGAGGAGACCAGGCAGCCCGAGCGGAGAGGCGGCCGAGCCTGTGGATGGCGACAGAGACGGTCGCACGCACCGCAGCCCGAGGCTGGACCCAGGAGTTCGGGCCGCCCAGCCCCCTCCCCCAGGAACGGCTTAGCCGGGCGGGGGCGGGCGCGAGAGCAGGGACGACCTCGAGAATCACTCCCCCACCCCATCCTTCCCTTTCTGCTCCGCGCACCCAGGTACTGGAGCTAGCGGATTCGGGGCGAGGGTCGGGTACGGGACGGGGATGGGGGGCAGCAGCAGGGAGAAGCCCCGAGAGGTGCCCCATCCCCTAAAAGTCCTCCCCCATCATTCCCCCGCCCCGCGAAGAGGAGCTAGTCCAGGTGGGTGCGGGTCTGGCTCGAGGAGATCGGGAAGATGGTATCTAGAGTAGTTCCTAAATACACCGGTCTGGAAGGGGGTTGTTGGCTCTTTCTCTGTTTCTCTGTCTTCCTTCTTCCACAGAGACGATAATACCCTCCCCCCTTCCATTCTTCTCTCTCCTACAACTATATCAAGATCGGAAAGCCCGACTTTTCATGCCCATTTTACAGAGGAGAACATTGAGGCTTAGAAAAGACAGCAAGCTTGCAGAGTCCCGAAGATGGCATTGAGGCAGCCCCAGGGCCGAGATGGAGGCCTTCTGGCCCCAAGCCCTCCGTGTTAACCTCTCTCCACCCCAGGCCCAAAGGCAGCCTGCTCCTCTTCCCGATTCTGTCAGTTCCATGCTTGTTTGGTTTTCTAACTTCCGGGGCAACAGATCCACCTTACAATCACCAGCTGCCCCCAAACCCCCACCTACCCCACCCCCATTCCCAGCTCCTCCAGCTCCAGTGGGAGAAGGGGGTGATGAATGATGGGGTAAGAGAGGATATCCATAGACATGTTGCATGGAAAGCTGATGCTGGCTGATAATAATAATATTAATAATGATATTTATAAATGCCCTGTACTAAGCACTTTTCAGTTATTAACTCATTTCAGCTTCACATCAGCCTTTGAAGGTAGGTGCTATTATTATTATACCTATTTTACAGATGAGGAAACTAAGGCAAGGGTTAAGTCAGGGTCACAATAGCTAGTGTCTGGTTTGGGATGAAAATTCAGGCCTTCCTGACTTCAGGCCTGGTGTTATAGTCACAGTGCCACCTAGGACTACACATTGAGGGAAGATGAAATAGGCCCTTAGTGTGCTGTGGATAAACATAAGAGGGGAGAACGATCAATAAATCAATCAGTTCCAAAGCATTTATGTGGTAAACACCAATCCTGGACTCTGGGGACAGAAAGGTAAAAGCAGGTGTAAGACAGACCCCCAAACTGAGTTCTGCTTTAATGAAGAAGAGCACATAGGACTGAGGCTGGGCTGGGGGTAATTCTCTTCGTAGCCATCATGATCAGCAAGTGATATTGAGCCTGGGCCAGAGAGAAAGGGAAGAGTGTAATGTGGTGAAAAGAAGGATGAATATGGAGCAAGAGAATCTGCATATTTTATTATCTGGGAGACTTTGGACAAAACTATTTCATCTTCCATGAGCTTGGCTGGTCATCTTTTTAACTTAAAGAAGCTAGAAGCATTGGATAGGATGAAAAGACTTGAAGAACATTGTAATCCCAACAAACACCATAACAATATGGTGAATGAACACATGGAAACCCTGATGGAAAGGGATTGCAAACCTGAGAATGGAACAGAACTTCAGAGAGCATCTCCTCCAATTTCACTGGAGCAAGAATCTTTCTGTTGTCTCCCTGCTTTCATGCCATAGGGCCTTTGCATTAGCATCTCTAGTGAGTGACATGGAGCTTGGTACAATGGCAGCTAGAGGGCAGCTTGGATACAGAGCTAATTTTGGAGGCAGGAACTCATAAGTTCAAACTCAGTCTAGGATCTATTGAAATAATATTTATAAGGGGTACTTTAAATCTAGTGGATTTATAAGGATTAAAGATCTAGTGGAGTTCAAATGCGGCCTCAGACATTGCCTTGCTAAAAGAAAGAAGAAAGAAAGAAGTAAACAAAGGAAGGAATGGAGAGAGGGAGGGAGAAAGAAAGAAAAGAAGGAAGGAAGGAAGGAAGGAAGGAAGGAAGGAAGGAAGGAAGGAAGGAAGGAAGGAAGGAAGGAAGGAAGGAAGGAAGGAAGGAAGGAGGGAAGGAGGAAAGGAGGGAAGGAGGAAAGGAGGGAAAGAAGGAAAAGAAAAAAACCACTAAAATAATACTTGTAAATGACTTAGTATAATAGATGTTTAACAAATGACAGTTGTTGTTACTTTCTGGTGCAACTTTTCCTATTTGGGGTTACAAGTTGGATGTCCTGTACCTCCCGATGGTTACAAGTTATTCCCTGTGTATAAACAAAAATCTAACTCCTTTGTAACTGTTGCCCATTTAGTTCTAATTGTTCCTTCAGATCCTTGAATAAAGCCCATAGTCACTTTAAGAAAAACCTTGAATTCATGACCTTTGGATTCCATTTTAGATATTTACTGTGTAAATTTGGCCAAGTTCCTTTATTTCTCTAAGCTTCAATTTCCTCATCTTTAAAATGGGAATATCAATAGCACCTATCTCATAAAAGTACTGTGCAGATCAAATGAGGTAGGGCATGTAAAATGCTTTGCAAGCCTTAAAGCATTTTATAAATGTGAGATTTTATCATCATTTCATATTTCTTAAAGACCTCCTTTGAATCAGGATACTGGGATAATACTTGCTTCTAAATCTGTCACCTCACTTCCCTTTCCCCAGACCTCCTTGTTTCCAAAAACTTCTACCTTCTGTGAGTGCTTTATAAATCCTATAGTGAAGTAGAAATTATTACTATATGCACATGCCTACTTTCTCATCTCTGTAAGATTTTAATGAGGATAGTCTACATATTTAAAGAAAGACTCCTTGATGAATGCAAGGGAAATAAAAAGACTTGTGGATGATTAGCTCCAGCCTATCACACCTCCACAGCCACTGATCGACAGAGCTGGGCAACCTCCTGCTATGTAAAAGAAAATACGGGACAAGATTCAGTTCTTAAAGTCTCTGCTTGGGTAAAACGTCTGCCATGTCTATTTTAGAATCAGGCACAATTCTATAAAAGATGCTTGTAGGCTATCAGCTCCTTGGCAGCAGAGGGCATTTTATTCTTGTCTTTGCACCCTTAATACCTTGGATAGGGCTTAGCATATTTTTTTATACTAAATATGTGATTTCATTGGAAGGAAGGAAACAGCACAATCTTGGGAGGTAGTTTTTTTTTTTTCCCCTCTTATTTTACATCTGAGGAAACTGAGGAAGACAGAGATGACATGATTTGCCCAGGATCATATAGATCGAAAGAGTCTCTGGCTGGATTTAAGTTCCAAATCCAATGCTCTAGCTACTGCACTGCCATCTAGCGGTCTCATTGCCAGGGAAGCTCCAAGTCTGTTGGCATCTACACTGCAGCTCATGCTGTCTGAGAGGGGGACTTAGAGAGAGAAATTAAACTACTTAGCCCCAGGTAGCTTAGGTCTGTCATTGACTCTCTCTTTCATTCCAGGCTCCAGCCAGTTCCACCCTCTCACCCCATCCAATTTGGGGTTTGTGTGATCGTGTTATTTTATAGTATTGCTATTTATTTACCAATACCAACAAAAAGCTTGCCCTTGTGTGGTTATCTATGCCCTTTCCCATTGAAAGTTCATTTCTTTGAGTCATTATAGTTTTTTTTTTGCCTTTGAGTCACCTTTCTCAAAGTACAAATAGCACTGGAAGAAATGTGATTCCTAAAATGAGTTATCTAACTGCTTAAAAGTATACACTTTCAGAAGATGGAAACAATAACTTCTCTAAGTTATGGGTATAAAATATTTCTAACATGTTTAGCACTGCATCTGGCACAGAGTAGCTGTTGAATACATGTCTTTTTCCTCTCTTCCTCCCTCCTTCCTTTCCTCTTTCCCTCATTCTGCCCCTCCCTCTCTCTTTTCCTTTTCCCCCTTCTTTCCTCCTTTTCTCCTTACTCTCTTCCTTCTTCCCTTTCTCCATCTCTTCCTCCTTTCCCTCCTTCCCTTTTTCCATTCTTTCATCCTTCCTTCCTTCCTCCCTCCCTTCCTCTTTCCCTTACTTCTTTCCTTCTCTTTTCCCTCCCTTTGTCCTTTTTTCCCTTATTTATTCCCTTCCTTCCTTCCTCTCCCTCTCTTCTTTCTTTCTTTCTTCCTTCCTTCCTTCTTTATTTCCACATCAGTGTGAGTCATAGAAAATAGATTTTGGACTGGAAGAGAGTGTCAAAGTTATTAAATACAAACTCTTCATTTTATAGCAACAAAGCAAGGGTGGAGCAGAGTGGAGGAAAAAACTTGTTTAATGTCATTGTTCCTTGTCTTTCATTTTTTGAAGAGGACCAATGATATCACGATGATTGGATTGAAGTTAGGCAGAATTGCACTTCATTTTCTCTTTAAGAATCATAAAAGTCCAATGACAGGACATAAGTCAGGGTGAGTGATGATGGTCTGGGATGCAGTGGATGACCTCATTGTCTTTGACATCTGACCAAGCTCTAAGCACTTGCTTCAGCTGCTTTCATGGCCATTGGAAAAAATTATTCTCATCCATCCATTCTACCAAGGAAAGTATTCATATGCATGTGAGCTTGAAGTAGACATCCCCTTAACTCACCTGATGGATTTGAGCCTGTCATTTACCCTTAACCTGGTTTAGCCATCTGTCAAGTCAGTTTTACTGAGGTGGCCACCGAAAAAGCTATAGCTTCTTGGAGCTACGGGTAAGAAGTGTTCGATAGGTGGGCACCAAAGCTGGAAGAGGAGCCTCAAAAGGCTCTCTCCAGAGAGTTAATCCTCACTGGACTGTTCAGTCTCCTGCCTAAGGTCATACATATAGTAAACAGCAAAACTGGGATATGTGGTTGAACTTGCGGTGTTTATCATTTTTATCAATGATTTGAATATATGCATTGATGTTATTGTCATCAGTCCTATAGGTGACAGCAAATTGATAAGGATAAATAACACAAGTGAATGTCAGAGTTAGGATTCAAAAGGATCTTGACAGGCTAGAACTTTAACTTGAATATAACAAGAGGAAATTCAGTAGGAGCAAATTTAAAGTCTTCAATTAAGTATAAAATATTGGCTTCTCTGATGTAAAATGAGCAGAGGAAAGCAGAAATGAAGTGTAGTTGTTCTGAAAAAGATCCAATAGTTCTTTTTGTTGTTATTGTTGTTGTTTGTTTTGTTTTGTTTTTTGCATTGTGAACTCTCACTCTCTTTCTCTCACTCAAAAATAGAATAAAAGTCACTGTGACCTTGGGCTCCATATGGAGAGCCTGCACTTCCAGAAATACTCTGCACTGGTCTCCTATTTTTGGCAATATGATGTTCAGTCCTGGGCACCATGATTTGAGAAACACGTTAATTTGAGTGCCCACAGGAGGACAACCGTCATGGGGAAGGGTTCTGAGTCCTTTAAAGGTCACTTGGAGGAACTGGATATGTTTAGCCAGGAGATGAGAATCGAAAGGGAAATAAGAAGTGTCTTAGAGTATTTAAAGGGTTGCCCTGTTAAAGAAGGATTAGACTTGCCCTGTTTGAGTTCAGTGGAAGGACCCATGAGCAATGGATGAAAGCTACAAAGAAGCCAATTTTGATTTCATTTTAGGAAACACTCTCTCGCAGTTATAGCTCTTTCCAAAGAAAGTGGACTGTCCTAGGATATAGGTGTTATCTTCTCTTGGAAACAGATGCCGATAGATTCCTTAATGACTATATTAGTGTGGAGACTCTTTTCACATCCAACTTGGTTGGGAAAAACCACTGAGGCTCCTTCCAAACTCCAAATGCTACAATTCTCTGGATGCTTTTCAGAATAAGTCCATGGATCTCTATATTATACCACTCCACATCACTGTGGAAAGTCATTCAATTTTCTTAAATCTCAGTTTCCTCATCTGTAAAAGGATGTTAACATTTAAACAGCTTTATTCTCAGGGTTATGGGAAGAGAAAGAATTTGTGGAAGCTGTGTGTCTGAGTATAGAAAACTGTGTTGTCAGAGGAATCGGGCCCAGATTCCCCTCCGATGCTTATTATTTGTGTGGCCTCTTTTTAGACCCAATTTTCTCATATAAAAATGAGAAGATTGAATTAGGTAGCCCTCCAACATCCCTTCCAGCTCTACATGTGTGATATGGTACTATGAACCTTAAATTACAATTACTGTTATTATAGTTATCTTTGAAGCAAGTTGGGAAGGGATAAATGGGTCTCAGTAGAAATCCCTGGAAGAGGCTGAGAAGAAGATGATAGGAGGAGAGAAAAGAGAATTTTAGCTGCCTCGTGTGCCAACAGAACAACAGGGCTGGGAACAAGATACTGAGATATGTTCCCCTCTTTCCCCAGACATAACTACTAATAAAAAGGCTGTAAGGAGGGGAAGAGGTATTGCATGTGAGCAGGTCCAGTTCTCTATTAGGACAGTAACTTCCTATTTTAAGTACTATTGTTGAGGTCTAGATTTGGGGTACCTAAATGAAATTAGGATTTAGTTGAGGTCTAGTGGCAGGTTTGGGGTACAGGGAGTCAAACAGAGCTCCACTGCAACCCCCTTGGATTCGGCGCAAGGACATGGCAGTAAATGAGGTCTAGTAGAGTCCCCAATAAAGGAATTTATTAGCCTGAGAGCTAGATTGATAAAAGAGGTGTATTATTGGGTTTAGAAGTAGGAGATAGGTGAAGGTAGAGATAAGGAGGGCACCGGACAGAGGATCCAGTGGACAGAGGGTCCTCACATGGCTAGCATGTTTGGAATCTCTGCAAAAAGGGGTTCCCAACCGTGGCCCTTTTATAATAGGAGACTTAGCTCAAGGGGCTTTTGGGTATAGCCTCAAAGTTGGTTCAGATCCAGATGGGGCTGGGACAGGTCCGGATCTTCTATTGGAATTCAAAGGGACCAGGATTTGTGAGTTAAAGGGTAATTTACATTATTAACTAGGAGGGCGTGGGAATCTAGAAAGGAATCTTTCCCACATCACTATCAGCACTCTAAATTTACTCTCCACTTTTCTGTCATTTCTCCCATGGTCTCACCAACTACTTTGCCCTATTGGAGAAATGGTCTTAATTGGTGACTGCCTTTGGTAGATGATCATTTTGGGAAAGTACAATCATCATGCTTTTTTCACTCTCTTTTATTTTGGCATCTTTTCCATCACCTCATGAGTTTCCTTGACGCTAAGCACCTACTGGTTTTTCTCTACTCTCTCCTGTCTTAGAACTATGAAAAATGATGAAACAATTCTGTTATTGGACCTGGATGGGATGTGTCAAAACTACTCCCATTGGTCCAACTCACATGCAACTCTATAGACCACTGAACCCCACCTTGTCCCTTACATGTGCTGTTTTTCCCATTGGAATATAAATTCTCAGAGGTCAAGAATTGTCTTTGCTTTTGTTGTATCCTCAATGTTTAGCCCAGTAATTGGCATATGATAATTGCTTAAATAATGTCCTTTCATCTTTTTGAGATCTATATATGTATAATTCAGGGATATTAAAAAAAAAAAAAAAAAAAAAAAAAAAACCACCATCACCTATCCTAGCTGCTGACAGGAACATTATGACATAGAACACAGAATATCAGTTCATAAAAAGACCTCAGGACATAGAATGTCAGAGCTGAGTAGGATGTTAGAAATTGCACACAGAATGTCAGCTGTAAGTGATCTTAGAAAATCACTGAGCACCAAGCAGAGCAACGGGGAGGAAGCCTTCCTTACTTTTCCTCAGTTGGATCCCACCAGGCATTTGAGGACAAAGAGTATAAATCCTTCAACAACCACACCCTGGCCAGATCTCTTTTCCCTTCCCTCCAACCTTTCTGCGAATGCCCCCTCCCTTTTTCTTTTCTTCCAGGATGAATATTAACCTATCCCCACCCTTACCAGAGGGAATACAGAATGCCAGTTGCCTTGTGACATTTGGGCCACTCTCCCTCATTGCAAATATCATGGGCGTAAACCTTCCAGTCCTCCATCTGTGGGATAAAACATGGCTACTCATTAAACTTTGCTGACCAGGGAATTATCAACTATAATGCTTCTAGTAGGATTTTGGGCCACAAAGCCTTGCCTTCTCGCCTGGACTGTCACCCTCTGGGAGCCCCTCTTCCCCAAATATTGCTCTTTATCCTACTTCTTTGCTCTCTGACCACTAGGCCTTGCATTGCCCTCTGCTTTTACCACATCTTGCCATCTCCACAGTTTATTGGGGGTCCCTAAGCTCTTTAACTGAGCCCTCCTTTTCCTGTTGCTTTCTCCAACAGAATGTAAGCTCCTTGAAAGTGGAGATCATCTTGCTTTTGTATTTATTTATATTCCCAGTGGCAGACACATAACTTGGCAAATTTTTTTTTCATCTAACAGAGAACTGGATGAGTCTGTAGAACATTGAAAGTTAGATTTTTGACGGTTTTTAGACCATAGATCACATGATAGAGAGGTGGGAGGGACCTTAGAATCTGGGATATCATGGATATGATCATGGAATGTTGTTCAGATAATGCCAGAGCTAAGTCAGACTTTAGAAATGATCTAGACCTACCTTTCCTTGAAAGATTTATTCCAGAGGTAAAGGGGCATGTAGAGACATAGCAAGATAGAGGCTCTTTGATTTGGTAGAAAACTGAACTCTTTAGCTTAAGCATTCCACCACCATTCTGCTTTTCAAGGTGGCCCCTCCGAGTCCTCCTTGTATCCCTTGAACTCATTATGTCTTATATGTCTTGGACTCTGAATGTTTATAATATAAGTGTATCTATTCTCTCTCCTATCCCCTACCAACATGAATAATTTACTTCTGTTTAATTAAAACAAGCAGACCTCTCCTGGCTTGGGGTCTCAGCAGAAGCAGCATCTTTCTTCCCCTTTAATAGTCCTGGAAAATTATCTCTGCTGTGCCATCCTAGAGTTGAGAGACCAAGGAGGTCATTGGGGCAAGACCAGTCTTCACCCAGCTGACCCTTGAATCCCTCTGCTCCCTCCCCTCAGTACAAAAAACATCGCATTAGAAGCACAAAAGCTCCAGCTCATTTAATTTACAAAGCACTTTTCTTGCAACAAGTTGGATAGGGATAGAGGGGCAATTGTGGATGATATGTTGGAACTAAACCCAGGAAGATCTAATTTCAGTAACTACTGAACAAAGAACTAGGACCTTGCTGAAGGTCTTTGGAGCTGTCACTAACTCTCTGATTACTCATTTTGCAAAATGAAGGATTAGACTATAACATTTTTAAGGTCCCTCTCAGCTCTTATATTTTCAAATATATATACTATGATTTCTATCTAAAAATGACAGTTCACTCCTCCAAGCCTTAATTTCCACTTATGTCAAATGGGAATAATCAGACCAGTAGTGCCTACTTTTGCGGGCTTATTTCAATTGTATCTGATTTTTGATAATCTCATTTGAAGTTTTCTTGGCAAAGATACTAGAATGGTTTACTATTTCCTTCTCCAGCTCATTTTACAGATGAAGAATTGATACAAATAGCATTAAATGACTTGGCCAGGGTTACCCAGCTAAGAAGTATCTGACCCTGGATTTGAACTCATGAAGATAAATCATTTTGATTCCAACCCCAGGGCTCTATCTACTGGGCCACCTAGATGCCCTTAAGTTCTCCATCTTTTATATTTTTGTCTTGCAATAAACGTTACAGATAATTTAGTACTATTTAAGAAAATAACTATCCCAGGGTCTCCCAGTTATATGGGAGAGTTGGAAGGAGAGCAATAATCCTCAGGTTTTTGCTTGCTTGCATGCATGCTTGACATGCTGTTTTTCTAGGGTCTCCTGCCACTCATGCATATCTGAAATCCCAACATAAAAATTTTCTCCTTTAGCTTATGATTTTGATCCAGCTTAAAGTGTAGATTTTTTCAAGTGCTCCCAACCTACAGTCATTCAAAAAAAGGGACCCATATTCCCAGTGTCAAAATTCTTCCAGGTACATTCTATGTCAGAAATTGTAGAAAATTTGTCCCTGAAGAATTCTAGAGCACACTGCTCTGCTGTATAATAGAGCATTCTCTATCAGATCTATAACCATTGGAAAGAGTTCAGCATAAACTATCCACACAGGAAAAACAAAGTGGATGAAGAATGCCTGCTCTGTAGACTTGGACAGAGTATCAATACACCTGGTCCACCAGAATAGATACCTTGAAAAGACACTGAGAGAGTGCAGAGACATGAACCCAGAACTAAATTAAAAGGAGGATGTTCTAATTCTTTGAGAAAACTTGGGCATCAATTCTTGATTCTAAACTTCTTTCTGAAACAAAGATTTATCTATCAGTGTTATAATTTATAAGTCATTGGATACCAGGAACAACTCTCTGTGGAAGGATTTTTTTTTTTGGTTTTGTTTTTTATTGACACAATCTCTTTTCTTTTTCATCCCATGCAACAGATGTCAGTGAATAAGTTATGGTGATTTTCCTTGTGGTTTTTCTGCTTTGATTCACCACCAGCAGCACAAGGCAAAGTGACCACGTATCTCATGAAATGATGTTTCTTGTTGGTTTTAGACACATAATGAAGGCAAGTCAGCCAACTCCTTTATTTGCCTCTCCAGGGAGAACCTGTGAACCATTCTTTCACTTAGCTTTATGTCTTCAGGTTTAATTTACAGCAGGAATGTCAATATTGATGCAGCTCAATTCCTCTGTAGTATGTCAACCAATTCACTATTGGACTAAGATTTCACATTTGGAGCACCAACCATTAAATTAATGTTTATAGATGGTTTGAAATGTGCAATTCTTAGAACCATTTTCAGCTACTTTATCTACTTTACCATGGAAGCAAAAGGGGTAGCATAGGACCGAAGTCCCTTTTGTAGTTTTATTTTATCAGTGTTCATAGACCAAGAACTTAGCACTGGATATATCAGGGAGAACTGAGTTAAAATCCTGATTCTGAGCCTTACTAGCTGTGTAACTCTGGGTAAGAGTCCTTACTTTCTGCCTGATCCAGTTTTCTCATTTGTAAAATGGGAATAATAATAGCACCTGCTTTTCAGGGTTACTGTGGCAATAAAATGAGCCAGTGACTGGCACATAGTAGGTGTTTAATAAATGCATTTCTCCCCCAGTGGCAAACTTGTTGGCAAAAAAACTTTTTTTTTTTTTAGTTGTGCTGACATAGTTATTTGAAGAGTAGATTTGATCTGCCCCTTGGACTCTTCACATGACAATCTAATTTAGGGGAAATGGTCCCCAAAGCCTTAGTATCCAAAGCCTTTTGGCATGCAGGGTCATCTTACTACCACCAGGAGGCATCAGAGATGGACTTTTGTGGACCTTCTGGGTGCTGCCTTTATTGATGAAGCTATATATCAAATTTTGTTTGTTTTGTTTTTTGAGATGGGGCACGAGAAGGAGATGAGATTGATATATTGCACCGTTAATACATTTTGGTCTTTCACTCCACTCAAATGGGCAGATCTTTTCATTCTGGCTGTTGGACTTCTCCCTCTTTGGATTGTGCAGCTAATTTTTTGAAGAAAGATTGTTTAAAAAAAATTTGATCTTGATAAATTTCATTTTATTATTTCAAATCATTGTTCTGACCTTATATCTTTTATGAATTGTGACTCCATCATGCTCAATGTTGGTTCCCTCTCCCAGTTTTATGAAACTAGCAAATTTGGTTAGCGCCCATTGGTGCCTCTAAGTCATGGGTGAAGACGTTAAATAATCATAATTAGCATTTATCTAGTGCTTTGATGTTGGCAAAGTGTTTACACATGTTCTCTCATTTGAGCCTCACAATATGCAGCAAAGTAATTACTCACTTTGTAGATAAGGAAACTGAAGCAGAAATTAATAAAATGACTTGCACAGGATAACATAGATAATAAATATCAAAAACAGGATTTTCACTCAGGTCTTTCTGATTCCAAACCTCATCTCAGTAGCATTGGGGAATATTTATTTATTGGTTTAATTATGGTAAATAGGTTTTGGCCAAGCAGAGTTCTCTTGCTTTTCCTTCCTAGATAATATCATGCAATGATAACTCTGAATGTTAGCTATTCAGCTGCTTCTGAATCTGCCTAACTTGTTGTCAATCAACATTCCTCATTGTTTCACACAAGAACAGCATGTGAGGCTATTTCATGCTTTGCTGGAAGTCAGATTTGTCTTATCTTATAGTAGAGTAATCCTGTCCTCCTCCCCACCCCCATAAAAAAAAAAAAAAAAAAAAAAGAAATTAGGTTAGATCTGGAATCGTCTCTTTTTGACTAACTTATGCTGGATCTTTTAAATCAATGCATCCCTTTCTAATTATTTTCAATTCATCCTCGAATATTGTAGCATTTGCCAGCAATCCAAGTCTACATCACCAGTTTCTAACACAAAAATGTCATTGTCTTTTCTTTAAAAAAAAAAAAAATCAGACTCTTTCCCCTCTTCTAGACCAGGCTCCCCAAACTACCTAACAGGAGAGGCTCGGCAATCACATTCAGCAGTTTTTTCATTAACTTGGGATGGAGTCCATCTGAGTCTGGTGATCTGAATGCATTGAAGGCAGTTAAGTGGACTCTTGCCATATCTTCCCTCATAATGGGCTCCAGTTCCATGCTAACACTTTGGGTTTTCTCTTTCTCAGTCAGATAAAGTTTTCCTTCACAGAGAAAGAGAGAACAAAAATGGCATTGTAGTAGTACCTGCACTCATCAACCCTTGACTGCTTTGCACTTGATATCATTTTCCCTTGTGCTACAATTACTTGGATCTCTGTCTCCAGTCCTCACTACCTCATAATCCCTGCAGGAAAAGGACTGATCACTCTGCCTTTTTATATCCCAGCACCTGGGACCTTGGACTGAGTAGCTACCTAATACACATTTGCCAAATTGAATGAGAATCATACAGTGAAAAAGTAGGATCAGCAGGTGGAAATTGGAGCCCAGTAGCATTTTCCGCTACATAAGAATGAACATCCTGATCATTACATCCATTGGTTCACAAATGGAAAGGGCTACTTCTTTATGTAGTGAACTTCCCGTCATTATAGATGGTTAAACAAAGGTTAGGATACTCTTTGTCAGGCAAACGAAAGGAGATTATTACTCAGGTGTGAGTTGGCCCAAATAGTTCCTGGGCTCCATTTCAGCTCAGAGATTCTGTGATATTTCTTCTATATGAGTGGGAAGAGCAAGGGTGACATTCTTAATCTGAATCTTACCATGGTATATTAGCTCCTTTGGGATTTTAGCTTTAAGGCAATAGATAACAGGAGGTCACATTTCTTCTGGCCTTTTCTCTTTTTTCCCCTTATTTCACCAACCACCCAAGATCTCTAAATCTGAAATCTTTCCATTTTAGTGGGTGTTGTGCTCCTAACCCAAAGTGCTATGGGATTTCTTGTAAGGAAAACTGTTTAGATCATTTAATGGCAGAACTGGGAAAGAACTCCAAAGGAGCTTAGAATAAAAAATAAAAAAAAAAAAAATTCAAAGCTGAAAAGGACCTTACCACACAAAAAGTTAAACCTGGGAGGGACCCTAGAACAAGAAATGTCTTAATTTTAAGGGATCTCAGAACAGACAATGTCTGAACTGGGAAAGCTTTAAAACAGCTAGTAGAGACCTTTGAACAGATAATGGCCAAAAAGTAAGGACTTTAGAACTTGGAATATAGAATATTTGAAGTTGAAATCACCTTAGCAATTGAGAAGATCTGCATGATCACTTTCCAGAGAAGGTGATAAGCCCTAAGGAAGAAAACAAATATTAGTTAAATGACAGGAAGTGGTCCAGAATTGAGATCCACCTACTTCTAATTATTTAAATGTTACAGCCCACTTAACTCCAAAACCTTCAGGACATTAGGGCCCAGAACAGGCTCCTTCCATACCTCTTCCTTGGCTATGACTGGAACCAATCCCTTGCTATATCACATCATTCAGGCCTCACTAATCCAACAGTCTGGCACTACTAAGAGTTCTAGGGAGACTTGGGCCGTCTCTAATTGGATTACACATACATAACAGATTAAAAAACACAGCAGAGTCACACCACCATGAAGACATGGTGAATTCATAGCCTGCAGACTGGAAGACAATCTCTATACAATCTGCTTTGGTTCTCGGACTTTGGGGCTGAAAGATTTATCAGCTACATTTTTCTGGGGAGCTGTCTTGTGAATTATTGTGCAATTAAGATGCTAATGGCTGTTTATAGAACCTTCTCCATCCAACTGCTTTCTGAATAACAAGAAATCTCCCTTTTCTTATTGGCTGAGAATAGCATCCAAGGCAGAATTCTACATTAAATCAATGTCTTTAGATTGTAGGAATTTTTTTTTCCTTCACTAAAAAGGAATTCCCTGATGCTCATTATTTTCTGCTATTGTGTGAATGCATCCTCATGCATTTTTCTCCTCCCAGCCCCAATTTCCTTTGTGAAGACAAGAAACACCTTAATTCCCTCTCAGTGCCTTGGAGGATTCCCTTGGAGAACTACTACTTAATCAACTTCTTTAATAAAAAGAAAGTCATGAGGGCCTCATTCAGAAAAGCCTCCCTTGGACTTGTAAGGGCATGGAAATATTTTACTAGGCAACAACATGAGCTCTTCCAGAAAGCCAACTTTTGGCACCATCTCCCTGCCTCCACTACTGGTCAAAAGTCATGGAAAGCACAGAGAGTGGAGCTCAAAGGCATCTTGGAACACAGGACACAGAATGTAGACTAGCAAGAAAAAGGATCTTTCATTTTATAAGTAGGAAAACTGGGGCCTTAAGTGCTTAAAGTGACTGCCCCCAAAGTCATAACTTAGTGAAAGTCTATGGACTATGCCTTAGAGGGTGACCAGGATGTGAGAGGACCAGAAGACAGGACACATGAAGACTGAATGAAGAAGATATTTAGATTGGGATAAAGGAGGCAAATATTAGAGAACTATTGAGAGAAATAGAGATAAGACTCTCCCACCATGACTCCTGTGGGCAGCAAATGCAAAGAAATTGCAAATGGACCAATTTAGGCTGATGTCAGGAGAAAAGAATCCCAGAGAACAAAAGACTGACTAGGCTGGTAGTGCTCAGGACTCATTACAAGGATTTAAGCAGAGATTGAGTCATTTTTCAGGAAATATTAAAGGTATGGATTAGGAAACCAGTAATAACCACAGCAACCATCACCTTCCCAAAGGAAAGTACTCAGACTCCCTCATTCCCAATGCCATTTTCATTGCATTATAAAATGGAAAATGAGTCTGTTTTTTTTTTTTCCCCTTTGTAGCCGGGAAAACAAATGTATTGCTAAGAGAGGACTTCCCTGTCTTCATTTTTTGTATCTTCCTCTCACTTATCACTCTCTGTTCTGCTTTCCCACCTTCTCCCAAGCTGCTGCCTACTTCAAAAATCCTAGCATCAATTTTCTCTGTCTCAAGTTCCATAGTGTGTGTGTCCTAACAAGGGCTGAGACCTCTTGATATAAGCTCACAATCTCCAGATATGCAGTCACTCTGATTCTTCCTTCTCTGTTCATTATCAAGGCAGGGAATTTAGAGAGGATTGCTTCATATCCTCCATTTTCATTCTTCCTCCTGTTGTCTTTTGTCTCCTCCAAGGCTATCCTTGATATTATCTAATTTTCCAGATAAAAATATTAGAAGTATGAGTTCAGATCTGATTGATGAAAATTTTCTCATCTTTCAAGCCTAAGGGAAATGTTTGCCTCTTCCAAGAAGCCATCTCTGGATGATCCAAGGTAACAGGGTTCATCTCATGTCAAGATATCCTGGAGCCCTCAATCTGGGCTCATTCCTTGTCCTCCGTGACCTTCAACTTCCCATCCTTTCTCTCTCTATGCAAGTTGTATCCCTAACCTCATTAGACAATAAAGAGAGAAGAGAAGGTCCTAGCCTATCTTGCAATTGTGCAACTCCCAAATTTAGACAGTTTCTGATATAAATAAAGTTCTTAACCAAGGTCCTTTCCATGTCTTCAATGACTTCATGAGTTAAATTCAAACTCCTTCCTTTATCATTCAAGGTTCTCTCTAATCATATTCTACTTCATCTTCCTCCAACCATCTCATATTCTTTTTTTTTTTTCCATGTTGGAATACTTTCCACCTCTTCTCAGATTATTAAATTCTTCCAACTATAATTGAAATGACTAGTGTTTACATATATGGACAACTAGGTGGTGCAGTGGTTGGGCCTACAGTCAAAAAGCTTCATTCTCCTGAGTTCTAAACTGGCCTCAAAACATTTACTAGTATGAAATCCTGGATAAATCACCTAACCATTTGCCTCAGTTTCCTCATCTTAAAATAAGCTAGAGAAGGAAGTGGTAAATCCCTCCAGTGTCTCTGTCAAAAAAAAAAAAAAAAACTCAAATAAATCTCAGAAGTTTGGACACAACTGAAACAATTGAATAATAAGTGAACAGTGTTTACAATAAAGAAGGTGAGAATCCCATTGCCATGCAGCTTTGGCATTCTACACAGGGAGTATACTGGGTTCAGTCATGATAATCTTATATTAGGAAAGACGCAAATTGGAGAATATCTAGAGGTGAGCAGACAGGGTAGTGAAGGGAATGGACATTGTGTCAAGAGGAATGAAAAACAGAATCAAAGATGGTATACGTGGAAAAGAGAAAACTTAGAGTATGGACATGCATTCTCAACAAAAACCCACCTGACAATATTCATTCTCTCTCATTCCTCTCCATGTTTCATTCTGAATTCTCTCTGCTCCACTGAATAGTCTTATTTATCCTGAAAACTCATCCCAATCTTGGCTTTTTCTCCATGTCCTTAGCAGCAGGTACATTCTTTATTTGACATCATCCCCCTTTACAGCTCCCTTTTATGGGCAGCCTTCCCCCTAGAGATTGCTTTCCTTCTGTTTGTATTTTTCCAGCAGTTAGCACAGAGCTTGGCACATGAGAAGCACTTGATAAATCCTTGGTCAATTGACAGAAGCAAAAGGTATTTGTAATATCACGTCTCCCTCTGTATGTCTTGTACCAATGAGCTCCAAATTAGGAGCTTGAGATCACTGGAGCAGATCACCATTTCTAGAGATGCCTCTGGGGTAATTCCTGCTTCAGGTAAGAATAGGATTAGTTGCCAAGGACATAAGTCAAAGATTTGCAGATTCTATGATGTTTGGAGGTTATTAAAGCTATTAGACTGGTGCTAAAGGGCACCTGATTATGGGAAAACAAATTGCATTTGGAGGAAGAGGAAATGAGTTCCAATCCCAGTTTTGCTACTAATTAATCTGTTTGATTGAGGATAAACTGCTTCCTAAATCTCTTTGGCCTTTGTTAACTCATCTGTACAATGAAAGTGTTCGACCCAGTGAACGATCCCTAAGGTTCATTCCTGCTCTATTTCAATTGTGAACATAAAATGATACTAATTATTGTCCTTGGGTACAGAAATTATACCAATATTCACTGAACAAGAAAATGACCCAGAACATCTCAGAACCTGTGCGCCTGATCCCTATACCTTGGGGTGCTGAGTTCAGCTGCTTTTTGACAACCCCCCAACAATCCATTACTAGCTTCTTGTAACAATGGCAGGGATGCCTTTCCTCAAAGACCATTCTGGAGGAAACTTCGGGGGCTCAGTGACAGATCATCAGTGGCTAGCCAAGCACACTGAGCCGGAAGATATTTAATCCTGAACGCTAATAGAATTCAATGCTCATTATTCACTAGCTGGCACAGAATCCGGCCCGGGGTCCTTATTAAGAGCATGTTTACGCCATGTAACGAGATGAACAGCACCTATTTCTGACCTGAATGCTCAGAAAAGGTTGGGGCAGGTAATGTTCAACATCTTACTAATTTGATTTAGAAAGATGGTTATGCTGTGGCCAATGGGATTATCCAGAGGGCTTGGATGAAAATGAATAAAAGGGTCTTCCTTCAACTATTAAAATCACGTTTCCCACTCTCCACTGGAAACACACATTGCTGGAATTATCTAGTAATGGCTCCTTATTGTCTCCTTCTCTCCATATCAGGACCCATGGTCTCCCATGCCATTGAAGATTTCCCCAGTCTGCTCCTACTCTAATTTTCTGGCTTTCATTTATCATCAAAAGCTGCCATTCTCCATTTGTCATGTCTTAAACATATGCTTTTCTATGCTTTTCTACCTCTATGCCCCCCACTCTCCAGGTTTCAATTTAATTCAGTACATATTTATTAAGTATCTCCTCTCAATCAAAAATCATTTATTAATCATCAATTATACAGCACTATAATTCTTAAAGATTGCAAAAAACAAACCATCCCTACCTTGACAGTCAAAACAAAGAGCATTTGGCCAAAGTCACTCTTATCTCTTAATGGTCCCACTAACTTGGTTTATTTTTAGTTTTTCTACCTCCATACCTTTCTCATTCTTGAAATGATTTCTCTTCTGGTCACCTCTTGAAACTATTTTCTTTTAAATGTCTTTAATTTTCTAGAATACAAAGTTTCCCTACAGTAGTATTAGGTCCAGAGAAGTGAGATATTAATGAGTATCTTTTCCTCCCCATTACTCCCCCCACGATGTCTAGTACTGTGCTGTATACATCAAAGGTGCTCAGTAGAAGCTTCTGGGTTGATCACAAAATGTCATCCCTCACCTTTCACATTTTAAAAGAGCTTTACAAATTGCACTTTTACAAATGTTAATTAGCATTACAAAGCATTTCCATACACATGACCTCATTGAATCCTCATGTTTGAAAAAAAAATTCTGGCATTGAGTCATCATTTAATATTTTATAACTTCGATTTACCTACTGGATCTATCCTATGGGGTCAAGTAGAACAAGTCTAGTGCCTTTCACATTAAGCCTTTTCTTCTCAGGTCCACTGGTCCCCTCACAACCTTTGTTACCCAACTTGGGATAGAGTCTAGATTTTTAACATCTTTCTTAAGTGCACCCAGAGAATTAACATGTATCCCAAAGGTGCAAATATTGTTGTGCTTGAGTGGCATCTGTCGTAATAGTAAAACAACTTGATTTACATCTTGATGATAAGTGATAAGCAGTCATCAGCTGTTCTCTCATAAAAAAGGCTCTTGCCCGCCACACATCAGTAGTGTTATAGGAGCTCACTAAACTTTATGTAGCGTGATCCATAAAGGTGACAACTTGAAGACTTCGAGTGCAGGGACTTCTAGCCCTCAACAATTTTCAAAATGGGAGGCATTGGCCAGACCTCAAAAAAGTTTCATGGTCAAAAATTTATCAAACTGTGCATACCCTTTGATCCAGCAGTGTTACTACTGGGCTTATATCCCAAAGAGATCTTGAAGAAGGGAAAGGGACCCATATGTGCAAGAATGTTTGTGGCGGCCCTGTTTGTAGTGGCAAGAAACTGGAGACTGATGCTCAGCAATTGGAGAATGGCTGAATAAATTGTGGTATATGAATGTTATGGAATATTATTGTTCTGTAAGAAATGACCAGCAGGATGATTTCAGAAAGGCCTGGAGAGATTTCCATCAACTGATGCTGAGTGAAATGAGCAGGACCAGGAGATCATTATATACTACAACAACAATACTATATGATGATCAATTCTGATGGATGTGGCCATCTCCAGCAATGAGATGAACCAAATCAGTTCCAATAGAGCAGTAATGAATTGAACCAGCTACACCCAGCAAAAGAACTCTGGGAGATAACTATGAACCATTACATAGAATTCCCAATCCCTCTATTTTTGTCTGCCTGCATTTTTGATTTGCTTCACAGGCTAATTGTACACTATTTCAAAGTCTGATTCTTTTGTACGACAAAATAACTGTATGTACATGTCTACTTATATTGTATTTAACTTATACTTCAACATGTTTAACATGTATTGGTCAACCTGACATCTGGGGGAAGGGGTGGGGGGAAGAAGGGGGAAAGTTGGAACAAAGAGTTTTGGAGTTGTCAATGCTGAAAAATTACCCATGCATATAACTTGTAAATAAAAAGCTATAATTAAAAAAAAAAGTTTCTAAGGATTTTCTAAAGATTCCTTTTTCAATAAACTTCATCCTGGTGTACTAAAAATATAGAATTTTCTCCAGAATCACATCCCAAACTTGTACTTCTTTCTAGAAATAATATTTGTCATATATGAACCCCAACCAGTGTGTTTATCACTGCTTATCAGTAAATAGATTAACTTATCTTTTACAAAAGGTATTTGCTAAGACAATACCTTAAAGATAATTTCCAGTCAGTCAATAATCATTTATTAAGCACCTATTATGTTCCTTATACTGTATTAAGCATTGGGGATACAAAAGAATCAAAAGGTAGTCATTGCTTTAAAGGAGCTCAGAAACCAATGGGAAAAGGGACACAAGTAAACAAATATGTACAAAGACTAAATGGACTAAATAGAAAATAATTAATGGAGAAAAAAATTAAGTAGGGTTGGGAAAGTCTTTCTGTCTAAGTTAGGATTTTAACTGAAATTTAAAGAAAGCCATTAGCTGGAGATGGGAAGAAGAACATTCCAGTTATGGCCAATATATTTAAATACTAAAGGGGAAAGGAAAAAAAAAACTTGAAGCTTAGAGATGGAGTGTTTTGTTGTTTTGTTGGGGGAACAACCAGGAAGCCAGTTTCCCTGAATCAAAGCATATGTAGTAAAGAGGTATCTAGGTTATAAAGGACTTTGAATACCAAAAAGATTTTGTATTAAATCATGGAGCTGATAGGTGCCACTTTATTTTATTGAAAAGGAATATGACATAGTGAGACCTGAACTTTAGAAAAATCACTGAATAGTGAGTGGATTGGAATGGAGAGAGTTCTAAAGCAGGCAAACTCACCAGCAATTCCTGCAATAGTCCGGCCATGAGGTGAAGAGAGCCCACAGCAGTACAGGATCAGTGTCAAAGGGAGAAGGAGGAATATTCAAAAGATGCTGCAAAAGTGAAAATGGCAGGCTTTGCTAAGTCTATGTAAGGGGAATGAGATGAAAAATAGTGCATAGTCAAGAATGACTGCTGCATTGTGAGCCTGAAGAACTAGGAATATGTTGTTTTTTTCTTTTGTACTAACAGGGAAGGCAGGATAAAGGGGAGAGTTTAGGGGAAAAGATGATGAATTCAGTTATGGACCTGCTGATCTAAATATTTGTACTGGACATCAAGTTCAAGATGTCCAAAAAGTTTTTGGAGATGAGCTATTAAATGATAAAATTGATCTATTTGCACAATTAATAATTAGCCCAAAATATCACCCCTATATTATTTTTTCCCAGAAAATCCTTGGGAAAGCGAAGTCAAATTTAAAATACAATGGTAGTAAATTACACATGCATGGATCATGACAAAGGGGGTAACTTACAACTCTAGTTTATTGGAAAACTCTTTTTGAATCCATAATCAACACTCTTCTCTGGGATGAGTTTGTGTTCTTTGAAACTGCTTCCTTCTTTGCGTGACTACTCATCTACATCCATCCATAACTGTGTTTGTTCATGTATGTCCATGTTGTATCTCTTTGTTTAGCTTTTCCTCCATCTGGTGACCAAGTATTTGGACTCAGTATATGTTTCTGCTCTTTCCCACCAGTCCCTTCTCTCTGATAACATAATTAATGGCAGGGGAAATTTCTCTCTATTCCCCATTTCTGGACTGACCTCAAATATAGGCATAAACAACTTCTTTAATGAGCTCCTGAATCTAGAATCATTCACTATTCAATTGTTTTGTTCCTGGACGGAATTCAATAACACACTACTTGCTCTTTTAATATGTAATTCAAGAAGTATGACTTGATCTTCTTACCCAATCACAAGACATTGCTTATGTAGCATCATCTACTTCTCATCCAAATACCAATACTATGATCACTTCTTTTTTTCCCCTTTTTTTCACTTAATAGTATTTTTTTCAATTACATTTAAATATAGTTTTCAACATTCAGTTTTGTAAGATTTTGACTTCCAATTTTTTTCTCCTCCCTTTCTTCCTTTTTCCTTTCCCAGGATAGCAAGCAATCTATATAGGTTATACATGTGCAATCATGTTGAACAAATTCCCATATCAGTCATGTTGCAAAAGAAGAATCAGAACAAAAGGGAAAAAAATGAGAAAAAAGAAATAAAATTAAATTGAAAATAGTATGCTTCAATTTGCATTCAGACTCCATAGTTTTTTCTCTGGATGTGAAAGGCATTTTCTATCCAAATATTTTTGAATTGTCTTGCATCCCTGTATTGTTAAGAAGAGCTAAGCTTTCATTGTTGATCATCACACAATGTTGCTGTTACAACTTGTTCTTGTTTTTTCCTTGTTTTACTCATTTCACTCAGCATTAGTTTTTGTAAATTTTTTCAGGTTTTTCTGAAATCAGCTTGCTCATCATTTCTTATAGAACCATACTATTCCATTATATTCATATAGCACAACTTTGGTCTTGATTTCAAATTCTTTGTAACCACAAAAAGGACGGGTACAAGTAATTTTGTACATGTGGGTCCTTTTCCTTTTTTAAATGATCTTTTTGGGATACAGACCTAATAGTGATATTGCTGAACCATAGGATATATGTAGTTTGTTTGTCCTTTGGGCATAATTCCAAATGGCTCTCCAGAATGATTTGATGAGTTCACAACTCTACCATCAGTGAATTAGTGTCCCAGTTTTCCCACATCCCCTCCAACATTATTTATCATTTTCTTTTTCTGTCACATTAGCCAATTTGATGCGTGTGAAGTGGTACCACAGTGTTGTTTTAATTTACAAGAGCATTTTTAATAGGACTAGAGACAGCTTTAATTTCTTTATCTGGAAACTGTCAATATCCTTTGACCATTTATCAACTGGGGAATGACTCATAATTTTATAAACGTGACTCAATCTCATGATCATTTTAAAGTGATGTAGTGTATTTCACATATTGTGATGATATTACAGAAAAATTCCTTAATACATATTTACTCCATTAATGGGTTTATTAACCAGCACCAATGTCTCTTAAAGGCAAAAACAAATAAACAACAACAAAAAAAACCTTTATACCCCAAGTTTCATTCTAAATTACTTCCATTGGTACCATGTTTCTTCAATTTGTGTTCCTCCTCACATCAACAAGAGAATAAAAAGGGTTTTTAATGACATAGTCTTTTCTTACCTCTGTTGTCATCCTTTCTTATATCATAACCCTGCTCAAGGATCAACAGGTTCTTACTTCTGAAAAGTGAGCTCTTTTGCCTCTAATTTCCTCATAGCCATTTAACGATTTTTTAAATTATCCACTGAAGTAGATGTCAAGTTGAAACTCACCCATTTGCCTTTCCAAGCCCAACTTCAGAACCTAAACTCATTCAGGTTGTACTTTATCCATTTCAGTGATGTGGCCAGGATTAGGGCTAACCATAAATGCATGCTAACTAGACTAACCCTAAATTCATACTCTCAATAAAGCAAAAATCATTTAACTCCCCTGATTCTCTACAGAAGGAAGAAATTGGACCAGGTCACTTAAAATCTTTCAGCTCGGAAAGTCTAATAAACTTTAGCACAAATAATACTAAGCCTGTTTTATAGATAGAGAAACTGATATTCAAAAAAGTATTAATTTGGTCCACTATAAGCATCTAGTTAAGAGTCAGAGGCAGGAACCCACAGAACTTCTCTTTCCGAATTGAACTCCCTTTCCATTATGGTTTGTTAGATCTCATCTTTAAGGTACACATCCCATTTTGATCAAGTTGCTCTTCTAACAGTTCCCCCACATACCATTCTTTCCAAACTTCTTTACTTCTGCTCATGCTGTTCTTTTCCATTCCCTCACAGTTACTGTCTCTGCTATTCCAGATCCTGCCCAGATTTATCTCCATGGTCTGCACATAACTCTTCCTGATTGTTTTCATCCCTCATATGATCCTCCGTCCTCAGTCTGTCTCTTGTGGTGTTTCTTAAGTAATTTAGCTTGAATGACTCTCTCATGAAGTTACATGATTAACTCTTATCTCCCCAACTAGGATGTAGGACTGTTGAGGGTAAGGTACAAGTTTTGTCTTATTCTGTGTCTCCTCCATAGTTTGTGATAGATTAAATATACAGTCCAAAACTGTTTATCAATTTCTCCTTAAAATGTGTGCATGTGTGTGTGTGTATGTGTGTGTATGTGTGATGGCATAATCTTGTCAAAGAAAGTTACATCAAGGAAAGCTGCCATTTTGCCTGAAGAACTGGAATTCTATGGGATGCTTTAGCAGACTCACTGTCTAGTAGCAATTGAAGGATTTCAATCACATGGTGATGGTTGGCTTCTTTCATTTTGGTCTGAAGGGTGGACAGAACTTAGAATCAAGGTTCCTAACCATCTTTGAAAATATATAGAGGAATTCTTCAAATACTGGAAATGTTTTGGTATCTATCCATCCCCTGTCATCAAAAGAAATTGTCATGGGTCTTTGATCTTGATGGGGGCATTCATTTTGCCCTAAGAGGTTATAATCCTGGGATAGAAGGTACCTCATTAGCCATATAGTAATTACTCTCATTTTACAGACAAGAGACCCAGGATGCTTAGGTGATTTCTTTGAGGACGTAAAACATAGTAAGTAGGGCAAGTAAGTAGCAAGAAGTAGGGTATTAGATTTAGAACCAGAAAGGATTTCCCATGAATTCCAATATTGCTCCTGTTTTATAGAGAGTCTGATAAAATTAACTCATATAACCACAGAATCCTTGATCTAGATCTGGATGGAACCTAAGAGGCCATGAGATTCAATCTCCTAATTTTACAGAGGAGGAAACTGAGACCCAGAGAGTTTACACAACTAGTTGGATCATAGGATCATAAACTTAGAGCTAAAAGATTTTAATTCTTCCCCCATTCTTTTGTAGAGAGAAAACTGAGACAAAAGGAGTTGAATAAAACAATAGAATTATTGACTTTGAGTTGAGAAAATTGGGAGAGACCTTTAATACAATCCTATCATATTACAGTTGAGGAAACTGAGGCACAATGAGGTTAAGAGATATGTTTCAGATCTCATAGGCAGTATGTGGCAGGGACAACATTCAAATTCATATCATTGGCATACAGTCAAATGTTTCTTTTTCCTCGCTATCTGCTGCTTCCTTATTCTTTGCAATTTTTCCTCACAAAATTCGGTAAATCCTCCATAAAGTGTTGCTCAACCTAACAGTTATCTTTGTCTGGTACATAGAATGTGAAATTCCAAATCTCCACATGGATCCTTGAGCAGCCTATCTGTTCTGCCTTTCATGGCTGCCTGTTCAGCCTACCTTGTCTTTCAATTATATGTTTGATCATTTTTTATGCCACCTCTTAGTTAGTCAATTCATCACTGGCAAATGGAGAAGTCTTTTTACATGTCTCCTGTGTCTCTCAGCCTTTTATTTTTTCTATATTTGCAGTTCCTCTGATTTCATGGCCTTCCACAATGTGTAGCAATAAGTGCCATTGGAAGATATTTAAAATATAGATTTCAGCAGCAATGAACAGCTCAGAATTTCAAAAATGCCTCTCACTTTCTCCAATACAATGTATCCCTATCTCCTTGTCTTCGGCTCTGGCCTAAAACATTGTCTATCTGTAATATCTGTTTAAAAGCTATGGTCTGATGGACTGACTTAATGCATTGCCCTTCTAACTGGGCAATTCCCATTTTCCCTCACTTGTTTTTTTTTCCTTTGTGGTTGGCTGGTCTGATCTCTTTGAATAACCATTATTCATATTGTAATAAGCCTGTCAAGGTCTGGGATTTATACAATTAGAATGATGTTGCATAATTTAATTCAATTTTATACCATTAAAGTTATAGAACCCTGTGACTGGTCCTGTACAATAAGTTCCTGTCACATGACCTGGGGACTGAGTTATTGTGAAAAACCTGCAAATCCATGTATTCACCAAATATTGTCATTTTAGTTTCTGTTTATCTTTAACAAAATATGCAGTGTGGCTGGTTCAATTAATGAACAAATGTACCTTCTGTAGAATGAATAATGAATATGTTTCATACATATATACATTGCTATTTTTCAAATGTGTGTAACTATCATTGTGATTAATGAAATATAATTTCATTTAAAAAGCATTACTGAATTCATGGGTACTGTTTATCATTACATAGTTTCTCAATGAATAGTATGACCAATATCATATCTATGAAATCTTTTGATATTAAAAAGTGGTCTCATAGTCCCTACATAAGGTGGGGAATTGTTGATATATAGGAAAAGATCTTAGGAAGTCCAAACCCATCAACAAAATCTCAAGGCTGGGAAATGGCAGGTAGCTCTATTGGAGCTCCTTGGTACTGCATAATGGTGATGGTTGTGGCTATATGTTGTCTCACAGATAATATTGGCAAATCCTTCCAAACTAAAAGGCTGGTTAGTAATGGACTGGGCATTTCCTGTTGGAGAAAAGATTTGGCAATAAGAGTCTCATTTCTAATTGGGCTGTCTCCCATTTTTCCAATCTTATTTAAAGTGATTTGCTCTCTTGAGCTCCCCTTGGTGTCCCTGGCTATCCTGAGGGATTTGGGGCAGCTTTTTTTTGTTTACCTGCCAGCCCCCATCAGTCTTGTTCCATCCGTTGTCAAGGAGCCATTGACAAGCACCACAGTTCCTTTTAGCCACTAAACATGATTAACTTTGACAGCATTACAAAACTTTGACAATTCTCCTGGAAACAGGCTTCCCAGTTTCTCAACATAGAGAGATGCTGTCCCAAGCACATTGCTCATGTGTCAGGCCCCATTACATCGATTTCAGTCAAGCTGGTCAGATAGCTACTTCTCTCTCCCCCTTTTAGGAACTTAACATTGGAAAATGCAAACATTTCAATATACTGAAGAAAAAATGCATTTAAAAATAAATTTTTGTTATGTAGTTTTTAAAGTGTGTATTTAAAAAAAAAAAACTTCCCTGATTGTTTTTATTCCTGTCTAAACTTTCTTTTGCTCTATTATGTATACACCTTGCACAATGCACATATAGATACAACATATAGTATATATATATACATATATATATTTACACATGACACATATATTCATGTATGTGTTTAGATGATATATGCATATAATTTATGCATATATTATATAATAAATATATACATATAATATTATATATATAATAAAAGTTTCATTTCCACTTTTTCCATTGTTCTTTATTTTTCTCACTTTTCAACAAATCATCTAATCTATTCCCTTCTCTTTGCCTTCTCCAGCTCTTTCCTTTTTATCAGGCTGTTTCATCTTAGATGAACTCATTTCTGCTTGTCTTCCTAGCTTTCTTCAAAGAGAGAATCAATTAGGAGACCCTGCCTGATTTCTTTCCCCTCTCTCCTATTGTTATGTTCTCACACTTTTGAAATGTTTATGTAGATTTTATTTAATTTATCTGTCTGCATGTTGGTGTATTCTTTCAAGTGCCTTCAGGGAATGTCTTATGTGTCTCTGTCTTCATGTCTTCCTGTTTATCTGCTTGTCTCTTTACCTGTCTGTCTACCTGCTTATCTCCCTGCCCATCTCTCTCTACATCATTCTGTTTCTTTGTTTGTTTTTATGTCTGTGTCCTCAGAATTCAGCTCAGTTCTTCAAGTATAAAACATGTAAGACACAAGTTTCTTGAATGGCATTGGTCTCAGGGATTCAGAAAATTTTCTGCATTGGAGGAGGGACTCCCTCCCCAATCAATCAACAACAAATATTTATTAAGGTCCTGTGATGTGCCAGGTGCTAGGTTGGGAAATTACTGTTTGGTGAAATATTGGATTAAGACATATATAAAAACTTTATGCAAATGAGAATTTGAAGGGGCAGAAGTGCTAGTAGGGCCTTCAAGAATCAAGTAGTCACTTTTTGCTGGGGGTATTAGAAAGATGTCATAGAGACAGGGGCAACTGAACTTTTCATTTGTGCTTGACCTGGCCATTTTTCTTGAAGCTACTTTCTGCTTTTCTAAGGAATCTTTTTTTTTAACGTATCCTCCCTATAAGAGTCAACAGGAAGAGAAAAAAAAATAGAAGATAAAGATAAATAGTTTTGTTGCTGATCAGTAAAATGTTCTAAAATAGACAAATATTATCCATGCTTTCCAAAATTTACAATTAATTGCCATTTTTGTACTGCTGAAGTTGTCAAAGAATTTGATTACTATTCTCAATTATACACTTTGCAAATCATAAAGAAAGTGCAAGTGACATTTCTAATTGCTGATCTAAGAATCTGCTTCCCAAAATAGATACCAGAGACAAAAATAAGTGAGATGGATAACGATATTTCATCTCACAATGTTGAACAACTATCGTGGAATTAATTACCAGTGCACAGTGAGGGCGGGTTTCCAAAGGAACCTTGGATCAGAGGTCACAGATGTTATCCATGGTGGTATACACCCCTTTCCTTCTGTTGGACTCCCTGGACCACCTTCTTTTATTTCTACTGTAATTACAGCAAAAGAATACTTCCACATTAACTAGAAAATAAATTCATGGAGGAACAAGGATTAGCTTGTCCATTGTCAGCACTTATATTTGCCTAAGTGTTTTGTTGTTGTTGCTGCTGCTTGTTGAATAAAATGCCTCAAAATATGCATGTTACATATAACATGCATCTTGCAATACATGCATACATGTACAGTGCATACATACACATGTAAAATGAGTATGTGTGTGCCCAGTACAAAGAGAATCACAGTTTTATCCCTGGAGCACGTTATGAGGGATAAATTCTAGGAAGATGTCAATGTTATAATTATGGAGAGTATTAGCTAAGTAGTGTCCTTCATTGTCAATCAGACCAAATGCAATGGAATTGAACTGAAATTCAATAAAGCAAGCATTTGTCAAGCATATGAAAAACCTCAGTCCCGATGCTGGAGATAACAAAGATGGACTAGGAAACAGGCTTTCTCTCTAAGAGCTTATAATCTAGTGGTGCAGTGAGTGATAAGATGCGGCCACACAAATAAATGGAATACCCATTAGAAAATGACAGGTACAAAGGAGCATTCTAAGGTGTGCTAAGAAAGTGGAGGAGCTAATTGGTAGGCATTTTGATACCCTTCATGGAAGAGGTGATATCTGAGTGGGTTTCAAAGAAATGAGAAAGAGATGGAAAGATGAGTGTTTTATATGTGTATTGATGTGGTACAGGAGTCCTTTCTGCCAGTGAAGAATTATATCAGCAGAAGCTTGGATTGTGGAGAGGGTGATGAGGAAATGGTAGGTTCAGTTATTGTAGAACCTTGGAAGGAATAAAAAGTAAAGTAAAGTTTATCTATGACATTCAGTCCAGGATGAGAGACCAAGGAGAGTCCTACTAGAAGACTTGGGCTAACATTTACTGGCAATGACACTTAAAAGGATAATTGATCCTTCTTTAATATCCATTCCTTTGGCTATTATCATACATTCAACAAACAAGTCATTAATTGATGACTATGTGCTAAGCCCTGGGTCAGGGGATCTCAGAGGCAGTTAAATCACACCTTGTTGGGGGGATCTGGAAAAAATTGCATGAAAAGGTCTTCTTTATTGTGGGCTTTAAATCAGGAGGTGAAGAAAAAGGAAGGAGTATCAAGGAGGGACAAGGGAAGAGGGAAAGAAGATAGATTTTTATCAATTAAAAAATAAGCTAATAAAAGGAAGAAATGTATGAGAAAATGCCTGGAGGCAAAAGAATATGTAACATTTCTGAGGAGTGAGCATTGAAGTTTTGTGGGGGCATAGGATTCTTGAAGAGGAATACTGGGAGATAAGGTTACCCCAACAAGGTAAGTTGGTGTCAAGTTTAGGCTGAGGATGGTAAAATTCAGTAATGCTTAATTCTCCCAGAAAAATCTTTGATATTAAAGTTATTTAAAAGATATTTAATTTACTTTAAATTTAGCAATACTCATTTCAGAATTTCTCTCCAAGCTTAAGGCTATTATGGAGAATGGAGTATTTTGGAAAAAACACAAACAAATCCAGAAGGGTTTCCACAAAAAGGGAAAAATCTGAGAAGGGAGAATGGCAGATCTGTGTCGGAAGAAGAGAGGAAGACAGTGAACAAGCATTTATCAAAAATTGTCTTTGTGTTAGGGGTCTATGCTAATTGACAGGGACACAAAGTAAGGTGAAAACTTAGTGCCTGCCTTTGGGAAGTTACATTTTAATGGGGGAGATAATGTGCAATTCATTAAGTATCTATAAGATACTTAGGAAGGAAATGGAAGGTGAGTTCAAAGAGGAAGACACTAGCAGTTGGGGATGGAATAAAGAATTCCTAAATATTTGGATTAAGAAACACATCTCAGAAAGCAGAGAGCTGCATGCTGATGAGAGAGCAACTAAATATACTCTAGAGAAGGACGCTATGATTCCACAAGTGTTTTTATGTGGAACACTGTATATTAAGGGTCAGATAAAGAAAAGGAGTCATGGTAATCAGTTAGCGTGGCCTGACACAAATTTTTGTCAGGCTAATAATAAGAGAGACATCTGCTCTCTCCCCAGGGCTCATATTTAAGATGTGACAGAGAACTCAAGATTTGTCACGGTGAATGGCATTCCATACTGGCACTAATGATACCTCCAGAAGAATCCTATAAAGGATTCTTAAAATTTATGTAATCTTAGGCAAGACACTAAAGACTTTAGGGGAGACTTAACCTGGAAGTATTTCTATCACTGCTCCCAACTGGAGGCAGGTGGTTCAGAAACAAAAGTGGGATTTGGGAAATGAATAGCTTTCTAAGGAGAAGGGAATTTGGATATTTGGACAATGGGGTAAAATTTAGGAATGACAGATCCTTAGCCAGGGATGGAGTGCACCCAATGAAGGCTGAAAAAAAATGAATTTTCCTGAGAATTTTGCCACTTCAATCAAAAGACTCTTAATTGAAAAGAAATAGAAGGGAGGGGGAAAAGACACACACACACACTCTCTCTCTCTCTCTCTCTCTCTCTCTCTCTCTCTCTCTCTCTCTCTCTCTCTCTCTGTGTGTGTGTGTGTGTGTTCTCTACAAGATAGAGGCCATGGAGATAGTTGCAAGGTTGGAAGAAAAACAGCAGCAGGAATTATTTGTCTTTAGTGCAGATTTCCTTCTTCAAGATGAGCTGTCCCTATTCGTGAATGAATAACACAGATTTATATAAGTTCATCATGTCTAGTGGATTCAGAGCCTCTATTCCCTACTGCTCACTCACTGTCTGTTTCCTTGCTAAACTATTCTGCTGTGGTACCCTTTAAAAGATAATGTCTGGAGAAATCTAAACCAATAAACATTTGAATTCTTGCCCTGGTGCTAGACCATCCTGATTGGCAAATTGTGAATTCTCACTCACATAATCTGGACTGTACAGACCAGTACCAGACCTTAACTAGATTTTACCTCAACCATCTTCCTATCATACTGTCACATGCTTTCCCTATTCCTCCACCACTTTCATCTCTGGTTCTAGTGTTAGGAACAATAATAAAATTCACATTACCATCATTTCAAAAAAAAAAGACATGACAAATGACTGCCTTATTCTTATACTCACAGTCTCTGTCACTTCCTAGACCCAAATTCTCTTCCTTAGCCATTTTTCTAGATATATTATGTCCCTCATTAGATTGTAAGTTTCTGAAGTCTCTCTTTTGTATTGTGATTTCTAGAACTTAGCTTGGCATGTAGTTAAATGCTTAATGATTGTTTTTTTATTCCCTTCATTCAATTATGTACTCCCAAATTCACCTAAAACACAATTCAAGAAAGAAAGAAATAACAAAGTGCCAAGATCACAGATGTCTGTGCACGAAGAAGTGTATTCACCTATGACTAGCAATCAGGATGAGCTGATCTTGGTGAGAGCACATCTCAAGGACAGCAAGGAGGTTGGGATGACATTTGTAGGAGGACATTGACAACCTGGAAAACTTCTAAAGAAAGCAAACTAGATGGTGGAAACCCTCAATCTTACAGTCTGGGGGCATCAAGTGGGGTGGTTTTAACTGAAGAAAAGACTCAAGGAATTGGAGGGGAATCAAAATTATCTTCAAGTATTTCAAGGGTTGTCATGTGGAAGAGCGGTTAGTCTCATTCAACTTCATTCTGGAAAGCAGGAGGAATAGTTGGGAGCTACCTAAATGGCAACACTAATAGCAACCTCCTCAATAACAACAACAATGGCCAACAATGGAAGCAATGAAAGCCCTCCAAAAGTGGCCTTTTGAGTTGGTGAGCTCCCCTTCATTGGAGATCTCCCAGTAAAGGCTAGATGACCATTTGTCAGGGATGATGTTAGAATGGAAACTCCTAACCGATATGAATCAGAGCAGGTGGCTATTGAGGTTTCTTCTAACTCAGAGATTCTATGAAATACAAATCAGGACATGATGCATGGCCTCTGCGAGGATTGGGAAACAAATCCATTAGCATGTTTCCCAATTGGGAGAGCTTTAATCTTTTCAATGCATGTAAACAAATGGGTTGGGACAACATCATTCCCTGAACAGGAGGAGAAAGGAAAGAGTTCCAGAGCATCCACAGCCTCTCTTGCCCTCATTTTATTTATGGATAGCAATAAGCGTAGGTCAGACTTGTTATTAAAAATTAGAAATCCAACTTAATCATTTATGTTGTTCTGTCTCACATTCAAGAGATTTTCATGATTATTCATTAATTTTAAGGCATATTTTTAAAATTTCCACGTTAAAAATATATGAATAATTATGCTTTAAATTTTTTTTAATCAAACATCAAGTTAACAAATACTATAAGTGAATGTTCCAGAATGCCCAGGCAAAGAGAAAGGGGCAAGAACTTTCCTTGCTATGCCTTATTACAATGGATTTGTTGCCCCCTCCTAGAAGACTTTATTTTCTCTTGGAAAGAAAGTCACCATATGAATCCAGAGAAAGGAGTCATAGACCACTACACCTATAAGGCATTTTAAAACCCAGAGCACAGGATGTGGCAGCTGGAAGAGATCTGGGACCTTGAATGTCAGATATTCCCTCTGAGGAGAGACCTTAGACCACAGAATGTCAGAGTTGGACAGAGCCAATAGGGCCCTTTGAACAGGGACTATCAGACCTGGGAGGGGCCTGAGAGACCATCAAGGCTGACATTCTTCCTCTTACACATAAAGGACAAAAAAAGAGAAGGATTTGCTTGAGGTGTCCTACCTGGGAGAGAACATTCCAAACTTATATTGGTCTAATCAGCCACAGTTGGATGCATTTACTTGACTGACATAGTGATGTCATTTTGGTCCTCTTCAAGAATGAAGAATAACTATTTAAAAAACAAACAAACAAAAAACAAAACAAAACTCCACAAATGAAAGAGAAAGAACCAACACTCTGCCCTATTCATTTTGACAGTTGTAAGATGCTTTTTCTACAAGAGCAACTCACTTTCCTTTGAGTAACACATCTAGAAGTTAACACAACTGGAAAATAAATGTCAGAGTCCTCAAAACTGCTTGTCATGGAATATGATTCATGTGTTGTAGCCAACTGAGAGCCATGGGCATTTTTATTTTCTTTTTCTAAAAGTATATATTTTTTTATTTTTCAAATAAACAGGCATTTTTTGTCCTTTCTACCTCTTTCTATGCAATATCAAAAAAGAAAGGCAAAAAAACAAAGGAAGAAATGCAAACCCTTCTTAGAAATATCATCAAGTAAAGCCAATGCTCATATCACCAACATCTTATTTCTCTGTTTCTTATTTCTCTATCAAGAGAAGGGCAAATCATTTTCTTCATTGGTCCTCAGGAACCATGATTGCTCATGGCAATGACTAGAATTCTTCTGTCTTTCAGAATTATTCTTTTTTTATAATGTTAGTTTTGTGGTACAAAAATACTCTCTTGGATCTGCTTAACTATCTCTGAACTGGTTCATACAATTCTTCCTAATCTCTCAAAGTCTCCTTTTCCATTTCTAACAGCAAGATAGTATTCTATTTTGTTGAAATAACGTAACTTTTTCAATTATCTCTCCAATCGATGAGCACCCCCTCAGTTTCCAGTTCTTTGCCACTTCAAAAAGAACTGCTATAAATGTTTTTTTTTTTGCTTGTTTGGTTTTTACATGCTTTCAAAAGTCTTGGAACATCAAACTGTATTAAAGCTTTTGGGATACTCAATGTAAGACCTTTTTACCTTAGTCAACCAACATTTATTAAGTACCTAGTATGTGCCAGGACTTGTGCTAAGAATTGGAAATACAAATATGAATAAGTAGAAAAACAGATTCCACTCTCAAAGAATTTACAATCTAATGAGGGGAAGACAAGACTTAAAAGGAAGCTAAAAATAGAGGTAGGGAGGTTCCAAGGAAGGGATGAGAAAGCCATCCAAAAGCATGTAATACTCAGGTAAGAAGGAATTATAAGACTGTTCTGGGTATTGTCCTTTAATGGAAATTTGGGGACAACCTCATGTCTTCCAAACAGAGAGACAGAGGATATTGATGAATATCCTCTTTCACTTTGAAAAAAAAGGCTAACATTTCTGGGGGCATCCTGGAAAAGTTCAAGGTACTTATTTGGGGTTGTAGTTTTGTCTGACATTTTTTCTTATTCAGTCATGGATGGAGGCAAGTAAAGAGTGCACACTGATTGGATTTAAACAATTTGGGCTCAAATCCTTGACATTTACTACTGATGTGACCTTGGACAAGTCACTCAAATTTATTGGTTGTCAGGTACCTCCTTTATTCAATGAGGAGGAGGTTGACATCTATGATCTCTGAGATATCATCTCTGACCATGAGTTATATGAGGTCTATACTGTAGTTTAGATTGGAAACTTCAAGAATAAGTATAGTTTGTATTCTCTAATTCACCCCAGTCCAAAAGAAGACTTTAATAAGATCAAAGATGTGTGATTTCCTATATGTGTGATAAGGGCTATATCTCCCAAAGTAGATCCCAATCCATCCATACCATTGCAAAAAATATTAGTGAGCTGCTGCAGTTAGCAAAATCCAACTCCTCTGATATTCAAACTGCAGTTCAGCCACTTAATACCTGCTGATCTTGGGGAGGTGACTTTATTTCTCTTGATCTCAGGTTCCCCATGTATGAAATTAGAGGATTATATGGGATGATCTCCAAAGTCACTTTCAGTACAGAAATGAAGATTATATATATGCACTCTATGCCAAGATGAGACACTAAAGGAATTGACTAATGGAGACTACATAATAATATTAGTTGACACTTGTAATAAACTTTGACAATTTATAGATTCTTGTATATCCCTATGTCTTAGTAGGAAATATAAGAATTATTATCACTACTTTGTGGATGAAGAAACCGAGGCACCCAAATGGTAAGTAATTTGTCAAAAGTTGGGAGTAAGTGAGAGGGAATCTGTGCCTATGAACAACTCTATAAAGTTCATTTTATTGGAGTTGGGTCCTATAAGAAGAATGAACTAGATGTAAAAGGTAGTACAATGATCTGGGGTATATCAAGAAGGAACAAAGACAGAAGCTTTTCTTCTTTCCTATGTCTATGATGGAAATATGCAATCTAAATCCTTGGACAGCCATTCTCCAAGCAGTCCTACTCAATTGAACAGGTCCGCGGGAATTCCTCCTGTTTTAGAACTCTTAATAACTTCTCTAGTTCAGAAATTTAGCTCATCTTCAATTCTTTAAACATTAAGAAAGTTCCATCTCTCCTGCTCTGAATTTTTCTCCATTCGTCTCTTCGTACCAATCCCACATTTCCAGACTATGTACTCGTGGAAGACCATGACGTTGACCCATCACTTTCTTTTGTGTTCACACTCAGCAACCTCACTATTGGCATCTGGGAGAGAGACAGTGATGTCGTGGCAAAAACCTTTAGAGGTCAAATTGACCGATTTGGATTCTGGCTCCAGGTTGACCATGTGATCCTGGCTGAGCAATCTCTAATTTCACTTTTTTCAGTTGTAGAAGTAGAGGACTATTACCTGCCTTGTCTTTTCACAAAAGAAATCTGTGAAAGTGCTTAGTCATCATAAAGTATCACAGATATGTTATCTATGTCAATAAATGCAAACTACCTTGAATTGGATAAAGTGTAAGAACATTTAGAATAGGGTTTCTTAATTTGGTATTCATAGACAGATTTCATGGCATCTGTGAACTTGGGTAGTAAAAATATATGTGTTATGTATGTATGTATAAACCTCTTAAATGAAAGTTCGTATTTTCTGCAGATTAAAAAAAATTACCATAATTCTGAGAAGAGGTCCATAAGTTTCAGCCACCTGCCAAAGGATTCTGGCATTGAAGAATACCTAATCTAGAAAGAAATCTTTCTAAAAAGGCCTGATCAGGCCTGATCAGAATTGCTGATATCAAGGAAATAAACCTGTTTAGCCTGGTCTAATACGGGTTAACAAATATGACACCAGAGCAGATACAAAGGAGGCTAAATGCACTGAAGAAGAGATTTAAGATATTTAGTTACTTTTAGGGACTTCATCCTGGTGAAGGGAAGGACTGTGGAAGGAGGGATTGGGGAGAAACATCAAATATCCAAAGGACAGTCACTCTGGAGATTCTTCCTTAAAGATGCTATGTAGGGAGGCAGCTAAATGGCACAGTGGATAGAGCACTGGCCCTGAGTCAGGCGAACCTGATTTTAAATCTGGCTTCAGACACTTAACTCTTATTAACTGGGTGATCCTGAGCAAGGGACTTGACCCCAATTGCCTTGCCAAAAAAAAAAAAAAAAAAAAAAAAAAAAAGAAAGAAAAGAAAAGAAAAAGAAAAATGCTATGTAAATAGCACCTTCCACAGGAAGTCTTTCTGATTCCTCCCCACACACATACCCAATGTTTCTCTCCCTCTAAGTCCTTTCTATTGAATTTATTTGAATTATTCTCTTTCTATTAATTATGTAATCACATGTATCTATCTCTCTATTGCCTTATTGTTTCTTTCATTAGAATGTAATCTTGTTCAAATAAGGGTTGTATCATTGAATTGGCATCTCAGTGTTTATCACAGTACCAGACATATAGTAAGTAATTAATAATTGTTGACTGATTATCTAGCTTTGGCCTTGAGGGATGGACTCGGAAAAATGAGAGAGAGCTAACCATGGATTTGTTCTGAGCTCAAAGTAAGGGAGAGCTTTCAAATAGTGAAAGCTAAGCAAAAAAAAAAAAGGATTGGTTTGTTCTGGGTGGGAGCTCTCTGTCACGAGAGGTGTTCAATATAAGGTGGTTGACCCTTATTAGATATGTCATAGAATGAACAACTGCTTCAAAAAGGGTTGGAACAGCTGAGTTTTCATTCTGTTTTACAATCCTATGAGATGATGGTGAAGTGGATCTAGAATTGTAAAGATCTGAGTTCAAATACAGCCTTGGATACTACTAGCTATGTCACCCTGGATAAGTCACTTCACCTATCTCTGATTTCAATTTTGTCATCTGCAAAATGGACAGAGTAATAGGCCATCCCAGACCCAAGATGGAGAAAAAAAAGCAAAAAGCCTACCAAACTTGAAGCCCAAAAATTCTAGGTCTTAGCTATCAATCAATCAATCATACTTTTGTTCCAAGTCCACCCTGTGCTAAGCACAGAGGAAACGCAAGCCTAATATGACAATAATCTCTGCTCTTCAGGAACTGACAGTTGGGAGGATCCACCATGTAAACATCATATCCTTTGTATCTGTAATTTCAGCACTTGGCACTATGCTTGGTACATAGTAGGCACTTTATATCTATCTTCAGTCCATATATACAGTTATGTTCAAAATATAAACCAAAAAAATACAAGGTCATTTCCAAAAAAAAGGTAAAATGCTTTTGTTTTTCACTGGACAAGATGGTGTCAATGGGACCACAGCAGGGGAAAAATGGCTTTTGCCTTCTTAACAAAAACCTTAGCCTATAAATGTGGAGGGAAGGGTATGAGTGGTTCAGCACACGATGCATATGTGTTTTGTCTGTGCCATGTAACATTCATGAGTCGTTAGGTTTAATCTGGAATGTAATGAGTGACTGGCTATTGATTCATGTGTTTTGATGCATTAATGATAATGTTACTAATACATTGCTAGTTTCTCCCAGAAGGAGGAGTGAGGTCGTTTTTCATTAAACAAAATAATTTGTTGCATTAGTATGCACGGATGGAGGCCACTGGCAGGGCCAACAACCTTTTAAAAAAATAATATAGTGTGGTAATTCATGAGCTGAAGGCTTGCTTTGAGAATATTCCTCATTCTGACTTAAATGCGTCTTCTGCCCACTCAAACTAAATGTAATTTCCTTTTTTACGACTACTGGTTATTTACATGCAAAAGTTTCACTGAGGCCCCCGCTGCCAAATTGTTCCGGGTCTGTCCCAAGCTGGCTTTGGATTAACTGTGGAGTCCATCGATCATTTTTATCATGCCCATATTTATCAGCCTAATGGAAAAATGAAAGAAAACCAAAAGGGTGAAGAAATCGAGGGGAAAGAGCTCCCAGGGGGTTCTCTGTCCATATGGGTAGGGAGAAAGGGTCAGATTCTCATGGTTCCTTCAGGTGAGTCCCACAAGGGAGCACTGGAAAGTCCAGGAGAATCTTTGCTAAAGAAATTGGAAATGATTACTGAAAGAGAAAAAAACAATGGGAACCATCAGTCTCTATCTATCTTCTCATTCCTGACTCAAATTCTGCCTTCTCCAGGAAAGCTTTTTCTCTCTGGATTTAAGGGCCATTGTTAGAGGCAGCTAGGTAGTACCATGGATAGAGCAGTGAACACAGATTCAGGATGACCTAGGATACTTGCAATCTGTGTGACTCTAGGTAAGTCATTTGCTGTCTTCCTCAGTTTCCTCAAGTGTAAAATGGGGATAATAATAGCACCTATCTCTCAGGGTTATTGTGAGGATAATAATAATAATAATAACATTTATAAAGTACTTAGTGTGTGCTAAGTATTTGATGAATATTATCTCATGTGATCCTCAAAAGATTGATACTCAAGAATAAAATTGTATTTAATTGGTTTAGTGATTAGTCCAGTGCCTGGCCCAGTGCCTAAGTGCACTAAGGTGTAGTGTCTGTAATTGTTTCTTCCCTTCCCTTCCTATCCCAATCTGGTTCAGAACTTTCCTTTTTTTTTTTTTCTGAGGCAATTGGAATTAAGTGACTTGCCCAGGGTCACATAGCTAGGAAGTGTTAAATGTCTGAAATCAGATTTGAACTCAGGTCCTCTTGACTTCAGAGTTTGTGCTCTATCCACTGCACCCTCTAGCTTTCCCAAAGCTTGCCTATTCTTTAGAGAAACATTAATTCTTAGCAAGGAGTTTAAATCAGATTCCCTGGAAAGTTTACCCATTGGTTCTGATGTTTTGAACTCCCACAGCAGAAGTGTTTCTTCTTCCATAAGACAGCCTTTCAGGCATGTGAATAGAGGGATTATTCACTCACTCTACTATTTCTAGGGCACATAGATGGTACTGGGGGAAAGTGAGCAGAATTTGTGATCAGAGGAACTCAATTCAAACTTTTCTCTTCCATTGGTTGCTTCTCTGACTTTGGGCTCACATTTTTCGTCTGTAATATGAAGACTTCTGGGGTCTCTATTTCTGAATCTATGTTTATAAAGAACATTTTCCTCGGTGGTTGGGCAAACAGAATTTAGATAAGAACATTTATTTGGTGGGGGAGATAAGAGATTTGGAGTTAGACATGAGTGCAATCTTGAAAAATCTCTTAGCCAAAACCCCTCATTTTACAGATGAAGATTCTTAGTCCCAAAATATTCAAGGGAGTGATTCAAGGCCATGTAGAAACTAGGAATCTGAGCCAACACTTGAACAAAAATCTTCTAATTCCAAATTCAGATCACTTTTGCACCCATCAAATAGCCTACCATTGGTACAAAAAAAGGATAAATGGGAAGAAAGGGAAGTTTTTATTAAGTAAATATTTTGAGCCAGTCACCAGACTAAATGTTGGGCATTAAAACACAAGCAAGGAAGACAAATCCTTTTTTTCAAGGATTAGGAAGGGAGAAGACAACCTACAAGGGAAAGCCAGAAGTGCATAGTGACATAGGTCCAAAATGGCAGACAGTGGCCAAATTGGTTATAAGTAAGCTTAGACAAGATCTCCCCTATCAGAGTCCACATGCCAGGGTAGAGCCTAAGTTCTGGCGGAAGGGAGATGAAGAAGTAGGCCATCAACTGATAGATATTATGTCCCAAAAACATCAGAGAAGCACAGAATGGTTCTTGAGATTATGGAGAAGTTGTCTGGAGGGGACATAAAGGAATAGATTCATCAATCATCATTTATTAAATCTCTTGTAGCCAGGTTTTTTTGCTAGGATCTGGAGTTACAAATTCAAAAGCAAGACAGTTCCTGCCCTCAAGGATATTATATCTTAATGGGAAGAAATCACATATTCACAGATAGCTATTGAACATCATAAAAAAAATACAATTGCATTTGGTGGGAATGGAGAGTAGCACAAACAACTCAGGCATTCAGGAGATCTATCCCTTTAGGAGATGTCATTTAAGCTAAGCCATGATGTAAACTAGGATGTGGGAACCAAGAAAATGAGAAAGCAGTGCCTCACAAAAAGAGATAGCCCAAAGATTAACAATGGGGGCAATGAACAATGATGTACAGGAAGTAAATAGTAGCTCAGGGCACCTAGATCTTAGAGTAACTTATTGTCAGCAAAAAACTGGAGGTTCTGGGAGGACTGAAGAAGCATCAGATCTAGTCTCCTTATTTTGGATAAGAAGAAACTTTCCCACAGAGGGAAAGTGGCTTCTTTCAGGGAAGTTACTCATGTTGTATTATTTTTCTCAGGGTTCGAAGATTTGGAGCTGGACATAAACAAGGACCATCTAATCTAACTCTCACATATTGCAGATGAGGAAACTGAGGCTCAGAGTTTAAAGTAAGCTGTCTCTCCTTCCATCATTAGTACATCTCTGCTTCTCAGCCATTTGACATTGTTTTTCAGATCCCTTCAGGCAACTGTCAGAAGCTTTCTCTTTTTAAATAAGTGTGTCACAGTCAAAGACAAGGCCGTGCTTTCTCCAGAAAATGACACCACTGATTGAGAAGTGAAGTGGCCTGATAAAAGGCCATGGGTTCTTCCTGTTGTAGGATCCTTAGAGATTTAGGGAAGGGGTAGATGACAGGATAGGGCACACGTCAGAAAACATAGCTGGAAGCTTTGTGCTAGCTGCTTTTGGAGGTTCATCAGTGTTGTGAGACTCTCAGGGCCATGCAGGGCCGGGTAAGTCACCAACAAAAATAGCAATTAGAAATCAGGAGGTGAAGCTGGAACCCAGAGCCCAAGAGATTGGGGAGATCAAGCCATAACCAAGAAAAGTTAAAGTTAGGAGAAGAGGAAGCCAAATGAAGATTAAAAAGGCAAAGCCCAGAGTACTGAAGGACAGGGCCAGGAGGTGCAGAGACAGCTCCTCAGACCAGACCCACAAGTCTCCAAGGTAGGTCACAAACAGGGCTAAGTGGACATCTGATTGCCCAGCTGTGCAATGTTCTTCTCTAAATTATAATGTTCTCTGGGAGCAGGATTCTTGGGGGCTTCTGGAAGTAGCCTTCCTTTCAGTTCTGTGTAATAATCACCTCAAATGCAGCCAGGAGTTAAAGTCCAGATCCTTTATTTTCTCTTTCCAAGTATTGTCTCCTTCCTTGGGCCCGGTTAGTTTTCTTAGAGGCCTATCTCTCTCCTTGGTTCCAAGAGCTCTTGCCGCTAGTTCTTTGCCTCTGCCAGCTTCAGCCTCTTGTCCTCCCAATGTCTCCAGCCAACACAAAGGTGGAAGTTGGAATAAGTCTAACTCTGCCTCCAAGAGTGGGCTTTTGTCTTAGTGGGCTTGTGGGAGCTCCTCCTTATATATGCTCTCTTAAAGATGTGAATCTTGTGGAACGCTAATAAGTACTAATTACATCTAGAGAACTGTTAAGCACCCTGCTAAACAACCATTGTCTCTATCAATTCCACTGACTTAGCACCTTGTAAGAATTCTAACATCTCCCGTTTTCTTTTGATTTAGAACATAAGGGGTCATGACCTCCCTGACTTCCCAAGGAGGTGAGAACCCCCCAAAAAAGAAGGTGATGATGCCTTCCCTGACTGCTCAAAAAAAAGGAGTAAAAACACCATAAAAAGGAGGGCTTCGCACCCTCCCTGACTTCTCAGGAAGGGAGATGAAAACAACAGAGGAAATGGGAAATCAAAGCAGATTAGCGGGTTTCTGAAGGGGCTCACTCTTAAAACAGGTATACATAAATCCATCAATAAAGGAGGTATTACACATAATTACATAAATTACATAAGTCCATAGTAACACAAGCTAGTAATGATGTAACAAATTACATGAATCAACATGAGGATTTATACATATCCATACGTCCTAGAAATAGTCCAAAAAGAATCTATTGTCCATTAGTCCATAAGTCCTAGAAATAGTCCAAAAGGAATCTATTATCCATTAGTTCATGTGCCAGGAATCCAATAATTCCTGCAAGCTTTGAAGTCCTTCAATAGTCTCTTCTTGTGTTAGGAAATCCAATGATTCCTGCTGGTTTTCAAATCCGGCAACAGTCTCCTTATCAGCCATGCTCTTTCACTGTCAGATGTTTCTTAGATCTCCTTTGTTTTGAGGTTTTTCTCCTTTTCTATCTCTCTCCAAGTACTCATTGCAACCAGTGCCATTGTTTCCTTCTCTGTCTGTAGGAATACAAGCAAACCCTCTCTCCCAGACAGTTAACCTAATTCCCTTCTATTTACCACTTTTGGGATTTCTCCTTATTACTTGGCAATTATATTGAAGACATTTACACTGGACACTGTTTGTTTTAAACAGTTGGTTTAAAAGGCCTGTATTCTCCCCAATTGTAATCCCTTTCTGCCATCTGATTGCTTTTTGGCTGATAGATCACATCAGAGCCTTGATCTTCTAAAGACTCTCTAGGTGTAAACTCAGCTGCCATCATGCTCCACCTGTCTTTTGTATGATATCTTGGAGCTGGGCTATGCCTCTCATTTCCCTGGGTCAATCTACATTCTGAGGTCCAGTGGAAGCCCTTGTGGGATTTTGGGCATGGGGTTTTGGGTTTTGTTCTTTCACAATGCCCTGTCATTCTATCTCTATATCTGCATTGGGCTCTCAGATGCCCAATCTTTCCACACTGAAAATATTGTCGACTCTCTCTAGAAGTCCCTTGCCAAGAGGAACCCTGTCTTCCCGTGTTCATCATGGTTTGGGTATAATAGTCATTTGTGCCCACTGTGGCACAGTGCCTTATGATCTCCTCTAAAGGAACATCTTTGTGTTAGTCTCCATATAATTCTTCTGCAAACCTCATTGGCATTTTCCTTAGCCAGTTGTCTTATCATAATTTTCATAGCTGCATTTTCTCCAATGGTTCTTGTGACAGCTGTTTGCAAACATCCAACAAAATCAGCAAAAGGTTCATTGGGACCTTGGTCTATTTCTGTGAAGGCTTCCCCTCGATCTTTTCCTGGAAGGGTACCCAAAGCTTTTACAGCTGCAGTTGCGATCTGTTTCATAAGCTGTTGTGGGGTAATTAATCTGTTCTGAATTCTCTCCATACTGACCTTCACCGGCTAGTTGGTCATAAGTGATTTGTACATTAACTCCTGTTTGCTTATTGCATTTGGCTTGAATCCTACATAATTCATGATACTCCGGAAGCCACAACAAGTTTTGTCCAGGTTCTAAACATGTCCTTGCTCTGGATTTCCAGTCACTCGGGGTTAAGATTCCATAAACCAGACTATCTAGTAACATCTTAACATAAGACGATGTAGCGCCATAAAGAGTGCAACCTTTTTTCAAATCCTTAATTTTTTTCCAAATCAAAAGGAGTGTATCTTCTCCCTTTTTGGCTTGAAGAGTCAAGCTCTTCAATCACAGGGTATGCATTTATTTTTAAATCAGATATATCCTATCCTTCTCTCTTAGCCTTGACCAATGCCTTTTGTAATCTTGTCATAGGCTGCTTAATAGATGGTTCTGTTTGTGTCACTGCCTCTCCCCCTTCTCCTTCTCCCTCTACACATGAAGGGTTAATTGAGGGAAGTAGGTCAGGGGATGGGAAATGCTCCTGTTGTGAAGTGCCACACTCAGAATTGTACTTAACGCCATTCTTATCTGATTCTTCATCCTTTTCACCTAGTTTAGTTGGCTCCTACCCCTCCTGCTCTTTTATCTTTTTTCCTTATTCTAACACTTAGATAATTTCTTAAAGCCAATTGTATTAAATATATTTTTGGAAATTGAGTTTGGATTGGAATTGTAGTATTCACCTAATTGCTTTCCTACTAATTTCCACTCATTTGGATCCAATTCTTTTTCCTTAGAGAACCAAGGAGATGTGTACTGTACAATTTTTAAAAGATCAATGATCTGCTCCCAAGTTATAATTAAACTTTTTATCAGTCTAACCAAGCTTTCGACACATTTACCTTGAAGAAAAAAAGAAGACTGTTTCTAAACATCTGTCCCATTTTAACTGAAATACTAGTTTAGCCCTTTAACAAAGTTTCCTTGTTGTACTCACCCTAATTTCTGGGTTGAGGAGACTTTTCCACTGAGATCAGGATCAGAGGCTTTTCCACTGGAATCAGGATTGTGTCTGTCCCACATCTGGGAGCCAAAATGTAATGTTCTTCTCTAAATTATAATGTTTTCTGGGAGCAGATTACTTGGGGGGCTTCTGGAGGCAACCTTAGTTTTAGTTCAGAGTAATAATCACCTCAAATGCAAATAGGAGTTAAAGTCCAGATCCTTTATTTTCTCTTTCCAAGTATTGTTTCCTTCCTTGGGCCTGGTTAGCTTTCTTAGAGGCCCATCTCTCTCCTTGGTTCCCAGAGCTCTTGCTGCTAGTCCTTTGCCTCTGCCTTCTTCAGCCTCTTTTCCTCCCAATGTCTCCAGCCAGCACAAAGGTGGAAGTTGGAATGAATCTAACTCTGCCTCTGAGAGTGGGCTTTTGTCTTAGTGGGCTCATCTCTTAGTGGGCTCCTCCTTATATATATATATATTTTTAAAGGTGTGAATCTTGTGAAACTCTAATAAGTACTAAGAACATCTGAAGAACTGTTAAGCACCCTGCTAAACAACCATTGTCTCTATCAATTCCACTGGCTTAGCACCTTGTAAAAATTCTTGCACAGGTGGGTTTTCTTCTTCCTTGACCCATGATCTAGTTCTCCTGTCCCATGCTTAGCCAGCTGATTTATCAACATGAACCCACTCACAATATGAGAGGAGCAGATGGTAGGAAGGATCAAGAGAGCCCATTCTGAAATGGTACTCTTCACTGCTCAGCATTCAGCTCCTACCTGATACTTCCATATAGCAAACAAACCCATGATTTAGGCACAATCAACTCGGAGAGAAGATGTGTTAGTTGTTTTATATCCTATCAGCAAGAGGGAGCAGTTGAAACTTTTTGAGAGATGGGGCTAACATGGTTAGACCTGTACTTTAAGAAGATCAATGGGAAAGCTCTGTATTAGTAAAATTGATGAGGGGGAAATTCTGAATATTATGGGGACCTGATTAGAAGACAGTTGAGATCCTTCGTAGCATTAACATCCCATGATTTTATTATCTGTGACCTATTGAAGTTCTTAATGATAGAGCCTGAGAGGGGAATGGCTATATGCCCAAGTGGGTTCCGACCTGCCAGGAAATGTTAATTGCCTCCAGGCTATAAAGGAATAATCAGAATGGTGTCCCTTGTGGGTTTGTGATGGAGTCTGTTGAGAGCTATTGACAGTACAAAGAAAAGGGGCATGATGAAGATTAGAGAGAAATGTGACTATGTAGGAGCTAAGAGAGTATGACTCATCATCTGCTTCAGAAGGAAAAGCATCCCTAACAATTGATCATACCCACTTTGTTTGAAGAACGCTGGTGAAAGTGAACTCATTAAAAGCAAGCATTAAGAAATGGAAATTCACATTTTTCTATAGAATCCTCTTTTCACTGAGTTCTGCTGTGTGTATGGAAATATTCATTTTTAAATGTTTAATTTCAGAATAAAGGAAAAATTAAAAGCAAATTAACCTCCTGCTTTCCTTTCCACTTTGCTGAAGCTGTGATTGTTAGGAAGGTTTTCATTTTATGGAATTAAAATCTTTACCTATGAGGACTCTCTCTCCACAGTCCATTGCTCCCCATTCTGTCCTCTGGAAACAAGTCCCTGTTTGATTTGAATCCTTGAAGGACCACCATAAGGTCCTCTTTACATCTTCTATACTCTAGGCTAAATATCCTCTCAGTTCATTCAAAGAACATTAATCCTTCTGAATATTGAAATCTTTTTGTAAATACCCTTTGTCCTTTTCTTATTGAAGCCCTTCCTAAAACTATTACCCAGAATGGAACAAAATATTACAGATACATCCTGACCCATGCAGAAGGCAGTCACCATCTTTCCTGTATCAGATATTGGTACATCAGCTGCAATTATTTGCTTGGTAGTCCCAGTGCTTATTCACATCATGGACACTTGAAAGTGAGATAATTAAACACCCCATGTCCATAAAGATTCTTCCTCCTGTTTAGTGAATAACAAAATGGACTTAGTCAATTCCTCTAACAACAACTTATTCTTGTCCAAGGACTACCCAAGTATCAGCCTCTTCTTTGGTCACCATTGCTTTACAGTGTTTGGTTTCATTTCTTATAGAATGTACATGTGGATATGGTTAAATGCTTCCAGTAGGGTTGGATTATTGCACTTTTTAGAAAGCATTTATCAAGCATCTCCTGTGAGCAAGGCTTCCCTGTTAGTCTTTGGACAATAATAGCATCCTGCATATCAAAGAGTCACATTTCTATTTGTCTAGGCTCTAAAGGGCTATGCAATTGAACAACATCCTATGCTATACTGTTAGCAGGCTAAGTCCTATTTCATTACCATCAGTCACCATCATTGAGTCCAGAAGTGGCCACAGACCACTGGAACATAACCCTTAACCAGGACTGTGTTCAAGGAAGCAATCCATTGTCAAACTTTCTGCTTTTCATCTCCTTTAAACTGCTCATGTATACATCCTGTTTCTTAAAATAGGAGTCCCACCATTGTTCAGCCTCATCATCTAATGAAATCTTCATTCTCTCTTCATCCTTCTCCCATGGTTCACTGATTGCCTATATTCCCTTGGGTCTCTGAATATGAAGGACTTCCAGTATGGAGAGCTCTTTTTTCTTGCCTTTCCATACCCCTTTTCCTAACCACAGATTCTTCCAGACACAACATGGCTTCTCGCACCACTTGGATAAACAAGGAATCACTAACAATAAACATATGGATAGGATGTCTACTATATTAGTACAACATTATATCTTAACACCCTCAAGGTCTTAGGTCATCTTCCCTGCTACTATGCCTTTGAGATCTCTAAGCACTATTTTCTGATCTGCTGCTGTATACTAAGAATGCTGAATCTTGTCATCTCCCACATCACTGTCTCCTTAGGACTTTGAAGCTTTCCCAGATGCCTTACAGCTTAAATCTCTTTATATGTTATTTCCCTAAATTGGAACGTGAGCTTTTTGAGGACATCTCATATAGTTTGTAATTGTTTTTGGATACTTTATATTAAGCACAGCGCTAGCATATTGTAGGCACTCAATAGGGATTTTCTAATTTGAATTTAATTTCACTTTTGGTAGAATCTTCAGGAACTTGTGTTCAACTGATAGATTCCATAAGAGTTTATGGGTTCCTTCCTTGAGAGAAAGAGGTATCAGGGCAGAAGTGTGAGCAGAAATTTGAAGGACTAATTACAGAAAACCTTCCTCTTCAAATACATATGGGGATGTTTTAGAATATTTAAATAATTTAAAATATTTTATAATGTTATTTAGAATATTTTAAATAATTCAAATAAATATTCCTTAAACATTGAATCTTTCCATGTTATATCCTTATTTTTCATTATTATTTACTATAATATTATAAATTCTACTCAGTTTTTAGGGGAGCCAAATTTAGGTGAAAAAATATTGATCATATTGATACCAAATGGTTTTTAAATCTATCTATCTATCTATCTATCTCATATGACTTTTCCTTCAAAATATATTCTTCCCCATCCATAGCCATTTATTGTAACAAAGAATATTTACAAGGGGATAAACAAAAAGTTTAGAAACACAATGGCTACTAATAAAACTATCAAGTTAGAATTATCTGAAAGATCCTTTATCCCTAGTCCTCTACCTTGGTAGAAAAGAGAAGAGGAATTTTCTTGTGTCCTTTTCTGAGTTAATAATTGTTATTATAGTTATCAAACATTGAGTTTTATTTAGTTCTTTTTTTTTTCCATTTACATTACTGTCATTAGCTGTTTTCCTTATTTAGCTTCCTTTGCTCTGCCTCTGCTCATATAAATAAATCTTCCCAGGCTTCTCCTCATTCTAATGCCCTCATTGTACAGAATTTGTTTAGGCATTCCTCAATTGATGCTTATATGCTTTGTTTCTGTTCTTTGTTCTTCAAAATTTACTCAGTTTCCTCCACTACAAAATAAGGAGATTGAACAAGATGATCCCTGAGCTCCCTATCAGATGGAAATGCAATTTCCTGTGAGCCTCCTGCAAAATGTAACAAGAAGTATTTCATTGAGGGGATATAAGTTTCCAGTCTTTTGTCTGTGAAGAAGAAACAGGAAATGGCTCTTGGACCCATCTTTTCAATACCAAGAATGTTGCTGACATCAATAGGGAGAGATAGGTCTTAATCAGTTTTTCCTCATTACCTAGGACCATTATTAATTGAACTCCTAATAAAGCCAAGGTTCTATGGCTTCTATGGAAGATAAACACAAAATCTCAGATGTAAAATCTCCATGATTTTCTAATTAAAATCCTGAACTCTGGTATTAGCTAATAAAATTTGTAAAAATCCTGAACTCTGGAATTAGCTAAAAGAATTTTTAAAAAGAACATCCTGGTTCAATAATAAATAAAAAGATTAAATATAATTATTTGTTTTTTAAAATGCATATTTCCATTGTAGTCCTTCACCCATGACATCTTCAAGTTGTTTCTCATTTATTTGATAGGCAAAAAAGATCAATTAGCTTAATTATGTGCTTAATCATAGGTTTCTCAAAAATTTCCTAAAATCTCATGAAAAATATATAATTAGTAAAGGTAATTTGTGCTCCCAGAGTGATATATTGTCTTGAAATGATACATACATCACCCCTGAAGGGAGATTCATCAGGGATCCTTGGCTCCCTGCTCACAGCCAAATGCACCATCCCTGAGTAACAACCTGCCTCGGTGCTCCTCCAAAATTGTCTTTGTGAAGACAGACCTGCCAATTAGAATGAGATGATTTGGCAGATCACTTCAAGCTTTGGGGGGCAATAAATGTCCCTGAGACAGCTCAGTTTGGATTCTTCCTAAGCTCTCCAGGTCTGGCTATATTCTTGGCCAGATGCTGTTTCAGTTACAAATGTTGCTGTGAGCATGTGGGGGTGGGGATTTAAAAAAAAATAATTATAGTTATAAAGAAACATGTCAGGATGAAACAAAGCTAAGCCAGTATCTGACAGGTAATTTTTAGTCATTAAACAAGCCCAAGATATATTCTCTCTATTCTAGGCTCCATTCTTTCCAGGGTAAAATAATACTCAAAATTCCTTCTCACGTGTGTGTGTGTGTGTGTGTGTCTGTGTCTGTGTCTGTGTGTTTTTCAAGGTCATTCATTTGTGCTCCATGGAGGTGAGTCTTAGTTCCCCAACTTGATTATAAACTTGCTGAGGTCAGGTATTCTTTTCCCTCTGTCTTCTCAGTTTCACAGTGTCTGACACAGAATTGGTTATACAGGTAGGAGGTTTTTAAGCTGGTATTTCCATCAATTAACAAAGATTAATTAGGCTTCTAACATGGGTGATATTAGCCTGAGGATGAAAAAATCAGGATGAGAGATGCATGAAATATGGTTTTCATCTTCAGAGACCTTCCTGTCTAGGAGGGAATTCAGGATGGATAGACAGACACCAATAAACAGCCAAGAAATGTAAAATGATTGGTAGCACATCTTTATTGAGTACCTACTGTGTGTCTGTTCCTGTGTCAGGATACCACATCAAAAAGGGAAATAGGGGAAGAGGAGAGATTCAGGGGAAAATAAATATAAGCCATGTTTTATAAAAAAGGGTAATCAAATTTTGTTTGTTAAAAAAAAATAAAGGTCTAAGTAGCATATATTTTAGTAAGAGAATAACAAATGATGTTCACAGATAAGTTAGATCTGGGTCTGTCTTGAAACAATCATGTTGTTAGTGAGGTGGGATTTGAATCCAAATCTCCTAATTTCAAGTCTAATGCTTTTGAAAAGTGCTTCAGGAAGATCTAGTCCAACCTTATATTTTTTTAAATAAGGTAATGGAGGCACAATGATAGTCTTCTGCCAAGATACCACTAAGGACAATCAGAATTTCCAATGATTTTGAGCCTGTCTGTCCTGCTGTATCATTCCAAGGGTGGGTAGTATTGATGCCTCTTTGACTACAACCTCCTTTTTCCCTTGATGTAACAAAGCTAAGCAGAATCCTTATAGGGCAAGTAGCAGTGTGATGTCCTTTCGACCTTGTCCCTCCTAGATAAGCCCTTTGGTTTTTCTAGGACTTGACAGACTGATGGCAGAAAAGTGCCAAATGTTCCTTTGTCTGCAAGGAATGGGAGCTATTGTTATTTCAAAAACTGTGAGTGTCTGATCTGGACTGTGGATCCTTTCTGTAAGAGACTGCGAGTTGGTCTCTCCATTATGTCAGTGACGCAAATCATGGTTTCCCATCCCATCTCTCAACCAAAGAAAGAGTTTTCAAAGCACTCTCAGCTCTGAGTAAATATTTGACAATGATCATGGGGAAAGAAAGAGTCTGGTTCAAGGAAGGCATTCATGTAATTCCATGTATTTATTGATTTAGTCTGAGTGCTGTCATGTTATTTAAAGAGACAAAAAGAGGGCCCAAGAACAGGCTGTTCTCCAGCTTTGCGTGCATGAGCATCAGCATCAAGGATGGTCTGTAGAGGCCTGGGCTTTAGGGATTAATAATGAAAGGGAGGGAAGGCCCATGGGGGAGGAGGATCAGTCTGAAGTATGGAAGTTTTCCAGGCAATAGGACCCCATTGGGAGGATAACCTTTGTCTAAGATCATTTTAAGAAAGCAACAGAATTCAGACTTTCTGACTGATTCATAAAATGAGAGGGATGGGCCAGATGGCCTCTAATGTGCTTTCGAAATGGAAAGCCCTATTTTCTTCTACTACATTATTTTCATCACTCTCACTTCTTCTCAGAAATCTTCAGTGGCTCCTAATTGTCTTTAGGATTCAAGACCAAGCTTTTTATCTGGAATTTGTAACTATCTGAAATCTGTCTTCAAGCAGCCTCTCCATTCTGATTTCATATATTCAATGGTCTACCTAAATTCCCAGTGAATCCATTGTCTAGCTATACTTTTGCTATATTTTGTCTCAGGGTTGTCACATTTCTCACATCCATCCCTCTTTCTTCCTACTGTCACCTCATCTAGTGCAGACCTTCTTTCCCATCATCCTGCTGAATTACTATAATAGCTTCCACATAGCTATTTCCCGCCTCCAACCTGTCCCTTTATGTACTTCAACCAGAATAATGTGGTGTTTATTTGCTCATGGAGGTTTTTGCTATCTGCATCATAGGGACAGTGATTGAAGTATAGATGTCTTCATGTTCTTCTACTGATCAGATATTTTGCTATCTTCATCATAGGGACAGTATTGAAGGTAGATATTTTCACACCCTTCCACTGCACAAAAGTCCTCTGTGTAAGGTCTGGGTGCTTTCCTTTGTCTGGCATTCTAGGCTCTCCATAATCATCTGGTGTTACCTTTCTAGTCCTAATATCACTCATCTTTATGATCTGCAAACTCTCGCTAAGTTGGACAACTCTCTGCCTCTTGATCACATTCTGTCTTCTTACCAGCCATTATACTTTGGCTCAGGTTGTTCTCTGGGCTTGGAATCTTCTCTCCCCTTTATTCTCTGGTTAAGCCCAGTTTCAACGACATGTCCTCCAGGAAGACATCCTTGATTCCCTTCATCAATGCTGATCTTCTCTTTCAGAAGTCAGAGAACTCTGAGCTTGCATTATTCCAACAATTGATTTATTGTAATGAAATTCTGCAGTGACATATTTTTTCCCTAGACTCTATGTTCCTTAGCCCTAATCTAATGCTTTATACCTAGAATGCATATATTTCTTAAATGGTATTATAACAAAGATGTCATAATCTCTTTGTTTTTCTGCCTTTGGACTTCTGCTTACACCACATCTTCCTCTATGGTACCAACTGTCCTTCCATATATACCTATTAAAATCTTACCTAGCCTTCAAAGTACAGTTAAATGTCACCCATTCCATGAAGTCTTCTCAGATCTTCCCAGAAAAAAGTTATCTCACAGAATCCCAGAATTAGGAGGACCATAGGAGCTGTTCAGTTCAACTTATACTCCTCAAAGAATTCCTATAAAATAGGCTACAAGTGACTATTTAGCTCCTGCCCCAATCTTTTAAGGAGGGGGATTCCCAAATCAATCCACTTCATTTTAGGATAACTCCTTCTCGACTTGAAGCCTAATCTCTGTCTTTGGCTCATTAAATTCCCAATTGTATCTTATTTTGCTTCCTAGGATCAAATATAACAAAATTAATCCTTCTGTCATATGGCCAAATATAACATTATTACTTAATCCATTTACTTAAATCCATTTTTTTTCCTTTTTATGGTCTCTGTGTCTCCTGAACACCATGATTTTCCTACTCTATCATTAAAAAAAATTATAAAGTAACTACTGTTTTTAAAATATCATGGTGGGCCTGAGGTGAAGACAGAAATGAAACAATTCCTGTCCCCCAAGTTTCCATTCTACATGATATTTACCACATGACAGTCTCATCTCCCGGTAGTATAAACATCTCATTACCTCCCACACAAATACATTAACTGCTAAACAATATGTATTGGAATGAAAGTGTGTCTACCAGAACTTGTTAAAACATGGGTGATGGACATGATATTGGATGCATGGTGTCCACTAAGACTTATGGAACTTATTATATAATGGTCCCTTTTTAAGGGAGGGGAGGTGTAATTTTTCTTTGTGTAGATAAGTGGTATAAAAAATGCTGAGGTCTAGAAATTTATGTGGGCTTGCTTTGTGAAGAAATTAAGAGACAGACATCTCCACATTGTCTCAATGAAAACTCTGAAGGATGACCTCCACCATTTTGGGTGGTCTTATGGGGTTGATCTATGCTGAGGAGGAGAAAAGGCACACAGCAGGAGAAGACATGGAGACAGTTTACCCTTTGGTGGTGGAAAGAAGATCAAGAAAATGAGATATGGAGGACCAAATGATAAGTCAGCATTTCTCTCAGTGCTCTGCATTTAGCTTTGAATACAGTGGAAACTTAAATGGTTGTTGAATGAATAATTTATCAAATAAGCATTTATTAAGCACTTCCTCTGTTGTATGTACCATAGGTACTTAAGATATATGGGCAAAAACGAGACAGTCCCTGCCCTCCAGAAGCACATTAGATGCTAGCATAAATGAGCCCATTTCAATGTTTCTAATTAGGCAAGCAGATAAATTAGAAGGGAGCTCATAATGAATGATAGAATTACAGTATATCATAGAAAGCAGGGAGGACAGTATGATGTGATGAGAAGTGTCCTATATTGGAAGCCAGAAGACATGGAACTGAATCCTCGCATTTTTGATGATTGCTGGAGTAGTACCAAGGCATTCTGTGGAATCTCAGCTGGAATGGGTGGCCTAGTTCAACCTTTAGCTAGCCAAAAATTTTGTCTGTTACAATGCAAAGAATAGAGCAAAGCCCTGAAATCAGAAGGAGCTGAGTTCAAATCCAGCCTCAGAAAATTAACACTTCCTAGATGTGTGACCCTGGAAGAGTCACTTAATCCCAATTGCCTCACCAAAAAAAGGAAGAAAAAAGAAAAAAAGGAAAGAAAGAAAAAAAGAGTTATCTCATTTCTGAAGACCTTCAATGAAAGGGAACCTCTACCTCCTGAAGCAGGTACCTTCCATTTTTTTTCTAAACCCAAAAGGCACATCTTACCATTTTGTCTCCCTCTTCAGTAAACCACAGTAACCTCATCTTACCTAGAGTAGCAAACAGAAATTCCTAATATTTTTGCACTTCCTATATTTTTCCATCTCCCTATACCTTAATCAGTAATCAATAAGCATTTAATTTAATAAGTACTTAATATGTGACACACACATTTCTCTCCACAACATTTATAACTCAGTAACTCTGAATTTCTTTCTGTTCCTCCCATACAATAATCCATCTCTCAAATCTACATTTTCATGGGCTTCCTTGCCTGGAATGCTCTTCCCCTTTGTTGCTGCATTTCTATTTTGTCCTGTAAAAATCATGTTTTTACATAACTATTTTCATGTTCTTTCCTCCAATAATCTATGAATTCACAACAGGAACTGGTTTGGCTTATTTATTTGTGCCTTTTATTTCAACCTGAACATCTTTTGCAATAAACATTTTAAGTGTGTTCTATTTCCCTCTCCTTTCCCCTCTTTCTGTCTCTCTCTGTGTTTCTCTCTCTGTCTCTCTTTGCCTCTGTATCTCTCTCTCTTTCTCTCTGTCTCTGTCTCTCTGTGTGTCTTTATCTCTGTCTCTCTCTGTCTGTGCTTCTCTCTCTCTCTCTCTCTCTCTCTCTCTCTCTCTCTCTCTCTGTTTCTTTCCCCTCACTCTGAATGCAGAATCCCAGTGTTGCCTAAATAACTTTTTTTTTTTTTTTTTTTACTAGTCCCTTACCTCTACAGAGTTGATGTATATACTGTCTCTGGCTTCCTCCAAATCTGAAGCAAACATTTTGAACAATATGGGATAAAGCACAGATCCCTGATGCATTTCAATAGAGATGCATTTTCAGGATTATAGCTTTAACTCTTCAAGGAAGCTTGAAATTCATTTGGTCCCCTATCTTTTAAATAAGCAAAAATAACAGAAAGACTGGTCATGGACAGCTCCATTCTTTGAGCACATGCAATGGGCTCTGCTAGCTGCCAGGCTCAATTTAGAATTCCCAACTTTGTGAAGATTGATAACCAGAAAACAAGGAAACTTTTTTTTTGCCCCAGAAGGTGTCATTCAGAAAAGGAGATTCTTAATACTACTTAGAATTCCAAGTTATTAAATGAAAGGCAGTGAAATTCAGCAATTCTTTCTTTCATGGCTGAGTTTTGCTTGTGTGTTACTTTTGTGTAGGCAGATGGTTTTTTTTTAATGTTATGTCTTTCTTTTAAAATAGGGGGGAAAGTTTGAGCATATGTTGCTTTCTTTCCTAATTCAGCATCCATGAGCAATGCCTCATCAATTATTTTGAAGCAATCAGGGTTAAGTGACTTTGCCCAGAGTCACACAGAGAGTTAAATGTCTAGTATCTGAAGTTGGATTGAATTCAGGCTCTTTTGATTCTAGGTTATTTCTCAGCTTTTAACAAGGACAGTCAAGGGAGTTTAGAATAACACTAAACTGGCATAGGACTTCTTTTACTTTTTCCACTTGCAACCACTTTTTGCCAAATAAATTTTACATATGAAGTATAAAAATATATATAGAAATCAAATATTTACTGATAATAAAGCATAATTTCAACTAGAGAATCCATATGGAGTCAGAATGCACAATTTAAAAAGCTGGGAGCTAAAATACCTGATGGTGTGAGATTTCAATTAGATGATGTGATATATATAGGTCATTCAGCCTCTCTTGACTTAATTTTCACATTGTAAAATGAAGGTTTGTTCAGTTTTTTGTTCATAAGGTCTCTCCTAGCCTGGAATTCACAAATCTCTCTGTAACTGATGCCATTTTTGCGATTAAGCACATCCACAAAACACATCTGTTAATTTTGTGCATTTGTTTATCAACAGTACAATTTAAATTAGTCACTGTTTCACACTGTGGATCACAAATAAACACGAAAGAATCAACATATTCAAATAAAATTAGGGGTAAAGTTATTATTCAGAAAGTCAAAGAGCAAAGACAAAATGAAAGTCTTACAGCAAAAGGAGCCACATAGTAGTTCAATATAAGTACCCATATGGATATTTGGATCATAGATTGATGAAGAAGATGATGATGATGTTGATGAGACTAACCCTAATAATCATGATCATTTAAACAGTGTTTTAAGTTTTGCAAATGTTTCATTATTGGGGGCTAGAAAGAACTTTGCAGATCATATAATTAAATTAGTTGGTTTTACAGATGAGTACACTGAGTCAGGAAGAGACCAAGTGAATTGGGACCAATGGGGAAACATGAGAGAGGAAAGTTTGGAGGGGAAGGTTGGAGATGAAAATCTTTTAAAATTGTTGTTCTCTGTGATGTACTGGACTTCCTTGAGTGATAAGTTCATTTTCATTGAAGGTCATTGGCCAAGAGCATGTGTTGGATATTGAAATCTTATTCTGATATAGGTTGGCCTGGAAGACCTCGATAATGCTTTCCCATTCTGAGATTCAGTCAAGTTTAATATGACACAGGAATGAATCATGAATTAAGTGATTAATCAAGGTCATAAAGATGGGGAACTGAAAAACTGTGCTTTGAACTCAGGTCTTCTAGTTCAGATCTAAGGCTTCTTCTAATCTACCACAGACAAGTGGTTGAAGAGGAAAAGAAAATACCTCTTTTAAGTGCTGAAACTGGGAGATTGATCTAGCATGTTAGAGGAATGCAGAATGAGAAATGCTGGGGGAGTGACTGAGAGAGGAAAGTAAGGGATGAAAAGAAGGTAGGAATCAATACCTAACACTCTATACCAACATAAGGTCAAAGTGGTTCTTGATTTAGACATAAAGAATGATACTATAAGCAAATTAGGAGAATAAAGGATAGTCTATCTTTCAGATTTGTGGAGAAGGAAGGGATTAATGGTCAGAGAACAAAGTACATTATGAAATGCAAAATGGAAAATCTTGATTATGTTCAATTAAAAAGGTTTTGTACAAACAAAACTAATGCAGACAAGATTAGAAGGGAAGCAAAAAACTGTGAAAAAAAATGCATTCAAGGGTTCTGATTAAGGCCTCATTTCTAAAATATATAGGGAATTGACTCAAATTTACAAAAATACAAGCCATTCTCCAATTGATAAAAGGTCAAAGGATATGAACAGACAATTTTCAGATGAAGAAATTAAAATCATTTCTAGTCATATGAAAAAATGCTATAAATCACTATTGATCAAAGAAATGCAAATTAAAGCAACTCTGAGGTACCACTACATACCTCTCAGATTGGCTAAGATGACAGAAAAATATAACAATAAATGTTGCAGGGGGTGTAGGAAAACTGGGACACTAATACATGGGTGATGGACTGTGTGTGATCTATTGTCATCTTTGAACTGATCCAACCATTCTGAAGAACAACTTGAAACTATGCCCAAAGGGTTTCCAAATTGCACATACTCTTTGATCCAGTAGTGTCTCTACTGGGCCTGTATCCCAAAGAGATCATAAAAAAAGGGAAAAGAACCCACATGTGCAAAAATGTTTGTAGCAGGACCTTTTATAGTGGCAAGGAACTAAAAACTGAGTGGATGCCCATCAGGTGGAAAATGGCTGAATGAGTTGTGGTGTACGAATGCTATGGAATATTATTGTTCTATAAGAAATGAACAGCAGGATGGTATTAGAGAGGCCTGGAAAGAGTTGCATGAACTGATGCTGAGTGAAGTGAGTAGAATCAAAAGAACACTGTACACAGCAGCAACAATATTATGCAATGATCAATTCTAATGAACTTGGCTCTTTTCAACACTGAAGTGACTTAGACCAATTTCCATAAACTTGCGGTGGAGAGAACCATAAAGAAAATCCATAAAGAGGGCTGTGGGGACTGAATGTAGATGACATAGTAATATTTTCACCTTTTTGGTTGTGGTTGTCTTTCTCATTTTTTCCCCTATTTGATCTGATTTTTGTTGTGCTGCATAATTGTGGAAATATGTATAAAAGAATTGTACATGTTTAACCTATATTGGATTACTTGCCATCTAGGAGAAGAGGTGGAGGGAAAGGAGAGAGAAAAATTTAGAACACAAGATTTTGCAAGGGTGAATGTTGAAAACTATGTTCGCATGTATTTTGAAAATAAAAAAAAGCTATTATTTAAATAAAAAGAAAAGAAAAGAAGGGAGGAGTCAGCAGAGATGGGGGCTAAGGTACAGAGGTTCAGAATTATGCAATTGATTGACTCTGGGCACATCCTCATTGAGAGGAGAGAGTGTTTTCTTTTCAAGTGGCAAAGCCAATGTATATCAGATATATGCCAGAGGGATGGGCAGCTTCAGCAATGAAAGAATCTCTCTGGATAGAGAATTACAAATCTTGAGAGTTTAATTACAAAAAAGCACTGTCACTCCAAGATTAATGGTGAGTGGTTTTTTACTTCAAATGATTGCAATTGAATTAAGATATTGCCATTATTCTTTAAGAGATAAAGACGAGGAAATGAGGCAAAAGAGGAAGAAAGCAAAATTGAATCATCTTTTTTTTTTGTGGGGAAAAAGAGGAAGATGTAAGCTATGTTTTCAGAAAGACTTTAATCAAAGTAGTTCTATTGGAATGGTTGATAAGTGAGAAAGAGAATGCTAGAGATTTAGATCTGGAAGGATCATTCAGTCCAATCTCTTCAATTTAGAGAAAGGAAACTGAGGTTCACTGAAGAGAACAATAGTAACAAAGCTAGGATTTAAACCTACAACTATATATTTTCTGATTATGCCATGGGAGGAGGGACTTTAGACAAGACTGGGGGAAAGAATAGTGGATTCCTTCCTCAGACCAACTAATGTTTATACACTGGGGAGCATATCCTCTCCTCTTAATGGTATCATAGCTTTATACCTGGAAGAAATATTGGAAGCCATCAAGTTCCACCTCCCATAGGGGAGTTAAATGACTTGTCCAAGGTCATACAGAATTCAAGACAGGATTTGAACAGTTCTAAGTCTAGTGCCCTATCTATCCCCTATATCATGATGCCTTCCAAGCTCCTCAAGGACAAAGAGTGCTTCAATTTTTTCTCCATTTCTGCAAGTCTTATCTCAGTGGCTGGCACATAATAGGGTGTTAATAAAGGTTTGTTGATTGATTAAAGACTCGGTCCAAATGTCCCTTCCTACTCAAGTTCCACCCTGATTCACCAGTCATTAGTGTCTCCCCTTTCTCCTAATTACATGTAAAAAGCTTTTAATATTCATTTTTTAAAATTGTGAGATCAAGTTTTCTCCCTCCCTTTTATCCCTCTGTTCAGCTTGAAAAGACAAGTAAATCTGATATCAATTATCCATGTAAAGTGAAGTCATGCAACATACATTTCCATATTTCCATATTACAAAAGACTAAGCTCCTCACTGTACTCAGTGATACTGGGTGACTCACTTCCCTTTGCTGGGCCTCAGTTTCCTCATGAGTAAAAGATAGAGAGACAGGAGGTTGAGCTGAGAAGGTGTTGAGTGTCAAAACCTGACAACCTGTTTGGGAATGCAATTTCCTTTGTTTAGCAAATCCTAGGGATGGGGCATGGTATTCTTGGCATCAAAGCCAAGAAGAGTCGCTGATGAAAAATGGAGTATGACTCAGTTATTTCCAATTCCACAGTTGACAATTTTCACCTTGACCCTTCTGTCCTTAAATTACTTCTAAACATCTCCACCATAAGGAAGATTGTTGAAACCAAATTCTTAATTTTTTTATCCAAACCAACTTCATTTTTTTGTTTCAAAATAGAGCACTATGGACCACAAGATCATAGATTTAGAACTGCAAAGGATTTTAGGTGTTTATTTAGTGTTAACTCCACCAGTTTTGAAGATGAGTAAACCAGTGGGAAGAAATAATTTGCTCAGGATTATAAAGGAAGGAAAGAAGGTACTAAAAACCAAATCCAGGTCCTTTGATTTCATATGCAGTACACTTCTTGGTAGACTTCAGTTGCTTTAATCTCAAGTTCCTGGTAACTCCCTCTCTTTTGCCCTCCACATGCAATTCCAGTTCCTGCTCATCCTTAATAATGCCTTTCTCATTATGCTTTTAGTTTTGATTCTCAGTTTAGAATAATATGAACAAAGAGACTGTTGCTACTGATCCTTGGGTTTCAGTTTATCAGTGGGAAACTTGCAAAAGTGTAGCCAATAAAAGAGAAAAAAATAAATCAGCAAAGAGATAGGAAGACAATCAGGAAGATGCTGAAACCTCAAGGCAAGTGAATCATAAAACCATGGATTTTGAGTTAATTTGAGAAAGTCATCACGTCATTAAGATATCAAATAGCTAAGCATAGTATACACATAATAGAATGTTGTCATTCAGTCATGCTTGATTCTTTGTGACTACACTTGGGGTTCTCTTGTCATAGGTATTGGAGTGGTGTGCCATTTTCTTCTATAACTCTTTTTTTTACAAAGGAGAAAACTGAAGCAAATAGGATTAAATGACTTATGCAGGGTCCTCAAGCTTGTAAGTCAAGATTTGAACTCAGAAAAACGAGTCTTCCCAATTCCAGAGGCTGCACTCTATCCACTTTGCCAGCAGCTGCCCTATGTAAGGGAATACTATTGGACTATTGTACTATATTGTATTTCTTTATCAGGACAGGATGAAGGAAATAGTGTCAGAGAAACTTCGGAAAGATTTGTGAAAATTGATGTGCAGTAAGATAAGTAGAACTAGAAGAACTATTTATAAAACAATAATATTGTAAAGACAAACACCTTTTCCAGACATATGATTTTGGATCGACAAATTGAAGGAGGGGTGTGTGGGGGACATTAAAATTATCTTAGCCTTTTTAATTGCTATCTGGAGGGATTTGATTTTCTCTGCTCAGTTTCTGAGGGCAAAACTAATGGGGAGGTTGCAAAGAGGGAAATGTAATCTTGAGAAAAAATTCCTCACAATGGGAGCTGTTCAAAAGTAGAATGGGCTGGCTCTTGAAGTAGTGGTCCCCCATTAACTTGATACAAGACTGAATAAATGCTTCAAGTATATTGTGAAGGGAATTTTTCTCAAAGATGGATTTAACTGGTTGGAATCAGAACAGTTTTCCCACTCTGAGATTCTGAAAAAAACAAAGTAACAAAACAATTAGGCTAAGAACTAATATTTCCCCAAAGATAAATGGGAGGGCCTGGATGGTACTTACCTTTTGATAGAAGTTCAGAGAAATACTTGTCTCTGAGGCAGGGGGATCCTTGTTCAGATCTTCCTGAATAAAACTGACTTTGGGGGATGTTTGACCTCTGAGATCTCTTCCCTACTCTGACATTCTACAATACTCATCCTGATCCCAATGAACAACTTAACTTGGGTGCTGGTGTTGGGAGGGGGACAACAGAGTTTTAACGATGAGAACAATAATTAAGAACCCCCCCGCACATTACAAGGGGTGGGTAGTATCTATACACCTTAACACCCAGCTTAGTGACAACAGCAACCAATGTATTTGCTAGCAATGGAGTTGGCAAACTGGTGAAGGTCACCAAGTGCCCATCAGAGCCCAGCAATGAAACCTGAGACACCATTATTCTATTAGAATGAAGCACTCGTGCTCTCAAACAGCAAGCTTCCAATTTGTGCTGCTTTCAACCCTCATTGAATTACTAATTATAATAGTGCACCTTTCCCTATGGAGTATCTATGGTCCAAACAAATGTATCCAAGTCATCCAGTTATTAACAACTTACAGAGGTCCAGTCATCCTATTTTTATTTAATGGGCTTATGAATAATCATAACACACATTAGAGGGAAAGCTCATTAATTCTGACTCTGGTTGAAATTAGTCTAGGGAAAGCATGAGAAGAAAGGTTTGAAAGGGTCTCCCATGCTTGGGAAACTTACCCTTGCTGCCTCATGGGATCCCTACTTTCCTTCAAGGATCACATCAAGTGCCACCTCCTACAAGAGATCTTCCTAGATTCCTGCAGCTGCTAGTGTCCATTCCCCTAATCACTTGGTCTCTTTTTTGTATATATTTTGCATGTTTCAGTTTATATGGTATTTTTTCCTATAGAATGTAAGTTCCTTGAGGGCAGGACTCGTTTTATTTTGCTTTGTACGTCTAGCTCCGTTATAGCACAGTGCTTTGGGGGTAACAATAATAACAATCAAGAAAAAGTGGGGTTCTGATTGGATTCTGACTTAGTATATTAGGGAGCAGATCTTTGAATTCACTAGTTTAGGAAAACCCAGGTGAAGAAATCCTCTATTCCAGTTTAAGGAGAAACTTTTTTTCCAGCAAATTTGTCTTAATTGCCTAGAAAACAATGAGGTTTCATGACTTTCCCTGGATCATATGGTGCTGAGGACAGCTCTCTATGTCACAAGCGCCCCTCATTTGACTTCGATTATTTGTTTGATGCAAACTTATTAAAGTAATGAATGAATTAAAGGAATGGACAAACAAATGAACAAACAATTTAACCAACAAATGAATGAATGAATGAATAAGTAGATTCACTATGTAAACACAAGTGTAAAGGGCATATTTAACCTACCGAAGAATACATTTTTTTTCATTCTTCTGAAGCACATATACCCATACGATATGAATTGCATATGCCTACACTTCTTATTCAAGCTGTTCATTGGAACTTTTCTGGAAGGAAGAATCTTGACTCTCCTCAGCAATGTCACTTTTGTGGCATTAGTGTATATTAAAGTTTAGGGTTTAGGTTGTAAGAATTTGTTTGTTTTGTTTTTGTTTTTCTGCACTTCAGAGACTAATGACATCAGAATCTTAAATTTGTAAGAGATTTTCATGGATGCTGAATCCATTTAATACCTGAAAAAGAATCCCTGATACAATATATCTGACAAATGGTTGTGTCACCTGTCCTTTATGACTTCCAAGGAGGGGGAAACTCACTGCTACCCTAAGGCAGTCCATTTCACTTTGGGATGTTTCATTCTTAGGAACCATAGAATCCAACTTGAACTTTTTATTACTGTGCTTTATTACTTCTGGTTCTGTCCTCAAGGGCCAACAAGTCTCATCCTTCTTCATACACAGTAACAAGGACTAGGTCAATGATTTCATCATTACAGGGAACTCCCAGGAGAGGGAATTCCCTTAAACAATGCAGGCTATAGTAACTGCAAGGCAAATGATCTTAGCAGGATGCATAGAAGTTAAGTTCTACATGAGAACTCTTCATATACTTCAATGTTTACCCTTCTACAATATCTTTACTGAATTGTGTAAGAAGACATAGATATTATCAACCATTGAAGTACAAGTTTACAGATCACTGCAGTTTGCACAATACCTGATTCTCCTTTTCTCACTTGTCCCACACACTAATGCTGTGATTTCATTAATAGTATTAATATTCCCACTTCACAGAGCAGAACAATTCAGACAAAAAAAGAAAATGTCTTTAGCTTCATGAGCCTGTTTTCTCATCAGAGAAGCAGGAATAATGATACTTCCAAGACTTTCTTCACAAGGTAATTGTGAAGGAATTGTTCTTCTGTTAGGTACAACTATTATTACTGGTGGTACAACACTGCTACTACATCTACTAATGATACTACTTTTACTGGTACTACAGATATTACTGCATTATTTTTACATTATTTTTTTCTTGCTATTACTATTACTTTTACTATCAATACTACTTGTTCCATGCTTAATGATTCTCTAATACTGGGATGGCCACTCTCTCCAACAAGCAGAATCGCTCTCCAGCCATAACTTCTCATCCAATGTGGCTTGACCACACATGCTTTCCCAACAGCCCTTTGCAGATCCTCTGTAAAGGAGATTTCCCCATACTGGGGTCCTTCCTTGAGATCCCTTCATACCACATGGAGCACTTGTGGTCCCCATACATGGTTTACTCTTTGTTTCCTTTGAAAGACTGGCCACTGACCCATCTGATGATATGCTTTGTACAATTTCTTTTCCATGACTCTTGGTTGGGAGAATTTTGCTTGTTGAAAAACCTACAATGCATACTCTGTGGCCTTTGGAGTGATTTTCAATTTTAAATTCTTGGAGACAACAACTATATGGTACTTCATTCAGTGCCATTTGGCACTTTGGGTAGGTTTTTTCATGAGCTGCTTTGCTAATTTTAACTTCAACAGATTTTTTTCAACAGTACTGTGTGGCCCTAGGGAAAAGTTCTTAGGTCTAATGTCTCTCATTTCTTGGTTTCAGGCCCTCAGATGCTCATTCCAGGTCCTCTGGGGCAGGCTCCAAATTTTCCTCCACAAAATCCATTCAAAGAAAGGACTGTGTAGCATCATCTGGGTTTTTGGCTCCTGAATACGAGTTCTCTTCCATTCTCTGTGGGAAGTCTAGCACCTCTGCAGAGGCTTCTTCAGTCCAGTGCTTGCTAATGAAACCCATTCCAATTATCAGTGGGAAATGGATCAGTGACTCCATTTGTCTTCCCTTTCTTTTCTGCATTGGACACCTGCTTCCTCTGCCCTGATCATATCTACTTCTGTAGTCCTTTATCTTCCTTGAGCTTCCTTTTGTAAATTATCATCAAAGCAGTCATTTGCTACAAGGTAAGGGTCTCATTATTTGCTGACTTAGAATTTTCCATGCAAACTCCCCATTTCTGTAGTCGATATGAATTTTTAGAAGATTTCTTACTCCTCATTAGTATCAACAATGCTTTCTAGGCCAATCATCTCAATCTGATTTGAGATACATGAGAGAAGAGAAGCATATAGATTAAAAAGTGACATAATGAAAACTCACAATAGTTATAGGGATTTGGGCTTCTAGCTAGACATGAAGAAAAAAATCAATGGCATGAAACAGTCATCCAGTCTGTCAGCCTAGTAACCATTATAGTCCCTGGAACATGGAAGGCACTTATAGTAATAACAAATCTGTATTGATTGACAAAGAGAGATAGCAGTTTGTAGGGAATAATAATTGATGTTTATATGATACTGTAAAGTTTACAAACTCCTCTGTAGAGAGCATCTCATTGAAGTCTCACAGCAACACCAGGAATTGTGTGCACTATAATACCTATTTTACACATGAGGAAACTGGGCAATTTAACTCTGATCACAAAACTTTCTGATTCTAAACATAAGACCTCATCCATTATAACTGGGAGACTGATATTAAGTGATTCATCGAACCCCAGACTTTAGAACTAGATTTAGAAAAGATCTATAATTTAGCTTTATTAATTTTCAGGTGATCGAATGAAAGCACAGAGAACCAAATGGATATACCAAATGTCACGCAACAGTCCTCAAACCCTGGTCTCTTGATTCTAAATTCCATGTTTTCTTAGACCTCTCTCTCCTGCTGATGTCTCTTGATCTACAATGACTCACAAACCTGCCAGCAAGAACTTACATCTCTATAACTTCAGTGTTAATAAGGCAGTGACATGTATTTTCCAATTTCATGCCAAGGAAAATCTTCCTAGTCCTTAGAGTCACCCCAAAGTGGGATGGGCTGTTTTGGGAGGTGCTGAGTCTCCCCTTACTGCAAAGACTTACACTGTAGGGTCAAATGGCCACTTGTTTGAGATGCTGTCAGTGGAAGATCCTTGAATAAGAATTACACAGACTAGATGCCCAAGGCAGTTTTGTTTACTTCTGAATCTCAGATTCAGATTTTGTCTTTTATGACCCTTTTAACAACTCCAAATGGATTGTGCACGTATCATTTTCCCCATTTGACAATCATAGCGTGATAATTCCAGAACTCTAAGGTAACCCACAGGTGATCCATGATATCCTTGCACCTCCTCCTGTTTTAAGGATAAAGAAATGGAAGTTTAACGAGGTTGAGCCAAGGTCACAGCTAATGAATGTCAGTCAGGATTCCAACCCAATCTCTGGGCTTAGCCTAACTAACTCAGGACTTTTCTCATCATCCTGAACTGAATCTTGATTTCCATCCCCTTTCTCCCTCACTAAGTAATACCCCTGAGATTAATCTTCATCTCATCTTCCTTTACCTTGGGTAGCATTTTGAGTGCAGTGGCAATGTAGGAAAATGCTCACAAAACATGGAGCCCAGACTCTGCTCTGTGTGAATGCCTCACCTCACATTGGGTGTCAACGAAAGAGGCACATCTATCATCCTGCTTACTCACAGCCTAAATTTAATTACACAAACCTGATTTAAAGTCTTAATTAAATTTTTTAAAAATGTGGCATGCTCGCTCCGGGAACAATGGGGATAGTTTTTCCACCCCACTTCCTTCATGAATTAGCTCATCTTTGGAGCCGGGTGGATTCAGAGATATTTGAAATGCGAATCACTGTGACAAAACATTCCTCCTAGACGCTCTCTGCACATTCTCATTATCTGGCAGTCTCTGTTCCCATTATAGTCGGGGGCTGTGTGCACCCTTGACAGGCACCTGCATATCAAGAGAGCACGTCAAACCATCCCTGTTTGTCAATTTAATATCCTAGAACACGCCAGTGAGAACTGTGTCAACAAGCATTACATGGAATCAAAGCAGCTTCCCTTTCTATAAATCCCATTCATTACCATATAGGATAGCTTTTTTTTTTTTTAACCTCCATTTCTCGTTTCCTTTGTCCTAGTTAGAATGAATTTGACCATGTCTTCTCATTTATGAGACTATTTGATGTGATATAGAATTCCACTGTTTTCTGCTAATGTACATCCAGAGAGGGATTCTAGGATAAGGAAGAGTCCTGAAATTAAATCAGATAGATGAAGGAACTCAAAATGGTTTGCCTGGCTGGAGATGACCACCATCTATATGGATCAAAAGACTGGGTTTAAATGCTAATCATTCATTTACGCTTTTTGATCCTCAGTTTTCTCATTTATAAATGAAGTAGTGAGACTACAGGACTTCTAAGGGTCTTTCTAGCTCAAAATCCATGATCCTTTAATTCTTTAAAATAAAAGTTGTCCTGAAGTGGAATAGTCTGTCTTTGGAGGTAGTGAGTTCACTGTCACTGAAGGGCTTCAAGCACAGGTTGAAGGACATTATTTTTCTGGACTGGTGCAGAGGTGATTCCTGCTTCAGTAAGAGTCTGAACTAAGTCCCCACTGAAATTTTGAAAGGCAGAGAGCAACAACGTCCCTTCTGTTAGTTTTGTATTAAGCAGATTTTGTTTGTTTGTTTGTTTGTTTTCCAAGATGGAGGATGTCTTAGACATAGAACTGTCAATGAGACCCACTCAGACACCAAGTGTTCCTGAGATCATCCAGCACTCCTAGTATGAGTGATGCCTTGTTCTTGGGGCACAAAGGAAAAGGGCAGTTGGGCAGCCCTTTGATCCATATCACCTTCCCACCACCTCGCTGTTTCTTGTGTTCACTCACACTTCTCTGTCTTTCCCTGCTGTATGCTCACCTCTCCAGCTCGAACATATTGATGCTCTGTGCTTGGCTGCCTTGATGGCCTCTCCTGGTGTATTATCCCATATGCTTCTCTGACAATGTTTGCATAATGGGCTTTAGTATTGGTGCTGTTTGCAAATGGAGCAGGAAGAAGTTTGCCCAGATTAGATTTGTCATATGGCTCATAATTACAAGCATAAACTTTCCCAACAAAATATTTTTTCCTTTCCCTCCCTCTAAACAGCCCCATTCCCCACCCCTATTCTACCATCATGGAGAAGATGTCAAGGAGAAGCCATTTTGAAATAAAACCCAAAGGTTTCTTAAGGTATCCCAGGGATCCTGAGGGTGGCATGATGCTTGCAAAACTGTTACCAATTATGGGTCTGGTGTCTGACTTTGACAAAGCCTAGTAAACAAGGAAATAATCTCAGGAAAGTGTTTTTTTTTTTTTTCAGGAAGAATGGTTTATGGTTTGTTTTTGTTATAATAATCACTCATTTCTAAAGAGCATTACTGTTACAAAGAGTTTTATGTACATTTTAATACTTGGCTTTGGTTTCCCATCTCTAGGACTTTAAGATTTACAAAGCACTTTCATCACTTTGATTCAATGAGAAACAATCCTGGTTGATGTCACAGGACATGGGTTTGAATACTCGTTTTTCCAACTACCAGTGCAAGTTGCATGTAAATCCATTATGTACAACTTACTATTCCTTTTAAATATATATTAAAGTTATCATGTAACTTTCCTTTTTTCCTTTTTTCTTGTTGTCATTAAATATAAACGTGTATGTCTGTGTGTATAAAAACCATCCTCTAGATACTTTTATTTATCAGTTCTATCTCTAGATAGCATCTTCTTTTATAGATCTTCTGTAGTTAATTTAAGTATTTATAATCGTCAAAGTGACTTAGTTCCCCAGAGATGTCCCTAAAACAATATAGCTTTTACTACAGACAATGTTTTCTTGATTCTGCTCATTTCACTCTTCACATTTCATGCAAGTCTATCCATGTTTTTCTAATATCATTTCTTAGAACACAGTAATATTCTATCACAATCATATACCATAACTTGTTCAGTAATCCCCTAATTGACAGGCATCCTCACAGTTTCCAATTCCTTACTACCACAAAAATGCTGCTGTAAATATTTTAGAACATTTAAATTGTTTTCCTATTTCCATAATCAACTTGAAAAACAGACCTAACAATGGTATTTCTAATGATGTAGCCAGTTTAATAACTCTATGCGCATAATTCTAGATTGCTCTCTGAAATGATTGAATCAGTTCACAATCCCATCAACAATGAATAGTGTTCTAGTTTTTTCCATACCCTCTCTAATATTTATCTCTTTCCTCTCCTTTCATTTTTAACTTGTTGGATAGGTACAAAATATCTTTAAATTATTTTAATTTGCATTACTCTAATAAAAATGATTTAAAGTATTTTTATAATTCTATAAATTAATTTGAATTATTCATTGGAAAACTCCTTGTTCATATCCTTTGGCTATCAATTGAGGGATTATTTGCATTCCTATAGATTTGACAAAATTCTTTATAAATTTCAGATATGAGACCTTCATATGAGAAACTGTCTATAAAATCTTTCCCTATTTTATGTTTTGCTTTCCTTCCAACATTGACTACATTTTGTTTTTAATTTGGAAAAAATCTTCTTAACTTAATATAATCAAAATTGTCCATTTTACACCTTATACTGCTCTCTGTCTTGTTTATTCAAAAATTATTCACCTATTTATAAACTCTGATAGGTAATATTTTCCATGTTCTTCAAATAATTCTCTTTATATCTAAGTCATCTATCCATTTTGAACTTATCTTGGTAAATGGTGTAAGATATTGGTCTATGACCAATTTCTTCAAGACTGCTTTTCAGTTTTCCTAAAAATTTTTACAAAATAATGAATTTTTATTCTAAAAACTAAAGCCTTTACACTTCTCAAACACAAGATCACTATAGTCATTTGCTGTTGTAAATTGTATGTCTACTCCGTTCCACTGATCCACCTTTCAATTTATTTCTTAGCCAGTATCAGATAATTTTTAATAATTACTGCCTTATAATATAATTTAAGATCTGGTATTACTAAACTTTATTCCTTTACATTTTTTTCCATGAGTTCCTTTGATATTCTTGACCTTTTCTTCTTTGAAATAAATTTTGTTATTTTTTTTTTTCTAATTCGGTAAAATATTTTTGGTAATTTAATTAAGAGGACACTGAATGTGTAAATTATTATAGGTTTATTTTATTGGCCCTGTCTAGCCATGGACAATTATTGTTTCTCCAATTAATTGAATCCAGTTTTATTTGTATGAAAAACATTTGAATATAAATTTATTTATATAGTTACTTTGTTTTGATAGGCATATTACTAAGGATTTTATACTGTCTAGAGTTATTCTATATGGGATATTTCACTCTCTCTTCCTGCAGATTTTTGTTTGTGATATATAGGGATGTTAATAATTTGTGTGGGTTTATTTTATATCACACTAGTTTTCTATAATTATTAATTGTTTCAACTAACATATTAGTTGAGTCTTTGGAACTTTTAAAGCATATCATCAACTATATATATATACACATATATATGTATATATCTTAAATTACTTCATTTCCTATCCTGATTCCTTCTGCTTCTTTTTCTTCTCTTATTGCTATTACATGGATTTTCAATGCAATATTGAATAATATTGATTGCAATCATCATTATTTCAAGCCTGATCTTACTGGGATGCCTTCCAACTTATCCTCAATATAAATAGTGCTTTCTGATGATTTTAGGTAAATGCTTTTGTTATCAATTTAATAGAAAAATACATTTATACTAATAATTTCAAGTGTTTTCAATAGAAATGATTCTTGTATTTTATCAAAAACTTTTTTCAGCATCTATTGCTATAATCATATCTTTTTTGATATTTTATTATTGATATAATTAATTAGTTTAATAGTTTTCCTTATGTTAACTTAATAGAAATCTTGATTGACCATAATGTATGATTTTGTAACATCATTATAAGCTTTTAGCTAGTATTTTTTTTTAGGATTTTTTCATCCATATTTGTAAGTGAAATTTGTCTATACTTTTTTTTCTCTGTTTTAACTCTTCTTGGTTTAGTTATCAGTATTATATTTGTTTCATAAAAAGAGTTTGGTGGGACCTCTTCAAGTACTCTTAACATAACTAGGGAATTGAGGAAAAGAGATGGATTGTAGGAAAGGGCAAGATGATGGTTTTTCTTTTGCTTATCTTGAGTTTGGCATATGATGAGACATCTAGGTGCAGAAACCCAGAAGGCAATTGACCATATGGGCCTGGACTTGAGAAGAGAGACTTGGGCAAGATAAGCAAATCTGGAATTCATATGTCTAAGAATAAACCCATGAAAACTCATGAGAGCAGCCATAGAAAGTGTATAGAGAAAAAAGCAGAGAGATCCCTACCATAGCTTTGTGACTTATGAATACCTTCATATAATGAGGAATGAATGGAGAGGACACTGATCAGAAAGTTAGAAATCAGGAGAGAGAAGTGTCACAAAAGCACAGGAAAAAAAGAATGTATAATAAGGAGTCGTCAACAGTGTCAAATGCTGCCACAAGGTCAAAAAGAATCTTCTTTCTGGGAAAAGAATTTTTGTATTTATCATTAAAGAGATGTAGCATTGGAGACAGTTGTTTCAATCGAGTGGTAGAGTTGAAAACCAGGATTGAGGAATGAATGGGATGTGAGACTGCAGAGGCATTCCCTAGAGAGAGCTTTTCCTCTCTGGGCATTGACTAGGAAAGGGAAGTGAAAGGCAGGAGGATAGCTTGATGGAAGTCAGGATGAAGTGAAGAATTTTTTTTAATGGGAATTATTTGGATATCTCTGGAGCCAGGTGAGAAGAATCCAGTACCCTTCAAACCTTGGGGAAAGGTGGTGATTGAAGGCAGGTTATTTAAACTAATACATTTTACTTTTTTTCAATTTAAATCAGTTCCACAACAACTAGAGGCTGGATGAACATTATTCAGGACCAGGAAAAGAACTGATTGCTTTCTGCAATTTTCTCCAGTTGGGAGAATCTAAGACTAGAGAGCAATGACTTCCCTTTATATATTAGATGCCTACAAATATCTGTAGGATCTGATGAGTCACCATTCACAAATATATAATGCACCTAAAAATTTTCCTATGAACAACACTTTTTCAAGCTATTCACATAAAGAATGGAGAAAGGAGCTGACTCATGTCCATCTCAGCTTTTTTGAAATTTTCTAGATAGAGGAACTCTCAATTTGGACATTTCCAACTCCCTATTAGAAAACAGTGATGGGTGATAGGCAGTCTTCTGAAGGAAGAAGTATTAGAGGAAGTGAAAAGGGTTCCCTGAGTACCTTTTGGAAGTTCTGTTCCAATATTCAACTCTATTGGCTTCCTCCACCCTTTAGTTCATTCATTCTGCAAAAATTTCAACCAAAACTTAGTTTCAATGAAGTTTTGTTTTCCATGAAGTCCTCCCTAATTATCCCTGTCAGAAATTAACATTTCTACTTCAAACCAAAAAGAATATTTCTCATTATTTTAGGTATTTATCATTGTCTCTCTGATATTCTGTGGTTTCACCACTAAGAATCTCCTCTCTTATCTAGAGGTTACCCTGATGTAAAGGTATTCTTGTACTCTATCCACAGGATTGACAGCTCCAAGGCAGGTGAAAAAGACCTTTAGAGAGGCATCCTGCTTCTGCTTTCCAAGGAGAGCAGAGTCTCATCACCAAAATGGTGTCCCCCAGTGAATAAAAATTTTTAGCCTAACCAGCTTATGAAGATGTGAAGAGCTTGGTTGTATATCAATGATGATCAAATATTGATTATCTATCTATCTATATATATATACATATCAATTATATATCAATGATATGAGTAAGAAAATTGATGATATCTAAGATACTTGAGAGGCTGATGATTTGTGTGCTGTCACACAGGATGAGTTGTCTCAGGATTTGAAAGTTCTATAAGGGCAGAAACTAACCCTTAAATTCCTTTGTAGAAATCAGTAAGTATTTGTAAGCATTGACCCTGTGACCATCACTGTGCTGACTGGACATTCAGAGCTATAAAGAACGAGTTCCTGTGCTCAAGGAGCTTCCATACATACCATCAATAGAGATGATGTCGTTCACAGATATTTATAGATAGATATAGACAAATATAGACACAGATATATGAATAGATATACAAATAGATGGATAGATATAGATTGACAAATATATACATATATAGACAGACAAATATAGATATGCACATGGATATACAGATAGATGTAGATAAAAATATAATCTTCGTGTAGTGTGGTTTGAGCTGAGAAACTAGAGATTCTATCTGGAAGCTAATAATAGCACACATTAGTGTTTTAAAGTTTGCAAAGCACTTTAAAAGTATTTCATTTTTATCCTCATAAAAACCTGAATAAGTGGGTACTTTTATTACCTCCATTTTCCAGATGGGAAAACTGTGAAAGCAAAGGTTAAATGACCCCAGGTAGAAGGAACCAACCACATTTTGGGACAGTTCAATATTTGGCAAAAAGGACCCTTTGAAGGTTTCAGAGAAAGAGGTGAGAGACAGAGAACGAAAGGAAGACACATGTAAATGAGCTGATGAGAGTTCTCTCAGTAGAAACAGGAACATTTGGAGAAGTGAAAAGTTCAGGGATTAAAATGATGGATCTATTTTCAGAAGTCCTAAATTCATGCGATTGGCTGGATATCCAATAGAGACATCTAGTGATCCAACAGGCAGACAGAAATGTGTTCCCACTGGAGTTCTGGTTTCTAGTTTCCCCCTTCTCTAATTGGTCTCCCACAAAGTCATCAAAGCAGTTTCCCTAAAGCCCACATCTGATCTTGACACCTTTGCCCCACCCCAATCTCATTACATAAATTCAAGTGCCTTTGTGTTTTTTATGGTACAGAAGAGAAATGCCTGGTTGATATTGAAAGCTCTTCATAATGTGGCTCCATCCTATCACTCACTATGGTCCAGCATATACTCACTTATGTCCTAGTCCCCAAATTCAAAACTCTGCTTCTCATTGTTTTGCCTTTGTGTTGATTCTTTCTAACATCTCAACAATGACCCTTTCTACCTCCAAGCTCCAAGGCTTCCTTAGCTCATGTCAACTTTTATGTGAAGTCTTTCCAAGTCCCACCTTTTACTAACTAGCACCTTCTTTCTCCACTCCCTCAAGTTAGTTGGTATCTACTTTGTATTTCTGTGTGTGAGTCTGTAAAAGGACATGACTGTATATATATGTATGTATATGCACATATTATACAGTTGCAAATATGTGTGTATATAATACATTTTTGTATAATATATGTATTTATATATATGCATGTATATAAAGGTGCATATATACATTTATATACATATTGATTTCTAAATAAATACCTAGGTATCCATCTATCTGTCCATTTATATATCTATCATCTATCATCTAGCTGGTAGGTCATGTAAATATGACTATATATTGAGGTCAAGACCCAAAGTATGACAGTAAGTCACAAAAGTCTACAGCTAGTCAATGTCATAAGTCTCCTCATCTTCCCTTTCCCCCTTCTTCCTGTTCTATTCAATATATAATTAGATCTATCTCCCCCACTTGATTTCTCCAAATATGAAATTAAAGGGTTGCCCTAAAACTCTTAAGTATCCCCTCCATCTCAGATAGATTGTAAATATCTGAAAGTTTTCCGGGGGCAGAGACCTCATTCTCAGGCTCATATAATGGGGTCTATTTTCTGAGGTCCTCAGCTAAAGGTTTGGAGCGGAGAAGAGAGTTTTGTTGCTTATAGGCTGGGAAAGCTGGCTTTTGGAGTGTTGTGATTGCAGCACCCACTGGATGTTCTTATGAAGGAAAGCTATAATCAGGGAACCAGTCTGCATGTGGAGGTGGAAGGGGGTGGGTGAGAAGAGCAGAAAGCTCCCTCATCCTCAATTGGAAAACCCTTTCCCTTTAGCCTGTAGCCCATTGATTTTCTCTCTTTCATCTGCTCTTTGAGCCAATTTTTCATGTATGCCATTACTGTTCACCTTAGACATTCATCTGTGATACGGAACTTTATCAAACGTTTTCAGAAAATCTCCTTCCTTCTGACTGTTCTTCCGAGGGCTGCTCTCTTCCCTCGCCATTTGTTACCTGCATCCCATTATGGATGAATGGTGGCTACCAGGCTGCTTCAGAAGCATTTGAATTCCCACAACTCCTTTTTCATGTGGAGGTGTGATTCACCCTTCCCCCCAGCATCAACTAATTATACATTTAAATGTTCTTATTAGCAGTTGAATCAGTCCCTACTTCTGAGTTTTATCAGATTTGCATCCTTCCTAATTTCTGGAAGTTCCTTGACATAAGCACAGCCACTTCCTCTGGGTCCCTTCTTTGTTTTTCCCCAAAATTTTTGTAATAAGTAGGTTATACTTCTTCCTCCCTTCTCCACTTTCCACAGGGACCATTCTGCTAAGAACTGAAAACCTGAAACAACATGCTGCTCCAAACCATCCATCTGAATGAAGATTCAGACCCTTCAGTCTGATATGCAAGGTCCTTCACAGCCTATTTTTGCTTTTAGGAAGTTGGGGCTATATTTGTCTGATCTTTGTATCCTCAAAGTGATGTATATAGTAGATGCTTCATAAATGTTTGTCAAATTGGGTTAAATTTGGTCTTTTCAGGCCTGTTCCTTTGGATGATCCCCATTATTCTCCGGTTCACTTGAGTTCCCAGTCATTTCTTCAATTAGGTACCCATGGAATTATATGCCATTGTATTGGCAGGGCCTCTTGTGTCTTTCTGGAGGTCTTCTCTGGATAGCTAGACCTAGACCCTAAAACTAGACTCCCAGATCATGAAATCCTCTGACTTGGAACTGGAAGGGATCAAACCCTTCACTTATAGAAGAGATAGTGAAATTCAGAGAGAGGAAGTACTTGCCCCAGATCACAGAAGTTCTCTGGTCCCTGAGTCAGGGCTCGTCCTCATGACAATCTCCCTAAGATTGAGCTACCTTGTTTTCTCTAGGGACACTGAAAGAATAAAGAATAGATATCACATAGCTGAAACTCCCAGCACTTAACTTGAATATTCTCTTGGGGTTCTTCTGCATGGTAAGTATCCTGAGGGTAAGGATGACTTTTGTTTTGGTCTCTGTATTCCCAGGGCCCAATCACAGTACCTCACACATACTAATGTCTTTTTGAGAAAGACTTGATTGATTGGAATAGATTATCTGGAAAAAATAAAATAATATGTGTAAAAAAGGATAAACATATTATTGTATAATATGTGTCTAGCATATATGTGTCTGGCACAGATTCATCCTCACCCCTACTTCCTGAACTTTGACATGATCCAAACTAACCTCTTCATTGCTCTTTGATATATTGAAATAAATACATGCAAAGCCCTGTGTAAAGTCCAGAGGAAAATTCGAGTTTGGAGAAAATAATCTCTACGCTCATGGAAATCACAGTAAAAGAGGATAATATAAAAGAGAGAGAGAGAAAGATGGAAAAAGACACAGACACACACAGAGAGACAGATACAGAGAAAGAGAGTTAATGACAGAGACATAGACAGAAAACGATATCAACATATTAAATGATAATTAGCTTCTTAAGGGATGCTTATATCCTGTGGCACCTTGAATAAATGAATTAACCTCTCTGGACCTTTGGTTCATCTTCTGCAAAATGTAGGTGATTGTGGTGAGGTAGTAACTTTTAGTTCTAGGGTCTTACAAAGTGCTATTGGAGGGCTGAGAACAGAAGTTGTTGCCAACCAATGGAATCTTGGAAGGCATTAAATACCAAGCACAGGTGAATGATATCTCCTGGCATTGACCTAATTACAGAATAATTGTTTAAGGGCCTGTTCTTTAAGGTAGAAGGAAGTGTTTTAGAAAAACTGTGCTGTGGTATAATTTGCATTGTCACAGGAAACTGACTTGGTGATTGTGATGGATGTAGGTAGAATGAAGAGATTAGATGTTCTCTAAAAAGTCCCTTCTTGTTGATATTTTACATTCCATATTCTAAAGTCTTCTCTGGCTTATGTATTCTCTGTTCCTATGTGCAAACTCCCCCCACCCCCCGAACTCTGACATTCCCTCTTCTAAGTTCCCTCCCAGTTTTGACATCAACTGTTCTAAGTTCTTCCCAGCTCTGAGATACTCTGTTCTAAGTCCTCTCCCAGTTCTAATATCCCCTGTTCTAAGCTCCCTCCCAGCTCTGATATCCTTTGTTCCAAGCTCTCTCCCAGCTCTGACATCCCCTGTTCTAAGCCCTTTCCCAGTTCTGACATCCCCTGTTCTAATCTCCCTTCCTGGTCTAATATTTCCTGTTTTAAGCTTGCTCATATCTCTGACAGTATCTGTTCTCAGGTCCTTCATAGTTCTGAAATGTGCCTCCCATCTCTCACATTTAATATTCTCACGTCATAGGATTATGAGATGATACTCATGAACCTCAAAGACTGTATAAATCAATACTCAATATTTTAAAAATAAGAGACATGCAGAATGATTAGAATGACAGGAAAAGATAATGTTGAATGCTGGAGGGGATGTGGGAAAACTGGGACACTGATGCATTGTTGGTGGAATTATGAATGAATCCAACTATTCTGGAGAGCAATTTGGAACTATGCTCAAAAAGTTATCAAACTGTACATACCCTTTGATCCAGCAGTGTTACTACTTTGCTTATATCCCAAAGAGATCTTAAAGACGGGAAAGGGACCTACTTGTATGTGCAAAAATGTTTGTGGTAGCCCTTTTTGTAGTGACTAGAAACTGGAAATTAAATGGATGCCCATCAATTGGAGAATGGTTGAATAAGTTGTGGTATATGAATGTTATAGAATATTATTATTCTGTAAGAAATGACCAGCAGGATGATTTCAGAAAGGTCTGGAGAGACTTACATGAACATTTGTGCTGAGTGAAATGAGCAGGACCAGGAGGTCATTGGGTACTTCAACAACAATACTATATGATGATCAATTCTGATAGACATGGCCCTCTTCAACAATGAGATGAACCAAATCAGTTCTATCTGTCCAATAATGAAGAGAACCAGCTACACCCAGCAAAAGAACTATGGGAAATGTGTATGAACCATAACATAGCATTTCCACTCCCTCTGTTTTTGTCCACTTGCTTTTTTATTTCCTTTTCAGGTAAGTTTTACCTTATATCTAAGTCCAATTTTTCTCATACAGTAAAATTACTATATGGATATGTACACATATATTTAACATATATTTTAACATATTTAACATGTATGGGACCACTTGCCATCTAGGGGAGGGGGGAAGGAGGGGAAAATTTGGGACAGAAGGTTTTGCAAAGGTCAATGCTGAAAAACTACCCATGCAGATGTCTTATAAATAAAAAAAGCTATAATAATAATAAAAAATAAGAGACATGAAATAATATATCCCAAGTCATACATCTAGGAAGCACCAGGAGTGGGATTTGAACCCAGATTCTTTGACTTCAGAGGCAGGAGTCTTTTTACTTTACTACACTACCCTTCCCATTATGGAAATTATCTCTTCTCTGTTAAAAGATCTCATCCACTTTGGATTTTAGATTAGGTCTCATGTAATAATGGAAATATTGGAGATCAGCTCATTACCTCATTTTATATCTGAGAAACCTGAAATTCAGGAGTTCATATGGGAAGTAAGAGAGCTTGGTGAAGGACAGAGGGCCTCTCCATCCCCAGAGAGTGCTTTTTTCTGGGTGCCTCTTTTTCCCCTCATGCTCTTGACATGTACTTATTTGTACCCTCTTATCTTGTACCCTGTACCCCCCTTAAAACTTATCTGTTTTACTTCATTAAAATAATGCTAATTCTGCTCTTGGAGAAGAGGAGTGGTTTCTTTTTGGTCTTTGTATAACCAGTGACTTTCATAAGGTCTGTCATGAAGCAGGTGCTTAATAAATGTTCATTGAACTTAATTTCCAGTATATGTGAGTAACATTTTCATGCCTCTTTCATTCTAAATTTGATAATTTTATAAAGCTTCTGCTTATCCATGCACAAAAGAGGAACTCAGTAAATGTGTTGAATTGAATTGCTTTAAAACATAGTAAAAATACCATTTCTCAAAGGAAAAAATATGCATTACATACACATACTCAGCTCATGTGACATGGAAGCAGCCATCATGTTTCATGTTTTGACATGTTCCTTCGAGCTCGGCTCTTGGAACGCTGTGATTTGTTTAAATACATCAAGCAATATTTTTGGGAACTAGTAAGTAAGTGACATTTCATGGTAACAGTGAATCACAGCCTATCTGAGCTGGAGGAGAACTGAGGCCAACTAATATAGCCCATTTCTATAGCATGAATTCACTTCTACAATCCTCGGACAAATGACCATTCACCCGCTATTTAAATGGCTCCAGTGGTGGGGAACGCATTCTCCCATGTTCAGCAGTTGGATAGCTCTCCTTGTGAGAAATTGGTCCTCATTTTCCTCTGTAGCTCCTTGCACAGACCCCTGAGGCTAGGCAGAATAAATGGAGATACCTCTTATACATGACAGCTTTTCAGACATTGGGCAAAACTTCCCATTTTTTAGCCTCAGTTATCTATTGTTTTACATCTCTTGCCTTTGAGATGGCTTTGTATGGATGTCAGTTTTTTCCCTTTCTGGTCATCTCCTTGATAGTTTGGCTGCTTCTGAAAATGAACAATTAACATTATAAATTGTTCTAGATTATTTGAAGTAGGTATCCCAACCAGCTTGAGTGTTTGCATCTATCCCTATGGGTCATTGGAGAGGGAAGGCATTACAGGGACTTGGAAGCTATAAATCCAAAGGCTTCATTTAGCAATTTATGATGAGGAATTTTCTCCCCATAAATTCCATTTCTAGTGGACAGAAACGATGTATTTTCTTTGTCTGCTGTGGAATAGGGGACCGACGGCCATACATCTCTATACCCAGGTAGGACCAACAGCTCGCTTTAGCACATAAATTTCGTAAACAGCCGAGTTTCTGAAAATATATAAAGTAGAAATAAGACTCCCTGTAGACAGTGGAGTATTCCTGTTACAAGGAAGCCTCCCTGCACTCGGGCCTTTTATGGGGACGTATATTGCAGGCCTGCCACAATCTATTCCAAATTAGGCACGGGCTCCTAAATCATTTTCATTGGTGAAGCCAAGATGAGTGATATTATTTTGATGCACTTTTCCATGAAATGCAAAATATGTGATAATCATTATTTTAATGTCACTTGGGGACTCTTGGTCAAATAAAGATATTTCAAAGGCTGCATTTCCCACTCAAACATACCTTCAAAATATTTAAGGAACCACAAGGAAAAATGGCAAAACTGTAAATCACTGACTTCCAGACTAAAGGACTTTTTAATCCTAGATAGGGGGTAAAAAAACAAGAAGAATCCAATTTTTTATTCTCAGTGCAACCTTCTCTGTTATGCAATTGATTAGAAAATTTCCAAATTCATTACTTATCTACACCTAAATGTTTCAGCACCAAGGTAACCCTTGAGCATAAGTAATCACAACTGGCCCATAGGAGATAAAGCATCCCCAGGGATAGGAAATAGTCATGAAACCAGGGTTCCAATTCTGGATTTGCTACATGGCAATCTATAGCAAATCATCACTATTCTGAAACTGAGGTTTTTTTTCCTCATCTGCAAAATAAAGTTGGATTAAATGGTCTTTTAAAAATCCCTTCTGCTACCCTCTCACTCTCCACAAATCCAATGATGCCCCTAGGTGTACAGAAGACAAAAGATCATGTGGATAAGGAAAGAATTTGTGACCAAAGAATAACTGGAGTTCATTATTGAATGCAAACGCTCAAAGATGATGATGAATTTTGGAGGGATGTGGGACAATTGGGACATTAATACATCGTTGATGGAGTTGTAATCTGATTCAATCATTCTGGATAGCAACTTGAGCCATTTGCACCCAGAGAGAGGACTGTGGGAACTAAGTGTGAATCACAACATACTTGTTATTTTCACTCTTTTTATTATTGTCTGCTTATATTTTATTTTCTTCCTCATTTTTTTCCTTTTTAAGCTGACTTTTCCTGTGCAGCACGACAATTGTTGAAATGTGTATGGAAGAATTGCATATGTTTAACATATATTGGATTACTTAGCACCTCAGGGAGGGGGAGGGAGGGAAAAAGTTTGGAACACAAGGTTTTGCAAGGGTGAATGTTGAAAATTTTCTATGCATATGTTTTGAAAATGAAAAGCTATTAAGAAAAAAATAATGCATATTACAATAGCTACAAAATTAGAAAAGAAAGAAGACAAGAAATAAGTCAAGATGTTGAAGAAGCAGCAAATTCTTTTCATAGATATGATTTTTTTCCCCTTATTTCTCCTTACTTCCTCTACCCAGGCATTTAGCCATGAACTTGGAGTGCACATAGCAGGCACTTAATGAAAACTTATTATGCTTATAATCATAAGAATGCCTAACTATGAATCAGAAATTTAGCTGACGCCCAAACTTTGGGACTGACTCTCAAAGTAATCCAAATCAAGTTGCCTTCTCTCAGAAATATTTTTCCCTCTGCAAAACAATGCATTATCACTGCATTTTTTTACCTGTTTCCTGTGGGGTTGTAGCACAATGGAACCGACCTGTATTTGGCCGGGTAAGGTGGGGTTAGATATGTATTTTTAGAGTGTGAGCCTTCTCTAGATTGAGAGAGCTTCTCTTTCTAATTCTCTCTGTTCTTCTCTCCTGATTTTTCTTAGAAACGAAAGGCATTCCTTAATTTTTTATAGTAGTGTTTTTGTCTGTGTGTATAAACATATACATATATATGTATATATACACATACACATATAATATATGAATCTTAACTTGTGTGTGTTTATTCTTTAATCTCCAATGATAGAAAAATCCCCCAACCAGTGCAGATCAACACCTGTCTTCAAACCATAATCTGAGAGTTGACTGTGCCCTCTAAGAAGTTAAGTGACTTGCCCAGCATTACTCCAGCAGTGGATGTCTGAGGTAAGACTTGGTCTAGTTCTTCCTGTCTAGTAGGTTGGTACTCTAATTACTCAGCAACACTGTCTGTATTTTGTAAATTATACAGATGTATATCAATTTTGCCAATAAATCCTTTCTGGGATGAGGGGTAAAACATAAGTTCCCTAGACTTTTTAATATTTTATTGATTCTAATAGATCACATTGGTCTCCATTAAATTATCCCTTTCTCTAACTGTGGAACTAGCCCATATATTTCCCCTCTACTCACACCTCTCCCTGATTTCATTCACTATGCTACTGCTTTTGTAGTTCATTTATACACTGAGCACAAGATTTACAGAGGCAATGGTAGATGAGTTGTGATGTACATCATTGGAAGGCACACTTGGATGAACTAATGAGAACATAGATTCCTCCATAATATCAAAGAAAGTATATTTAGATCTGGGCATAATTCACAGTTCATTTAATAATTTCTTGTCATCTTCTTTATATTCCCAGTCTCTCCCTTCCCTCTAGAACCTTCTCCTTTCCATAAACAAGTACTAGGCATATATATACATATACATATACAGATAGATATATATTTTTTTTTAAGTTTCAAGTCTTTTCATTATTTTCAGACATTTGCATGAAATTCACAAGGCGTCATAGGGACTTTTTTAAATGCCCTAAAGTATCGATGTCAAATTGAAATAGAAATGAATACCTGCTGGCTGACTGCATCATGATTTGGAAAGTCACAAAATGATAATTACAATTGACAGTCACAAATTATTAATGTTGTTAAATATTCCAATTACATTTTAATCTGCTTCTGACTACACTCAAGAGTACTATTTTTGTAACTCAAGAATTTGACACTTTGCTGAAGTGTGGCAATACTGGGCCTTTCAAACACTACTTTAGAATCCTCAAGAATTTTTTAGTTTATAATTTCAGATTCTGAGAAATGGAAAAACAAAGTTTAGCAGCTTCCTAGTCTAATCTGTACCCGATAGAGAAAGCCTCCTATGATGTTTGCGACAAATGGTCACCAGCCATACCTTTCCTGGAGAAGACACCACAGCTTGTTCAGGCTGCCCTGGCTACTTGAGCAGAGCTCTCCTTGCCAGGAAAATTTTTCTTAAATAGAATTGAATGTTGTCTCTTTGACATTGCTACTGCTCCTGGTTCTGCCCACTGAAATCAAGCAGATCAAGGATGATTCTGTTTTAAATTCTGGAATCAGTCTTTCATATACTAAATCTTCATTTTTCTAGATAATACTTTTCATTCTGTCAGCTGATCCTCATATGTCCTGATTTGAAACTCTTCCTCATCTTGGTTGTCTCTTCTAGACATTCTCCAGTTTATCAAAAAAAAATTTAAACTATCAAGTCCCATAACAGAACATGTTATTTCAGATATGGTCTGGTCAGGATGGAGAAAAAAGATGCTATGACCAACCTAGAATTTGACATGATTACAGAAAACGTCCCTGCATTCCATTGTATTGTAAATATAAAATTTTTATAATGTGCCATCCCTCATTGGTTTGTGAGGGTGGTCCCAGTGTCTCTTCCATCAATGGCCCCACACTCAGCATCCTTATTTAGTCCTTCAATGATCTGCTCTTCCTCCAATGGAAGATCTTTCTATCACCAACATTATTTTCAGTCCCCATACCCAAATCACAAATATATATAGATATGAATTATTTTATTTAACTTAATTCCTCCTGCAGACAGGGCTCTGCTATGGAGTACCCTTGTATATAATTTAGTTGCTTCTTGGGAAAACAGTTACATTATGTTCTTTCAAAGGAATGACAGAGGCTCTAGATCTCAGGATAATTAAAGGTTGATGTTGAATAATAAAAATAACCAATATGGCTTTGTGGACAACAGGAGAACCAAAGAACAGACTGCTCCTTCTTGGGGATTGTAGCAATGTTGCTAACATATCTGCTCAGAGGAGTCACAGTTGTGGTCTGGTAGTGGCTGGATGCCATAGCAAATTATATATTTCAAGAACATTTCTTTACCATATACTGGACTGGCACTGGGTGAACAATACAGCTTCTGTCCTCAAGGAGAAAAAAAATTCTAATATAGAATATAGGAGAGTGGCAAAAAGGGAAAGATATCTGCTCAGAGGAGTCACAGTTGTGGTCTGGTAGTGGCTGGATGCCATAGCAAATGCCAGACAAATGCTGAAAGTTAGATCAACAGCTGTATATTAAGAATGATATGTGCCAGGCACCGAAAGGAAAAACAAGCAAACAAAGCTCCAGCTTTTAGGGAGCTCCCACTCATTCTAATAGGGGAGACAACCAGAAAATAATTATGTACAAATTAGATCAATAAAGATACTATAGGTAATTAACTGAGGGAAGGCATTGGAATTAAGATGAGCTAGAAAAGGCTTTTTGCATGTGGGATTTTAGTTGGGACTTACAAAAAGTCAAGGAATTCAGGAGCTGGAGAGGATGAAGGGGAGAGGTGAAAATGTTCAGTTGAGAACCAGGAGTGCCTTATTTTAGTACCATGCAGTGTCACTGGAACACAGAGTACCTGAAGGAAGGTAAGATATGAGAAACCAAGAAAAGGGGAAGGGAGGAAGCCATCAAGGTTTTTAATACTCAAACAGAGGATCTAATATTTGATTCTAGAGGTAATAAGAAGATCCTGCAATTAAGTTAAAGGAGTGATGTTAAGACTTTAAGACATTAATTAAGTGAATTAAGACATTAAGTGAGAAAATCTACTTAACATCAGTGAGTTCAGGGTGCCAGGTTCAAAACTGTAAGACATTGCTAGGAATAATGACTGGATGGCAGAGTTACTGCCTGTGATATCTAAAATGTCAGAGATAGGGGGAAGAGTTGGGCAAGGTTGCAGAAGGGCCAGTGTTGATCTGATTTTCAAAATGAGAAATAAAATGAAGATTTGGGATGACTGGCTTTGGAAACTGGATTTCATTTTTACTATGAAAGCAATAGTTTGTGAACACTGAAGAAGACTATTAACAAATACCAAGAGCCAGCACAACTTCATCAAGAATTCTTCATGTCAGTCTCAATTCCTTTTTTGGACAATTTCTAGACCTGCACATCAAGGGATAGCAGTAGATGTCAAGTACCTAGATGTCAGCCCAGTGTATGACCAAGTCTTCCTTGTTATTTTTAGAATGATTGGAGAAACATGAACTAAATATCTGACTAGGTGCAATCAGAACTGAATGACTCACTAACCTCAAAAAAACATTCAGTGGATCAGGGTCAACTTGAATTTAGGTGGTCTTTACTGAAGCGCTCCAGATATCTGCCATTGATTTTGTCCTGGACAACATTTGTTAAATCACTGATTTATCAAATAATATGCTTAGGTACCACCTTTTATATTAGCCATTTACTTCCCACATCATATTTTATTTTCTACTGTTTCTTATTTCAATTAGCAGAATGGTTCAAATAAAATAAAGCGGCAACAAAATGACATCTGGATGCCTCACTGGCCTGATAAATGCTATACAATCCCTTTGCAGGTTTCTTCTGGTGGCATTTTTGCTGCCACACAAACCACCTGGGAAGGGCATTGGTCATCATGCTTGACAAATCATGGATTGTTTTTCAGTCCATGCCAGAGTGAGTGTCCTATGGTTCTTTATGTCAAGCCGATAATAGATGCTGGTGTCCCTACACTTTCAACAAGGCTTCTGGACACCATGAATTAATCTCTTTTTTCTTGATATCAATAATAGATATTTTCTGTCTTGGTATCATCTGTGGATTTCCTTTCTGCTTTTATTGAACACAAGAAGATTATTTTAGAGCAGGTTCTGATCTGTCCTCTGTGGGAAGAGCCTCCAAACTTTTGTAGAGCCCCAGTTGTCTGAGATGGGCAGAGAAATAAATATAAGTTAAGGAAATCTTGCTTTAAAACCCATTTCAGACCCTTACTCCCTATGTCCCTGGGGATGATATCTAAGCTTTCTGAGTCATTATCTTCTTTCCTGCAGAATGGGGATATCTCACAGGGTTACTGTGAAGATAACATCAGCTAATGTTTCAAGCCTTACAGAGCTCCAGAAATGGGAACTGTTATCCTTTCCCTTTATGATCATATCATATCCTCCTGTGAATAATAATTGCATCTGTAAGATATGCAATAACTTTTACATACATAACTTGATTTGTTCTTCACAAAGGTCCAGTAAGATTCATAAGAAAGGTGTAATTAAATCTATTTTTACAACTGAGGAAACTGAGGCTCAGAGAACTATGTCTGGAGAGTTTTCTTTCCCATATTCTCTGTTGCTGCTTGCACATTATTCCTCCTTTTTGGATCCTTCCTATCCCACATTTTTTGCGTGTTTTTCCCCTCTTCTCCTTAAGTGCAGACCTCTACTCTGCTGAAAACTGGCTATTTATCTTTCCTCACAACCCCAAAAGCATAGAGAACCAGATTTGACTTCAGCCTTCTCATATTCTCCTCTTACTGGGAGACCCGGCCTAGGTTTTTTTGTCTTCATAAATATTGATGATGGGAGGTGGTACTTCCTCTTCAGCACTTAGGCCAGTTCCCTCACACCCTTACTCCTTCTATACCAAAAACATTTTGATTTGTAATCTGTTTCAGCTTTATTCCCCATGCTCTTTTCTTTCCCAAAAAACGTCCTGTTTGCCTGACTGGTTGTTAGGGATGTGTAGCCTGGAATAGAGAAAACTTAATGAGAACATAGTAACTGTCATCAGATACTGTCATAGAGTAGTTGTCATTTTGAAAAGCGATTGGGCAATCATGGTGTAATGGAAAGAGCCCTGGATTGGGGTCAGCGCCTAGGATTGAATCATTCTTGTATGACTGAATCTATTTGAATCCATTTATTAGGATTATGGGCAATTAAGTCTTCTTGGCCTCCTGTTTCTCCCTCTGTCTACACACAGAGAAGGTTCAACAAGGTGAAGAAGTCCTACCTTTTTCCTGGGGGCTAATTCATCATTATACTGTGAACTCTTCAAGGACAAAAATTATTTTTGTTTTGCCTTTTTTTTATTTCCAGTCCAGCTCTTGTTGTTATCATTCAGTTGTTTCTGCGGAGTCTGTGTTCTCATTTTGGAGGTTTCTTGCCATTTTTTTTGTCCATTTTATTTTATAGATAAGGAAATGAGGTAAATAAGGATGAGTTGCACAGGGTCACACAACCCTGACTTCAAGCCCTGCATTTCTTCTATTACATCATGTAGCTGTCCTGTCCAGCACATTATAGGTACTTATGAATATATGTTGACTTGTCATTTCATGAATCCCATAACCTATATCTAGAACATCTGAAGTTAGAAAGACTGTGACCATGAATTACATAGCAATGAGTCTAAAAATGATTTCTTTCAAGGGAGTGAGGAGCATAAACAAGGTTTTTGAAAAATCTGCAACGATTAAAATGTGGTAGATAAAGATCTATGATTTTTATTGGTGAGTAACTCACAGCTAATGCTAAATCTATTGGAGTTTGGTGTTCACATTCATCATTGAAGAAAATGCTAAATTTCAGTAGTAAATAAAAAATGTCATTTTTTCTCTATCCAAGTTCACAGACTTTGTGAAATCTCTTAAGAGGTTAAGAGACTATGAACTAGATTATGTATAAAGAATCTACCACTAAATCTTTTGGATATATATCTGCTTTGCCCTAAGTAAGTCAGAAGTAGAAATGATAGACACTAGCTACAGAGGGCAGATTTTAACTCAGGAAGCCAAAACTTGCTAAGAAATTGAGTGGTTTGAAAGAAATGAGGGTATGAGAGGCAGATATAGGGTCACTCAAATCCTCAAAACTAGCAGGAGCTAGATGGTCACTTAACAGGGATTTGCACATAAAATTCCTGTTTCATAAAAGGGGTTAGATCAGATTCAAAGAACTCAACAAATATCTCATTAGCCCCTACTATGTGCAGTCTTCTGAGTATTCCTGGAAAGATGCAGAATTCATAGGAAACAGTATCGAACCTCAGAGATCTCACCATCCAAAATTGGGGGGGGAGGTAGAAAGTAGCCCAGATAACTTTGATGGATAATATTGCAAAAAGACGTGTACCCTCACCAAGGCAAACAGGAGTGAGTGCAGTCTCGCCAGGGAAGTTGATGGCTGACATAATCTTCTAGGGAGGCTTCTAGGAAAGGCCATCTTGGAGTTGGATTTTGAAGGGTGGACAACAATTACAGAGGTGAAGATAAATGAAATTTGAGAAGCCCTGAGTATTTGTTTGTACCTCTGAGCTTCTGAGATTCTGTGATGCTCTGATACTGAGATCTATGGAAGGCACACAATAGTTATCCAGTGACACAGTCAGAGCCTGAGATCTTTCCTTTTCTTTTAGCTCTATAGCACTGAAAATTCTAAAGCTAACCCAAGAAACAGATGCCAGTGTTTCCCTTCCATTCACAAGGGACCCACTAAAGACACTGTTTGTGGGCACATTTTCATTACCCTAATTTAATAAAAAAAAAGTTTATGACCCAGTATATAGTCAAATATGTAATCACCCCTTGTGCAGTAGGAGCTAACACAGCACTAGTAAAAGAAATTTGAAGAAAACATTCCCATGCAAAATGGATCAGCAGAAAATATCTGATGATGAAAAGGAAAGAAGAAATTGTGAGAAGGTCCAAGGAAAGGAGGCATAGGTTTTAGCCTTTGAAATCCCCAATTCTGTATTGAAAAGGACTTTAGAAGCTAACCTATGATAACCTCCCAAATGGTAGCCCAATCATTCTCAGTGGAAGAGGTTTCTACACACTAAAGCAGTTCATGACAAATTGGATTTGTTAATCATTGCTACATCAAGGTTCAACTTTTTTCTCTACATGTTGGTCCAGATGCCACCACTTTGCACATATAAGCAAGTGTCTCTACACAATAGCAATGGATAGATAATAAAAATATTCTTTTTTATTTTTTGTAATTTTAGTTTTTATTTTCAAAACATATTCAAGGATATTTTTTCAACATTGATCCTTGAAAAATCTTGTGCTCCAATTTCCCACCCTTTCCCCTAGATGGCAAGTAATCCAATATATATTAAATCCAATATAGGCATACATATTTATACAATTATTTTGCTGCACAGGAAAAATCAGATCAAAAAAGAAAAAAAAAAGAAAAAGAAAATAAAATTCAAGTAAACCACAACAAAAAGAGTGAAAATGCTATGCTGTGATCTACCCTCAGTTCTCACAGTCCTCTCTCTGGGAGTAGATGGCTCTCATCATCAGAAGATCATTGGAACTGCCCTGAATTATCTCACTGTTGGAAAGATCCAAGTCCATTAGAATTCATCATTATATAATTTTTTTATTACCATATAATCTTGTTGTTGCTGTATACAATGATCTCCTGATTCTGCTCATTTCACTTAGCATCAGTCCATGTAAATCTCTTCAGGCCTCTCTGAAATTATCCTGCTGGTTGTTTCTTACAGAACAGTAGTATTCTTTTTTTTTTTTTTAATAGCCTTTTATTTACAGGATATATGCATGGGTAACTTTACAGCATTAACAATTGCCAAACCTCTTGTTCCAATTTTTCACGTCTTACCCCTCTACCCCCTCCCCTAGATGGCAGGATGACCAGTAGATGTTAAATATATTAAAATATAAATTAGATACACAATAAGTATACATGACCAAAACGTTATTTTGCTGTACAAAAAGAATCAGACTCTGAAATATTGTACAATTAGCTTGTGAAGGAAATCAAAAATGCAGGTGTGCATAAATATAGGGATTGGGAATTCAATGTAATGGTTTTTAGTCATCTCCCAGAGTTCTTTTTCTGGGCATAACTGGTTCAGTTCATTACTGTTCCATTAGAAATGATTTGGTTGATCTCGTTGCTGAGGATGGCCTGGTCCATCAGAACTGGTCATCATATAGTATTGTTGTTGAAGTATATAATGATCTCCTGGTCCTGCTCATTTCACTCAGCATCAGTTCGTGTAAGTCTCTCCAGGCCTTTCTGAAATCATCCTGTTGGTCATTTCTTACAGAACAGTAATATTCCATAATATTCATATACCACAATTTATTCAGCCATTCTCCAACTGATGGACATCCATTCAGTTTCAGTTTTAACCACTACAAAAGGGCTGCCACAAACATTCATGCACATACAGGTCCCTTTCCCTTCTTTATAATCTCTTTGGGATATAATCCCAGTAGTAACACTGCTGGATCAAAGGGTATGTACAGTTTGATAACTTTTTGAGCATAATTCCAAACTACTCTCCAAAATGGTTGGATTCGTTCACAACTCCACCAACAATGCATCAATGTCCCAGTTTTCCCGCATCCCCTCCAACAATCATCATTATTTTTTCCTGTCATCTTAGCCAATCTGACAGGTGTGTAGTGGTATCTTAGAGTTAGAACAGTAGTATTCTATAGCATTCATACACTATAACTTATTCAGCCATTCTCTAGCTGATGGGCATGCATTGAGTTTCGTTTCTTGTCACTACAAAAAGGGCTGCCACAAACATTTTTGCATATGTGGGTCCCTTTTCTTCCTTTAAGATCTCTTTGAGATATAAGCCCAGGAAAAACACTGCTGGATCAAAGGGTAGGCACAGTTTGATAACCCTTTGGGCATGGTCCCAAACTGCTCTCTAAATGGTTGGATCCACTCCCAGTTCCACCAGCAATGTAGGAGTGTCCTCGTTTTCCTACATCCCTTCCAACATTCATCATTATCTTGTCCTGTCATCTTAGCTAATCTGAAAGATGTGTAGTGGTACCTCAGAGTTATCTTAATTTGAATTGTTCTGATTATTAGTGATTTAGGGCACCTTTTCATATGACTAGAAATGATTTCAATTTCTTCATCTGAAAATTGTGTGTTCATATCCTTTGACCATTTATCAATTGAAGAATGGCTTGATAAAAGAATATTCTAAGCCAACTCTATTAATTATCCCCTGTATAGTACCTGGATAACCTTGTTTACCATACAGATTTTGCCTATACTCTAGAAACAAATGACATTTGTGGGCTCCATTTTATTAACTAATTGATCACTTCTCAACTCTGAATCCCCTCTCTGACTCTCCTAGCTTCTGTCATAGGCAGGGAAGAAAACACTGCTAGAAGATTAATGACATCAATTCATGTTCCCACTCTCTATTGGACTCTTCCAAATTTCTCAGCCTTCTTCAAATCTCCCATAACTCCCCTGCTCCTCACTCTCTCACCAGAAAACCTTGCCTCATAGAAAAAAAAATTGAAGCCATTTATTGTGAGCTCTCCTTTTCTTCATCTTATATGTTATATCATTTATATGACTTCTGTTACTTTCTCCTTCCTCACTGTCTCACTTGATAAGGTGGCTTTGCCCCTTACCAAGACTAGCCCCTCTACCTGCTCAAAGGATCAAATTCCTTCTTGTCACCTCCAACAGGTGATTGTTCTCTCAGTCATCTCCACTCAATCACTGGTTTTCAATCTAACCCTGTCTACTGGCTCATTTTCTCCTGTCTACAAAAATGCCCATGTATCTTCAATCCTCAAAAATACTCCTTTATTCCTACCATCATCCTCTATCCCTTTTGCCCTTTACAGTTAGCCTCCTCCAAAAGGCCACTTACAACAAGTGCCTCTACTTTTTTCACTCCTTTTTTAACTCTTTAAGAAAAGCAAAAAATATGGCTCTTAATCTTATCACTCCACTGAAATATCTCTCTGGAAATTTACCAGTTATTTCTTTGCTAACATATCCAATGGCCCTTTCTTAATTCTTTCTAAACTCCCTGTAGTCTTTGGCACTATTGATCACTCACATGTTCTTAAAATTCCCTTCTCTCTGTGTTCTCTGAACATCACTCTCCTGGTTCTCTTCCTACCTCTCTAGATACTCCTGATTAATCTCCTTTGTTGGATCTTTATCCAGATCTTAGCTTCTAACTATAGTTAGCCCACAGGGTTCTGTCTTTGGCCCTTTTCCCTTATCCCTCCATCCTACTTCTCTTGGTGATCTTAGCAGCTCCCATGGATTTAATTACCATCTCTATACTAATGGCTCTCTAATCACTCTATCTTGTGGCAATCTTTCTCCTGACTTCCAATGGCATTTATCTTCACCTGATTTTCACATATCTCAAACTAGATGACCAATGAACATTTTAAATTTGATGTGTTCACAACAAAACTCATTATCTTTCCTTGAAAGTTCCCTTCCCCTTATTACCTTTCCTACTACTAAAGAGAACAACACCATCCTAATAGACCCACATGCTTATTATCCAAGGTACCATACTCAACTCCTCACATCTCTTGAATACTCAATATTCATCTGTTGCCACAGAATATCAGTTTCACTTCTATAACATCTCTTTAATATACCCTCTTTTCTTCTCCGACCCTGTCCTCACTCTACTAGCCTTCACCTCACAACTGGACTATTGCCATAGCTGATGGGAAGTCTGCTTTCCTCATCTCTTCATTCTCCAATTCATGCTTTATTTCAAACACCAACCCGATTTCCCTTCAAGGACAGTTTTGACTGTGTCCCTCCTCTACTCAATAAACATCAGTTATTCTCTGCATTTTCAAGCATCAACTACAAAATTCTCTGGTTGGCCTTCAGAGTTCTTCATAACCTATCTCTCACCTACTTTTCCAGACTTCTTAAAGCTTACTTTCTATTATATCTCTTTGATAGTGCTCTCCTGGCTGGTCTCTGAGGAAGATCCTCCAGAGCCTAGCTCTGAGCATTCTCATGGATTATCCCCCATGCATGGAATGTTTTCCTTCAAGACCTACCTCAAATCCCAACTTGTAAGAAACTTTTCATAACACCTCCCAATTCTAATGCTTTCACTCTGTTAATTATTTTCTTCATATAATTTGTTTGTGTATGTTTATTTGTTGTTTTTTACCCCATTGGATTATGATCTTTGAAAGCACAGTATCTGGTACCCAGTACATGCTTAATAAATATTTAGAGATTGATTATAGCTTTCTAAATTTTTCTTGTGGAATTATCCATTCCCTCTAAATTGGTAGCAGCAGGGAGGTGGACAAGTGGAAAGGCCATGAAGTTTGACTAGTTTGAGTCATTAAACTATTATTTCTATTGTCATGTGTGTACACCTGTGCATGTGTGTGCATGTGCATGAACAGGTGTATACTTGTATACATATGTTTGTATATGTGAGAGAGACCACCATGAATAATTATCCTGGTGCTGGGTCATGGTTTAAATTTGTACCTCAGAACAATAATGGTCCTCTCCCTTGCTATTGGTGGGTGCAGACTTCATGTCCTGCAATGTAGAATCACTACCTACTAACAGGTCCTTCCTTTGACATTGAGGGGTAATTCTTTCCTGGAGGTTTCTGTGTACCCACACTTTCATTTCCTAGAGCATGAGAAGATGCTTTCCTCCAAATTTTCTCTCTTTCCTCTCTATGAAAAACAGCCTCCTGTCCAATGCACATCTCCAAAAGCTCAGTAGCCCTTTTCAGTCTCGATGTGGCTAAGATGGCACACATCATAAATCCCCTGAAGCTTAGCCTTTTCCCAAGCTTATGTATATTCATTCAAAAAGCTATCATTCTTACAGTCACACAGGTAACAATATTGTAATGATTGTTGACTGCTCCCCTCCTCTCATAACCAACATATACAATCAATAGCCAAACCATTGAAACTCCTTCCTTAACCATCTCTCACATCTATTCTATACTTTTAACATAGTTTGGGCCTTTATCACCTCTTACTTCATATATTAAGGGCAGCTAGGTTGCTCAGTGGATAGTGCCTGGCCTGAGTTAGGAAGCTTCATCTTCTTGAGTTCAAATCCAGCCTCAGACATTTACTAGGTGGGCAAGTTACTTAACCCTATTTGCTTCAGTTTCCTCATCTGTAAAATGAACTGGAAAAGGAAATGGTAAACCATTTCTTTACCAAGAAAATCTCAAATCAGGTCATAGAGAGTTAGACACAGCTAGAAAATGACTGAACAACAATAAAGCGGGTCAATTAAAATAACCTTCTAATTAGCTATCAAAAATTCTATAGCCCAGATCTGGCCATGTCACATTCCTCCCTTCTCCTTTTAAAAACAAAATGAAACAAAAAACATCAATGGTTCCCCATTATCAATCAAACACACACTAATTATATTCCTCCTATTCTTCACTATGGGAATTCCATCTTCCATTTCCACAGTTCTGCACTGGCTGTTCTTCATGCCCAGAATGCACTCTTTCCTCACTTCTGCCTCTTGGAATTCTTTTCCTTCAGGTTTTAGCCCAAACAATGCTTTCTACATGAAATCTTTTTTTTTTTAATTTCCCCAACTGCTAGCACCTCCTTCCCTAATAATCTGGGATTTATTTTGTGTATATTTTCAACATAACCATAGATATCCATGTTGCCACCCATCATCTGGTTGCAAAATCCTTGAATTTTCATTTTTATTTTTCATTTTTTTAATTTTTATATCTCCAGAATGTAGCACAAAGGCTTGTATATGATTGATGATTAATTCATATTTGATTGTTGAATTAAATGGAATGAGTCCTTTCTGCTTGGAGGAGGACACTTGTCTTATTCTCTGCCTGTGGATGGATTGTGATTATAATGGCTACCAAGCTCACTGACATCAAATATCCTCCCTCCCTGCACCCAGAAGAGTATCTGAGTGAGGCGGTCTTTGATCTGGTGATATATCATTTCTCTTGTCATGTCTGTGTACTTGTGCATGTGTATGCATGTATACAAACAGGTGTATACTTGTAAACATATGGGTATATATGTGAGAGACCACCATGAGAAATTATTCTGGTGCTAAGCCCCCCATTTTAGGTATCCATTGGCAAAATCTTCCCTTCTAGAGTCCCTTTCTGAGACATATTTTCATTGGGTCATAGATTCAAAGATTGTAGAAAGCATACAAATTCATTCTACAGAAAAGGAAACTGAGTCCCAGAGAAGGCAAATGAGCTATTCCAGGTTCCAGAGGTGACCCAGCCAGTGGGCCATCTCAGGTACAAGTACCTCAAATACAGCATTTATTTGAGATTAGGTTATTGCATGATACGACTACTAAAATCTCTCCTTGTCAAGATTCCAAGCTCTGTGATTTGGTAATTCTTAAATAAATCCAAAGCTTGAATTACAAATATTTGATCATGACTGTCCAATAACTGAACTTTCAAAAAAAAATGAATTGGTTAAGTGGAGGAGACCAGAGCATTCATGCTAAGATAATTGTCAGTAAAATTGTATTTAGAGCTGTAACAGCTACATAGGGAAAAAGAGGAGACTTTCTGATCTCTCTTTTAAAGGGTAGAACTCAGAGAAAATGAGGGGGGCCACAGAGAAGAAGATTTAGGCTTCTTATTAAGAAAAATATCCTAATAATTAGACCTATAAAACAAAACAATGACAATCACTGATGTCTACTCTCTAAGGCCAAGAGGGTAAATTGGGGAGGATAATCTCTAATGGGAAATACAATGGTAACTCATTGGGGATATCGGGATTGTGGGGAAACACAGTCTCAAATGTGAGGTCAAATGGCACTTCCTGAGGACAGGGGAGTGAGGGGGAAGGCAGTTTTCAATGGCGGGTACAATGGTCACTCCGAGGGGACATGGGGATTGGGAGGAGGGCAGTTTTTAATACAGGTATAATGGGCCCTCTTGGGAACATGAGGGTGGAGGGAAGGCAGTTTCCAGTGGGAGGTGCAATTACCACTTAATTCCAATACAATGGAATGGATTCAGTAAGTTGGCTTCTGAAGCCTCTTTGAGACCTCAGTCTAACTACAAGTACATATAACTGTTGCCTATCCAAGGAAGGGTAGAAGAATAAAGACAGAAAAAGGAAAACAGGAGTCATGTTTTAGAGAAGCATCCTACTCTAGAATAGTATAGAAACATACTTGCATACTGACTTAGAAAATCACAAATTAACATTATCTGTGTTGTATCCCCAAGGAGGCTGGCTTGTTCAGTATACTGAGCTGGGCTTGAGTTGACCTGAGACATTGATTGTGTGAGCCTGGGCAAGTCACTTCATCCTGCTTGCTTCACTTACTTCATCTATAAAATGAGTTGGAGTTGGAAATGGCAAACCAATCCAGTACCTTTGCCAAAACAAAAAACAAAACAAAAACAAATAAACAAACAAACAAAACAAAAACAAACCATGGATAGTACTGAAGCCGTCTATGATTAAGTATGACTAAACAACAATGTTGTTATTTAGATATTTTGTTAAATATTTCCCAATTACATTTTGATTTGGTCCGGGTGTACTTGAGAGATTTACAGTATGCACACATAGCCAGTTGGGTTTTAGTTTGACAAGAGGGGATTATCTGTCTTTTTTGCATAGTTTGGTTTGAGTAGGCTTTGTGGTCAGATCAGAAAAAGCTGGAGGCAGAACAGGTACCTAAAACTGGCAAAATAACTCTAAGGGTCTTGGTGTAATGCTGGAGAAACTGAGGCAAGATAGATATTAGAGAGTTGTTAATATTTTATTTGAATTTCTGAGAGGGAGAGATTGTCTAGGGGTAGAGCAGAATCTATTTTGCTCCCAGGGCTGAATTGGACTTTTGTCTCAAAGAATTCAGCTTTTAATGTGAGATTCCAGTGATTCTTATAGGGCTCTAGCAATCAGGGGAGACAATCTGAACACTGGTGAGTGGGAATTCTAGAAAGGGACCATCAATCTGGTTCCGACAGGTTGAGACATGAGGACCAAAAATTCTTGATCATCTAGAAGGACTTAAGAGCCAGGATGTCTGAAATATAAGATCTTCCCTTTATCTGAGATTTAAACATTTACAATTTATGACCCTAGAATAGCCCTAAGTTATATCAGTCCTAATAGTCAGGAAGGGGGGGTGGTTTGCAACTGGAGGATTGAGGCAGAACAATTCAGGGAACTGAGGCAGAACAATTTATGGAAACTGAGGCAGAACAATAAATAGAAACTGTGGCACAATATTGGGATGTGAAGAGGAAGTAATAGGAGAACAGAGCTTTTCCCTTTGTCAGAAACATTCCTAATACATCCTATCAACTAAGAGTTCATTTGCATGAGATTGTTTATTCTTTGGAAGTGTATCAATTATGAATTTGTATGAATTCCTTGAAGCAATCTCTTTTTTATTTTTTTGCTGAGAACAGAGTTCTATGGGGGAGGGTTATGAAAAGGGAATTCTGGGGCTATAAAGGCAATGATGATACTGTGTGTATGTGTTGGGGACAGGAGAGAGAGAAGAGAAAAAGAGGAAAGATATAGAAACAGAGGACAGAGAAACTGAAACAGAGAGAGAGAATATGAGAGAGAGAGAAGAATATGAGAGAAAACACAGAGAGAAGAATATAAAAGAAAACAGAAAAAAGAGAAGAAGAGGCAAGAGGAGAACAGAGGAGAGGAAAGGGGAGGACAAGAGAGGAAAGAAAAGGAGAGGACAAAATAAAAAGAAAAGAGGAGAGAAAGAGATAGAGACAAAGATAGTGAGAATCTCAGTTTGCAAAGCTTGGACCTGAAATGACCCAAGAGGGCACTTGACCATTCCCCCAACTCAATGTATGAAATCCCTTCTCTGGTATCCTAAAAAGGGCTGATCCAGCCTTTTCTACAAAGAGGCTGCTGTTCGTTCCTTCTCCACCTCTGGAAAGCTTGGCTGGGGATAAATTGCTCCTGACACAGAGACTTCCACCTTTTCCTCCTAGTTTAGTTCCTGGGGCCAAGCAGAGAACTCTGAGCTCTCTTCTACCCAATATTCCTTAGGATCCTTAATGATTTTATCCCAAATCTTATCTTCTCTGGGCTATAAATCCCTAGTTTCTCCAGCTGTTTTGGGACCTGCTTTTTGAGGACACTGGATGAGCAAGAGAGTCTCTAAAGGGGATGGAAATAAAAGGGCCACAGGAGGATTTGACCTTCTTTAAATTTGGCCTCAGGCTGTTAATAGTTCTTGCCTGTTTACCACTGGGAGGCAAGTTGTGTGGGCCTCATTTACATAAAAACAATTGTGTTCTAATTAAAATTCTGTCTTATCTATTCATTAAAGCAAGCCCCCAATTGCCTTCAATTAAAGGGCAATTTATTTACCTAATCCTAGTTGAAAGACAGCCACCTTTTGAGCAAAGTCTTGCTTTTGAAAATAGAGGCTACCATTCCAACCCCAATCTACCCTGTCACTCTTTACCCTTTGTGACCACTGAACCTTTTCTGGCCTCAGTTTCCTAATGTGTACAATACAGGTAGTATGCTAGGTCAGGGGTTCTTCACCTTGCTTGTAAATGATGAGCCTTTTTAGGAGAGAGTCTGTGGACCATATGCACTCTTCAGCTTCAGGATCTTAATTGCATAAAATAAAATGCATAAAATTAAAAAGGAAAGTAATTATATGAAATGTTAGGCCCTGGATAGAAGGTCATACCCCTTCTCCTATCTTGGGCTATGGATAGCAGGCCATATACCCCCTTTCCCCTTTTTATTTGTGCTATTAGACTTGGGAAAATTGGGTTTTAAAAAGAAAACTTTAAACCTTGAGGCTCCAATTCCCCTTTACATACTAGTGTGACACAATGAAGGATACAAAAGAAAAACGACATCCAGGTGCCCACCACTGCTTCCCTCCTTGTCCAAAAGTACCCTGGGAATAGAATTATTGTCAAAGACAAAGACCCTAAGTTCTGTTATCTCACCTCCTGCCCTGACAAAAAACCTAAGTTATGACCTCATTCTAGCTCCTATCTATCCAAGAGTGGTCCTCCTCTCCCTGTCTGACAGGATCTGAGCCACAGTCCCCAAGCTGTAAATTCAAGTTAACTTCTCTCTCCCTCCTCTCTTTGAAGTAAAGATAACAGCTGCAAAATGTAGACTAATTGCATTCTTACTTCTGTATTTTGCTTGCAAACTCTAGTTAGCTAAAACCCTATGTAAACTCTGTGCCTCAGTTCCTCTGCATCGAGTGCTTTGGAACCATCTTCCCATTCGGTCAGCTAGCTTGTTAGACTCTCCACACTAAAATTAATAAATCTCTACTTGCCTCAGTTTCTCTGGCATTACAGAAGGTTCAAGCCATATTGCCATTGAGAATTTTTCATATTCTGAACCACTCTTCCAGAACCTGGAGCTATATGTATGTATGTATACACACATGCTGAAAGGAATTCTTCATTTGGACTTTCACTCTGATTAAAGAGGTAAAATTCAGAACAAAGAATTAAAGGGATTTTATTATAAATTAAGTCAAAGTAGCTATGTTGACATTGACAGACTGATCACTAATGACTAAAAGTCACCAATAGCTTCTGGGTGAGGGCAGCTTTAATAATTAACTTTAAGACAATTCAGTCAGGTCCTCCTCAGGAGAAGAAGTTGGGTCCTTGTATCTCAGTTCTTCCCCAAGGTAGCAAGAACATGACAGTTTTCAGGTAAGGATATGGGACAGAGAGGAGGTACAAAACGTTGCAGAGTTGGTGTCTTCTTTCCTACCTAACATTAATTGATAAGCGGGACTGGGAACAATGGGTAACTGAGCTGGATAAACTGAGGCAAGACAGGGTTTAGGGTTTTTAATAATTTAATAGTGGAGAATATGGGCTAGCCAGCTGGATTGGACTCTTGTCTCAAAGCATTCAGCCATAAGCAAGTAATTCCAGAGACTTTTATAAGGCTCCAGGTATCAGGGAAACATGCCTTAATTCAGTTTTACTTCAGGTAATTGTCCCAGTATCCTTTAGGTAGTGGAGCTTTAAAACTCTCAAATAATATTAGCTACAGGACCAGAAAATTTTACCTCCAATAACAAATCTCATTAATCAAACATCCAGATGAATCTTAAACAGGTATTTACCATGACCTTATATTGATAACAGTAAGAGATTCATCTCAGAAAGTCACAGCTTATCTTTTATATCTAACTAGATGGTTTATAAGATCAATATTACACAAATCATTTTGCTCTTAAAATGTCCAATACATAGGAAAATTCTAAATTGCATATTGTCCATAACAAAAACATGTTCAAAGGGACAAAGGTAAAAACTATTATTCTCAGAGTCCCTTTAAATAATAACTTTTAAGATGACTCAATACAATCAATTAAAACTCATCCAGAATGTCCCAATTCCACATAAAAGAACTTTCAGAATTACCATTAATAATTTCTTCATTCTCAAAAATGGTAATTAAACTTTTGGAAATAACCCTACCAAATTAGAGATCGCATTTGTTATCATAGTCCTTAAAAAAAGTAGATCACTATGCACCTAAAGAAACAAACATTCAGTAATTAACACCATGGAAAAGTAGGCTGTTCCTTTAAACGATAAAATGCTTTCTGCAGCAGAGAACCAGCTGAGTTTGTCTTCACTTCTAAAAAAGACAGCCACAAGCAGTTGGGGGAGTTGCAGGGAAGGAAGGTGAGTTAAATTTTCACTTTTGAAGCCAAAGATCCCTTTGCTTTTCTCCTTCCCCCACTCTACTTCTCTTTATAATTAACTTTTAGGATGCTAAATCCTTCTCAGAATTTAGCCAGCCAGTGTGTTTTCTTTCTCCAAACAAATGTCAAGGTCCTTCCATTAAAAGACTTGCCTCTCTCTGTCCAACATCCTCCCCTTTCTTTGACATGTTTTTTCCTTCTCTCTCTTCTCAATGACCAACACTACCTCATTGTAACACTTCCCTCTCTGTTTCCTTTCTGACTGCAACATACTGTATTCTAACGAGATATTTCATTCAAACTGTTGATTGTTTCTGTAAATCAATCTTTCTTATTCTATTTATGTATAATCACTTCTTTTCTCCTTTCCTTAGTTTTCTTTTCCTTCAAAACTAAACTCATACACTTGTTCCTAAGCGCTGATAAAATTTTAAAGCATAATTTATAATGTTTACAAATTACCCAATGTATGTTTCAGAAGGTAACATACTTCCTCTAATTAGGGGTATGTGACCTTTTCAGGTAAGTTATCAGGATTTTGTTTTAACAAACTTTTTTTAAACTGAATCAAATCAAATACAGCCTTAAAAATTTTTGTCTTTCAGTAGTAATGTTCAATATTCAAACAAATTCCCAAGTTCTTATACTCAGAATAAACAGATCTAAAATGCACAAGGCAGTAGTAATTATGTCATAAAAGTTAAGAATCGTAGTGCCACTTTAAAAACTAAGTTCCCAAAATTCAATAGACCAATAAGCCCATAAGGATACAACTTTTTCCCACTTAAGTAAGTTTTCCTAAATTCTAATTAAATTTTGTAGACAAACTGAATTACCATTTGGTTTTATTTTTTATACACACATACACATATATGTTTTAAACTGATTCTCAGAAGTTTGACTAGATAAGGAGTTTCTTTCCTTTGCCTGAGTTTTTTTCTTCAAAGCAATTAACATCAGCTTCATTTGTTCTCTTTCTTACCTCCCCCCAGGCAGAGCTGCAACTTGAATCAGATAAGGTTTTATTGCCCTGTTTTTTTGTTTTTTTTTCTTTTCTTTTCTAAAAAGACTGCTTTTTTTTTGCCAGGGTTTTAAAAGCAGCCAAGTTTTTCTGTCCTTTTTCTTTCAAATTAGTGCAAACAGGTTACAATTAAGTCCAATAAGAAATTAAAAGCCATAAACATTTTTTTTTAATGCTAAACACCTTTGCAATATTGAAATGACCACTTGCCAAATTTCTTAATCATTATTCCTAAACTGAGACAAGACAGAGATTTGGGTTCTTAATATTTTAATAGTGGACAATTGGGGTTAGCCATATTAGCCATAGCCAGCTGACTGGATTGGACTCTTGTCTCAAAGCATCCAGCCATAAGCACATAATTTCAGAGACTTTTGGGGGCTCCAGCTATCAAGGAAACAAAGGCAAGGGGTGGGGGGTGAGGCAGAGAACTGGGTGAGTGGAAATTCCAAGAAGAACCATAACTTTTTTCATTCTGACAGGCTGGGAGTCAAGAAGATGGTCAAGCAGGAGGCAGGAAGTTTGGGCTCAGGAGATACCCAAGTATTTGAGATAAACTGTCTGCAGTTTTATGACTCTTTGGAATGCCAGAGTGGCCAGAGCTCTGTAGCCCTAATTATCTCAGTCCTAATGGCCAGGAAGAGGGGGTTGCTACCAGGGAAACTAAGGCAGAACAATTCAGGGAAAATGAGGCATACACTTTTAACACATGCACACATATCCCTGTATATCCATAAACATATGTAGATATAAATATCTATAGCTATCTTTTAATTCTATAAATAACTCATGTTTATAATTATATTTATGAATATCTATATTACTAGATCTAAAGGCATATAGATCTGCACATAAACTATATCATTTCAATGTAGACAAAGGGGATTTCCTTTCATAAAAACTATTTTAAAAAGCCGTACTTTCCCATATCATGTCAGTCAGCTAAACATGTCCACTGTGATCTAAGGAATATCATAATTTAGCTATATTTTAGTAAAGGATTTTAGTAAAGAATTTGATGAAGTCTCACGTGCTATTTTGGTGAAGCCATGTGGATAGGATCAGCCTAATATATAGATTTTGAACCAACTAAATAGCCAAAACCAGAGGATTTTATTTAGATCTTATATATTTTAGGTATTAATATACTTAATTAGAAATCTACAAAATATCTAACATTTATCTCTCCTTAGTTGTATATCTAATAGAGACATACACGCATGTGTACTCATGATATGTGTATGTACACATGTATAAACACTTAGGTATACATATGTGTGTTACATAATATCCATATACAAATAATACGTACATATAAACACACATAAATAAATATTTTAAGAGGTGAAACACAGATTATTTCCACACAAGATAGACAAGCTTCTCCATAGGTTAAGAAGGAGGAAATGGTACAAGTTATCACAGTCAGTGACCTAAGGGGTCATGAGATGCTCATCAACAGCTCCTTCTGGACAAGAGATTGATTGGGGGTACAAAAATATTTTATGTCTTTCTATGTAGTTGAGTCACCTTTGCCACTCTGGACTTCATCATGATGACAAGATAAAACAAGGGTGGAAGGCCTCTAGTTAACTTTCTAGTGAACTTAGAATCTGTAGCTCACAGCTCTGGACCTTATATTTAGAACTTTGATTCTGTTAAATTGATTGATATTGATTGGAATAGAGCAGGACTCCAAATGAATTATTTCTTACAGACATATATTTGAAGTTTTTATGTTCTAGACAAACTGCTATCTAACTATTCCCTTTTTTACACTTGACTCAGTGCACACTAAATTGAACCCTATATTATATTCAGTAATTAGAGCAAATTCACCATGTTAGTCTTTCCTTTTTAGTCTTTGCTTTGAATTATTTTCATACAAGTACAGTTATGCAAGAGTGGAATTCAAAAAATGTACTCCTTTTTGCCATTGTTTTTTTTTTTTTCTCCTCTTCTTCTCTTTATGTTCCAACCCTTCCTAATACAAACTTTGCCCTTCACAGTTTGGACCATCCTGATCTTCAAATCCATTAAAGGATCCTTGGAACTTTTCATACCCAAGACAAAGCCTGCACTTTCCATGACAGGAAGGATAATGTCATGTTTGAACTTTGTCTCTGTCCTAATACTAGGTCTTATGCTCAATAGGGAAGGAAGAGTCATACTGCCATGTTTCCTCAAATATATAATAATATATATATATTATTATTTATTATATATTATATATATAATATATATTATATAATATATAACATAACAGTGTTATATATAAACTTCCTAAACATTGTTCTTGCTTTAATTTCACTCATTTAGCTTTTCATTGTGCCTTTTTTTACTAACTCATATACCCTTGATCACGTTTTCCTCATTTTGGTCTTCAGTTTTCTCATTTGTAAAAGGATGGATTTGACTCTTTAAGATACCTCCCAAATTATGCATCCCTGTTCTACGGCTCCTCCCAGTCCTTCCATCTCTTAATCTAAGATCCCTCCCCGCTCTAATCCCTGATATTCTTTCAGGTTTGATATTCTAAAGTTTATACTCTAGGGTTCCTTCTCACTTTCTTGGTTACTGTTAGGCTAAGGTGTTAAATTAATGACAACATCATCAGCCACTTGGGAGCTCTCCTGTCCTATCTGACTTATAAAACCAACACCTGGGGCTACTTGGTGCCTCTCTTTCATCAATTCTTTCTCAGAATTGCTGGGCTTCAGGAATTGGCTTTTGGCCTGGTACCTAGTAAATTAAGTACACCTTCAGTATACAGCTCTTCCCCCACCCCCAGCTGCACCCGATCACCTCCTCTGGTCCCATTTCATTCAGGCTATGACTCAATTACCAAGTCTCTTCCCAAGTTTCAAGGAACTTCATTACATCCCACTTTGGGTGGAATCTTATTCTGTTCCTCAAACTCATTCCCACATTCCTTTGCCTATAGACATAATGAGAATTCTTTCCTACTTCTTTTTCTGGGCCCTGGGCCTTCCCATTCTCCCTCATTTAATAAATATGTTTCCTTTCTACTTCCATTGTTTTTTATTTGTTTTATGGCCTGGACCACCATATTTTCCCTCTAATCTTGCCCCTATTGGGTTATAATGTAAATTCTCAGTCTGAGACATTTAGTTTCTCTCTCAGTGAGACTGGGCACTTTTCTTCATTTTGACAACTGAAACTAAAAGTTTTTGTTTTAACAAAGAGGGAGTTAAAAGGAAGCTCTGCACAAAATCATGATATTATGACTACATATTATGACAGTATATTAAAAATAGATACAACTTTCTGATAAACTCTTTCCTTGTCATGTTGACAATGCCAATTTTTCTGAATTGGAAATAATCTATGGATTCTTAGCACACACACAAAAAAATAACTTTTTAACTCAACTCAGACCTTCACGGTTACCTATTAGATGATATTCCTCATAAGTAATTTTCTAATGCTATCTTAAAAACTTTTTTCTCATAGTGTAAGAGATAAGCATTTTATCATGAATTCTATAGACCCACTGATAAAGCCAGGGAAGGATTTTATTTTACATTCTTGCAAGAATGAGTATCTAAGCTAGTAGGCACACACTTGAAGTGCAAAAGCACAGTCTTGAAATGCAAGTACTTTTTCTAATTCCCCATTGACTTGGTACTATAGAGTTTATAGCCTATCCAGAGCATCCGATTCCCTCATATGAGTCTCCTTTCCTAATTATAGCTCCCTTTGGAGTCCACCTTATTTGGGTATGTATACACTCTCTCTATATCTAATAACATGTTTCTTATTTTAATTTATGACTTTCTTATATAAGTTTTTTTCCCCTTGTTCCACATCAGTCCAAACTTTAGCTTTCATTTCTTTCATTTTTCTGATTTAAGATTCATTTCTCTAATTTAAGTTTCATAACTCTGTGGAAACTAAAGCCTCATCCAATTCTCACAATATCATTTCCATAGGTGGATTGCAAGGGCTGATGTATGTGAGATACACTAACCTTCCAGGGGTATATGTTCCACTCTGGGGTAGCTCTCATTTGAACAAGGTGTTTGCTTGAATCAAGACTAAATATGCTTTCTTTCTACAGATTTAATCTATTCTTGTTCTGCTTTTTGGTGTCAAAGTTTACTAATCTTTCTTGTAATGGTCCTTCGAATACTTGAAGAGGGCTATCATGTTTGCTCAGAGAAGTCTCTTGTTCCAGACTAAAAAATAATAATAATAATAATAATTTACTTTTTTTTAATCCAAGGATAGCTGATCTCTGGCTTTCTCATCACCTTTACCACCATTCCACACAGACTCTCAGACCCATAACGTTTCACTAAAATGTGGACTCCAGAAACACTCCAATAATCAACAGTCAAGAAATATTTATTAAGCATCCATGTTTAGGAATTATGTCAAGTCCTTGTATAAGTAAAAGTATAAATACAAAAAACAGGAAGAAGTGTTTGATGTAGGGGGAAGGTGGAGAAGTAAAATTAAGAAAGTAAAAATAAGAAGTTATAATGCCCCAAAGGCTACAAAACTGCACATCCTTTGAGTATTGAATCTGTATCCCCAAGAGATCACAAAAAAGGGGGAAAGGATACACATGTGCAAAAAACATTTGTAACAGTTCTATTTCTGATGACAAAGAACTAGAAAATATGTTCATGTCCATCAGGTGGGGAATGACTAAATAAATTATTGTATTTGAAAATAATGGACCATTCTTGTTCTATTAAGAAATGATGAACAGGCTTATTTCAGAAAAGCCTAGACTTAAATGAACTGATGCTGAATAAAGTGAATAGAACCAACAAAGTATCGTACATAGCAACAAGACTGTATGATAGTCAACTGTGATAGACTTAGCTCTTCTCAGAAATTCAATGATCCAAGACTCATTCATTCTCTCTCTGTCTCTGTCTCTGTCTCTGTCTGTTTCTTGCTTTCTTTCTGTCTGTCTGTCTCTATCTATATATATATATATATATATATATATATATGTATATTTGTGTGTATGTGTATATGTGTGTATTTTGTTCAGTTGAGGTTAAGTGATTTATCCAAGGTCACCCAGCTAATGTCTGAGAGTCTGAGTTTGAATTCAGGTCCCCCTGACTCCAGGATTGCTGATCTATCCACTGTGCTATATATTCTCTTCACTCCTATAGCTTTTATTGTAGCCTCAGGTCACATTAGACCAAAAAAAAAATCTATCTACAGTAATGTGGACTCATCCTCTGCTTGGGATTATTGTGTCTACATTTCTCTGTCTTATTCACTAACACCTACAGTTTTTTTTTTTTTCTCCACATAAATGTTCATGACTCACATCCTGTATCTGTGTGAGCATTTTTTCAATCCCATTATAGACTATCCTAGTACTTCTTTCTCTGGTGAAGGAAGCAAGGGGGAATGGCAAGGATGGCATCTTTAGTGTCAGGAAGAACTCAATTCTGGTCCTGCCCACTACTGTGTGATATACTGAATAAGTCATTCAGTATCTTAATAACTGAGCCACACTACACAATTAGTTTATCGAGCATGTGCCAACCTTTAATGTTAGAGGGAGTTTTCACCACGAAATCACAGTAGAGTTCCCAAATCAACATGTAATTTAGTTAGATTTGGTCCAATGTCATTGTTCATAAAAATTGTTTTGCAACCTGGCTCTTCATCAGTGTGTTAGTTATTTCTTGTCCCTCCTCATAAACTCATTTTATCTGACAGTTTGATAAGCTTGCCATCTTTGCTTTGAACCAAATCATTTTTCTTTTCTTAAACTGAACCATTGATTCAGACCAAAAGTCTGGCATTCTCAATTAGATGCAGTCTTCCATGTTGGCCTCAATTACTGCTCCTTAGCTTAAGTCATTTAATCAGTTCCATTGTACTTCAAATTCAACATGCTTTTTCTTCTAGTCTAGGACTTCTTAACTCTTTTCACTTGTGACCCCTTTTCATCCAAGAAATTTTTATATAACCTCAGTTATATAGATAGATAAAATAGGTATGCAAATCAAACATTTACTGATCACAAATATTAAAGAAAATTATTTTAATGTAAAAATTTGCTATACATATAACTTTACCATTTATTAAATATAAAATCAAATCTGTCTACTAATGAGATGAATTGCTAATTTGTTTTTGCATAAAGAATTAAAACTAGGTGCAATAATTGATATGGAATAATTGATACAGCAGGATATAGAGCATCATCCAAGATGCTTGGATGATTTTCCAGAGCTGATCGATATTTTGCAATTTCATGACCCTATGGTAGTAATCCATAATTTAATAAGCTGTGTTCTAGTCCACAAGATTAGCAGGAGAGAGGCTGGCAAAGAATTTGTTCAATTCCAAGAAAACTACCACCATGGTATTCCATAGTATTCCAATTTACTTTTTATATATTTAGCTTTCTAAGTATATGTAACGGGTAAACAATTTACCCATTCCTTTATCATATGTTCTGAGATGCTCTGCCCTTCAAATGCATTGACCTATTTGTATTCTATACATATCCTCAGCTCTCCCCTTAGATATCTTGTTGCCTCTCAGGATCCAGAGTGTCCAATCTAGGGTACCTTAAAGATATCAAGATATTGCTCCTATTACTCACTCTACAATTTTTCTATTCATTGACTCAATTCTTGATTTCTTGTCATACTCAGCCAAGATTACAACCTTGAGTACCTTCTTTCTCCATCCTTCTCTCTTCCAATTCCATCATTTCTTCTTTGTCTCCTACTTGACTCAGTTCAGATACTCTTATTCCTCCTGGGGGCTGCATTTTCCAAAAGGGCACTGAACTGAGAGATTTCAAAAACTAAAAGTTAATGAGGGAAAAAAGCTAACCCTTAAAATAATAAATCTGTAATGATGAAAACTACATACCAATATTATACTGATTATGTATATATTCACAAATAGCCCTACATGTTCATTTACATATATGTCTATATAAAAGATAGGACAGCAAATGTAAAAAAAAATAGAATGCCATATGATAATTTTTTGAAAAGATAAAGAAGTTTATATCAATTTTTAGCATTTTTATTGCAAAATCAGATAGATACCAAAATATGTCTAACCAAAGAGTTACAAAATGATTGCATAAGATCTATAATGACCTAAATCCATTCCTAGTCTTCACGGCTATAGGCTGTTCCAATCTGATGCCTTGGCTCTTCATCTTCCTTTTTCTTGGCTAAGTCTGCAGTGGAAAGAATGGATTTTAAACTAAAATCATAAGATAATAAGATCCTAGGCCTTTGAAGGGACTTGGGAATAATCTAGTTCAATATCCTTCTTTAAATTTGTTTTAAAATAATATGTTTTATTAATGTACTTTTAAACTCATACTCATTTCTGGATGTACCAACCAAATCCAACCAGTGAGCTCTTTCTCATAACAATGATGCAACAACAATGACCACAACAAAATTGCCTGACACAATGTCTGTGTGACAGAGTGTACACAAAATTACACAGTCATGCTTCTCCATCTTTCTAATTTAAGTAAAATAAAATATTTCCTGAAATATTTTCTAGGGACAAGATTTATCATTATAATCACTCGATTATTTACATTTAAATTATAGTATGATAGTCGTTGAGCATTTTATTAGCCTAAGTTTATTTATTTCACTTTTCATCAACTAGCATTATTAAGCACCTAGCCTCTTTATTCTGGGGACAACTAGATTGTACAGTGAAGAGAGTCCTGTGCCTGGAATCAGGAAGATCTGAATTCAAATCTAACCTTAACTATATGACCCCGGGGAGGTCACTTAACCCTTATTTAACTCAGTTTCTCATCTATAAAATGGAAATATATTGGAAAAGGAAATGGTAAACCTCTCTACTTTTTCCACCAAGAAAATGCCATGCACAAAATCACATAGAGTTGGACATATCTGAACGACTGAATAACAGATCTCAGTACTATGGCAAGCCCAGAAAAGGCAAATAAAGCTCAAAACAATTAGTCCTGCTCTCAAGGAGTTCCCAATGTAATAGGAGAGAACACATGAAAATAATTATGTAAAACAAGATATGAAGAAAATAAAACGGAGGAAATCAAGAGAGGAAAGGCTATAGTCTTAGGGTGGATTAGGAAAGACTTCTTGCAAAAGTTGAAAGGTTAGTTGAATCTTAGAAAGTCAGAGAAGTGAAAAGTGTAGATGAGGAAACAGGGAATCCTAGTCGTGGTGGACAATAAGTAAAAATGCCTGGAACCTGGAAATAGAGTACTGAGTGTGTATCTATCATTTATAAAATTTTTATGCTTCTCTCGATTACTTTTATTTGCCATTTCTTATGATGCAATACTATTATATTGCATCTTTTCCTGTGTCACAATCACAATTTATCCAGTTACTTCTTAATAAGTGCACATCCACTGTATCTAAAGAATTCTATTTATTTTACTTTGCTATGACAAAAGTGGTGTTATTCATATTTTGGTATAAAGATAACTATTTTGTGTCTGCAACCTCCTTAGAACATACGTAGTGGTAATGTCTATGGGTTACAGGACATGAAAAATTTAGAAATGTTTATTATAAGATTCTAAATCGTTTTCAATAATGATTAAACCTATCCATAGTTTCTTCAGTAATTAAGTCTTGTGTTCTGTTTTTCTACTGCATCCTCATTACTTCCTGTCACTGTCATTTATTGTCTTTACCAGTAATGAAGTCAAACCTTAGTGTAATTTATATTTGCATTTCTCTTATTATTAGTTTTGATTCTTCACATGCTTATTAATAGTTTGTGTTTTGCCTTTTCTATCTTTAGATCATGTAGCTATTGAAGAATGACCCTTGATCTTGTATTTATATTAATTAGCTATACATCTTGGATATCAGACTTTAGTTAAAGCACAGATTCCTCCCCACTACTCAAATTATCAGTTGCATTTATTTTGTTTATGGAAAAGATTATATTTAAAATTGTCCATTTGGCTTTTTATATAATTTCTTTCCCTCATATTGTTAAAAATTCTCTGCCTATTCATAGTCACAAAAAATACCCCCTCTCATTTCCCTCTATTTAATTTTTTTAATATGACCATTTTACATCTATTTGTAATTTTCATGGCATATGATATGCAAGCTTTATCTAATCTATCTTTTGCTGAATTGACTTTGATCATCTTCAGCAATTCTTGCTAAAATAGAAATCCTTTGCCCCTCTTCCCTTCCTTTTTCTATACTCAGTTGAATTCAGTGAATATTGGACTGCTGTGCTTAATTGTTTCTGATTCTTACTTATCTGTTGATTCACTCCCTATCAACTCCAAAATTCTAGATAATGAAATGCAAATTAGAGATGTAACTTATTTCAGAAGACTCACAACATAAGTAGCAGAGCCAAGATTTGTTCTCTTTAGGCCAAATTCACTACTGTTTTCACTAGTCCATGCTATGTCTCCCAGATTTAGATTGAACTTTTATGTTATCTAAGAGTCTCTTCCCTTCTTTGGCCTTCAGTTTCATTCTCTGGACTCAAGATTTTTCCTATAAAATTGAGGTCTTTAGATGATTGACTCCAAGTCCAGAGATACCTCCCAACTATAAGTCCTATGAAAACTCATAGATGGAAAACTTGCCTCCTCTACCTATCTGAACTTCTCCCAGCTGTTTTATGGTGCCTATTTATGAAAATTCTTTTCAGCCAACACCTAGTGTGTGTCTAGCTCTCTGAGTATTATAGTAGAATTGCATGTGGTAGGAAAGTGTAGAATAGAATCATGGAATTTAGAGCCACATTGAATCCAATCCCAACTGAAGCAACTAATGCCTCAGAGAGATAAATGACTTCTCTAAGATCATATAGACAGAGGTAGTGACAGTGTCAGGATTCGTATCTGACTTAATAAGTCTTATCTCTTCTCACTATGCTATGCTTTCTTCCTGTGTAAAAGTTGTTACATGGTACTCTATCACTTAAACCCTGTGTGCTATCACAACAATTTTTCCTTCCATAAAACAAAGTATATTTATAATGAAAAGATATCATCATATTATTCCAGTACATAAAAGCAAACTGTTTTTTAAATGATTTTTAATAAGTGGACAAGTCCAACCAAAAGTAGATAATTTGATTAATTGGATAGTATCATGTGATTTGGGTTCTTATTTTGGAAAGTAAAAGCCTTCAAAATTTAGCCTACTTTTCTAGGTTGACTTCACATTGCTCCCCTTCACAAGTGTTATATCCTAGCCAAATGTGTCCAATTCACTTTTTCCCGGACTTGGCATTTCATCCGCAGTGTACATGCCTTTTGATAGGTTGTATTTCATGCCTGGAATGCCCTTCTTCAACAGCTTATCCTCTTCAAATCTGATGCTTCCTTTAAGGATAAGCTCTTGTACCAACTCCAACTACAGAACTTCTTGGATTATGTTTAGTTGTTATTGACTTTTACAGGTTAAATTATCTCATATGTATATCTCTCCCCTCTCATTCTTTTTATTCCTCCCCTTTATTCCTCTTCTTTTTACCTCTCTTCTCTTTTCTTCTAATCTTCTTCTCCCTCAACCTTTTTGCCTCCTTTTTCCTTTTTTGTTCTGTATCAAGGTTTTCCCTCCCCCACCTTGTTTATCCTAGCAGGAGAATAGTAGAATGTAAGCTCATTGTGGTTAAGGATATGCTTTTCATTTTTATTTTCTCATCACCTGCTCCTGACTTAATACAGCCTCTTGGATGTGATAAGTATTTAGAAAATACTTACTAGTCTACATTACAATGGATTGAAACAATTTTTCCATGGGCTTATCCATATATTTTCATATATTCTGGTAGTCGTCAGTATTCAGACTTCCAGACAAAGCACACTGTCACACACACAAAAAAAGATTCATCTTTTCTGAAATGCTAATGGAAGGTTTAGAAGGTTAGCAACTCATAGCTATGAAATTTCTCCTGCAGGATACAAAAAGTACTTTGTTGGGGGTAAAGAGGTATGAAAAGGAATTAGGAGAGAGATGAAAACATTCCCTAAACCCTAACTGCTCCTTGTAGCTTTGGGAACTCACACATATTCATTTCTGCATAAAGATGCCTAAATGATCCACCTGTGACCGCAGAAGTGTGAGAATAAATTGAGACAAGCTGTTCAATAGCTTGCACCTTTACTTCATGTCTGCATTTCCTCATCCAAGGGGATAGCAAAAAACCTCCAAACATGAAGAAAATGAAACAAAAGATGATTTATTTTTACACAAATACGCCCCCAAATAAGGTTAAAGCAGGTGCCCAATCTGACTGTGGATGGCCAAAGACAGCATTGCTTCACAAAGCCTGGAGAAGTGTAGCTTCAAGAGGAAAAATTCTGCCCTCCTCTCCCATTTCTATTGTGTTTTCACAGTTTACAAGGATTTTCTCACAATAACCCTGTGAGGTAGGTACTGTAAGCATATTATCTTCCCACTACAAAAGCTGAAACTGTGTTTTGAAGAAATGCTTCCTTGCCTTAGGTCCCATGGTTAGGAAGAGACAGAATCGGGAACTGACTCCCAAATCTCTAGACACCCCCCCCTTCTAAAATAGTCTAATGCACACTGTTGTGGGGGTAGGTATAATAAATGTTTATTGAATTATAGAATATGCTAGATCTCCCAATGCATGAGTTATAAATTTGATTCCTTTTCTCTTCTCCTCCCCCTCCTCTCACTCCTTTAAGCAGGCAGCCTGCCTGATTTTTGTAGAACATGACTTTTCCCTCTGGGGAAAGAGAAGGTTTCTGGAGCTTGGAATGGTAACAACTCTAAAATGAACTCAACTTTCCTTCTGAACATCTTTTAAAGCTATTCTCCAAAGGACATGAGCAAAATTTTCTCCTAAATGTAATTTCCTTTTGATTCAAAGGCTTCAGTGATGACAATTATGCATATTCATTCAGTACTTTAAGATTGCAAAGCTCTTCAATGATCTCAGTAGAACACCTTAATGCTTCTCTGGAGAAGCCTGGCAAGCAGGCAAAAAAATAAAGTCAGAGGTTCCCATCGATAATAAACTCTGGAGCTGGGCTTTGAACTCAAGTTTCCTGACTCACTCCTGTTTTGTTTCTCTTGCCCCTCTCTGCCTCTCCAGGTGGTAGCCAGAAAACATTATAAACTCATGGATATGACCAAAGTCAATTTCTCCCTTATCACAATATTTACCTCACTAAGATAAATAGTCCCATTTCCCAATCATTTCCATCAGATGCTCTGTGAAGATGAACTCACTGGAGAAAATTAAACCCTGTGGCTTTTTTTGTTCTTTTTTAAGGGAAAAAAATGTGAATAAAGACAATCAGCATATTGGATTTTATAATGGAATTGTTATAATTAAGAAACGGATTTCATTATGAGGTGCTAATCATGGAATGTTAAAAATTTCAGTCAGAGAAAAGATCTAATGGGGAAAGAACTGCTTAAGGCTATGTTGACAATATGAGATGAGCTGCTTCCCCAAAAGGCAAAGGAGACCCAGCATAGCCAGCTAGCTAACCAGTCAATTCTCTCTCTTCTGTTTAGAAAGCCAGAGCAGCTGCTTGATAATAGTGGTGGAACCAAGGGCAGTCCAAATATTCAGAAGGCATACACAACAAACCCAAACATTAGAAGCTTGCTTATATAACAGCAGAATATAGAAAACACTGATTAAGTACCTTTACTGTGAATAGCTCTGTGTCTTGGAGGAAGATGCTAATGGAAGACACAAGTCATGTATTGGTGCTATTATTTATCTTATCTTTCTAATCTTCTCTAATGGCATTCTTTTGGAGGCAGTTATATGACAAAGTGTTATATATGGCCATCACTCCTTTCTATTAAATTTTCTTTAGACTTTACCATAGTCAGAACAAACAAACAAAAACTCTTTCTTGGAAATGAATAAAAATATTAGAATGTGTGCACATCTGTTGGCACACAGACAGCACTGCTGAGACAAGTCCAATAAAAAAATAAAAACATGAACGATGGAGACTTCATCCTGATTGCTCCTAAATGGTTTGTTTTCACTGGTCCAGTTTGTATGTTTTGAGAGCTTTACACTACATGTAGTTTGGAGGTTTTAAATGTTCAGCATGATACCACCTACTAAAAATACATTATTTTTTAAAGTTTTGCAGGTCAGGTAGTGTCCAAGGGATTATTAACAAGTTTGTGCTTGCAAGGATATCCTCATTTTAGCCAAGTATTTTTGGTTGAATTCTCTAGGATATTTGGAAGTTTATATTTGTGCTATCAAGATTTCTCCTCTTTATTTTATGAAAGATAACAAATTTTGGATGTGTAATCCTGCCTAGCTTGTAGGTATTTGGTATATGCTAGATTTTTTGCAAGCTTTGTAATGTATTGCAATGTTTCTTGTTGACATTTGAAACTTTACAACTTAATCCCTTTCCATGTCCCCAATATTATTATTATTGAATAAATTAAATATCACTGCCTTCTACATACTCTCTAGTTCAGCCATATTGGCACAGTGACTGGTTATCACATATGATACTCCATTTTCTAATTTTGTCCTAAATGCCCCTGTGTAAACTCCCTGATGTAGCCTGGAATGCTCTCAATTGTTACTTCTAACTCTTAGAATTCCTAGTTTCTGACAGGAATCAACTCAAATATAATTGACTGCAGGAGTCTTTTCTCAGTATCTCCAACTTCTGATATGTTTTCTGCAAAGATTACCTTGAATCCATCTTGTTTGTATTTGTTGTATAAGGGTCTTTGTGCATTTTGTCTAACTTCTTAAAATAGGAGGTCCTTGAAGGCTAGGCTCCTTTTTTGCTTTTCATTGTATGGCCAGTGCCTTAGATAGTACCTGAAACACAGTTGCTTGATTAGCTACTCCTTCCAGAATTCTGAGGGATCAGTCCATTTTTTTTCCTATAATATGTAGTGCTAATGACAGAGCCTATATTACTACCATAATAAATCCTTTCATTTCTGTGTACAAACTTGCCTGTGATTTATCTGAAACTTTGTTTTTGAAATGTTGTTAATTCCATTCAAAAAGTTTGTCCCTTACAAGACTGTCTTTTGACTCCCCTCCTGGACATTAGCTGTTTTGGTAGATTCTGTATAGCTAAGCCACTTTTGACTTTAAATGAATTCTGTAATATATTTATATATTTAATTATATATAAATTTATGTAAATTATATAATATATATAAATAAATATAAAATATAATTATATATTATATATTTAATAGTAGTAGTAGCAGCAGCAATTTATAGTAGTACTAGTAACAGTGGTACTAGCAGTAATCATACTAGTGATAGGAAATAATCTAAGTGTTCTTTCACTGATGTCCTCCATCAATGACCCATCATGACATGGAGGACAAAATGAGCTCTCAGAACCTATGTTAGTAGAGCACAAAGTCTGCCAGATCCTACCCACCTAGAAAGGTGGTAAGCTGGGAATATCTGTCTTCTGAAGACTGGCTTACTAACACTGAAGACACCAGATGCTTGGTCACAAAGAGACATTTTTTTAAAAGTCATGATTCACAAAACTAATTTCTAAAGAAGGAACAATTTAGTAATTATGGAGTATATATTTTAACTTGTATTCAGAGAATAAACTTGGGAAATACGTAAAATTATCATTATAAGCTAGTGTAAGGTGCCTGCCAGAGGTAACCTGGTACCTGGGTCATAAAAAAGGTCAAAGCCCTAGTTAATCCTAAAGTCTAAGCTAGATGGAGGAACTCAGCTCTGTTTTCAAAACTTTGGCATCTGGGGTGAGGATCTATTGTGGGGAATGAAAGTCTTAGCCAAGACTTTGAAGGGAAGAAGATAAGAAAATCCTAGGGAAGGATTTTTGCTAGTCCTAATCAAGAATTGCTGTTTTTCCTAAAAAAAGATGTAAAAGTGGGGAGTGGAACCTCTAAGCTAAGAGAGCATAGATAGAGCACCAATGTTGGAATGAGGAGGATCTAAGTTCAAATCTGACATCAGACATTTGGTACTTAATAACTGTGTAACTCTGGGCAAGTCTCTTAACCCTTATTGCTTTGAGAAAGAAAAGGAGAGGAAAAAAGAAAAGAAGAAAGAAAGGAAAGAAAAAGAAATAAAGAAAGAAGGAAGGAAGGAAAAAGAAAGAAGGAAAAGGAAGGAAAGAAGGAAAATGAAGGAAGGAAGTTAGGAAGGAAGGAAGGAAGGAGGGAGGGAAGGAAGGAAGGAAGGAAGGAAGGAAGGAAGGAAGGAAGGAAGGAAGGAAGGAAGGAAAAGAAAAAGAGAGCAGGATACTGCCTATTCTTTCCTTGAGTAAGAACTAATTGAATATTTCAGGGTAGATAAAAGTGGGAACAAAAGAGTGCTCAACAAATCTAAGTATCTATTTGTGTACAGCAATTGTACCCTGTAAATCTGCAGCAGTGTCTAAAAGAACAGCAGCTCAGAGTGAGCAATGTCTAGCAAAGCAACCTCTAAGATAGAAGAATTTGGTATAATTGTATTGAAGAAAAATTACATAACAAATTGAACAGAATCAAGAGAACACTGTATACAGTAACAGCAATATTGTTTTCAGTACAATTTTAAATAAATTATTTTGCCTATTTATAATAGGTATTTATAATGGGTATTTATAATATCCAAATTAACTATAAAAGACATATGAAGAAAGATGCTGTCTGTATCCGAAGAAAGAACTGATAAAAACAAGTATGTCTAGCATAATTTTATATAGTGTGTGTGTGTGTATGTGTGTGTGTGTGTGTGTGTGTGTGTGATGGCAGTCATCTCTGAGGGGGGAAGGGAAGAAAATAATTTACATGATAATTGTATTGCATATTTGAAAGGAATAGCAAATTATGCATTGTAGATTTGAAGTTTCATGTACAATCATCTTTTTAGTGTTCTGTGTTATGAATGTTATGAAAATGCTTGTTTTATTCCATAAATTAAAAATAATTTTTTTAAGAGCTGCATTATCTAGCAAAGAGAGGACCATCAACAGAGCATTGTCTAGCTGGCATCAGTTTTGATACGGAATTCTATGAACCTTGGATATATTTTCTCACAAATATACACACTTTCAGTAAGAAGAATAAACACAAATAAAAATCTCTCATCTTTTTTATTGTACTGTGCTATAAATGTTATGAAAATACTTGTTTTATTCCATAAATTAAGAATGAAAAGTTTTGAAAAACAGCTTTATATGTGAAGGGAGGTACCCTAGGTGTTGTGTACAATTCTAAGTTCATTTTGTATCATCTCCAGTGCCTAGCACAGGGTAGATATAACAGTATCCACTATAGGCAGGTGCTTACAAATATTTATTGTATTGTTCAAATAGATGAAAGAGGACAGGATCCTCTACCCACAGAAAGAGTTGCAGAATAACTTCTCTTGGGTCAAGATATTCTGATCCAAAAAAACATCTCATAAGCCCTGTCAATGTGTTTATTTTTATTAGTCAGCCAAAAGACAAAATTACTTAAAGCAAAGGTTATTCCATAAAGTAATATTTTAAGAAAAACAGACATGGATTTTTTTTCAAGAACCTGGAATATATTTTTTCACAAATATATACACTTTCAGTAAGAATAGGGAACACAGATAAAAATCGCTCATGGGAACATCCATAGAACATCCATTGGTTGGTTAATTGGTTGTTGGTACCAACAAAGAATATTTGTACTACAAGTAGCATCTCTGTTTTGACATGGGACACTGATATCATTTAGTGATGTCAGATCTGTCTTCTGTGTGTATGTATTTGCATGTGTCTTTTTCTGTCTCTCTATCTTTATTTCTCAACCTGTTCACCTCCCTCCCCCCATTCCCTGTTGGATGCTATACCCTACTGGACTTATGTCTTTATCTCTGAAATTTCCCTACTGGATATTGTCTCTGCATCTATTTTTTCTTTGACTTGTCTGCATTTGCATATGTTTTTATGGGCAGGATAAAGATTTGAACACAAGAATCCTAAATTCTTTCTACTGCATAATGCTACTAAATTACCAAAGATTTCTTGGAGCAAGTTCACCTGAGTCCAACTCAGTCCAACTTGAATAAAGACAAATACACAAAAAAGGTGAGTTTAGGAAGGTATGAGTTTAATTCAGGCATGAGGGATCACCTGAACAAGATCACTGAAGCAGGAGACTAGTAGGCAAAATCAGGAGACAACTAGAAATCCAGCCTGACTGAGTATCTAATATTGCTCAGCAAGTCCATATTTAAGGAATAAAATCAGAGAGATGAGCTGCATGCTACTAAACGCATTCATTTCAGGGTCCTCCCTGAAGACTTTTCTTAAAAATATACTTTCATGCTTGTACTCAGTACAATTCACAATTTAAAACTCCTCTCAGAAACAAAAAGGAGACAATGCTTCAAGATTGCAAGCTCATCCTTGAATACCAGATGCATTTTAGCACTCATTTTGGTTCAAGTAAGATAGAGTGAAGCTGTTGTGGGGCTCAGTGACCCTACAGGAGGATCAGGATCCTTTTTTCTTCTTTCCTGGAGTACCACTGAGTAAGAATCTCTGTTTGCTTAACTCTGACTGTCTAGTCAGCCACACCATTGAATAAGTCTTCCTAATTAGATGTTTATTTCATAGTTTAGCCCCGGTCTGAATCATCTCTCAGGTGAAGAGCTAATTAAGGCATCTTCAACAATATGCACGTTAGAGAGACCTGTTACATTCCTTTTAAAAAAAACATAATATACTTAATGAAAATTTCCAAGTCAAAGTGAGTGTATTTTAAGTATCACAGAAGTTCTATCTGTGGGGGAGATGGTACTAAAATTGGATCGCTAATGATTACCATTCTTGATGAACACTGAGGCAATGATGTTGGAATCTAGGTTCACAGAGTGGGGTGGGGTGCATGTGAGGAAGGAGGTACCTTTAAACCAGCACATCCAGCCCAAAGGAGCCTGGAAGCATTTGATTCTGCCATTTAATAACTTTCGTTGCTGATGCCCATTCCTGAATGTTCATCATGTTTCTAGTCAAACATACTATTAGGGGCCACCTTTTCTATTTAATCTTCCTCAATTGAGTTATCCATTTAGCAAAATTAAGTTGTATCGGTCAGTTAATGAAGAGACACTTTCTATGTACATGCTATGTATCAAGCACTGTGTTAAGTTTTGGGGAAACAAAGATATTGTTTGTCCTCATTGATCATTCTATGGAGGAAGGGCAGGGAGAAGATAGAATGCACACTTATAAGTTTAGATCAAATATATAATAATCATTATATATTATACATAATCATGTAATATATAATATTTGTGTGTTATATATAATAGAGGTATAGAAAAAGGTATACATTTCTATATTATATATGTATGTGTGCATGTAAAACAACTTGACAAATAAAGAATTGGGAGATGTGATTATGCAAAGTCCTCATTTAAAAGATTAGGGTTGATGAAGAACAGGATAATAGATTGCTTTTAGGTAGGAGTTCTCAATACAAAATGTTAACCAAGAAAGTTAATGCCATCTTGGGGTGTATTGGAAGAAGGCTACGGGATATACAGATCCTTGTTTCCTCTGCTCCAGTCAGAATTCTGTGGTACCATATTCAGAAACTGTAGAGAGACAGATTTCAGTGTGATGTGAGGAAGATGTTTCTAATTATTTGAGCTATTCCAAAGTGGGAAGAATCTGCCTCAATGGATAGTGAGATCCAGTCTCACTCTAAAGGAAAATTAGATGACCATTTGTCAGAAATAATATAGAGGTGATTCCAGCTCAGCTAAAGCTGGTACTTGATGATCTCTTAGGTCTCTTGGAGTTCTAGGATTCTGAAATACTGAATTTTCACAAGCTTCTATTTTATAAACTAAAATTCCACTGATTGGGCCTGTGGCCAGTGGGCTGTGCCTTGGATTGGACACCTTTTTTTTTCCTTCTCTTCCATCCCGATTCCCTTCCTTTACTCAGCCAGAGTTTATTTCCCTGGGCAATTTACCTCCACAAATTTATAATTACCGATAAATTTGCCAGTTCGGTGGATAGAACCATTAGCACCACTGAGCCAGTGCATGCATGTCATGATGGCTTTTGATATATATTTTTTCCCCACGGAACCATTCCCTGATGCTTTCTGAATCAATTGGTGATAACGAGACAAATCCACCCCTTGCTTCCTGATTCCATATGATCCAAGTGGTGAACTTCTTCTAGTGCTATTTAATCCAGACTTTTCATTTTCCAGATAAAGAAACTGAGGCTCAGAGAGATTCCATGAGTTGAAACCCAAATCAAAGCTAATTGGGATCTAAACACAGCTCTTCTGATTCTAAACACAATAATTATATAATGTAATATAATATGTAATATAAAATAATATATTATATATAATGTTCAACACAATAATTATATTTTAAAATATAATGTGCATACATGTATTATAAAAAATAAATGTTGCTAAATTCTAAATGACACTGATAGCCTCAATTGTGTAAATGTGGGGTGTTTGATTTGGGAGTGGAAGGACGGATAGGAGAGTTTCAGAAGGGAAGGAGGGTAGGAGGACACCTTGGGTAGAAATATGGAATCCCTTCTCTAGCAGCAGTCAGCCCACTGCAGACTTGATAATTCCAGGCATTCAGATGTGCAGACAGCCCATTCTCACTACATTCTCTCTCTCTGTTCATCACCTTGGGCTGAATCATTCAGGTTCCCTTTCATATAGGAAGAATCAAGCTGAGAAGTCCCTGTGAGTGCCCCAATCATAGATCTCCAGGCCTACTTAGGCAGAAGTGTCTGTCACTGCGGTGGAATGACAAGTCTCTCTTTTCCTGCCATTGAAGGGAGTCAGAGACAAGTCCTGCTCCAGATTCAGAGTCTGTGGATTCTCTGACTTTGACCTATCTTCATCATGGCCATGCTTGGGCTCTTCACTTGGCAGTCCCTTCCTTATTCAATATATACTGAGAAGATATCAGTCTATCACATGTGACTTGCACAATAAATCAGTGTGAGCATTTGTATCAGTCCCATTTTGCAGACGAAGATATTTTTTTTTAACAAAAATGATAAATAACAGAATTTAGACCTTCTAGAGTTCAGATTATCTAATCTGTGATAGAAAGCCTGTTAGAGAATGTCAGATCCAATCTACACTTCAGGCAATGGTTAGAATTCTAAACCTGGAGTCAGTCTGAACTGAGTCCTAATAATGCTCTCAAATATTTACCGGTCTTGTGACACTGGACACATCACCTCATCTCTCTCAGCCTCAGTTTCTCCATCTGTAATTTGTGGATAACTATGAAATCTGCCTCATAGGTTTGAGAAAAATAAATGGTGTTGTATGCAAAACTCTTTGTAGGTTTTTATGTTCTGTATATACTACTTTCTAAATTGAAGTTCATGACCCCATATGTGACTCTCATAACTGAATATGGGAGTTGCAAAATTAAGATTTGCTATTAGTAAATGTTTGATTTTATATCAATTTTATATACTTTGGGTCTATGTATACACACATACTCATGCACACTACATGTTATAAACATATATGCATATATTTGTGTCCATATATATTATACATATGTATACATACACATATCCCTACACACTATATATACATATATATGTACACACACACACATATATATACCCCATACATATGTATACATACACATACCCCATACAAACTATTTCCTATACGTACATATACATACACACTATGTATACATAATGTATCTTCTTATTCTAAGGCTCCATCCAGCTCTGACTTTCCCTGTTCTCAGATCCCTCACAGTTCTATATTCCCCGTTCTAAACCCTAACTTATTCCTCTATTTTATATAGTGAGATAGGTTTCAGTTCAGCCATGCTTTCAATTGATATTCCATGAATTCATAATTCTCCCATATCATGCCTTTAAAAAAATACCTTCTTTGAACTGGTGCTTTCTTCACCTGGGTGGCCATCTATCAGACCAAGCTGTTGCGAGTGTCGAAGGGAATAATGGGTGTGAAAGTGCTTTGTAACTTCTATAAAAGCTAGGCAGTAGAAGGGGAGCATCTGGATTCACTGGTGGTTATGGGGGAAAGTAATTCTGTGGAATCATTAATTCAATATCAAGAACTCTCTAGTGATCAAGAAATTTATCGATGGGGTCTCATTAACAAGGAGCAGATTGATGTATTGATTACCTTCCTGGGAAGGAGAAAGATTCATTTCTCTGCTGTTTCTTTTTTATAATTTCACTCAAAGCCTTTTTTGTGCTGTATTTAGACCAGAAAATACTTTCATTACCAACTGAAATAGCAGAACTCTGAAAAGCTATTATGTTTGGCTAGGACCAATATCTCGCTTTCTCATACATTGAGTCCATGAGTCTACTGGTGTTTTAAGAGTTGATTTTTTAAGGAGGAGAAGGGAATGAAGGGTGGGGGGATAGTTTATCTCAGAGAGGAGTAACAAGGTATGGAGAGTTCAGTTAGAGCTTAGAAAGACCTCAGTCCAAAACTCTCTCTTAGATGAACTAGCTGGGGAACTTGGGGTAAGAGTGGTCATAGCATCTCTGAACCTCAAGTGACCCTCTAAGACTCATCTACTCAAGTATAGAGGAGATTGATTTTGTTGTGGATGAAAGGATTCCCCAAGCTGGGACATCACAGATTCCCTGGCCCATTGAAAGTTTCATCAGCAGTGGGTAGTAATCTTTCTGGTTTTTAGGCCCCTTGTCTTCAAAATAGAATTGAATTTGAGGATCTCAAAGGTCACTTCTAATTCTATGTCATTTTCTTCTTCCCTGATTAAGGTAATTTGTGCCATCATATCACTGCACTCCTTCTGTGAGAAGTCTGCTCCAACCACTGGCAGAGTAGAAGGAAGAAGAGGAAGAAGGGGAAAAAGAGGCCAAGGAGGATTTAACATTGTTTGGATAGTAAGTGATACATAATTAAGAGTGAAAAAAAGAAATAGAATAAATCTGACAAAATTCCTGGCAGGTGTTTTGGAAAATAATGGGTATCAATACTACACACCTGTCAGATTGACTAAGATGACAGGAAAAGATAATGACGAATGTTGGAAGGGATGTGGGAAAACTGGGACACTGATACATTGTTGGTGGAATGAGTGTGGACCACAACATAGCATTTCACGCTTTCTATTGATGTTTGCTTGCATTTTTGTTTTCCTTGTCAGTTTTTTTTTCTTTCTTTCTAGATCCTATTTTACTTATACAGCAAGAATAACTGTATAAATATGTATTGGACTAGCTGCCATCTAGGGGAGGGAGTGGAGGGAAGGAGATAAAAAAATTTGGAACAGAAACGTAAAAAAAAATTAAATAAAAAAATAAAATAATGGATATCAAACTCTGTGGTCATCAGTTCTATTTGGTTAGCAGTGCTTTTCACAAGAAAATAACAAACTGACAACTCATTTGTCTCATCATTATTAGTCTTAATTATATCCATTAGATTTTAGAGATAGAGATAAGATGTTAATAATTATAAAATATTTAAAATTCTTATTTCTCTAGTAATTCAGATACAATCTTGTCCTTAAAAAGTCATTGAGCAAATGGGAATAATATTTTAGTCCCCTTTCCTGAATTTAAAATTCTTGTGAACTTTCTCTACTTTGAATTAATTTGATTTTAAATTCTATGAGGGAAGCTATGATACTTTATATTTCCTTCAAGGCTTAATACACAGTAAGCATGAAATATAGGTAAACATACACATATACCTATACACATACACACATAAACATATATACACATAAACATTATAAATTCATAAGTATACACAAACACACATGCAGTCATATACAAACACATAGACACACATACATTTATATAATGCAAAAACACATACATATGCAAATACAGTGAAATGCAATACATACACAAAGACATATACACACATAAACATAGATATAAAAACAAATACATATATTTATATAATATTAATTTCCTTATTCTCCTTTCCTTCTCTTCCTCCTTTTTCTTCTGTTCCTCTTCCTCTCTCACTCTCCCATCACTGCCCCCTCCTAAATTATTTGCTTTCGTCACTGTGTCCTGGTCCTCTTCTGGGCTCTTTATGGAAGCCATCTTTGAGGCTCTCCCCTTGGTCTTGTTCTTTTCCCTTTTTCCTTCTATCTGTGAACAATCTCATCCAATATCTATGGCTCTCAGACAAACATTCTGTCTTTTTCTTCAGGTGGAAACTTTCTCCCTGTAACTTCCCACCACAAAACTGCCTCCTTATAACTCACAATAACAAAAACAAAAGCCCTGTCCAAAAGTAGATTGTACTGCTTGGAGAGCTAGTGATTTCCCTGTCACTGGAGACATTAAGTGGAGACTGGATTATCATTTGCCATCAAAGTTGCAGAGAGATATCTTTTCACTTATAATATAGACTCAATGCCCAGCAGGGCCCCTTCTACTTCTAAGAATCCCATGTTTCTATGAGTGCTATGATCAATTTTTCACAACTCATTTTAGAAAGGATATTGGTAAACTGGAGGAGTTCCAAGGAAGGCAACCAGAATGATGAGAGGGCTGGAGATGTCAGAAAATGATTTCTAGATGGCTCTGGGGATGTTTTCCATGTGGAAGAGAAAACTAAGGAAGAGAAACATGATCCCTTACTCCCAGAAGCAGAAAGGCTATCTTGTGAAGGAGAAGTGAGACTTAGTCTATTCAGCTCTTGAGAGAAAAAACAGATATTGTCATGGAACTTGAAGGCAGTGGGATCGGATTTTAAGGAAGAACTTACTAAAAAATGGAATGAATTATCTCAACAAATAATGAGTTTGCTGTCTTCAGATGGATCTAAGCATTGGTTTGATGATTGCTTGTGAGAGGAGTTACAGAGCTGATTCCTGCTTCAACCATATCTCAGGCTCAGGACTCACTGAGGACCTTTCAGACTGAATTTGTGACAGTTTAAAACTTTCCAAGTCTCTTCCTAGAATTGTTGAATTGTTGGAATAGTTGAATTCTCTGAAGCAGTCACAAGCAAAGTAAATAGGTCAGAATAATAACATTAGTAGTAGCTGACATTTATGTAGTGCTTCCTATGCCTGTAATGCAATTTATCTATATTCCATTAGGCATCAGATAGACTCTGTTTGAGAACTAATCTACTGAGGCATTTTATGAGTGAGCATCTGAGGTCAGTGCCTCTGCTGGTATAGAGAAGGACAGTAGGGCTTTAGTGGTCCAGTGAAATATCCAGAACTAGGGAACAGAGAGCCATTATCCTTCTTGTTATCTTTTCCAAGTCCTTGTTATGTTTATGATGTGTCAGGTCCAGGGGCTCTGGGAAAAGGTGAGAATTATGCAGTGAAAGGGGAAACCACATGCTTCTGCTACTTACTAATTGTGTGGACTTAGAATAGTATGTTGTTCTCTCTGGGTCTCAGTTTCCTCATCTGTTCAAGATAAGGGGAATGGAATTAAATGATCTCTTAGCCCTTTCTCCAAGGAGTTTCTTACTTTAATTATAGTTCCCATGTGTGTAACTGAATAGAGAGGAAGTGCTCAGAACACATTCTCAGATCTGCTTCCACAAAGTATACTGCTAGTCCCACAGCATTCTGAGCTAGTACCTGTAGGTGTCTTAAAGCATTCATTCAGTTTTTGATTCTGCATTAACTAAATGCAAAGAACACTGCTATATTTCCTGTCATACATATCTATGATCTCATTGTTGAATGCTGTATACAGCATGGAGTCCAATCACGCTTCATCATCCTCAATGATTATTGCACATGATCTCCCACAAAATATTCATTCCTAGAATGATGGATGTATTTTACTAGCTACATCTCTTACCGTTATATGTACATCAGTGCTCCACATGGATTATCCAGTGTTCTTATCAAATGGCCAATCCCCCTTCTTTTCCAGTTATAAGATTGTCTGATGATATTCTTAACACGTCTTCTGTGCAATACTTGCCCCCCACTGAGCTATGAAGATGGCTCCTAGTGTTCAAAGATGTTACCAGTGGAATGACAGCTTTGAGAGGTTTGATAAGAATAGAAGGAAGGTTTTGGAAAAGATCTTAATGACAGACTCTGAATCTGTCGCCTAATAATGAGCCTGACTAAATTCGGAGATTTAGACTCATCATCAATTGAGTGGCAATGCACTTGTGTGGATAGAGCAATTCTTAAAGACAATCAACCAAGTCAAAGAGAAATTAGTATCTGTAGCTGTGGAGGGAAGCCCACATTAGTGAAGTCTTGTTAAAAATTGATTCAATGGACTATGGGAGGTTGAAGAAAGAAAAACTCAGTATTGCCAAGGTAGATCAGAGAAGGTTTCTCATAAAGGGTGTCATTTGAGCAAAGTCTGAAAGAGTGAATAGGAAATCAAAAGGCAGAAATGAATTAAAATGGAGGGCATTCTAGACATAGAGAACAACATGAAAGAAATTAAACAATTTCTGCAAGTTCCTTCAGTGGCTATTTGATATTTTAAAGTTACTACTACATAAAACACTGACTCCATCATTCTAGCTCTCCACAGTTGGCTTCACCTATATCTTACCATCATCATGTCAACCTTTGCTCTTTCTCATCTCCTTTAAAAACTGGCTGGCTCTTTGCCTTCTGTTTTTCACTTTTACCGATGCCATTTTCCATGCTATTGATGGACTCACTTCCCATCTTTCTCTGTGGAAGTCTACTCCTTATGTTTTTCAGCTTCTTCCAGAGAATAACGCTCAGGAAGTTAGAGCACCTCTGTCTTCTGCCTTCAGAGTTGAGAGGCTGTAATGTTAAGAGGGCTAAAGTTTGAAATCTGAGCAGGAAGACATTGTAAATACTTGTCAGTGCTTAGAGGCTGTCATTTTCCCCTTACTAAACCCATTTTCTCTATAAATCTCTCCTAACTTATCTCCAATCAATCTACGTAGAGCTGAGAAGAATTCTACCAAGAAAGAACCCTTCCTTCTTCCTTTCATTTTTTCCAGGGCATTTTCTTTTTTCTCTGACAATTCTCTCTGTTTATCTCTGTCTCTGTCTCTCTGTCTCTTTTTCTCTCTCTTTCTCTATGCGTGTTTGCCATAACTTCCCCATGACAACAGTATATGTGATATGGACATTTAAAAATCTAACCCTCATTTTCAGAGTGAATTAAAAGAAGTTTAATATGTAGAATGAATGCAAAGAGAAAATCTGACATTGGTCAGATTTTCTATGGCATCTTGTATTCAGTTCTAAGCTTTATGTGTTAGGTAGGACATTGACAAGTTGTATAGAGTTGGAAAATCAGGATGGTGAAGGGCCTCCAGCTCTCCAGATCAAGCCGAAGAAGGATCAGTTGGACTAGAATTGGAAGATTTCCACAAGATGTGGTTTTGTTGTTTTTATTATTATTTGGCAAAGGTGAGAAAATTTCATTCATTGGCCTAAAAATTTTCTGAGATTCTTTCCTGAACTTCTGGGATTTTTTGGTTATTGTCCTGATGGTTTGTTTTTTGGGGGGAATATTTGAGTTTTCAAGATTGGCATATCAGTATAAACTGGTCATTATTCTATGTAGTATAACTGTAATTTGGGTAGAAGAATATGACTTAAAATGAGACTCATATTGTAATCACTGGAAGGCAACATAATATAATAAAAAATATTCTCTATTTTGAGCCTTAAGTCTTGGGGTTGAATTTCAAGGCGTTCTTTTATTTACTATATGACTTTTGGTGTGTGATTTTGTCTCAGTTTACCAATCTGTATAATCACTGAATGGGATTGGATGTCCTCTGTCTCTGAATCTATGATCCTACAACACAAACCATTTGAAATCCCCATGCCTAACACATGACCTTGCTCCCCGGAAGGTATCAAGAAAGTGTTAAGCAGTTCAACAACAACAAAAATGGTGTGAGCTTCTCGAAGGAACTGTGCCCTAGATCTTAGGAAGCTCACATTCTAATGAGTAGAGCTCGACTGTTAAGTGAGATTGCATTCTTGTAGATTATAGGATGATGGGATATCAGACTTGCAAGAGAATTTAGTGATCACTGATTCCAACCACAGGGTTTTCACAAAGGGGAAAATGAAATGTGAAGAGATTATGTAAATTACCCCATATTGCACAGTTAATATAGAGAGAAGCCGCAAATCCAGGTCTTCTGAGTAAAAACTCCATCGCTCCCTCCACTATCCAACAAAGCTCTATTTTCTGTCAGAGAGATGTGTCTTCTAAGCTGTATCCATTATAAGCAGAACAAGCCACAGATAGAAATGCAATGATCATCTTCCCAAGGGCCATTTTGTTCTGTGGAGATGATGTGCCTGGTTTCCAAAGCAAAGGCAAAATCAGTTGGGCAGCAAGGACAGGAGAGGATGGTAATCCCATAAATAGCTGGGATGAATTTGGGAAACTCAGTCTGTGGCTTGTAGAAATGCCTTGGAACTATCAGAATCACAATGAAGAATCAATCTTCAGGCGATACATCAATGCACATACGTGTACATATGGTCACATATATCTGAGACAAACCCGAGATCTGGAAGAAGGGGTAGGAAAGGCTGGGAGAAGAGTGATTCTGTCTCAGCTACTGCTGTGGCTGCCTCTGAATCTGCAGACAGGGAGAGGCAGGAGCCCTCCTGCTATCTGCAGTGCAGATCTCCATTGTATATTCTGCAGTCATTCACAGCACAGCCCCCAAGATAAAGATCCACACTTTGAATAAGAGATCTGCAGCGCCTGGCCGGTCCAGAAGCCAGAGTTTCCCAGGGTCCCTGGGTGCTCATTGTCGCCTCGGCCTTGGGTAAATTAAGGGCTTGGCCATATGCATGTGCACTGCACTCTCCTCCCGGTAAATAATGCCTCAGAGAGTTGTGCCATCCCACATGGATAAGCTGAAAAGCAGCACCGGGAAAAAAATCCTTCTGCAGCCTTAGTGCACAAATCAGCCACACTGGAAATTCTGGAAAAAGCCAAGCCAAGGGAAAATACAATATGTCAGCCAAATGCTTAACTAACACAGTGATCTCAGGAAGGTTAGAGTCCATCTCCAAGCTAAGGAACGAGAGGATATCACCTCTCGAAAGGGGTCCTGGGTTCTAGAAGATAAAATTCCAGAGATGAAAGGAACCTTAAAATGTGGAACACATAATGAGAGAACCAAGAGTTTCCTCAGAAGGGAGAATGTCAGAATCAGGGGTACCCAAGAACCCAGAAAGGCAGAGCTGGAAAGGCTACAGGAACTTACAATGATAGAACTGGGAAAGATCTTGGAATATAGAACATCAGTGATACAATGACTCTTAGACCAGAATTGGGAAAAATCTTAGAATATGGAATATCAGTGATACAATGGATCTTGGACCAGAATTGGGAAAGATCTTAGAATATGGAATATCAGTGATACAATGGATCTTGGACCAGAATTGGGAAAGATCTTAGACTATGGAATATCAGTGATACAATGGATCTTGGACCAGAATTGGGAAAGATCTTAGACTATGGAATATCAGTGATAGAATGGATCTTGGACCAGAATTGGGAAAGATTTTAGAATATAGAATATCAGTGATACAAGGAATCTTGTACCAAAATTGGGAAAGATCTTAAAATATAGAATATCAGTGATACAATAGATTTTGGACAAGAATTGGGAAAAATCTTAGAATATGGAATATCAGTGATACAATGGATCTTGGACCAGAATTGGGAAAGATCTTAGAATATGGAATATCAGTGATACAATGGATCTTGGACCAGAATTGGGAAAGATCTTAGAATATGGAATATCAGTGATACAATGGATCTTGGACCAGAATTGGGAAAGATCTTAGAATATGGAATATCAGTGATAGAATGGATCTTGGACCAGAATTGGGAAAGATTTTAGAATATAGAATATGAGTGATACAAGGAATCTTGTACCAAAATTGGGAAAGATCTTAAAATATAGAATATCAGTGATACAATGGATCTTGGACCAAAATTGGGAAAGATCTTAGACTATGGAATATCAGTGATACAATGGATCTTGGACCAGAATTGGGAAAGATCTTAGAATATAGAATATCAGTGATACAAGGAATCTTGGACCAAAATTGGGAAAGATCTTAGAATATAGAATATCAGTGATACAATGGATCTTAGACCAGAGAATGAAGACTATAAAAGGTAGGATGAACTTTAGAAGATACCACTTTAGATTTTAGAAGATAAGACCTGAGTTGTAGAGCTGGGATGAACCCAAAAATATAGAAGATGAAATATTAGCTTAGAAAGATATCTTGGAACATGTCATGTCAGAGTTGGGAGGGACCAGAAAGGGAAGAATTATAAAGGCATTAAAAATGCACAATGGTAGAACTGGGAAAGATCTTAGAATGTGAAATATCAGTAATATAATGGATTTTAGACCAGAATTGGGAAAGATCTTAGCATATAGAATGTCAGTGTAACAATGGATCTTAGATCCATCAAAGGTAGGATGGACTTTAGAAGATAAGATGTGAGTATTCAAGTTGAGGGAATCCCAAGAATAAAGAGTATGAAATATCAGCTTTGGAAGCTATCTTAGAACATATCACATCAGAGCTGGGAGTGATCTTAGGTTACAGAACATAATGTCACAGCTGGGAGGGATCTTAGAATAGTGACTACTGTGTCAGAGTTGGGAGGGGCCAAAGGAAATGAAGTGTCAGGACTAGAAGGACTCATTTATCACCCAAAAGATCCTTCATTATAAATCAAAGGAAATAGGCTTAAACATGGGAGGGGACTCAACAAGGAGGTCTCTGACTTGCAGCCCAATACTCTGCCCCTCCTAGCATGCAACCTGTAAGCATTTCCAAAACTTGAGACTTAGGAGCCCAACTGCTGTGGAGTTTACAAACAAAAGGGAACATTTGCCTCCAGCCCTCAAATGTCTCCTACCCTAACTGGGAAAGGGAAGCATACAATCTTGATGTGGACAAGGGCTTAACCTGCCAGCCTTATCTCACTGCAGACAAAGATGGAGGGCAGGGGGGAGAAGTCGTCCTCTCTTTGGTGGGTTTATAACCTGAGGCTTCCTGGAGGAGGTGCAGTACACAGTTTTAAAGAACAAACTGCATAGAGAAAAGTATAAAGAAAACTAGATCAGGGCTTCTTAAACTTTTTCCACCAGAGATCCCTTTTCACCTAAAAAATGTTGATGCAACTCCGAGTATGTATGAATATAAAATAGGCATACAAATAAAATATTTATTAATAATAAATCATAATTTTGCAACCACCACATACAGCTACATGACCCCAAATGGGGTCACAAGCCACAGTTTAAGAAGCTTTGTTACAGATAAGGAAACTGAGGCAGTCAGTGTGAAGTGACTTGCCAAGTGTCATATACCTAGTAACTTTCTGAAGCTGAATTTGAACTCAAGATGAGTCTGCCTGACTCCAAGCAAGTGCATCATCTAAATGCACCAAGATAAGATACCACTTAAGAAATGTTTTTTAGCTTCATTCATACAACAGCTAGATAGAGAGCAGGGCTTGGAGTTAGGAAGTCTCAAATCTGGCCTCAGATACTGACTAGAGGTATGACCCTGGTCAAGTCACTTCACTCCATCTGCCTCAGTTTCCTCCTCTGTAAAATGAACTGGGGAAGTCAATTGCAAAGCACTCCAGTATCTTTGCCAAGAAAACCTCAAAGAACATCATGAAGAGTAAGACATGACTGAAAAACGACTGCAAAACAACTTCATTGATTTGAATTGGCTGCCAAGAAAATTTTGAAAAGTTTTTTCAAGCCTTTAATGACTGTTACAATATGATACCATTCCCTTTCTGAAATTCTCCTGCTTCATGCATTCTGTGCTCCCATCAAAGTTTATGTATCTCAGCCCCTAGAATACATTATATGCTCTCCTTTGCTCAAATATTTTTTATGCCTGGAATAAGTGAACTAGCAGCACTACTGGGAGTGGGATTCACCCTTCCTTGGGACAGCCCATATTGACAAGGTTCTGTATTCGTTCAAAAAGACAGACAGTATCATGTTTTCTTGCCTTTCCAGAATGTATGACATGTAATCCTTCCACGAGGATGAGTAAATACCCTTCCCTTCACCTTAGCAGCATGGCAACTGCTCTAACTTGATAGTGGGAGGAGGAGTAGGGTGAGCAGCTACACAAGAAAAGACTTGGATATTTGACTGTTGATTGGCTTTCGTGTGACTTCCCAGAACACAGGTGAAACACCATTGATTTCAAGATGCATATTTCCAGAAACCAAAGCATCCTATGAGTTGAGGTGCAGAGATCTTGGATTAATTAGTCAGAACAGACTGGAATTAAGGTAAATGTGTGTCTCCGAGAGGATACTACTGCCAGGGAAAGCATTTAACTCCTGGCCCGGCTTCCCCAAAGACATAATTGGATCTGAAAAGAATAGTTTAAAGTGTGAAGTGAAATGTTAAAATGCCCATCTGACAGTCCTTCAGAGTACTTTATGTTTAGATAGTTTTCATTTTCAATTTCCTAGAAAAATATAAAAATAATGATGGTGCTACATCCTCTTTTAAGTTTTATTGTCAACATTTATTAGAGTCTAAATGTTAAGCATTTCTTTTGTGAAAAGGAAATAAATACATTTTCAAATTGACCACTGACTGGTTTTGTAATCACTAGTTTGGGAAGACCTTAGACATTAGCCAAATTTAAGCTTAAGTTCCTTTTCCCACCCAGGCAATGATTGTGTATGTAATGAATCCAACAGCATGATGCTTTTTGAGATGGTTAGATGCTAAGCTGTATTGTATGAGGCTTCAGAGCTGAAAAGGGCTCCCTGGAGTGGATGGTGGGGGCACAGAGCCCCACCTTCTGGAGCCCAGAAGTGGTTATTATTTTTAGCGCTATTGCTAATGGGTCTTTCCCTCTTATCTGATGTCAGCTGTCACAAGAGGTGCCGCACCAAGCCCTCGGTCTATTGCCCAGTTTATTGGAGGTGGATGGGGGGTGGGAAGGTTGATAAGGTCTCATTTATAAAACCACTACTGTACCTGCTGCTGACTGATAGGGGACAATGGCGGATTGTCCTCATTCTTTATAGGATCACAACATTGTAAGAATAAAGGAAGAGCAGATGCTTGGCCAAACCAGGCTAGGCGATTTTTTATCTTACTACAAACTCTACTAGGCTTTCAAGAGAGCAGAATTCCCAGCTTACAGCCTGGATTTTATTTCAAAAACCTAAAATCACTTGGGGAAAGACTAACATTTGTACTAGCTTTTGTCTGTTTTCTCTTTCTTTTTTTCCCCTTTCCTTTCTCCTTTTCCTTTCCTTTCTCTTTTCTCCTTTCCCCTTTCCCCTTTCCTCTCTCCTTTCTCCTTTCTTTCTTTTCTCCTTTCTCCTTTCCTTCCCTTCCTTCCTTTCCTCTCTCTCTCTCTCTCCCCAGACCTGTGAATTCATTACTATGGAGACCTCTCTGTGAGGACACCCTCTCCCACTGTAGATTGCCACATACTCTTCCTAGTCTTCAAGAGTTGTGGAGAAGTTCTAAAACTAGAAAAGACTCTCTCAGGATCTCATACCTTGGGTATGCCAGAGGAAAAACTTGCTCTGAGGTATTCCTCACTCTACTCCAAGGCTGGATCTCCTTTCACACAGAACACTGCCTGTCTTGTGACTTGTGACCTTTTTCTTTTTAATAAAGCAGGTCTAAAATGCTTTTCAAGAATATACTAAATTGAGTATGTTCATTTCTCAGTTCTGATATGTTTTTACTGAGGGATTCTGGGGGAGTATCTTTCCTTTTCTGAGTATCAGTTTCTTCATCTGTAAAATAGAGTATTTTAGTTATTATGTTAGTGAAGTAGTCATTATGGGTCAAACACTTGTTAATCATGAGAATACAAATCTTAGAATGGATCCAATCTTTGCCTTCAAGGATCTTATGTTCTAAGGGAGAAAACAAAGAAGGGAGTGAAAGGTCATGCAAAATTTGCCTCAACAAATATTTATAAAAGAATATTGAGCTGCTATTTGCTAAACTAGCATCTGGGCACTGACAAAAATGAAATGATTCCTATTTTATAGAAACTTTTACTCGGTGGGAAGAAATGACCTGAAAATGGCTGAGTAACTGCAGGTACAGAGTAATTAGAGCAAAAAAATGGACAAAATGTTTGGGGAAACTTTGAGGAGGAAAAGAACTCTAGCACTTGGGAGGGATGCCTGCTGAAGACTTCATGCTGGAGAAGGAAGCTTGGAAGGAAGAGGATCCTGAGAGGTGAAAGTGAGTCATAATATATCTAAAATGCTCTGCAAACCTTACAATGCTTTATGCAATAGCATTATCATTATCATCATCAATGGCTGAGTTGTAGTGAGGGTGAGGAAATCAGGGATTAACCCAAGAAAGGAAAGTGAGAACGGAACAAGAGTGTTGGACTTGAAGAACAGGGAAAGAATGAATGAAAGTTGAAGTGATGATAAAATGTGTTTTTGAGGAATAATGAGACTATTAGGATCAGAGTTCAGAATTGTAGACCCTTAAAGTGATGTGAAAGCTAGGGTATGACCCTCCCTATAAGTGACTGTGGTGAGTAAAGATAGCAGAGTCATAGGCATTGAGGAGAGAGATGATTTCGGAGGGCAATGGATGACTGTGGCAAGTTCCAAATAACAAGGCTCTCCATATATAAAATAAACTGAATTAACAGGTACTAGATTCACCTTCATTGAAATTTCGTCTTTGAGCAAAGAGTATATTGTCACTTGTCAGGGATATAGTAGAAGAGATACTTCTCCAAGATGGCTTAAACTAGAGGCCACTGACATCCATTTGAGCTCCGAGGTTCTATGGTTATAGGTATTGGCTTTTCCAGCTCTCCTGGCAAAGTTCCCCACCATGCTTCAGGGATACAGGTTCATACCTTAGTATATATATCTATTTTTTGGTCATTTAAATTCTACAATCTAAACCTTGATCTTCTGATTCCTTAATATAGTTCAGACTATGATCTGCCAGACACAACTTGCCCACTGTGTTCCTCTTCCAGGACTGCATTTGCTGCATGCTCGTGCTAAGTTCTGGGCTGTTTTTTCTTTGCATGTTGCTAAAAAACAGAATTTGATGGCAAATATGTCACATTTCCTGACATTTTGAGATGAGCTGAGGAGTATGTTGCCTCTTAATCTGTTTCCTCAGCTTTACAAATGGATGTCTTTAGTAGCTTATTTAACTATTTTTTTTCCTATTCTACTTCCACCACCACTACTGCATCTAACTCCATTCCTAGCTATTTACAGCAAGCAGAGAATTTCCACTGAAATGACAAATCCCCTCATTTCCAGGCTTGAGAACTTATTTGTGATTTTTTTTTTGTCTGGGAGAAACATTCAGATGCTTTTTTCCAGGACCATGGAAGGAGACTCTACCTGTTGAAAGAGTAGGTTGTGTATACTGAAAACCAAGCTCTTTGTACAGTTTTCTATCTGAACCAGTCAATCAACAGTCATTTATTTAATGTCTCCTTTGTGCCAGGAGTTGTCCTGGGTACTAGGGACACAGTGACAAATATAAGACGAAATTAACTCTCAAGAAGTTCAAGAAGGAAAAACATGAATAAGTACATATAAACACATATACGCACATATAATAAATGGGTATATATAAATATGATAATTGCAAAGTATAAAATAGTTAAATACAGGTTAGAAAGGACACTAACTATTAATGAGAAGGAAAATTAGTCTAGAACCTGTGTGTGAGATGGCCTGGAGTAGGAGAGATGGGTCAGGGACAAAAGAAAAGGATGTCATGGTTAGATACTCATATCAAGATCTCCTTCACTGAGGGTTCAAGCTATCATAGAAAGCACAACTTGATCTGTTGTCTGAAGCCCTAGATTTGAACCTCAAGGTCATCTATATAAACTTGAACAATCTTCTCTCTAGGCCTCCATTTCCCCATCAGTAAAATGGGGAGATTAGACTCCATGATTTTTAACGTCTCTTCCACCTTCCACATATGGGGTCTGATGTGGTCTGCAGGGCTCTGTCCACATAGTAGTTGCCCTTAATCTGTTTGATGGATCACATTTTCTATAATCATAGCTATCTTTATTATTAAGCTTAGCAGTCAATAAGAATTTTTTGGTCCTTCCTCTCTCAGCTTTGTAAATCTTAATAGAAATGTCAGACAGATGATGTCTGTCTTTTGTTCCAAGAATGATCCCAAAAGATGCAGAGAATAAATATCCTTATCCCCATTTCACTGAAAAGCAAATTGAGGCACAGAGAAATCAAGTGACTGGTCTCAATTCACAAAGAAGTTCCCCTCTAGAGAGCAAATCGAGAAACTAAATCTAGTAATTATGAGGGTAGGGTGAGTTTTGAACCTTATCCTCTTGACTCCAAGCCCAGTATTCTATGTATTCTGCCATATGGAATAAAGGAATTTTGCCAGATGGAACTTGAGGTTCTTTCCAGCTCTATGATTCTATATTTTTTCATAAAATTACATTCATCAAAATATGTAAAATATCACATCTACTAGGTAATGATCTCATGAGGGCAGAGACCATATTTCATTAATGTTAATTTCCCAATTATGGGTTTGAATCTCACAACCACCATTTTACAATATGGTATGATGGAGGGAACACTCGACTCGTCAGGAGGAAGTCTGGAGTTGCAGTCTTCCCTCTGTTACTTACTATCTATGGAATCCTGGGCAAATCATAGACTTGGGGTTTTCCTCTGGAAAGTGAAATCCATGGATAACATGGACATTGAGGTTCCTTTCAGTTCTAACTCAATGTCAAAGAATCTGGGCACTACTGACAAGCCAATTTCCCACTCAGTGCCTCAGGTGTCTTCTTAGTTAAATTATCTTGTAATCTCTCTGCTATCTCTCTCCCAGATCAGAAGAGAGAATGACTATGAAATGCTGCTTTTGAACTTTGTAATGATATGGAAACGTGGCTTGTACAAGATTGTAGGATAGCAGAATAATAATAGCGAACATGTATATGGTGTTTACTTTGGGCCAAATTTTGGGCTAAGCCCTTTACAAATTGAACTTCATTTGATCTTCACCACAATTCCAGTAAATAAGTACTTTTGTTATCCTAATGTTGTGGATGAGGCAACTGAGGTGAACAAAGATCCCACAATTAGTAATTTTGCCTGAGATCAGATTTAAGCTCAAGTTTCCCTCCATCCAAGACTAGCACTCTATCTAGCACACTGCTTATCTCTTCTCTGGCAGAAGAGGGCTCCTTATACTTCACCCTGCCAATGTTTAGAATTTTTCTGAGGCTATTCTGTTTTCTTGATATACCTTAGAACTAGAAAATCATGTTTCCCTCCAATTTAAAAAGCTGCAATGGGCCTTATGGATTGGGTGAGGGGCATGTCATCTGTCTTGTGAGACATGATAGAGTCTAACCTAGAGAGAGACAAGGCATGGATATCATTGGCAAAGAAAATTGAAAAGGAGTCTCACAGTGGCCGATGGAGGGGCCTGTTGGGTCCCCTTATACAGAACTTGGAGGACAATAAAGAAGATAGAATTTTTAAAAATAAGAAAAGTAGCCCCCAGGTCTGTGGCCAAGGGTCTTCTCTGAAAGATTTAATTATAAAATGAGTTGATAATAACTGCCAGACATGAAGCCTGTATCTAAGAGAATATTTAACTGAAGCAGAGATAGCAAAAGAAAGTCAAACAATCATTCAAGATGGGGAGAAGTGGATTTAACTTTGGGAAAACTGTGTTAAGTTCCAGTGATCAACAACACTGGGGAAAAAGCTGAAGTAGCCACAGAACTGGCCAGAGGCAAAGACTCAGTGAAAGACAAGTGTGGAAGAAAGATGCTGTTGGGTGAGTGGTTACAGCAGCAAAGCCAGGAAACCCTTCTTCACTCTCTTTGGAGAATGTCTGGCTCCTCTGCCCTCCCATGAAGAATTGTTCCCTATTCCCCACCAGCACAGAAACCTGAGTCTCTCTGTGTATTTAAATTGCCTCTTTCATTAGGCTTTTCCCACAAATGTTGAAAATACTGTTATTATATCTTTAAGAGCCAAATGAAAGGGAGTGAGTGAGTGAAGAGTTTGAATTGCTAGATTTGGATTTGTACCTATAAGTATCTTAATTTGACATGCTTCTCACAATGATTTAGGGACTATGATTTTACCTGTGATCTCTGAGGATTTTTGAGATGAAATTCCAGAGAAGACAGAAGAAAAAGGTGAGAAGAAACAACTTTCTAGTAGGACCTATATATTATTATCTTCTGAAGAAATATTTGAAAGAGAATTCTATGAATAATATGAGGAACTTCCCGTTCACTATGTGTTCTGGAAAATCCACTTCCTGTGGTAGTAGACAAAAGGGGAAAAAGCTAATAATGTCTTTCCTGTGATAGAATTTAATTCTTATCTTGAGGAGAAATATAAAGAGGATTCCTGAGAGACTTTATCAATTTCTGAAATCAACTGAATTGTGAAATTGTATTTTCCAAAAGTAAAGAGAAGGTGTGTGTTATTAAGGTGAGGATTTGAAGTACCTGACTGATATTTCTCACAGTCAAAAATCTTATAAATAATAATTTATACCTTTTATTATTAATTGCATTTGATAGCACATTATTAAGTAACTAATTTGTGGAAGAATAAGTATTTAATATGCAAAGAAATATGAATAACTTTGTGGAAAGGAAATTTCTGTAATTTATTCAACGAATAACATTTAGTGAACTGGGGTAAGAATTCAAAAGTTTAAAATTTTATTAATTAAAAATCTTCAAATATCCCTGGATTTTTTAAAAGAATGCATTCACAACCCATGTGTGTGTCTCATGGATTCCCTTTAGCATTTTGATGAAACTCATGAACCCCTTCTCAGAATATTCTTTTAAATTAATTTAATGGAATACTAAATTTCATTTTAAGGCATATTTTTTTTCCTCATTCAAGTTCATGAACCTTATAAAATCTATACTGTAGAGTTAGAGATTATCAAACATAGGAGTAAGTCAAATAGCAGTTGAGGAATAAATACAACTGAGTTTGGGGGATGCATTTATATCTTATTACTGAGAGGTTAGGTATGATTTTATTGAATGGGCTGCCTTCTTTAGGTTTCATGTTTAAATAAATTTCTTGATTATTAGATTTCTGCTGATTTTATGGGTATCGGATAGAACTGACACTTGATGGGAACTTCAGCTGAGAATGTATGTTCTTTCTCCAACACTAAACCAAATTTTGAAACGGAATTACCCAAGATGAAAAGGGAGCTACCCATTACATTAATAAATCAACCAAAAAAAATGTATTTAGTTACAACTATGTAAAGAAATCCATGGGAAATATTGAACAGGAAGTTCTGCCCAGAAATCAAATAGCCTTAGGGGACATAATGAGGGTTTTCATGGAGTTGCTCATGTCTAGTTCATATGAGAAATGTGCAGGCCATAAACAGAATCTTTAGCTTGAATGATGCCAACATTTCTAGGACAGGAGTGGTAGTTTGTTAATCCTTGATAAATGGTGGCCAATCTACATTTGAAATTCCCATCTCCCTCGTGCCAAAGAAATGATGTCAGCAGACGTTTGTGTGTATTTATCCATTGGCAACCCATAAAAATCTCAGCATTACTGGAGACTCTCTGAAACCTGTTAATATATGAAGTTGCCGCACACTTATCACCTTGGCAATGTAGACAAAGGGACAAAGCCTGATGCATCTGGAAGTATTGAAGTCCAAGCTCACAGAGAAGTATTGCTGAGAGAGACAAGAATTCATACTTACAGAAAGCACTATACTACTCCTTTGGAATATCTCCATTTAAATGTAGATTTTGACTTTCTGCTCCTGACTAGGTAGGAATACTAATTAGAGGGAGTACTTGAATCATTTGAACTATAGAGCATCTGCAGAAGTGACATTTTATTTCTGGATTAGAAAAATTATTCCCCCCAGTGACACTGATATTCAAAGTAAAATCTAAAATCCCCAACTGATCTTAGAGGTCTGTGAAAGGGAAAAATAGAGGCTGTCAGATTTTCCTACTTTATAATTGAACTGTGAATGTAACTGACCAGAACTGGTTCCAATCTCATTCATTCCAAGATGTTCATTCTGTTTGTTTCTAGAGTTATAATTCCATTAAAATATTAGCTCCTGGAGAACAGGGACTATGGGTTTTTTTCCCTTTCTTTGTATCCCCAGCACTTAGCACAGTGCCTGGCACATAGCAGGGACTTAATATGTATTTAGTGACTGACAAAGTGAAAAGCTGATGGGTGGAAGTTGAAAAAGCAGCATGAAGCATTAGCACTGAATTTGGAGTGATTGGGCCTGTGTGCAGATCTCATCTTGGTTCCTTTCTGCCTATGTGGCTTTGGGAAGATTATAACCTTTGCACCAGAGGAACCAAATATACTGGAGCACAAAATTTTTCTTGAGGTGATCTGGCAGGAAGAAAGATGACAATCTAATCTGGAGGAGTTAATTGAAGACAACTGCAAGGGGAGTCAGATTTGACAAGAGCATTGAACAATAATAGATCCATTTGCAACTTGGGGAAGACATTTGGAACATGATGTATGGAAAAGTGAGAACAATGGGGAGAAAAAGGTAGTGTCCATGTGGGGCAGGTAAAAAGGAATCTGATCTTATTCATTCTTCCAGATTCCATGCCCAGGTCTCTGCCATTCTTATTAATTTTTACCATATGATCACACCTTCATCCTATATCCATTCTCCTTTTCACACCCAAACTTTAAACTATGTTCATGTTTTTCTTTTTTTTTTCTTTTGTCACTTTTCTTTTATTTCTTGATATCTTGCAATCTGGCTTGATGAAGTATTCATGACAAGCTATTGTTGGAAGAGGCTTAGAAAGGGAAATAGGCATCCCTAAAAGTCAACATGGATTCTGTAAGAATAGGTAATAACAGTTTTGCAATGACTGAGAGACTCATTGACTTTTATAGACTTGGTATACTTGGATATCCGTAAATCATTTGAACAAGTTTCTGATGCTACCCTTGAAGATAAAATGGAAATATTAGTGCTAGTGATTTTTAAAATGGTGGGTTCAAAGCCAGTTGTAGTATGGGACCAAATTGTTATTAATGGATTAATATTAATTCAAAGGAAGGTCTCTGATGGAGTTGTACAGGGATCAATCCTGAGCCTTGTGCTGTTTAATATTTTGATTATCGACTTAGTTGAAGACATAAATGACCTGACTATGAAGTGGGAGGACAAAATGAAAATAAGGTAGATAGTTAACATATCGAACAACTTAATCATTACTCAAAAACATCATGTCATATTTAATCTGACAAGGTGAAATTTAGCAGAGAAAAATTAAAGGTTTATTATTGTTTCAGAAAATAAGCTGTACACATCAATGAATGGGAAAATATTGATTGACAGTTCCTATAAGAGAAAATAAAGATCTAAAGATGTTAGTGGAAAGCAAGGCTATAGGATCCCAGAATCACAGACCCAGGGGTGAAATATACCTTAGAGGCAATCAAATCCAATAGTGATGAAGAAACAGAGGCTGGGAGAGGTGACGGACTTATTTCTAAACACAGAATAACCTACTTCTTCCCGATTCTACCTGGTGTTCTATATCCTGAGCCCCTCTGGAAAGACTCAATCTCTTTCTTACTTGTAAATTCATAAAATCTGAAATTGTGACTCAAGGCCTTTATCATATTAGAATGAACTCAAGATGCTAAGCAGTCTTTTCCCCCTCTTCCATCTACAGAGGGAGAAAGAATAAAAGGGGGTCTGTAGGAAGGAAGCAAGGCAGCTGTAAAGCAACAATGTACGTTCCTAGTGTGTACCTCACTTGCTTTCCTGCTCCCACCCACAGGAGTTAGCATGACAATAGGCCTTCCTTTTGTTCTCCTTCTCCTATTAAAACTGGCTGAGAGCTTGTTCTGAGCTCAATCACCCTAGCTCCAGGATCCAACTTGACAAATTTAATAGCCAGAAGCCTCTGTGTGTTCATTTGAGTGGAAATGCCCTTGGGACACAACAGAGCCCCCAAAAGTGGAGGTTGAGAGTGAAATCCTGGCAGAGTGAAGGCCCATCAGGAAATAAGGAGAAGAGTAATTGCAGGGTTTGCTTTTATGAAGACCAAATGTCTCTGTACTTTCCACCCCTGGTTTCTGTTTTTGCCTTTGGAGCTAAACGGAATAAGATCCCTCCTTCAACTGACATCCTTTCAAATGCATGTAGACAGGATCACACCTCTGGAAATGCTCAAGCTGAATCCTACCAATTTCTTTCAAGTGATCCCTAAGTCATTCTATTTTCTGTTTGCAATCCTCCTGGTTATCAATTTGTCCTGTGGTGCTCAGAGTGGAACCTGGTGCTCCAGAGATGCTCTAACTAGGTCTCAGAACCAGGACTGATCACTTTCTTTATGGATTTATTTGGCATCTTAAAAGATAGGCAGCCAGACTGAATTGACCTCTCCTTGGTTGCATTCTGAAACCTTTACATTTTTTTTTAAAGAAATAGTGAGCTAATTCCTTTACTCATCTAGTACTAATGAAGTTTCCTTATGACCCCCAAGTGAAGGATTTTAATGCTTATTAAATTTCGTCTCTTCAGATTTGGCACATATTTCTGGCTTGTCAAAATATGTTTGGATCTTGACTCCATTGTTTAATCTATTATCTGTAGTTCTTAGCTTCATGCTACCTGAAAATTTGATAACCTGGCCTTCTACGTCTTTATTTATGTAATTAGCAAACATGGAGTAAGGACAGATTCCCCGGAGCATCTCCTCAGGAGATTTCAATTATCTTGACACTGAGCCACTAATCGGTATACTTTGTCTCATTCAACCGGTTCTGAGTGCATTACAGTACCATTATCTTGCCCTGTCTCTCCAACTTGTCCTCAAGGATATCACAGGAACCTTTATCAAATGCTTTGCTAAAATCTAAGAAAGCTGAATTAATAGCATTGCCTAATTTAGTAACCTTGTTAAAAAAAAAAAGAAAATGAGACTAGTTAGTTGTCAATTATTCTTGATGAAGTCATTTTGGTTTTTGTTGGTCACTGGTTCTCTTTCTAATACCTGACAATCACTTTTTAAACTTTGGAGGGACAACTCATCAGAATGTTGTTATTATAAATAACGACTGATACAAAACCCATTTGGAGTTTTCATGGAAAAAAAAACTAGAAGGATTTGCCATTTCTCTCACAAGCTCATTTTATAAATGAAGAAACTAAGGCAAACAATTAAATGGCTTGCCCAGTGTCACACCAGCCAGGAAGTGTCTGATGTCACATTTAAACTCAGAATAATGAGTCTTCCTGATTCCCAGTCAAGGGTTTTATCCACTGCACCATCTAGTTGTCCTATCATCAGAAAACATTGGAAACTACAAATGCTGTCACAGATGTGAAACAGTCTATAAATGAGATTGTCAGAGTTGTCAGACACACTGAGAAGACCAATGACTACCCATTATTATCATGGGCAGACACTTAATAGCTGTGTGACCCTAGGTAAGTCATACAAACCCTGTTGACCTCAGTCCCTCAATTTGTAAAATGAACTGAAAGAAGGAATGGCTAACCACTCTAGTATCTCTGCTAATAAAACTCTAAACAGGGTCAGGAAGAGTTGGACATAACTGAACAACAACAACAGTGTTTGTCTATTCCAGTTTCCTCAGCAGATGTTTGGATAAGATGGTCTTTAGTCCTTTCACCATCTTAATCATTCTTCTGTACAAGTTCTTGAACTTGTCAAAGTCCTCCCTGAATTATTGAACCAAAGTACAATATTGGTTGAACATTTCCCCAATTTTGGTTGGGAAAATGGGACCTAAATCAATGAAAAGTTATCTACTTATATAAGATATGGTACCAGATCAGCATAATTTGTAGAGGTTCACAATGTGACTGATAGACAAAGGAACTGTGCAAACAATGCCATAGGAATGCAAAGAAAGTTGAGAAAATTGCTTTTTTAAATCTTCTAATAAGGTTGGATGGGAGAGAGAACCTTGAAAAATTGACTGACAGTCAGATGCCATATGTTGGACCATATATCATAATTCAGAGATTTTCTCTGAGAGAGAAAAAGACAGAAATAGACAGAGAGAGAGAGAGAAAGCGAGAGAGGGCCAACTTCTCTCCTCTCTTTTTTAACTGCTGTGTTCCCTGATTGAACCTCATCACAAATCTTAGGGAGAACGAATAACGTTTTTTGGAAGAATATTTAAAAGTATCTAGGGGCGTGGGCTGAGTGCTGAAATAGCTTAAGACAATAAAATTTGAGTATTGTCGAAAGGAACTGGAAATGTTTTACTTGTAGAAAGAAGGCTTAGGAATAGCATGGTAGCTATCTTCAAATATTTGAAGGGTTAAGACATGGCGGATTTGATTTTTACTGGGCATCTGATTTTTTTATTAGTTTTATCTCCCTAATGCTCTTCTCATGTGGCATTATCACAGTTACTATGTAGGAGAATCTAAACTGTGTCCTTTCTCCCCAGTGGACAGGACACTATGCTACAGGTAGGGAATGTTTAATAAATGCATGATAAGTTGATAGAAATAGGGACAAGAGCAAGCAGTTACAGAGAAGTAGAGGTAGATGTTGAATTAATGGGAGAAAATATTTCATAAAGAACTTGGATGAGAAAAATACATTTTTTCTCTTTTGAATCATATTTATTTTATCTGATACATGTAAAATATGATTCTGTTAGGGGATCCACACCTCAATTCATGGCACAAAAAAGGCAAAAAATATCTGAACTAGCAGTATCTTTACATCATCAGATCATAGATTTAGAGCTGGTAGGACCTTAGGGATCATTTGCTTTAGCCCCCTAATTTACATATTAAGGAAACCACTTCTAGGGATGAGACTTGCTTAATATCACACAGCTAGTAAGTGTCAAAGATTCTTGTTCATGGAGCCTTTGGACTGGATGATTATCGATCCTAGTGTTTTATGCATTTGTGATTGAACCGAACTTACAAAGAATCATATTTTAGCTAAATCTTAGGAGGATGTTTCTAACAACCTGAGCTGTCTGCATATAGAATGGGCAGCGGCGGGAGATAAAGAGCAAGCAGGTCATTCACAACTGCCTCAGACCATGTGTTGAAGAGGGAGGCTCTATGAATCACAAGAAGTAAGGGAGTAGGAAGGGTGGAGCAGTTGGACCAAGCTTCCTGAGTGAGGACTGCTCTTGGTCTACTCAAGGAGGAGGAGGAATGTGTTTTAAATGATGAAAATCACAACATGAACTCCTATCTCTGCTGTGCTTTAAGGTTTACAAAGCATTTTCCTTACAATAACTTCATAATGTTGATTGTACAGCCATTATTCCCTTTGTTTGACAAAGGAAAAAAGAAACAACGTCAGAGAGATTAAATAGCTAGTGTGTAGTCATTTAACTAGAAACTGAGGGAATGTCAGAGAATTTGGAGGAAGATCATTAAGCCCAAACCCCCAATTTTTCAGGGAAGGGAAGGAACATGGCCAAGGTTATACGGCTAGCAAGGAGTGATGCAGGGATTCAAAACCCATCCTCTCATGATAAATCCAATGCTCTGATCATATCCATCTCTCATAAGAGGAAAGTCAATGTGATAATAGATACAAAAACCAGGACCAATTTTGAGATGCAGAAATGATCTCTCAAAACTGACTTTTACAGGAAAAATTAGCTACCAAGGCTGGTGTAATTAGGTTAAGTCATAATGACAGCGATAGAATACAAAACGATTAGACAAAAGTCATCAAAAAGCATAACAGATGTTCCCAGCTCCAACCACAGCAACTTGGAGGGTTAATGATAATAATAAGAATGATAATCAGAGTTATTGGGATGCCGGATCCCCTTTCAAGGCTTTGGGGAAATTGTCCACTGTGATGATAATATGCAATTAATTAATAAATTGTATTATTGCCTAATCTGCACTCCCACTAACATATCTACTAGACAAATGTCTTTGTGAGCATATGGTGTGCTCTTCACTGAGCCTTGGTGGGAAAGACAGGTCAAGAAAAGGTGGGAATCTCCTAGAGTCAGCTTCCTCCACTAAATAGTATAGAGGAAGGTAAAGAAAATGTTGGAAGTCGAAGGGTAGAGTTCCAATCCAGGTCTCTGAATCTGTTTCCTCCTCTGTATGAACCTGCATTGTCTAGCTCAAAAGACTATTGAAAGCTCAGGTTTTAAAGTAGAAATATCTCTGAACAAAGCAAGACCTCTGGGCTTCAATCCTGCCTCTATGTTTTATGTATTGATGGGATACCAGACAAATCCAACAATGATGCTGAACTTCATTTTTCTGATCTGGAAAACAAAGGACTTGGATTTGATAATTCTGAAGGTTCCTTGAATTTCCAATAATATATGTATTAAAGGAGATACTGTGTAGTGAAGACTTTATAAAGTGTGATGTGAAATAGCCATGTGAGTGATTTCCTTCTCTAGATCAAACTCCTTTGAGACCAGTCAGGTCTGCATTTGCCAAGTAAATCCTGGCAAATCTGATGGATCTTGGGATGTTTTTACAATCCAAGGCTAAAAACTGGGCATCTCTGAGTTTCTTTTTTAGGTCTGTGGAGCAAAGCTTCCTGATCTCTCTAGCCAGGCCAGCAATGGGCTAAATGCTTTGTTGGCTCTGTTGCTGTGAAAAATCCATGGAGTGAAGGCCATCCAGAAGGCTCAATTATTATCAGACTAGCACAGCTTGGATTGAGGCACAGAGGGAGAGGTCACTCTCTGGGCAATGCTGGGACAAACCAAGGGAAAAAATGGAAAGAACCAGGATTTGTCTTTAAAAAAAAGAAGCTGTGGGCAGCTGTGATAGAAATGAGCAAGGATTTAAATTACTCATATGTGAAAGACATGGTCATACTTCTTTTGCTTGGGCCTGGAGGGCAGAACAAAGAGGAATAATGGTTGCACGTTGAAGGGAAAGATAAATTTGGATGTGAAGAAAGGTGGAAGGGTGGGTTCCCCCTACTACTGGCTTAACAAACAATGAGCTATAGTGGAAAGAGTGTTGGATTTGGAAGGACTTGACCTACTTCCCCACAATTCCCCTGAGAAAAGAGGAGGAAATAGGCACTCATCACTCTGGTGTAACCAAACACTTCCTAAGGAACCCAGGACCAGTGCTCCTTGAAGGTACTTGAATAAACTGCTTAAAGGCAGGGAGTGTCTTACTTTTTCTCTAGTACAAGAACATGGCAAACAGGATGTTGTGCCAATTCCCTAATTGTCCTGACTCAGTTTTCTTAATTGTTCTGCCTCAATCCCTTAGTTGTAACCCAGACGTTATAAATTGTCAGTGTGTAAACTCAAAAAGGGGAGTCCAGACTTTCTGTCTCTAGCCAGACACTTTCTTACCTCCCCATTAGCAAGAATTTATGGTCCTACCCCCACAACCTGTCAGAACCGGATTAATGGTTCCTACCTGGAGATTCCAGCTCACCAGAGTTTAGACTCCACCTCCCTGCCTTTGTTTAGCTACTATGTATAAATATGTCATTGAGAACTCACATTGGCTGCTGGGCCCTGGATGCTGGATTCTTGGAGACGATAGTCTCTTCAGCCCTGGGACCAAACCATGGATCCATTTGGTCCCAGTAAATCTCTCCCTTTCAAATAAAATATTAAAAACTCTCTAATCTCTATCTATCCTCAGTTTCTCCAGCATTACAAGGAAGCTTCTAATAAGTGCTGATTTATGGATTGTGCTCCTCAACAGACTCAAAGGAGTTTGATATTCTGTAGAAATAGATTCCCTGCAAAGAGAAGGGCTTTGAACTGAGTGCATTTCACCCCATCTCCAGCTGGTTAAGAGAATCAGAACTAGAGGAGGTATTTGTTATTCTCAACTCAATCTGGACCCAACTACAGGCACATCCTGAGCGGTTTCTGAGATCTGCTTTGGTGTTAATCCCAGGATCATGGAAATGAATGAGAGTTGGGAGGATATCTGAGCTTTCCAGTAAGAAGAACCTGAAGAAAACCTGGAGATTAAGGCAAACTGTACATAGTTCGATTAAAAAATAAGTTTTAAAAAAGTGATTTTAACTCAAGGGAAGTGACAAATTATAATTGTCCAGGTTTAATGTAGCACCGTCCTTTTGGTGGTCTTGAACTTAACTTTTGATTCTTTAACTTCTCATTTTTGTAATAACTCACAATTTGTAAAAGTGCTTTATTACCAGCTATTTTGTGAGACAGGAAGGGTGACTATTATCCTCATATGACAAATGAAGAAACTGAGGTTCATCAAGAAATCGCTTACCCAAGGTCAAAGAAATAATACAACTAACATTTTTTTTCATAGCCTACCATGTGAAAATAAGCAAGAAAATGTCCTTTGGAAGTCAGGTATTCTGAGCTGATTCCCAGTGTTCTCCACTCTGTTGCCTAAGAAGACAAAGGCATGCTTACCCTCCAGAGGCAGTTGCCCCACATGTGGTACTTCCAAAGCCCCTTCCCTCCCTGGACCTAACAGTCCAGAGTATTTGGAGATAATACTAACTAGTAAAAATAACTTTTTTTCCCTAAAATACTTTAAGCTTCTGTTACCCTCAGGAATGCCTGTGGCCTAGCAGGTCCCAAAGGGGGTTTGAACACCTGGGTCAAGAAAAACAGACTTAAAATGTCAGTCAAGCTTCCTTTTCATTTTATTCTCCTCCTTCAGAAACTGTGCTGGCTGAAACTGAGAATGGGGGAAGGGAGGAAACACTACAAAACTGGCACCTGCCGGAATAATGAGTCTATTATTATTCATTTTTATCAGAGTGACTCTACCGAGTGATTTATGAGGCAGTTTTACCAAGCTGAAAACTTCTTTATGAATCTACAGAAAATAAAATCATGAAAATAATCCCTGGGCTGTGGTTATTACATTTTCCATCCTCAAGCGTCACTAGGAGCTCCATCAGTAAGCTAGTGCCACATAGATACTGATTGAATACTCCAATCTGCCTTGACTCCATGTTCAAAGGGAATAATTAATAATAATAATAACAATAATAATAATAACCACCTGGGCAATAGTTGAGAGAATTTAAAAACACTAATAGAACAGTGATTTGGCTCAGGACCATTTCTATCTGAATTTCACTGATAAAAATGAAAATAGAACAACAGCAGCAGCAGCAGCAAGAACAACAGCTTTCCTAGGATTTCCTTGGGGACTTCACTACCTGATGTAGAAGCAGCACCTTCCACTTTTGGACAGCTCTTCCTCCCTTCAGCTTCCACCCACAGCTCCGGATTCTGCCCTCTGATGGCTAAAAGAGAAAACATCTAATCCCATGTCTATATAACATCCTTTTAAAATTTTACAGACAATTCATCTGCTCCTCTTCCCCATTTTTTAATCTTGATAAGATAGCCTCAGGACTTTCAACTCAGCCTTGTTATATTTGGTTTCTAGGTATGGGCTAAATAAACTATACTGGTTCAGTCAGAAAAATCACCAGTCCTGATTTTCTACCTCTTTTAATGTAGCTTAAGATTGCATTACCACCTATCAACTTGTGAATGGATAAATAAATTATTGCATTGGAATGTTTTGGAAATCTTTTTGACATGAGAAATGACAGAAGAAGTAGTTTTAGGCATATTTATGCCTAATAATAATATGCCTAATTTAGGCATATTATATAAATTTAGGCAAATTTATGAAGACTTGTATGAACTGATATAGAGTAAAGCAAGGAGAACTAAACACAACATTGTAAAGAAAAACAAAACAGATTTCAAGGTTCTAGGTACTTTGATCAATGCCATGATCAATGAAGATTCCATTAGATCACTGATGAAGTATATCACCTACCTCCTGAAAGATGGGAGGTGAAGTCAAGGTATGGAATGGAATATATATATATATATATATATATATATATATATATATATATATATATGTATTTTTTCAGGCATAACCATAGCATTCCATGAACCATTTCCCAGATATAAATTGAGATTATATTTAAAAATTTAATTAAATATACATATTTGTTTTTTTTTTCATTAGACAGAAACATTTCATTTTCATTAGAAGGAAACATTTTTGAAAAATAAGAGGTTTAGTAATAAATATGCAAAAATAGGTCACAAAAATCAAACATTCAAATAGTCTTAAAATGTACAACACAAAGAAAAGTCCAGAAGCAATCACAATCAGAAAATCACAATCAGGATAGCTCTCAAAGTAACATGTGGAACTTACATACCATTTAGCAAGCTGGATAGAATAGAATATCACAGTTTCACATACAGTTCTATTTTTATAATTCTTTTTTGGTGTTAAATTCAGAAATAATAATATAACAACAGCAAAAACAACGGATTCTGTTTGGTCTTTTCTGATTTCCATAAAACATTGTTGATTTATATTGAGCATGCAGTCTACTAACTTCCCCTCTCCTCATCCCCCAGCCAGCCAAATCTTTCTTTTTTCTTCAGATGGTCAATTGGTGGCCATGCTTCTTCCATTCTGTGTAACTGGGTAGTAGACTTAAAAATATATATATTTCATGTGTATTAAAAAGTTAATATACATGTAGAACCAGAAAAAATAGAATAATTAATAAAAATTTAAAATAATATTTCATTTTTCCATTACATGTAAAATATTTTTTTCAACACTTGCTTTTAAAATTTTTGAGTTCCAGATTCTCTCCTTTCCTTTTTCCCCAATACCCCCACCGCCCCTGAAAAGGTATATGTGAGGTTATATAAAACATTTCCATAAAGATTACATTATAAAAGAAAACATAGATCCCCAAAAAATATCCTCAAGAAAAATAAAGTTTTTTTAAAAGTACACTTCAATCTTGATTCAATCAGTTCTTTCTCTGGGTAGGGATAGCATTTTTCATCATAAGTCCTTCAGAGCAGTATTGGATCATTGTATTACTGAGAATAGCAAAGTTATTTACAGCGGATGTGAGTAGACTTTTTGAATCACCAATACCTCTTCCTCTTTGGGGGATATCTTTTCCTGGAACCATCCCCAAATGAGGGAGATCTCAGCTACTCTTTGATGAGATAGAAAGTCAGAATTTGAAGAGCTACTGCTTTTTCTCATGGCTACTTTCTAGGTAGTGGCAGGGGAATATTAAGAAGGTACTTTCAGAAAAAGCTTAATCAGCTTTGCCTCAGGCCATTTCTCATCGAAGATAAAGAATTTTGGAAATAGAGGCTCAGGAGAGCATAAGAGACCAAGATCTCTAGCAAAAGAGTAAAAAAGCTCCAACTGGGAAAGTCAGGAAAATGGATCTGTTCCTTGTTCTCAACTTGGACTTCCTCATTTTCTCCAGTGCTATGAAAACGATAGATATGGATGAATTTTCATTCAGTCCTAGAGAGCCTTCATTTCCCCATGTTCATTGGTCACATTTATCTTGAGACAAGCTTGAGGTTCAGACCAAAATAGAGACATAGACATTCACACACAATTGAGGAAGGAATTATGAAGGGATGCAGCCTCCCTCCTGATTACTGAACCAGGGCTACACACAAGTATGGATAACATTAGAAATTTCTCAAAGTGAATTTTCCCAAACCTTTATTTATATTGTGATATCTGAACCATACTGTGATGTCAGCTCCATAAACACCATGATTCCCTGTGCCTAGTAGGTGCTTAATACGTGCTTGTTGGATTACTGAGCTAACATTTACAGAGATAAAAGTCACACAGCCAGAGGTGGAGTTGGGACTAGGATTAGGGAACCAGAGGAAAGGAGACTTGGAGAATCTCCTAGATTGTTGAGGGCAGTTTTCTATCAGCTCCATGCTAAACACCGGTTTCTGGGTGCAAGTGTAACCCAATAAACATTTGGTGGTTGATTTGCTTTGTTGATCAGTAGAATATTCATTTTATATCTTTTTTATCCCCAGTGCTGAGCAGTATCTAGCATAAAGTAGCTGCTTCAAAAATGCCAGAGGAACTTGCAATGAGTTAAATTAAATGACAGTTATTTGGTACAGCTCCTAGCTGTAACAACTTAAATGGTCATCCTATTGCTTCTTAGAGGGTTCATGGAACCGGGAGCTCACTATTTATAGGACATATCCTTGTGACAGAGTAAATGTTTAGAGAAATCCTAGCTTAGAACTCAGGGCTGCTCACTATGTCACATGGCCGGCAACTCTAGTGGCCCACATCAGTCTTTGCACTGCCTAGTTTGTCATTAAACATTTATTGAGAGCCTCCTTAGAGTGGTAATGACAGTTTATTAAGCTTCAAACATCACAAAATTAAGATCTCAAGGCCATTATCACCAGTGCTTCTGTATTGTAAAGGCAACAATTTAATTTTGAAAGGTATAAATTTAAATTTACAGAAACCCCTGTTCCTTTGTTAGCCTACTAACCCCAGAGTCCTTTTTCCATTATTCAGAATGATTCTTTTACCCCTATTGGCAGGATAATAGAAAAAGCTTTTAAGTAATGATTGCACTGTGTCCATAAAAATACAGAAAGTCAGAGAGGTTTAGAAGCATCCCCATCCCACTGTAATGGATTCTGGCCATGTGAGTACAAGACGGCCAGAGAGAGCTCAGGGATCTGTTTAGATTTCGAAACTCCCTTGACCCCAATTTCATGGATTGCTTTACAGTAGGAAGTTCTGGGTTTGGTTACTTCTGTTTCAAGTGACTAGAAACTGAACCATTTAAAAGGGCTGAGAGTTTATAGCCTGAAAAAGAGAAGATTTCCTGGAGAGAGGGGAGAGAAAAATGATAGTTATGGTCAAGTATTTGCAACTCAGTCACATGAAAGAGGAAATAAGCCTAGTTCTGTTTGGTTTTAGGGGTACAACTCAGAGTAAAGAGATCTGGGGATAATGGTGCTATGTATAACTTAATATCATAGAAATAAATAGCAAAATCAGGTCCTTAATTGTATGGTGAATCTCCTGAAATTGGCTGCTTCTTTGCCATTATTACCTCTTCAGCACCCCCAGCTGTGTGGCTTGGGCTCAACTCTACCAATATCCTATCTCCCAAGGTGAAAATGTTGTTGTTGCTCACCTTCATTCTCAGAAAGAACCAATGAGAGCAGAAGGATTACATCTTGACTTGTCATGGATTGGCTTCAAATAAAGCAGAACTGTGCAAAGTTTTCAGTTTCACTCTTCCAGGGGAAGAACAAAAATCAAGACAATGGCCATGACCCAGGATACAATGGGTGATCTTGACCTTTCTAAATTAGTCTCTCCTAGCCTCTATTTGACTGAGGCAATGTCCTTTCAATGATTTAGGAGTAGATAAGAATTAAGACAAAAATGGCCTCATTTATCATCAAAAATCATCAAGATGCCCAGAGTTTCCTGGCAGAACAGAAAAAAAAAAATGCTATTTACACTCATTCTAAGTCATCAAAACTTAATGAATCTTAGAGACCCATTTTCTTCTCCCTTTTTCCTTCCCGTTTTGGTTCCAGGAAAAAGCTCATCATCTGAAATCTCATGCTGGAGACTGATTTAGCACCCTCAGTTGCTAGTCCCTTCTGATTGGAGAGGTACAGGGTACAAGAAATTCCTCTCACAGTCTCCTTTTATAGAGGGCTCTGGATTTTCCAGTTAACTTCATTTTTCATCAGCTCCTTAACTTGGTTTGACTCCAAAAATATTATCTACCTAGATGAGGTAACCTCTGTTACCTGGTGGCATCCCCCCCTTTTCAGTCTTCTTCCGGGTATTGTTTTCCCTCATTATATTATAAGCAACTTAAGGACAGGAAATGTCCAGCTTTAGCCCTCACCCTAATTTTGCCTTTGCTCAGAACTCAATTTTGAATTTTGTTTTGTTTTTAATTGTATCTTCATTGCTAAGCACAGAATGTAGCATATAGTAAACTAAACACTCCATGACTATGAATTGACTTTAGACTATTGGAAATTGTAATTATCCAAGATGGTAGTTTTGGTTTCAGCCCAGTGGAATTATGCAGTGCAAATTCAAGTAATGCAACCACTTCCTGGGGGTTATGTGTATTAATCAAAACTTGCTATAACATCCTTATTCTCCTCCTCTTCCTCCTCCTCCTCCACCACCTCCTCTTTTTCCTTCTCTTTTTTCTCTTCCTTCTTCTTCCTTTTGTGTTACATCAGGTAACTTATTTATTTTTAATAAAAGCTTTTTATTTTTCAAATTCATGCAAAGAGAGTTGTCAACATTCATCTTTTCAAAACCTTTTGTTCCATATTTTTCTCCCTCCTGTCTCTGCTCCTTTCTTCCCTAGACAGCAAGTAATCCAATACAGTTTTAACAATCAACTTCTTAAAAACACACAGTTTCAAACCAGACTAGATCCCTACAGGAAGCAGCTGGGTTTCCATATGCCCTATTATACCCCACATCCTACATACTTACAAGCAGTGTCTGAATGACCATTCATCAGGTATGTTGAAAAGTGTCCCATTCCAGGGATAGGCCATAAACAATCTTATCTTTTCTTCTACCTATTTGTTTCATGAACTCAACATCAGAAGTGATATAAAGTAGAACTGAAGAATGAAAGTTAATAAAGAAAAGGAAACTATGAGACCATTTCCTGATCATTTCATTCTCCTGTGCAGAAGCCTTCATATCCTGCTCACTGATAACCACAGTTTAATTTATGGGGGAGAATTGTGAATCAGGGATCAAGAGAGTTCAAGGTCTTCCTTTTGCAAGGCTTTTCCTCATTCAATGGTCATCAGGTTCCCACTAGGTGCAGATTATTGTACTACAGCTTCAGTGATTTCACTTGAATTTTTTTTTAAGAAATGGAGACTATCATCACTGAATGCATGGGTGTCTTTTGCCTGAATCTGGTACAAAGCATTTGCTTTTTTCCCTCTAGGTGGATATTTGTCATATCTTTGTTGCTGCAATCTATTTAATAATCCACACCTTGAAAATCATAGTAAGGCCTAAGTTAGGTCTAGTATTGCTCCTTTATCCAAAATTATAAAAGGAAGAAAACTATCAGATTCTACAATACTTTCAACTTTACAAATGACTTTCCTTGAACCATCCTGTTAGACCAGCAGGGAGTCCTGAAAGGATCATCTCCCTAAAATTGCAGAGCAGAGTTAGGAGAGATTTCAGAGGCTGAGCTGAAATTAAGAAAAGGAAGCTGAAGCTTTTTCCAGGAGCTACCACTGAGGAATGGGGGTAGGAGCATGCAGTAGTCTCCATTTCTCCCCTGAAATGAGTTACCAACTGCTTCCTCTTGCAATTTGGACAGTGTCATCCCTATGTCTTGAGTCCCCAATAAGTCTTTGTGAATCTGTGTGAGAGGTGCCCCTCATGGAAGGAGTTAGGCCAAAATCAGAAGAAATTAGAGAAAGAAGAAGGACACAAAGAGCTACCTTTGCTTCTAAAACTATATTTCTATCCCATGCTACCTCTGGAAACTGAACCTGGGAGGAGAGAGAATAGGATTCAAGTCAGGGAAGGTTCTCCCATGTCCATTATCTTTATCCATTGATGAGCTGTCCCTCTGTCTTTTCCTTCCTGCTGATTTTTCCCCAACTGCTATCCCTGTTCAATTCATCCCCTTCCAAAATCCTTCTCTTTCCATAATGCTTTAAGAGAAGCTTCTTTGTCGTTCACAAACTTCCTTTTATCCTAGATCTGGCATTCTTTCCATTTTCTGGTGCTCTTGAAAACTCCATTTTCTTTTCTAATGTTTTTCAAGACTCCACCTCTCTGAGACCACTTTCTAAAGCTGAATGTTTATTTTTTTCTCTCTCCCACATCTTTGATCACCCAGGGCCAAGAGAAGTTGGCTTGTCCATGCTCCTCAGGTGTACTTTTGCATCTTCCCTTTTACTAACACTCGGAAGCCACCCCTTCTCTTCTAAAATTCATTGCATTGTATCTCCATCCTTACTGCTATTATCTTTGGGCCTTCCCAAAGATATGTCTTTTCCTATGTCACCAAGACATTCAGCAAGTGATTTGCAGTATTCTTGTCTACCTTTCAGCCTCATAGGTGATCAGGCCTTAGACAACCTCTTCTTCACCCCAAAATCACTTGATCTAAGATCCAGATTCCTAGTTATTTCTATTCACAGGCTATCCTACCAATCCACAATCCTGCCTTTGCTTACGAGATGGATCTAGACTTTATTGGAAGATCTCCAGTGAGGGGACACTGACTACTTCCCAGGACAGTCCAGTCTACTTTAAAAAAGCTCTAAAGAGTAGGAAGTTCCACTGCCACCCTTCCATCCAAACTAAATTTTCATCTCTTAAATTTCTGCTTGTTGCCTTTGTTCTGTTCTTTTGACAAAACAGAAAAGTCCTGGCCTTGACTTGCATGCCCACTCCTATATGTATTCAATGCTTGAAGACAACACTCATATCCCATTTAAATCTAATTCCTCCTCCTCTATGACCACTTTTAACATTAGCAAGCCCTTCCTGACTTTTTTTCTTCTCCAAACTAGACACCTATGATTCTCAGCATCCTCTGTGGCTTCACCATTTCATTCTCCATTGTCTCAGCAGTAAAAGAGGGATAATAACACCTTGCCTGACTAATAGCAAAAGATTATTATTAAGACTATGTGAGTGTAAAACAGTCTACAACCATCAAACACCATATCCGTTATTAAATGGATTGTTGGTATTCAAGCAGAGTAACTCTCACCTATGGTTCTCAGAAGCTACAGCATGTGCAGCCACCATACCCAAGGCAGTTGGGCTAAAAACAGGTTGAGGGTAATTGATGGGCTTCAAACACATTTGTGAGTTAGGGGTAGCTGAGTATCTCAAGCATATGAAGGGTATTGTAGAGAGCTTAGAACTTGGTCAGATATCAAAGATTAACCACTGCATTCTGGGCTATCACTAGTCATCCTGATAGCTCTCTTGATATTGGGCTTCGGGGACTGAGAAAGGGAGAGCCATTCTGCCTCATTTAAATCCAACTCATGCTCAAGTTAAGGCATGATGTCATTGATCCTCTTTCAAAAGGACAAAACAACAATAACTTGAACTAGAAGGGGCTTTAGGGACCTAAAGCAGTGTGATAAAGTGGAGGGTAATCAGGACATTGGAAATCTTGCTATTTGAATATCAATCAAAGAATATGAAAGTGTTTATATGGGGGAAGAAAAGTCTTAGATAACTCTTGTTATTCTTGGCCCCACAAGTCAGAACTTAGCTCAGTGGAATAAAGTTTCAAGGAAGAAGTTATCAACCAAATGGAAAAACCCACTTCCCAACATTTATTACTCTTTAAAATGGAAGGGCACTCCAAAGGTACTGAGTATTCTAATTTCTGGAGAGCTTTAAGTAGATATTAGATATTAGTCAAATAATTCATGCTTCAGGTGTGAGTCAGGACAATGACCTTTGAATTCTCATCTAAATCTTTGTTGTGACACCTCAATTTTACAGAATGGGAAACTGAGACCCAGAGAGTTATAGGGGATTGCCAAAAGTCACACAGTAAGTTAGTGGCAGAATATGAACCAGTTGTTCTATGATTGTTCATTTTCTTAAATCTGAGCAGCCCCAAGAGAGAAATAAGAGATATTTTGGGTAAGTAGGGCTGCACTTAATGCAGCTTCATTTTCCATGGAACTAAATGCTATCCTGCCTAAAAATACTCTGCAAGAAATGTTTCTGGTAAATAGAGGATTAAAGGGCCTGCCATGGACTTATTGTTTCAGGGGTTATCAGCAAGCACCTCCAGTGTTTTCATTAACTAAAGTGTGATAAAGTTAATTGGTTAGTAAGTGACAGTTTACCTAGATAAACAACTATGAACCTGCCTGGCATCTGGGGCCAGGTTTATCTGAATGGCCACAGCTTGCTCCCTGTTGAAGGGGAGAGAGTGGGAAGGGAGGGGGACTCTTAGACCTTCCATTGGAAGAAGCACAGGATAAAAAGAAAGCTATGTTTATATTCTTCCTGACACGGCACTCATTTTCAGAGCACGGCTGGTTTATTTTATGGCTAGAAATTCTTTACCAATAAGGAAGAAAAGGCTCCTGCAAATTGAAAGAGAATTGGTATGCTCTTAAATCTCAACAGAAACACTGTGATAGCGTTTCAAGTTCTGGCTTTGCAAACACATTTGTCCTGAAGTTCTTGTCCATGGACTTTTATTTCATCAGTTTCTCAGGCTAGCCCAGAGTCAGAAATCTTAAAAGGTGGATCAATGCTGTTCCTCTTCATGTTTCCTTCATATTGAGCTAAGGGCAAAAATCCCCCTTACGTACATTAGGAGCTTGATAAAAGCTCGTTGAATTGAATTGCATTCTGACTGTCAGAGAATTTCCTTTCTATACAATAGAGGTCAAATTTGGACTCTGTCCACAAATTCATCGACTGACTTATTTGGAAAAGATCCAGGGAATCATCTTGTCTGTCATGACTTTCTGTAAACCATTTAGGGATGGGAATAGTTCTCGTTCCTACGTGAGTTCATTAAGATTTACACAATGCTATATTCCCAGTAGCCTCAGGAGGAATGTGTCTTTATTTTGCACATGGGAAAAAAAAGAAACTTGGCAAGGGAAGAGAATTGAAGTTATAGTGAAACCTATAGGTAGATGACACAGTAAATGGAGTTCCAGGCTTGTAGTAAAAAACATTCAAAACCAAATCAAGGCTCTGAGAAGACTTACGATGAGTCTGGAAGGTTGCCTCTTGTTTCTGGATGGTGGTTGAGAGGAAGATCCTCTCACTTATAATTTTTTTTGATCATCTCTTTTTTTGCCTAATTTTCTTGGTTCCTCAGTTCTAAGGCTTTTTGTAGGCCACCTAAAAGCATAAAATGTGACCCCTCGATCTTTTTGAAG